>NW_028327177.1:55172744-55807119 GCF_987537825.1 Furipterus horrens
AGGAGACAAAAGCATACGAGTAAAAACAGTCTCTTTCAAATTGGTGTTGGAAAAATTGGACAGGTACATGGAAAAAAATGAAATTAGATCACCAACTTATACCATACACACGAATGAACTCAAAATAAATGATGCTTAAATATAAATTACAAAACCATAAAACTCCTAGAAAAAATATAGGCAGTAAAAGCTCATTTGTAGTGATATATTTGCTGATACAGCTCCTAGGGCAAGGAGCAAAAAGGAAAAAATAATCACATGGGACTACATCAAACTACAAGGCTTTTGCAGAGCAAAAGAAACCATCAACAAAATTAAAAGGGTACCCACTATATGGGAGAACATATCTGACAATAATATAACTGGTAGGGGTTAATTTCCAAAATGTATAAAGAACTTATACAACTCAAGACCAAGAAGACAAACAACCCCATTAAAAAATGAGCAAAGGACCTTAATAAACACGTTTTCAAAGAGGACATACAAATGGCCAATAGACATATAAAAAATACTCAACATCACAAATCATCAGAGAGATGCAAACTAAAACCACATTGAGATATCACCTCACACATGTCAGAATGGCTATCATCAATAAATCAACAAACAAGTGCTGGCAAGATTGTGGAGAAAAGGGAACCCTAGTGTACTACTGGTGAGAATGCACACTTGTGCAGCCACTGTGAAAAACAGTATGTAGCTTCCTCAAAAACTTAAAAGTGGGACTGCCTTATAACCCAGCAATACTACTTCTGAGAATATATTAATAAACCCAAAATACTAATTTAAAAGAATATATGCACCCTTATGTTCATTGCTGCATTATTTATAATAGTTAAGATCTGGAAATAGCCCAAGTGCCCAACAGTAGATGAAGGGAATAAAAAGCTGTGGTACATTTATACAATTGAATACCACTTGGCCATTAAAAAAGAAGGGGGGGGGGGTATCTTACTATTTGTGACAGCATAGATGGATGTGGAGAGTATAATGCTAAATGAAGTGAGCCAGTCAGAAAAAGACAAATACCGTATGGTTTCACTTACATGTGGAATCCAATGAACAAAATAAACTGATAAAGAAAATAGAATTAGAGGCATGGACACATTGAACAGGCTGAGAGCTGTCAGAGTGGAGGGCCGTTGGGAGACTGGATGAAAGAAGGTGAAAAGTGGGCAAAAAACAATATACATTTATAGGTAACACAGATAACACATAGACACTGACAACAATGTGGTGATAGCCAGATGGGGGTGAGGGGCAGGTGATGGTGGTCAAAGGGAGGGATGATTGGGATGGAAAGAAACTTTGCTTTGGGTGATGAGTACATGATGCAGTGTGCTGATGATGTTTTTTTTTTTTTTTTTTTTTTTTAAGTATATTTTATTGATTATATTGTTACAATAGTTCCAATTTTTTTTCCCCTTTGCTCCCCTCCGCCCAGCACCCCCCTTCCCCAACAATCCCCTCTCCAAGTCCATGCCCATGGGTCGTACATACAAGCTCTCCCGCCTCACTCTTTCATATATTCTTCTTCTTCTTTTTTTTAAAGTTAATTAATTAATTAGTTAAATATTTTAACAATAAAAAATAACAATTCCTCCCTCTCAGACTTAAGACCCTTTACAATCTTATAAAGGACAATGGATGAAGGTCTCGAGCTCCTCTAGCTGCTTCAAGCTGGACATGGTCGTCGTCCTACCTACCCGTGGGTCAAGAAATCCCTAATAAGAGTGGGGATGTGGAGGGGAGGGTGGCCTTCCCACAAGGGGAAGGATCGTGCAGACTCCAGGTTGGTTGGCTGTCTCTGGACAACGGCATGCTTGGTTTGACAGGCTGGCATCCTTGTTGTATTCTGGGGGCAACAGGGTTAAAGGACATCATTTAATCCGTAACCACTAGATGACAAAAGACAGGTATTAATTTTTCAATGTCCCACATTAGGGAAAAGAAGGGCTTCTTTGGAGGAAGGTGTGCCAGGTACATCTCACCTGTCCAAAACCCTTTTGCCCATTATACTTATTTTGGACTGAGGGAAATATTTTAGGTTTCCCCCATCTCAGGCCTCTGGGCTTTTTCTGTCCAAGCCATTAGGATAGAAAAGAGAAACCAGTTTTAAAGTGAAGCCCACAGACCATCCCGTTCTTCACCAACCCAGCCACTTAGTTCAGCCAAACCATTGAGTCTCAGGAGGCAGCAATGCAGACAGGATTAAGTGAGGCCTATGCATACAGATAATCACTCAGGTAATGAGATTGTAGGCTTATGCCCTTTGAAAACAGAAAACACATGTTAATTTATGTAACATAACCCACATACAAGTCTCTAAATCTGTAGGACTGTCTTATCAGAAGGAAAATCCTTGTCCTTCTAATATTCACTGAACTTGCATTTCTATTCTTTATATTTTTATTCCCCCCCCACTAAAAAATTTTCTGTTTGTTTGTTTTTCCACTACAGTTGTCTCACTTTTTTTCCCCCTCTTGCTTCCCTGCACCCTGCCCCCCCCCACAGTCAGTCCCCACCCAGTTGTCCATGTCCATGGGTCATTCATACATGTTCTTTGACTAGACCCTTCCCCTTCTTACCCCTTCTCTCCCTCCCATCTCCCCCTTTGTTACTGTTAGTTTATTCCTTGTTTACATACCTTTGGTTCAATTTTGCTCATTTGTTTGTGTTGTTCATTAGTTTCCTGTAACAGGTGACAGCATAAGGTAATTTTCTTTTGTTGCCTGGCTTATTTCGCTAAGCATAATTCTCTCTAGTTCCAATCATGTTGTTGCAAATGGTAGAAGTTCCTTCTTTCTTTCAGTACTTATTCATTGTCATTTTCCCCCTTTGTACTCGTGTTCCTCTCTGTCTCTCTGTTTCTTCATCTTCTTAAAGCAGACCCTTTAGCATCTCTTGCAATGCTGGTTTGGTGGAGATGTATTCTTTTAGCCTTCTTTTGTCTTGGAAACTCCTTATTTCACCTTCCATTTTGAATGAAAGCCTTGCTGGGTAGAGTATTCTTGGTTGTAGGCCTTTGTTTTTCATTGCTTGGAATATTTTTTGCCATTCCCTTCTGGCTTGTAGTGTTTCTGCTGAGAAATCTGATGATAGCCTTATTGGAGCTCCCTTGTATGTTATTAGTTGTTTCTCTCTTGCTGCTTTTAGGATTCTCTCTTTGTCTTTGAATGTTGGCATTTTAATTATGATGTGTCTTGAAGTGGGCCTGTTGGGGTTCATCTTCATTGGGACCCTCTGTGCTTCCTGGACTTGCGTGACTCTTTCTCTCGTCATGTTAGGAAAGTTTTCTGTCATTAGTTTTTCAAAGAGGTTTTCTATCCCTTGCTCTTCTTCTTCTCCTTCTGGAATTCCTATGATACGGATATTATTATGTTTCATGTTGTCCTGCAGCTGTCTTAGAACCTCTTCAGTCTTGTTCAGTCTTTTTTCATTTTGTTGCATTGTCTGGGAGTTTTTGTGTAGGTTGTCCTCCAGCTCGCTGATCCGATCTTCTGCTTCCTCTAGCCTGCTTTTAATTCCTTCTACTGTGTTCTTCAATTCAGAGATCGTATTTTTCATTTCCTCCTGGCTCTTATTGATAGCTTCTATGTCCTTTTTCATGCTCACGTAATTTTCTGTGAGTTCCTTGTAGTTTTTCTGGAGTTCTTTGAAGTTTCCGCTGAGCTCATTCAGCTTCTCCATAATCCATGTTTTGAATTCCATATCTGATAGTTTGCTCCCCTCTATTTCATTTAGCACTCTTTCTGGGGATTCTACCTTTCCTTTTGATGGGAGGTTGTTTCTCTGTCTCCCCATTTTTTTGACTCCTATTGTTTGTTGGTGCTTCTTGGAATGATCTGCACTTCCTGGATCTGCCTCTGGTGGCGTCAGATCATGTACCAGTCTGGCCCTAGGCAGCCTGTTGGAGACTTCCAGGGATCTACTGCTGTTGTCTGTCTTCTTTGATTGTTAATCTATTCAATCTGTGATTAGCTGTCAGGCTTAAGGACTGTGGGTGTGGCAGCTTAATTCCTGTAGGCAGGGCTTTTGCTTCCCCTCAGGCTGACGCCACTTGGAGGGGAATGGTCTACCCGCAGTACTGGGGATGAGTCAGCACTGGGACCCAGTCAGCTGCTCCTCCAGTTCTCCCCTCAAAGCCACCGTGCCAAATTCTCCCCAAGTGTCTCCAGTCCTCTCTGCCTTCCCTCTGCTTGAGCCCAGGGTAAGTGGTGGCCAAAATATTTTCGTATGTGATCCACTTAAGAGCTCTTTTTCTCCTGCTGTTTCTCTCCGGCTAGCAAGAAAGCCTGTGGCTTTTCGCTTTTCACAGCTGATACTATTTTACTTTCCACTCTGTCGCTGTAGGCTGGGAAGCCCAGCTGGGGGTTTAGACCCTGCCCTTCTCAGGGGGAATCCCCGGCTGCTGAGCTGTTTCTCAGCCCCTTCAGCTGCCACCCGTGGGAGCCCAGCCAGCCCTTCCACGTCTCCGCACTCCCTACCGGTCACGTTGTGATGTAGCGGCCTTTTCTGTCTCTCCGTGGTTATAAGACTTCTCTCCAGCTGGTGTTCGGTTCGTTATTCCAGATGATTTCTCCAAAATTACATTGTAAATCCAGACTAGTTCTAGGAGGAAGTTAGTGTAGCTTCCACTTACTCCTCCGCCATCTTGTTTCTTCGCTGATGATGTTTTATTGAGTTGTGCATTTGTATGGTAACCAGTGTCACCTCAATAAATTCAATAAAATAAATAAATAAATTTTAACTATTTCTGATATGTTTAAGGAGGCAAAGAGGCTTTTCTTTCTCAAATATTGAGCTATTTTATCTTTTTTGTCTTCAGAATTTAACACCTGATATTGAAGAAAGATTTTTAAAATATAAAATATTATGAAATATTGATATTATGGGTGATTTTTGTATATGTGAAGGTAGTTATTTTTTTTTTTAATTTTTATTAATTTTTTTAATGTAAGAAAAACAAAATTTATTTAATGGCATTCCCTGTACAAATTCAAAGCATTTAGATTGCATGCATTATTCATTTGAGTATCTTCATCTTAAACTTCAACAGTGTTGCTGTCAGAACAGGTCATTGAAGGAGAATATTTACCACTGACCATTTCCTATTTCCTTTTTAGTTGCCAAGAGCCTTCTTCTGGCCACTAGTGATGGGATAGAAATCAACAAACTGTGCATCTTTTTTCTGCCCTCAACTATTAACATCTCCAGCCCTGACAAGAAAGGATTGGCATTGTGGGAAGGATTTTCTCTATTTCTGTAGAAAATAACACCAATGGAAGGAAGGAAGCCCTGCAGATTAGCTTCCCTCATCCACTAAAAGGTACTTGGCAATTTTCCATCTTTCATAATTTTTGTAAGAAAAGTTTACTTTTTCATTATAACTAATGTAACAATGACTATGTCTTCAAACCATCAAATAGTTATTTAATCAAAAACTATCTTAAAATTCTAGTATTGGAACATATTTCACTATAAGGACAAGTTATTGCATATCTTATTGTTTTTAATTTCCAATGTTGAAGAATACACAATTTTAAAACAATGTCTTAATTATTTATCAGTTCTTCTACTTCTTTTAACCTGTTTTCTGCGAAAATATAAATTAGTCATCCACACATTTGAAAGTAACCTTAGCCTTTTCTTCTTGGGTTAAAACAACTCCAATTAGTTTAATCTATGTCCAATTCCAATATTCTAATAATAATTTTATTTGTAATCTTCTCTAGTTTTTACATATTATTCATAACACTTAAAAATTAATACTTAATTTCTATTCTAGACAAGGAATTAAAAGTTTACAAAGAGGTATTTTATTTAGAGAAATATATTTAGGTATGGTTTACAAAGAAGTGAACTTCAAGGGAAAAATTTCAATTCCTACAGTACATCAGGATGAAAAACTGATTTAAAAATTGCATTATTCGATTAACAAACTTTATTAAGCACCTACTATATGTCAAGTACCATTCTCAGCAAAGAGATTAATTAGACTGTTCCCATCCAGAAAAAGTTCAGTTTTCTCCTGTAAAAGTAAGACTATCTCTCCCTCCAAAAGGGGGAGGCAAATAAATAACTATTATTACCTATTATTAAATATTCACAGTATAACACAAAATATTTTAGCAATATTCAATCTCTCATTCACAGAGAGACAATTTAAATTTTATATCTGAAAAAACAGAGTATTTATTTTATAATTTATGCAAGTGTGTGAATTATTTCTTTTTTTAACATGCTTTATTGATTATGCTGTTACAGTGGTCCCAATTTCTTTTCCCTTTGTTCCCCTCCACCCAGTGACTCCCCCTCTATCCATTTCTCCCCGCTTAGTCCATTCGCATTGGTTGTGCACATAGTTCTTCTCAACATCTTCCTATCTACTCCACTCCCTCCTACTATGCTTCTTAACTCCTGTACCATCTCCCTCCTTTTCCCCCTTCTCTCTCCCCACAGACCTCCCCCAAAAATGTTCCCTGTACCTATAATTATTTTCCCCCTCTCGTTGTCTACTTAGTTTGCCTTTGTTTCTATTCCCTAGCTCCTGTTGTTGGTTGTTGTGATACAGTTTTCATTTTAATGTTCATAGTTTTGATCCTCTTTCTCCTAAACAAGTCCCTTTAACATTTCATATAACAGTGGATTGGATCTGATGAACTCCTTCAGTTTTACTTTGTCCTGGAAGCACTTTCTCTGCCCTTCTATTCTGAATGACAGCTTCGCTGGGTAGAGTAATCGTGCTTGTAGGTTTTTGCTTTTCATTCCTTTGAATATTTCTTGCCAGTCCCTTCTTGCCTGCAGAGGTTCTTTTGAGAAATCGGTTGAGAGTCTTATTGAGATCCCTTTGTACATAATTCTCTTCTTCTCTCTTGCTGCTTTTAGGATTCTCTCTTTATCCTTAATTTTTGACATTTTGATTACAATGTGTCTTGGTCTCCCTGGGTCTAGTTTTTTTGGAACTCTCTGTGCTTCCTGGACCTGTAAGTCTATTTCCTTCCCCAAGTTAGGGAAGTTCTGCTTCATTATTTTTTCACATAATTTTTCAATTTCTAGTTCTTCTTATTCACCTTTTGGCAACCCTATGATTCAAATGTTGGCACCCTTATAGCTGTGCCATAAGTTTCTGATCCTCTCCTCATTTTCCTCACTTTTCGTTTCCTCTTTCTGCATTGGTTGACTGTTTGTTCCTTCCCTATGTTCCAATTTGTTGATTTGATCCCTGGTTTTCTTTCTCTCACCACTAGTTTCGTGTGTGTTTTTGTTCATTTTAGCAAGACTAGCCTTCATTAGTTCCCCATATTAATTAAGATCTGCTGTCAGGTTTGTAAACATTCTTATAACCAAAGCTCTGAATTGTGCCTCAGAAAGATTTCCTATCTGCTGCTTTGTTAGATTAGATATTTGCTTTCTTGTCAGCTGCGTCACTAGGATCTTTATCATGATCTCTCACATTCTGACAGTTTTGTATTTGCCTTTGCTTCCTGGGTGGAGCTGTCACACTTCCTACTCTATAGGAGCAGAGCCCCATGTACTCGTCACAACCCTTTCCACCATGCTGTGGTGTTTTTGTGGGGGCGGAGCTCCAAGATGGATTCTTGCCATTTACTCTCCTCTGAGACACTTCTTCCTCCATCCCCACCCCCTCCAGTCTTCGCAGTCTGAGGCAATGGGGGTCTGCCTTCCCTGGCATTAGAATTGTAAGCTGACAGGACTGGTCTGCCACTGGGGGTGCTCCCCAAGTGTTTCTCACCTCTTTTTAAATATGGGTGTCTGTGGTTACTGCCATCCTGTTGCCATTGCCACAGCTGTTGCCACCAGCACAACTTGACCTATCCACCCCAGCTTCGCCTCTCCTACCCATCTGGACGAGCACCACTTCTTTATAACTCATATGTTGAACTTCCATGTAGCTTTATTTTCTGGAACTTCTGGTTCTTTATGGTTTTGCATTAGATGTATTCCTTCTTAGTTGTTGAGGGAGACAGAGCGTGTTAGTCTAAGCCTCCATCTTGGCAAGAAGTCTGAAAAGATTCTGTCTGGTTGAGTATTTCTTCTTTATATCTTTGTTTGTTGGACTTCCATGCAGCTCTATTTTCTGGAACTTCTGGTTGTCTCTAGTTTTGAGGTAGTTGTATTACTTCTTAGCTGTGGAGGGAGACACAGCATGTCTGTCTAGGCCTCAATCTTGGCCAAGCTGGATTATTTCTTTCCAGAAATGCAGCTGAGCCCACCAAGCTTCTACATTTCTTAGGCCTGGGTCCATGGAAACCAAGATTGGGTTCGTGAAAAGGAGAATATGAAGTTCATGATTCACTATTAGTTCTCCTTAGAAATTTATCAACAGCATCCATATAACACAGCCCAGGTCTCCTTTTGTTCCTTGCAGCATGTGCCCAGATTCAGGCCAAGGCCTGAAACTAAGGGAATGAGGATTCTTCAGGGCACAAATGCCTGAACCCCAGCTTTCAGGTCTGCACCCTGCCCCAAACACTGACAAGGTCTGCAGCCCTTCACATCCTTTATTTCCCGGAAGTCCCTCTCATCACCTACATGACAGATATGCTTTGTATCAAGTAAATGATAGTGACTGAAAGGTATTAAGGGCAACAGGATTGCTGTCAATAAGAATTATATGTTGCAATGATGAAGACAAAGAGAGAAAAATTTAACTCATGTAGATGCATAACTACTGGAGGCATGGCCAAATACCTATGAGTATCTGTGTCAGGTGGAGTGACAGGTGTACATTTAACACCAGGACATGCATAATTGCTAGGATAGAGGAGAGATGAGTACCTGAAAGTGTCTGTATTATGTGAACAGACAGGTAGAGTGTTACCTCCAGAACATGCAGGACAGGTTTGGGAACAATTACCTTAGCTCTCCTAGGTCCTGCTCCTTAGTATAATGGCTTGTGCACTGCAGTTGGTGCTAGTGGGTGACTGGCAAGTCACACTACTCTGAACCAGAACAGTAGTTTCATGAAAGAAGCTAGGAACTGCACTGGAGCTGTGCCTATCAAGCCAGAGTGTGGGCCTTCATCTTAAAGCTCGGCCTTCACCATCCTAAGCAGGTGATACACCCATTGGGAACCCTGTGAGGGCTCAGGATAAGTAAGGCATACCTTCCCAGAACAAGAGTTCTACTTTACTACAGAATTACAGGTCAATTTTCTATTAAAATAAAACTTTGATATATTATATAGTAGAAGTAAGAATTATTAAAACTTAAAACATCATGGGAATTTGATACTGGCTAAGCCCTCTAATCAAGTGTGGAGAGTGCTTCTGTACCCTATGCTCACCCTCCCAGCTCTTATATGGAAAGCATGAAATCTTTTCCAGTCCTGAAGGCAGTCAGTCCTATTTGAAAGAGAGAAGGTTTTCTCCTTTGACAGATGTAGTCCCACCTAGAGTGAAATTATTTGTCATGACTATCCACACATATGGAGCTACTAAAACTTTACCCAGTGACAAAACTCCCTGACCTATCCCCAACTCGACTATTTACCATGAAAATAAAAAGGTATTAAAAATATTTTAAAATATTCCTAAGTGGATCTTCCCCACTTTTAATGGCCTGAGGTTCTAGGGCACTTCGGGATTAAGTCCAGCTAGTAAAAAAAAAAATAGTGACTGAAGTAAAACAATTTTAATCAGCAACTTCAATAAAAGAAAAAAAACAATGCAGATATTATTTGGAAGTTATGTTAATAATTTGGATTATAAAAGGAACTATATAAATTTTATGGTTGCTCTGCTGAGTAATGTGTGTATGTTGTGTTTAACATGGGAGAAAAATTGGTATTGAAAGCAAGGAAGGTGCTAACATAACTTGCAAAGCTTAAAGATAAAATAATAGATTTCAAATGTCCCTCTTGAAAAAAGTCGTTAAAAATAAGAAACAAATGTCTCAACCAGTTGTTCATTATAAAGTAAATATATCATAATCATGTATTTTCATATGTGTGCTTCAAATCAATGTAGTTTGTCTAGGTTTCGTACACTATCCGGTCTTTTCAGACCCCAGATCTACAACACTGTGGGGAAAAACAGAGTGCAAACTGTCAAGACCCAAAGTCCCACACATAGCCTGGCAAGGTGTTGTCATCTCCTTCTTTATTTGCTTGTTTTTTCTCACTTGTAATAGTTAAAACGTTTTTATGCATCTTGTCACCTTGGGTTCCATGAATTGATTATGAGAAGGGAAAAATAATAGAAAGGAAAAAAAAGAAAGGAAGCTCAGTGAGCCACTTGAGACTTCATTGATTTTTTACTTTTTCTCCAAAACAAAACAAAATAAACAATTAATCAGCTACTCATCGCTCAAGAATGTATTGTGCCTAATTATTAGAAGCATGTTTTAATGCATTAATTTTCTTTTAAAATATTCTAATTTATAACACTATTATACCCAACTCCAGAGGAACTTTGGTTTTTACTATTAATGTTTTGAATTTAGCCCGGTTCATAAGCCCTGCACCCATGCCACTCAGAGAAAGGCAAACCTGAAATTAAAAGAGAATCTCCTATTCTCAGTCTGTATTTCCTAGGATCTAACCTAAAGCCAAGGCATTTGAGAATAAGCCTGAAAATCCAAACTGTGCCACTGTAATTCAGGCAGTTTTACTTTTTGTTCTTACTTTTTTATACCATGGGCTCAGCTAAGATTATTGATGTGTCTGTTTTAACAGTGATTTTTTTATGGAGTTAAGTCAGTCTAATATGTATCAGTTAAGCTTTGGTTTTGAGAAATGGGATAAATGGCAAATGGCAATTACTAATAATGTTCCCTTTGATAAAGATTGCTTATACCAGTGTAGAATGATATGGTGATTCTGAGAGTAACATTAGTTTAAGATCAAATACGGCCCTGGCCAGTGTGGCTCAGTTGGTTGGAACATCATCCTGTGAAGCGGGTCGTGGGTTTAATTCCAGTGGGGGTGCATGCCTGGGTTATGGTTTGGTTCCCAGTGGGGTCACATGACGGAGGCAGCCAATCAATGCTTCTTTGCCTCTTTCTCCCTCCCTTCCCCTCTCTCAAGAAAAAAAAAAAGTCAATGGGCATGTCCTTGGGTGAGGAAAAAAAAAAAAGATCAAATACAATTTTCTGACTGAGAACTGAAAAAAATTGTTCCTGTTTCAGACTTGCTTTTTACCTACTTTGATGGTCAGTAAATTATTGGAAGGAATTCTTAGCTCCCCAACAAAGATCTATCCAGGCTTGGCATGGCCTTCAACTCGCTGGGGTCATTTTCTTTTCTTTTCTTTTTTTTTTTTTTTAATTTGAAAGTTCTGGGATCTACAGACTTCTTGGCACATGTTCAGTTAAACTTCCTGATATATTGTTTTAAAAATATTTTTTCCTTCTAACTATTCAGGATATCTCTGGTGACACAGCTCATGTCAGTCTGACACTGCAGAAAAAGATGTTTATTTGTAGCTGCTGCAGTAATATAACAAATGGGGGTAATGTAATAACAAAAGAACAGAAGTTGTTAGGACTAGAAGAGATTGCAGTGAAAAACTCACCATTGGCCAAGTCTGGATGCACTGTTCCTAAGTGCAGCAGTCCATGTATGTTACCTGGAACGCAAGGCAAACACTGCATCTTGCAGATTGATGAATGTGCTCCTTGACAGATTTGTCTTCAGTTTAAGTTAATGCTCATCAAAGATAGAATGTTTGTTGATTAAATTCCTTGCATGCTGCTATCATTAAATGAGAGAAAATAAAGTGTTTCTCTCAAAAGTTGTTTTGTTAGCATAAAATTGTTTGCAGACTAATTCTGGAAAATCTCTAATTGTATATTAATTATGTTAATGTAACCCTGTGCCAAACTTGCTGAACAGTTTTGTTTTGATTGTTGACTTTATGAATCAATTATAAAGCATAGTGCTTTCCTTGGTTAGCACGATCTTTTGGGACAGCAGAGTCACAGAGATTTCCTTAAAAATCACTGATGGCCCCTAAGGAAGCTAGCTATGTAAAATGTTTATCTCTCAGATATAAGCATTTTTAACTTAATTGTGTTTTCCCAACCTTATTTGCATGTCCTGTGGCATCTGATCCTTATTCATTGTGATCACAATAGCCACTTACAACAATAGAGAAAGCATGTTATACATATAAAACTCCATGTCCAATAAAGAGGTCAATGTAATTATGTGAGTGCTTCTCTTCAGAAGTCCCCTTCCTCACCATTAAGAGACCTTACCTTGCCAGATGGGTTCTAGACCTACCCCTTTGCTCCACTTGGAGATGCAAACAGGATCACAGGGGCAGAGGAATAAGCAGGACTACAGGGGAAGACCATGAGAAACCCGCAGGAGGTTAAGGATAAAAGCTTTGTTCCCAGGCATAGGCTGGGATGCCAAGTTGCAGCCTGGAATTTTTACAGCAGAGTTTTAAACCCCTGACAATGAGAGTTTATAATGAAAATGCTGCCAGACCTTTAACTATAGCGACGCCACTATAATATTTATAAGTAACTTATACTTTTTCCAAACACATGTACTCATTACTTGTGTCTCTGCTTTTGCCTCACTTTGGGGGAACCTCTTTGTATAAACACAATAGATTGGCTCGCTTATACTTTCAGACTCTAATTGCTCTCCATCTCTATCTGTTAGAAAAAAGCCAGCCCCAGGGCCAAGCCACAAAGCCTCTCCCACAGCGCTTTGTACAACTACAGTGCACTGCAATACACAAACTTTTTTTCTCACTTTTGGCTGTTGGAGTTAATCAGTCTGCACATCCTTTATTTTTCCTTATAATTATTTTTTTCAGTGAATGTACCTGAGGGAGAACTAACTGGTGTGCTGGAGACAACCTGTGAATCTACTGGGTCTGACAGATACTGACTGTTAGGCGGGTCCTTAGTGAACAA
Organism: Furipterus horrens; assembly: GCF_987537825.1. Classification (NCBI taxonomy): domain Eukaryota; kingdom Metazoa; phylum Chordata; class Mammalia; order Chiroptera; family Furipteridae; genus Furipterus; species Furipterus horrens. Next base: position 55,185,639 of record NW_028327177.1, read on the forward strand.
AGTCCTAGACAGTGTACATCATTGAAAAGCTACTCAGAGTGCTGTCAGCTTATCTTTTCCAACATAAGTAGGTTTCCAGGGAAATTGATTGCTTAATAGTGATGAGTAATGACAAGGATTTCCTAACTCTTCTATGCAAACTTCCCAGCAATTGTATGTCTGGGCACAACATCATGCTGAGCTATTGATCTGTTTGACAGCATATATGGCCTGCAGGTAGGAAGACAAAAAAACAGGAAAAGCATTTTCCTTCTGGACAGACATATGGTGGAAGCCAGCTCCTCATCATGACTCAGGTCACCAGACATCCACATCTACAGGCTGGAATACAGAGCAGCACTTCTGTAACTCACAAAGGCTGCAACCAGCTTTGGGGCCCAGCCCTCAGAATATAGATGTGACTATTGGTGGTAGCCTCATGACTTAAGACTTTCAGCCAGAAATAATCCAGGTATGTGAATCAAAAATTTGTACACAAAAATGTCCTTGCTAGATTCTAAGATCATAAAAATAAGTGAAGGTTGCACAACTGATATGACTTATCAGATCCTTTAGCACTCAAGGGGCATGATTGGTGGGCTGTCAGACATGACCACACTAACATTTCCCAAATATAACCAAACGTCTTCTCTCAAAGTTAGATGAGAACCCCCAATGTTGATGGCTCATCATGACAACACACAGCCATGTGGAATGTATGTAGGAACACTGACTAACTCATTCAATAAACATTCTTCTAGAGTAAGGTATCCAAGTAGGTAATATGTAGCTAACTTAAGTGAAATGACTCTGTAAACATGCCATCACCATAAAACATAAATGGCATCAGCAAGCACTTTCATCTGCTGAATACCTAACTTTAGTGATGGGAAGGAAGATGGCATCTTGTGTGAAAAGTCTACTGCACACACAGTCTGGACACACTTGAGGTAAAGCATCAGAGCTTTGAGAATGAGTCAACAAAAAGCAGCCAGATTCACCCACAGTAGATGAACTTCCATCTGCTTGCATACGTTAATAATGCAGGTCGGTCATCAGTGATATCTGTATGCTGACACTGTGGCAAGCATATGATCCGAAGCTCTGTGATCAAATGAAAGGAAACTTCCTGTAGTAATGAGCACGCCATTAATGTCACTATCACATTAATGTTTCATTGTTGAATAAAGGGAAGTTACCTAGCTGGTATTTCTGTATTTGTCTATTAAAAGAGAGAGTAATACACAATTTCATTCACTCATTATTGCTCACAGAACCATACACTCAAGTATCCACTTTGTATCCCTGCTTCTTTTTAACCCCAAATCTATGACATTGTCAGCACAACAAACTAATTCTGCTATTATATCTGGAGCAATTACTGAGACTGGTATGTGAGGGCACATGAAAACAAAATGTGTCCTGGCCACTGCAAAGCAAATTGATACAGTAATATAGTTGGGTGCCTCTACAGAAAATGCAGCATGGAGGGAATTGTTATAGATACCTCCAGCCCAAACAAAGATTATGCCAAAAGAAACACATGGAAGGGACAACAGTTTATTCTCTTTCTTAGTACCAGGACAAGGCAACAGTATAAAGGAAATAGAGAAATCGCCTGCCTTTCAGGAATACCCCAGACCTCACAAGGTAGAAGCGGCTTGCAGATTTCACAGCTATGGAGTAGTGACACAAAGTGGAGACAAAGCTGGGATCTGTGGTCAGGGGCACGAATGTTTGTGCAAGCTGGGATGCTGGGACCTTACTGCACTCAGGTTAGCTGCATTTCATGAATGAGCCATGACATCTTTCCTGGGACAGAATTGTCACTGTGACCCTGTGAAGTCTAATTTAAGCACCATGTTTTACAACCAGTCTATATTTGAGTAGTTGATTTCAGATAGAACTTAAAAACAGGAAGCAAACGCTATAATTTTAAATAACTATTTGGCAATTGACCATAAGAAATAACAATCCTAAAACTTAAGTTTAGGGAAAAAAACTCAGAAATTTAACGTTAAAAGTTTTATTTTTTCCTCTTGCAGTTTATTAGCATTCACTATGTAAGACATAAAGATTTAAAGTTGCCTGAGCAAATAAATAATTGAATAATTCCATAGTCCCTCTTCTCAAAGGAAAGATGACATGATGAGAAATCACTTTATACCCAATCGAAACACATTTTCAATGAAATAAAACAGAAAGGATCACTTTGCAAAGGCAAAACAAAAGTTAGTAGAGTTTTTTTCACGTTGAACATAAAAGAAAAAATTAAAATAATGTAGAAAATGTTATTTCTTTTCCCCTGAAAATGTTGGCATAACATGGCAGGGAAGTAATGAACTGTAGAGGTGCTATTTACAGGAACTCTCCCTCCTAATGAAGGAGACTTCTGAATTAGATAAGAACACCTGCTCCCCAGGGCAGGCACTTAGCACCCTATTGGGGTCACTCCTTTCTACAATGTCAATGGAGACAGAACTCAGAATGAGGCAAATGATAGCAGTGAACTGAAAAAAACTTCAGATGAAATCCTTTTCATTTCAAATTTTTATATATTCAATTCAAATACACATTACATGAAGTCCATTTGTACTGAAACTAAGTAAATAATTTAGGTAGTGACCTGATCCCACTCCAGCTTGTGGAAATCTAGCTGAAACAACTGAACCTCTCTGCCTTCCAGGACCACAATGAGATATGTGTTACACTAGCACAAAGGTTCCTCATCCAGAAAGAAATGCTGATATACCTGTTTGGCCTTTCCCACTGTGCAGTCTTTCCCAACTTTAACTTGGGCCTTAGAAATATGGCTTCATGGTCTATGTCAGAATACAGGTAGCATTTGGTGAGTCAGCCCTAAAGAAAGTCACGTTTTTCTTCTGTGAGAAAATTACAGCTTTGACCTACTAACCTGAAATCTTTTTCTAGAGAATTGCATCAAGTCTTTGGTGGGGAAATACATAATTCTGATCTGGGGAATGAGGTGCCTATTAGACACAAAATTTGAATGTAAACCCTTAGCTCTCTATGCCTTCCCTTTTCAAATACATCTTGTGGTATGATAAGTACTCACTTACACTTAGCTTCATTGAGCATCCCCAATGATTCAATTACATGATTCAACCCAACAGTCATATTTCAGCCTCTGGAAGATTTGCTGAAATTGATATAAACCTCACAAAGTGTGCACATCCCATCCCTAAAGGATGAAAGAAGAATTATCTGAAAGATGGAAAAAAGTTACTTAGAAAAGTTAGTTTCTCCCCTGCCTCTCTTTATAATAAGCACTCTCTTGGGCAGTGTTCTTCCAGCCAACAACAGAATAAGGCTCTTAAGTGAGCATGTGGCTGCATAAGGAAAGAGCCAGAAAACAATTCTCTTAAACAAATAAACAATTCAGCGCTTGAACTTTATGTTCCTAGTCTCTGCCACCATTAATCACATTCAAAGTTTGTCTTTAAGAGCCTGAGTGAACGAGTGGGAGGTGGAGGGAAAGGAAAGAAAATAAACCCCTAAGTCCAGTTAGATTTGTGAGTTGCATAGAAGATGAGAACCCCCCTCCTCTGCCAGAAAGGACTTCAGGAAGCTTGTTAGTGGTGCGCAATGTGGGTGCTATGGAACAACTACAATGGAAATCAGACTATGAGTTAGGAAACAGTTCATGAGCCCAACATTGAATATTATTTCAGCATTCTGAAAATAAGCAGCATCTGGATTTCAGTAGAAAACCCATAAAGGGGTCTGAAAGTACTTCATCTATGCATTTATCTCTTTTGTTTACGAAAAAGTTTTTAAGACACTAGAATCACAAGTATGGTTGAACAAGGCTATATCATAAAGAGATATGAATATAGCTTTCATGGACATGAGAATGAATGAAAAAGAAGGAGACACAGAGAGCAGACACCAACTAATGTGTGTAGTTCCAGTCTCATGCTGCTTCTCTTATCACATCAAAAGCAGACAGGGAAAGGAGCAACATCTCCCACAACTGGTAAAGGAGAAAAATGTCAACAAAAAAAATCTTTAGCTTCTTACCTGCTATTTGCAATTATTTCCTTTCCCTTTTTCAAAACCTCAGATTCCCTTCCGATCATAAATATCTCTATCATCATTTTCACATTTACAGATGAAATGTCCTGTTCCAAAGAAATCTAGTAAGTGTGAAGTCACTGGGTTGTGTAGGGCCATGTTCCATAATGCAGTGAGGAGAGACCATACCTTAGGAAGCAAGGCTGGGCATCACTATTTTTTTGGTTTGTTTGTTTGTTTGTTTGTTTGTTTTTGTATATCCTGCTATGACAGGAATGCTCCTGATTTATAGCAATTAGTGAAACAATTGTTCTCCTTTTGCTTTTTGCTGTTGTTAGAAAAATCACTGATTGCTTTCTGGCTGAAAACTGTCTTGCTGACTGTCAAGAAGCACTATACAACCAATAAAAGCCAGCTGGATCACTATACATTTGATGGGGCAATAAGATCTGCATGCTGAGGGCTATTGCAGGGCAAGGGTTCATCAGCAATTGGTGGAGATTGTTAGCTTTATCATCAGTGTATCTGCCAGCTCAAACCCTACCCAGAAACTGACCCTTTGTTAGACAAGGAAATTAAAAACAAAACAAAACCACTTATTTAAATAAATGTCCTGTTGCTTAGATATCTCATATAGGCTTTTTTCCATATTTCTAACAGCCAAAGACAACCTTAGAAATTGGTTTTGTACCTTACTAATTTAATAGTCCCTTCCCCAAGAAAAAGAAGAGCAACTTAAATTTATTAATCTGATATACCTCACTCCTAAATTTTATCCTTCAACACATTGGAATACTTAAGTGTATACCTTCCTGAGAATATTTGTAAGTTGACACTGTAACAGAGAAATAAGCAAAAGTAAACTGAACAATGAGTAGATCAAGGTATATTGTTACATAATAAATCAGAGTTATGAAAATAGCACTTCTTATGCTTGGAGAAGGGCCACTCCAGAGCATTTACCAGTTTTCATGAAAAAAAAAAAAAAAAGTTATACCCTAATGTAATTTCAAACTATTTCTACAATGTTTCAAAATAATTTTCCTCACAGAAAACCACATTGTAATCCTAAATTATATTTATAATGGCCAAGGACATGAGGCCAGGGGGCTTTAGGATACATCACACATGCACTTATCAAAGGATAACTGTCTACTCCAGAGAACATCATTATGTGTTTTGATGTTCCTTTGATGTAAATGAAATGTAAACCCAAGGGGCGCCAGCTGCTGGGGTATTGTATAGACACCCAAAGGGTCATCCAGCTTTATATAATCATCTCATTTTAAGTCTTCAGGATGTGAATAGAAGTGCAAACTCTCTGATGTCATTTCCATAGCAGTTAACAGGCGCTAGTATGGAGATAAAATTATGTGCATACAAACCTGGTAGTCAGATACACTTTCAATTTTGCACATATAAAGAGTCAGCTATCAGATATAGCTAAAATTTCAAAACTAAAATTAAGCAGTAAATCATAGGATGCAAAAGAAAAGAAAAAATAAGCTGAGCAAGATGTAGGGGAAATAATAGGAATGGGTGTATTTTAACTGAATGAATAGGTTTTGTTTATCGGGTCATACCATACCCTTTTTTTAAGTATTTATTGAAATTTGGCTACAAATATACATAAGATATGATTATTTTGTAGCTAAAAAATCTCTCTGAAACTTGCTAAAACTTTCTGAACAATCATTCAGTTTATAAATTTAGGCTTAATTACCATAAATATTATTGAAAAAAATAAATACATTAGATAATTGGGTTTTTGGTTACCTAAATAGAATCCAACTTTTAAACCATCCATCAAAGTATAATAAATGTTATAGACTACATAAATTATAATAGTTTATGATTTGCTTTCTAATCATATCATAAATCATTCAGCTCCAAAGTTTCTCTTTCTATAATTTAAAAAAACAGAAACAAAAACGACTGTTAGCCTGATTAGATAAGAATATTCTTGCCACACATTAAATAATATTTTATGAAAATGGAGTTCATGGAACCATGATATGGAAGGATAACAGTGAACCCTGAATCTTCTGTGATTTTAGAGAAAACTGTCTTTGTGTTTTAATAGTGCATTTATTAATTTTCTGCAGAGGAAGGACTGTTTCTCCTTTATGTCATCCAATGGTTACTTGACCTTAAAAAAGAGTAAGAGCCCTTCAACCCTTTCCTTTCAATATAGCTACTTTAGGACATATTTTTATTCTGTCCTTTCTCACCGGTGAAGGGATTCTTGCTCTCCACCTCCAGGATAAGAATCAAGAGAGGAGGTGAAAAGATTCAGAAGAGAAAAAGTTTACTAAAAACAGGGTGAGAGGGAAAGGGAGAGAGGTAGGGAGCTTGATAGACCAAGGGAGCTCCCACTGACAGAGAGTATGGCTCCCAGAACTGCTGCTGGGGTCTGGCGCTGGGTTCTTCATGTAGGTGCAAGTGAATTTCTTTGCTCTTCAGGTTCCTGCCATTCGTTGACATTGACTCACACTAATTGGTGAATGGAGAGGCAGATGAAGTAACTGAAGGGCATTCCCATCCATCTAGGAGAGCCTCAGCCTGTCTCACATTTATTCACTTATTATTCACTAATATTTATTGAGTGACTAGGTAGAATCCGGTGGTAGATAAGCCAGATGTAGTTCCTAGCTTTAGGGTTCTTTGGGCTAATTTAAAGATACAGGTGGCAAGAGACACTGTGAAAGAAATTCAAATTGCTAAGCAAAAAGGTGGAACTTAGAGAAAGTCCAGGGTATCAGGGAAGATGATTGAGCAACATTTGATATGTTTCAATATGTAACAATAATTATCCTTAATATCTACAAATTATTTCACCTGTGGCCTCCTTAAGTTGGTTCTTGAGTCCTTTTGACACAATCCCAGTAGACTTTGAGAGTCTTCTTGATTTCCTAAATGAGAAGATAGTCTGGTTTGCTCTAGATATGGAATTAGAGAATTCTCTAAGAAGTTCTAGTCTCTTATTAAGATGATATTTAGTGATAACAGTCTAGATGTTAGGGGTTCAAAATTCAAAATTTTTTAAATTTATTTTTCTGTTATAGTTGACATACAATATTATATCAGTTTCAGGTATACACATATGATTAGATGTTTATATACCTTGTGAAGTGATCACCCTGTTAAGTCTAGTACCAATCTGGCACCTACATAGTTGTTACCATATTATTGATTATATTCCCTATGCTGTAATTTATAGCCTCATGACTATAACTGTCCATTTGAACTTCTAAATCAGTGGTTCTCAACCTGTGGGTCATGACCCCTTTGGGAGTTGAACGACCCTTTCACAGGGGTCGCCTAAGACCATCAGAAAACACATATATAATTACATATTGTTTTTGTGATTAATCACTATGCTTTAGTTATGGTTGGGGGTCACCACAACATAAGGAACTGCATTAAAGGGTCGTGGCATTAGGAAGGTTGAGAACCACTATTCTAAATCCTTTTCACATTTTTACCCATCCCCCAACTACCCTTCATCTAGTGACCATCACTTTTTTCTGTGTATCTATAATTGTTTGTTTTGTTTATTTAATACATTTTTATTTTACATTCCACATGTAAGTGAAATCATACAGTATTTGTCTTTCTCTTTCTTACTTGTTTCACTTAGCATACCATCTAGGTCCACCCACATTGTTGCAAATGGCTTGATTTCATTCATTTTTATGACTGAGCAGTGTTCTGTTGTATATATGTACCACTCATCTATTTAAAGATGCTTTGGTTGCTTCTATATCTTGGCTATTGCAAATAATGCTACAATAAACATAGAAGTGCATATATCTTTTCAAATTAATGTTTTGGATTTCTTTGGGTAAATACACAAAAGTGGAATTGTTGGGTCATATAGTAGTTCTATATTATTTATTTTCTATGAAACCTCCATACAGTTTTCCAAAGTGCCTGAAAGAATTTACAATCCCACCAACCAATGCATCGGGTTTTCTTTTCCCCACAGCCTCACCAACACTTGTTCTTTGTTGATTTACTGATAATAGCCATTTTGACAGGTGTAAGGTGATATCTCATTGTAGTTTTGATTTGCATTTCCCTTTTGATTGGTGATATTCAGTGTCTTTTCATATGTCTGTGGGCCATCTCTATGTCCTCTTTGGTGAAATGTCTATTCACGTCCTTTGCCCATTTTTAATTGGATTGCTTGTTGTTTTTATGATGAGCTATATAAGTTTTTTAGTACATTTTGGGTATTTACCCAATATTGGATATATAATTTGAAAACATCTTCTCCTATTTATTAGGTTGCCTTTCTGTTTTGCTGATGGCTTCCTTTGCAATGAAAAAAACTTTTTAGTTTGTAGTAGTCCCATTTCTTTACTTTACTTTTTTTTTTTTTTTTTGCTCTAGGAGACATATCCAAAAAATGTTGCTAAAGCCAATGCTAGAGTTTATTTCCTATGTCTTCTTCAGTGAGTTTTATAATTTCAGGTTTTACATTTAAGTCTCTAATCTATTTTGGGTTTATTTTTGTGTATGGCATAAGAAAGTGGTCTAGTTTCAATTTCTTACATGTATCTCTGCAGTTTTCAAAGACTGTCTTTGTCTTAAGGTGAAAGATTTAGTTTTTGCCTGTTGAGTATAATGTTGGTTGTAGGTTTCTTGTATATGGCCTTTATTATGTTGAGGTATGCTTCTTCTGTTCCCATTTTGCTGAGTGTTTTTTATCAGTAATGGGTGCTGGATTTTATCAAGTGCTTTTTCAGCATCTATTGATATGATCATGTGATTTTTGTCCTTCATTTTATGTGATGTATTACATTTATTGATTTGCAAATATTATACCATCCATGCATCCCTGGGAATGAATCCTGCTTGATAATGGTGTATAGTCTTTTTAATGTATTTCTCAATATGAGTTGCCAGTATTTTGTTGAGGATTTTAGCATCTATGTTCATCAGCGATATTGGCCTGTAGTTTTCTTTCTTTGTTGTGTCTTGACCTGGTTTGAGAATTAGGATGATACTGGCCTTGTAAAAAGAGTTTGTGAGTGTTGCCTCTCCCTGAATTTTTTGGAATCATTTGAGAAGTATAAGACTTAGTTCTTCCTTAAATGTTTGGTAAAATTCACCTGTGAAGCCATCTCATTCAGGGTTTTTGTGTGCCAGGAGTTCCTTGATTACTGCTTCAATTTCACCAAGTGTTATCAGTCTATTCAGGCTTTCTGCTTCTTTTTAACTTGATTTTGGAAAATTATATGTTTCTAGAAATTTTTTCATTTTGCCCAAGTTGTCCAATTTCTTGGCATGTAGTAGTTTATAATAATTTCTTACAATCCCTTGTATTTCTGTGGTATCAATTGTAACTCTCTTTGATTTTTTATTTTATATATTTGGGTCCTCTTTTTTTCTTGATGAGTCTGGTTAAAGGTTTTTCAATTTTGTTTTCTTTTCAAAAAATCAGCTCCTGAATTTATTGATCTTTTGAATTGCTCTTTTAATCTCTCTGTCATTTAATTCTGCTCTGATCTTGATTATTTCCTTCCTTCTACTTGCTCTGAACTTTGTTGTTGTCCCTCCAGTTCTTGCAGATATAGGATTAGGTTATTTTTCTCTCTTCTTTGGGTAGGTTTATATTTCTATGAACTTCCTTCTCAGTACCGCCTTAACTGTGTCCCATAGTGCCCATCAGAAATGAGTGGATTAAAAAACTGTGGTACATTTACACAAATGGATATTATACAGCAGAAATAAAGAAGGAACTCTTACCTTATGCAACAGCACAGATGGAAGTGGAGACTATTATGCTAAGTGAAATAAGCCAGTCAGTAAAAGACAATGCCATATGATCTCACCTATAAGAGAAATCTAATGAACAAAATAGAACCATGGGCATGAAAACATGAAACAGACTGAAAGTGACCAGAGAGGAGAGGGGAAGGGGATAATTGTGGAAAGAAGGGGAAATGACTAGACCAAGAACATGTATGAATGACCCAAAGACATGGACAATAGTGTGGGAACTGACTGTGGGAGTGAGGGTGGGATGGGTGGAGGAGGACAAAGGGGGAAAAATTAGGACAACTGTAATAGAATAAAAATTTTTTAATGAAAAAGAAGAAAAGACTGTCTTTACCCTACAGTACATTCTTGCCTCTTTTGTCATAGAATAATTGATAATAGAGGCATGGGCTTATTTCTGGGCTCTCTATTCTGCTCCACTGATCTGTGTCTGATTTTTGCCAGTTCCATGTTGCTTTGATGACTATGGCCTTGTAGTATAGTTTGATATCAGGTAGAATGATACTTCCAACTTATGCTTCTACTCAAGATTCCTTTGACTATTCAAAGTCTTTCATGGTTTTATATAAATTTTATAATTATTTGCTCTAGTTCTGTGAAAAATGCCATTGGTATTTCAGTAAAGATTGCATTGAATATACAGTTTGCTTTGGGTAGTATGGACAATTTAACAGTGGTGATTCTTCCAATTCATGAGCACAGTATATCCATCCATTTATTTGTGTCTTTAATTTCTAATTCTTTAACTACTTGGTTAAATTTACTCTTAGATACTTTATTATTTTTGATGCAATTGTAAATGAGATTTTTTTCTTAAATTATTTTTCTGATAGTTTATTGTTGATTTATAAAAATGCAACTAATTTCTAAATATTAATTTGTATCATTCTACTTTACTGAATTTATTTATTACATCTAATAGTATTTTTAGTTTTTTCCTGTTGAGTATGATGTTCACTATTGGATTTTTCATGTATGACCTTTATTATGTTGAGGTATATTTCCTCTACCTGTATTTTGCTAAAATTTTAAATCATATATGAATATTTGATTCTGCCAGTTGCTTTTTCTGCATGTATTGACATGATCATATGATTTTTATCCTTCATTTTGCCTATGTGGTATATCATGATAATTGATTTGTGGACATTTTTTAACTTTATTTTTATTGTTGACACTATTATAGATGCCCCCATTTTCCCTCCATTACCTACCTCCACCCAGCTCCACCACCCCTTCCCTCTGGCCATCACCACACTGTTGTCTGTGTGTATGGGTTATCTGTGTATGTTCTTTGGCTAATCCCTTCACCTTCTTTCATCCAGTGCTCCCCATTCTTCTCCCCTCTGACAGCTGTCAGTCTTCTCCATGTGTACCAAATTTGCATCCCAGGATTAAATTCTACTTGATCATAGTGTATGAATCATTTAATGTATTGCTGAATTCAGTTTGCTAATATTTTGTTGAGGAGTTTTGCATCTGTGTGTATTAGGATTATTGTGTTGTTGTTTTTTTAATTATTTTGTGGTAGTTTCTTTGTATTAGTATCAGAAATGTTGGTCTTGTAAAATGAGTTTTGGAACACTCAATTCTCTTCAATATTTTATAATAATTTGAAGAGGATAGGTATTAATTTCTCTTTGAATGTTTGATAGAATTCACTTGTGAAGTCATCCGGTCCAGGATTTTTTTGTTTGTTAAAGATTTTTTGTACACAGGTTTTATTTTGTTACTAGTTATTGGTCTGTTCAGATTTTCCTGTTTCTTCCTGATTCAATCTTGGAATTTTGTGTGTTTCTAGTAATTTCTCCATTTCTTCAAAATAATTTAATTTGTTGGTGTATAATTGTTCTTAATATTCTCTTATAATCCTTTGTATTTCTGTGGTGTCAGTTGTCACTCCTGTTCTTTCTTTTCTGATTTTGTTTGTGCCCTCTTTTTTCCTGATGAGTCTGTGTACAAGTTTATTAATTTTGTTTATCTTTTCAAAGAACCATCTTTTGGTTTTATTGATCTTGTCTATTTTTTTGGTGTCTGTTTCATTTATTTTTGTTCCAATATTTACTATTTTATCTTTTCTAATCACTTTGGGCTTTGTTTGTTCTACTTAAAATTTTTTTGTTTATTTCTTGAAATAGACTTGTATTGATATTTTTCCTTTAGTGTGTCTCATAGATTTTAGTCAACGTGCTTTCATCTTCATGTTTCTCAAGATACCTCTCAACTTCTTCCTTGACCTCATTGTTATCTCATTCATTGTTTAGTAGTGTGTTGCTTAGCCTCCACATGTTTTTTTTTTTTAATCAGTTTTCTTCTTTTAATTGATTCTAGTTTCATACCATTGTGATCAGGAAATATACTAGATATGATTTCAATTTAAATTTATTGAGATTTTTTTTTTTATGGTTTAACATGTGGTCAGTCTTGGAAAATCTTCCATGTTTATTTGAAAAAGAATGTATAGTCTGATGTTTTGGGGTGAAATAACTCTGTTTACATCAACTAAGTCTATCTATTCCAATGTGTCACTTATGGCCCTTGTTTCCTTGCTGATTTACTATCTAGATAGGTTATCTATTGCTGTCATTGGGGTGTAAGTTCCCATTTTAATATGGCTTCCTCTTTATATAATTATTTATAGAAATTCTTTTCAGTTAGTCTTCAACTGGTTCTCACTGATGGTTATTATATATTTATTTTTTATTTTTTAATTTTTTTGGTTTTTCAGTTATAGTTGTCCCATTTTTCCCCCATTGCTCCCTCCTACCCAGCTCACCTGTTCTCCCACAATCATATATCTCCCCCCATTGTCCACGTCCATGAGTCATTTATACAGGTTTCTTGACTAAACTCTTCTCTTACTTATCTCCCTTCTCTCCCTCTCCCCTCCCCCCTATTGACTGCTGTTCTGCTCCTTGTCCTATTTAGTTCATTTCTTTATGTTGTTCTGTAGTTTCCTGTATTAGGTGATAACATACGGTATTTTTCTTCCTTTGCCAGCCTTATTTCACTAAGCATAATTCTCTCTAGTTCCATCCATGTTGTTGCAAATGGCAGGCATTCCTTCTTTTTCTCTGCTGCATAATATTCCATTGTGTAAATGTACCACAGTTTTTGGATCCACTCATCTACAGACGGGAACTTAGGCTGTTTCCAGCATTTAGCTGTTGTAAACAGTGCTGCTATGAACATAGGGGTGCATAAGTTCTTTTGAATTAGGGTTTTAGGATTTTTCGGGTATAATCCTAGCAGTGGAATCGCTGGTTCGAAAGGCAGTTCCATTTTTAATCTTTTGAGGTAATTCCATACTGTTTTCCATAGTGGCTGCACCAGTCTGCATTCCCACCAATAGTGCAGTAGGGTTCCTATTTCTCTACATCCTCGCCAGCATTTGTTGTTTGTTGATTTGTTGATGATGGCCATTCTGACTGCTGTAAAGTGGTATATCATTGTGGTTTTTATTTGCATCTCTCTGATGGCTAGTGATGTTGAGGATTTTTTCATGTGTCTATGGACCTTTTGTATGGCCTCTTCAGAGAAGTGTTTGTTCAGTACCTTTGCCCATTTTTTAATTGGGTTGTCTGTTTTCTTGATGTTGAGTTGTGTAAGCTCTTTATATATTTTGGAGATCAGTCCCCTGTCTGAGATATCATTGGCAAATACATTTTCCCATATGGTTGGTTTCCATTTCATCTTGCTGATGTTTTCTTTTGCTGAGCAGAAACTCTTTAGTGTGATGTAGTCCCATTTGTTTATTTCTTCCTTTATTTCTCTTGCTTTAGGAGATATATTCATAAAAATATTATTATGTGGTATATCTGAAATTTTCCTGCCTATGTTTTCCTCTAGGATTTTTATGATGTCACGGCTTACATTTAAGTCTTTGATCCATCTTGAGTTTATTCTCTTGTGTGGTGTAAGTTGGTGGTCTAGTTTCATTTTTTTGCAAGTCCCTGTCCAGTTCTCCCAGCACCATTTGTTAAAGAGGCTCTTCACATTCCATTTTATGTTCCTTCTTCTTTTATCAAATATTAGTTGACCATATAGTCCTGGATTTATTTCTGGAATCTCTATTCTGTTCCATTGATCTATATGTCTGTTCTTATGCCAGTACCAGACTGTTTTGACCACAGTGGCTTTGTGGTATTGTTTGATGTCAGGTATCGTGATTCCTCCTGCTGTGTTCTTCTGTCTCAAGATTGCTTTTGCTATTAGGGGTCTTTTTTGGTTCCATATAAATGTTTGGAGTATTTGTTCTAGGTCTGTGAAATATGTCATTGGTATTTTAGTAGAGATTGCATTGAATCTGTAAATTGCTTTGGGTAGTATGGCCATTTTGATGATGTTGATTCTTCCCATCCAAGAACATGCTATTTGCTTATATTTATTTGTATCTTCCTTAATTTCTTTCTTCAATGTTACATAATTTTCAGACTACAGATCTTTTATCTCTTTGGTTAAGTTTATTCCTAGGTACTTTATTTTTCTTGTTGCTATAGTAAATGGCATTTTCTTTTTTGTCTCTGTATCTGATATTTTATTGTTGGTGTACAGAAATGCCTTAAATTTCTGTATAGTTATATTGTACCCTGCTATTTTGCCAAATTCACTTATTATATCGAGTAGTCTTTTAGTGGAGTTTATAGGATTTTCTATGTATACTATCATGTCATCTGCATATAATGATAGTTTTACTTCTTCTTTCCCAATTTGGATGCCTTTTATTTCTTTTCCTTGTCTGATTGCTGTGGCTAGGACTTCCAACACTATGTTGAATAAGAGTGGAGAGAGTGGGCAGCCTTGTCTTGTTCCTAATTTTAGGGGGAATGCTTTCAGATTTTGTCCATTGAGTATGATGTTGGCTTCAGGTTTCTCATATATAGCCTTAATTATGTTAAGATATGCTTTCTCTATTCCCATTTTGCTGAGTGTTTTCATCATAAATGGGTGTTGTACTTTATCAAATGCTTTTTCTGCATCTATTGATATGATCATGTGACTTTTGTCTTTCATTTTGTTTAGGTGATGTATTATATTTATTGATTTGTGAATATTAAACCATGCAGGCATCCCTGGGATGAATCCCACTTGATTGTGGTGTATGATCTTTTTGATGTACTGCTGAATCCTATTTGCCAATATTTTATTGAGGATTTTAGCATCTATGTTCATCAGTGATATTGGCCTGTAGTTTTCTTTCTTTGTTGTGTCTTGACCTGGTTTTGGAATTAGGGTAATACTGGCTTCATAGAAAAAGTTTGGTATTTTTCCCTCTTCTTGGATTTTTTGGAATAGTTTGAGGAGGATAGGAGTTAGTTCTTTCCTACATGTTTTGTAAAATTTGCCCTTGAAGCCATCCGGTCCAGGGCTTTTGTGTGCAGGCAGATTTTTGATTACTGTTTCAATTTTCTTCTTTGTTATTGGTCTGTTGAGACTTTCTACTCTTCTTGATTCATTTTTGGTAGGTTATATGTTTCTAGAAATTTGTCCATTTCTTCTAGGTTGTCAAATTTCTTGCCATACAGTTGTTTGTAGTAATTTCTTACAATTGTTTGTATTTCTGTGGTATCAGTCGGATTTCTTCTCTTCCTTTTCTGATTTTGTTTATTTGGGTCTTCTCTCTTTTTTTCTTGATGAGCCTGGCTAAAGGCTAGTCGATTTTGTTTATTTTTTTAAATAACCAGCTCCTGGTTTTGTTGATCTTTTGAATTGTTTGTTTGGTCTCTATGTCATTTAATTCTGCTTTGATCTTGATGATTTCCTTCCTTCTTCTTGCCCTAGGCTTTGTTTGTTGTTGTTGTTCTAGTTCTTGTAGCTTTAGGGTTAGATTTTTTATTTGAGATTTTTTTATCCTTTTCAGATATGCCTGTATTGCTATGAACTTTCCTCCTAAGACTGCTTTTGCTGTGTCCCACAGGTTTTGGGCTGTTGTGTGTTCATTATCATTAGTTTCCAGAAATTTCTTGATTTCTTCTTTGATGTCATCGTTAACCCATTCATTATTTAAGAGCATGTTATTTATTCTCCATGAGTTTGGGTGTCTTTGGTTTTTTTCTCTGAGGTTGATTTTTAGTTTCAAGGCATTGTGGTCTGAAAAGATGCTTGATATAATTTCAATTTTCTTTAATTTGCTGAGGCTTGTTTGTGTCCTATCGTGTGGTCTATCTTTAAAAATGTCCCATGGGTATTTGAGAAGAATGTATATTGTGCTTCTTTGGGGTGAAAAGTTCTATATATATCAGTTAAGTCCATGTGGTTTAGTGTGTTGTTCACTGCCTGTATAACCTTGGTGTTTCTTTGCTTCGAAGATCTGTCTATTGTTGATACTTGAGTGTTAAAATCCCCTACTATGACTGTGTTGCTGTTAATATACTTCTTGCGGTCTTCTAGTATTTTCTTTATGTATTTGGGTGCTCCTATGTTGGGTGCATAAATGCTTATCAGTGTTATATCTTCTTGATGGATTGTTCCCTTAAGTGTTATGAAATGTCCTTCTTTGTCTCTTTTTTTTGTCCTTGCTTTGAAATCTGTTTTGTCTGATATGAGTACTGCTACCCCAGCTTTTTTTTCCTGTCCGTTTGCCTGGAATACTTTTTTATATCTCTTTACTTTCAGTCTGTGTAAATATTTTGTTTTGAGATGTGTTTCTTTTACACAGCAAATATGCGGGTCTTGTTTTCTTATCCATTCCGTTACCCTATGTCTTTTAATTGGAGCACTTAATCCATTTACATTTAAGGTTATTATTGACAGGTACTTATTCGTTTCCCTTTGTACCTCTGTTCCTTTCCTCTTTTTTTTTCTTATTTTTCTTAAAACATTTCCTTTAGCATCTCTTGCAATGCTGGTTTGGTGGAGATGTATTTTTTTAGTCTTCCTTTGTCTGGGAAATTTTTTATTTCACCTTCCATTTAGAATGAGAACCTTGCTGGGTAGAGTATTCTTGGTTGTAGGCCTTTGTTTTTCATTGCTCAAAATATTTTTGACCATTCCCTTCTGGCTTATAGTGTTTTTGTTGAGAAATCGGTCAATAGCTTTATAGGATCTCACTTGTATGTTATTTGCTGTTTTTCTCTTGCTTCTTTTAGGATTCTCTCTTTTTCTTTGAATGTTGCCATTTTAATTATGATGTGCCTTGGAGTGGGTTTTTGGGGGTTCCTCTTCATTAGGACTCTCTGTGCTTCTTGAACTTCCATAACTTTTTCTCTCATCAGGTTGGGAAAACTTTCTGTCATTACTTCTCCTCCCAACTTTTCTATTGCTCCTTCTTCTTCTCCCTCTTTTATTCCAATGATCCTGATATTATTTTTTCTCATGCTGTCCTGTAATTCCCTTACATCTTCTTCATATTTTTTCTATTTTTTTTTTCATTTTGTTGTATTGTCTGGGAATTATTTTCTACATTGCCCCCTAACTCACTGATCTGATCCTCTGCTTCGTTTAGCCTGCTTTTGATTGATTCTACTGTGTTTTTCAGTTCAGAGATTGTATTCTTCATTTCTTCCTGGTTCTTGTTAATAGTTTCTATGTCCTTTTTTATGCTGGTGTAGTTCTCCATAAGAGCCCTGTAATTTTCTTGGAGCTGTTGGTAACTTCCTTAGAGGTTGTCGTAGTTGTTTTTGAGGCTGTCGAGTATATTAAGCTTCTTCACCACCATTGTTTTGAATTCTGTGTCTGACATTTAGGCTATGTCTATTCCATCTACCTCTCTTTCTGAGGATTCCTCTTTTCTTTTCATTGAGAAGTTGTTTCTGCATCTTACCATGTTGAATTCTTCTTGTTTGTTTTTGTTTTTTGGATTTGTCTGCTTTGACTTCCCACCTTTGTGGTATGAGATTCTTTATAGGAGATCTGGAGGTTTCAGTGGTGCAGTCTCTTTGATCTCCTGAGCCTGGTGTTCTTGGAATACCCTTTATGTCATTTGTTTATGCTGTCTGGTTATATTTCAGATGCTCTTTGGTGGAATGTTCCCTCTGGCTAGTTGATTGAGAGTCACTCTATCCACTTTGTCTTGAGGTTTTTTGTGGAGATGTTGTTAAAAGCACAAACACACAGCCCAGGCAGGAGACCCACACCCTCAAAAATATCTCCCACCCTCTATCCTGGTATCGTTAGCCAATGAGCCAGTTTTAATATAAATGTAGACAGATTAGGGCTTTTATACTATAGGAAGAATAGATGAGTTGTTTTAAGGAGGAAAATATGATTTTTGAGATAGGGGATGATAGATTAATAATAGTAGCAACTAGCCTTGAGACTATGCGAGACATTAGGTAATATTTACATTGTATGTTAATAATAATAAAAGAATAAGAGGGAAGAATACAAAATATAGTAAGAAAGTGGGATTGTATAGTATTAGATTTATATAGTAGTTATATTCTATTTATTTCAGTGAAAGGGAGGCTAAACTAGACAGACAAACAACTAAACAAAAATTAAAGAGGAAGGATGAGAACGAGAGATGGTAGTTTTGAAAAAAGTATAAATTAAAATTATAAATAAGAAATTTAAAAAATTAAAATAAAGTACAAATAAAAAAACTAAAATAGAAATAAAAAATTTTAAAATATATAAATGGAAAGCTTTTACTCAGTTCAGCCTTTGTGTGTCGTCTTCTTTTTCTTGATCCACAGCTGGTCTATTGAGGCAGGCCAGAAGTTCCTGTTCCTTGCAGCAGCAGTGTTCGCCTGTGGTGGACGTGTTCCTTTGGCACCTGTTGGAGCTGGCCAGGGTACTTGTGCGCCCCGCAAGGTGGCCTTCTCGCTAGCTTCAGGCCTGCTGAGCAGCGCCCTGGGGGGTCGGTCTCTCGCCCCTTGGGGCGGGGCCCCAGACACTTGTGCACAGTGGAAGTGAGCGTCTGTTAGTCGCCGACCCCCACTGTTCCCATGCCGCAGCTGCCCACCGTTCCCACACCCGCCTGGGCAGGCATGAGCAGAGCCTGTGCAAGTGTTCTGCACTCTGGCCTGGTGCCCATTGGAGCTGGTCAGGGGTGTCTGCGCACAGTCTTCTGAGTGCCCAGAAGGCCCTCCCTGTCCCTGTTGGGGCACTAATCTTATGTCTGTCAGGGTGTGTCTGAGGGGCACCTGGACATGCAGCCCACGCACTTGGGCCAGTGAATGAGGGCACTTCCCTGTGCGTGCCCGCGTGACCCAAGGGGAGGGTTGGGGAGTGGGTGTGCGCACTTCTGCGCCTGTGCTCCTCAAGAATGTCCTATTACCCCTGACCGTTCCTCCCCTCTCCGCAGTTCACAAGAGAAGTATATAAAGGAAAATCATGTTCTCACATGCTGTTTCTTGTCTTTCAGTGCCAGATGCCACCTGGCCGAGTCCTGGCTCTGCCAGCGGGCAGACATCCGCTCTCCTCCCGATTCCTCTCTGGGGAAGCCAAACAGGTCATTCCCAGGTGGTTTTCTCTAATCCAGCAATACCAAGACTCAACTCCTGCCAGTGTCCAGCTGCTCACTGAGATGTTCTGTCTGCAATTAGTCCAAACTACATATGAGTCTTGGGAGCCAGAAAGCGCAGCCTCCCCTCACTCCTCCGCCATCTTCTCTCGGGGTACCTCACTAGTATTTCTGTCTACTTCCTCATTGATAGGTGTGTCTATTTGTTCAAAATTTCTGGAGTGCAGATTCTCAGTGTGCCTCAGATGCCTCATAAATGTTTACCTCCTATCAAATCAGCAATTGTATTTCATGACTTTTCCCCTCCCATGCCCATATCCAGCTGCTTGTCTGGTCCAGGGCTCTGGGACTCCAGTCCTTGTGGGTGCTGAGAGCCAGCTCCTGTGAATTGTGTTATTATATGATTTAATTGCAGTTTTGATGTAATCACAGCAGGAAGCAAGCTCAGAGTTTACCTACTCCTCCATTTTGACTCTGCTCAAAATTCAAGTATTTTTACAATGATAAAAAGAAACTCAAACTTTCATGGAAAATTTAGTTTCAAAAATCATATAGTTACATAAAAATAAAAGAAACATTATGAAGTAATAAGAAGAAAATAGATTTAAACTCAAAACCAAATTCCACAAGTTTCAAGATATTTAACCTCATTTAGGGTACACCCTCATATCCAAAATACAGATATAATTACCTCCTTTAGAATTGTGGTTTAGAGTAAGTGAAAAGATGTCATTAAAGCAGCTGGCATTTCACATGTAACTTCATATACCATATTTTATTGAATTTAAAAGGCCATAGATTGCAAGATGTCCTTTGGTTTAAATGGCTATGCATTATCATTAGATTAAAAGCCTGTCCTGTCCAGCATTGCATGACTGGCCCCTTTGCATAGGCTATTCTCTCTGCTGGAAGCACTCTCCATAGGGTTCACTCCTCTGTTATTCAAATTTCATTTTAAGTATCTCTATCTGGCAAAGAAAATAAAGACTTATTTGTTTTGTTCCCTCAGTATATGAGACAGAAGATTTTTGGTTTTCAACTGTGTTATCAGACCATTTCTCCCAACATTTATCCAGTTATAAGATTATGCCTAAAGTCTCTGTTTGGAACTTAAAGTTCAATGCATCAAACTTCATATAATTACCCATTAGGGAGGGCTAATGGCATGAGTGTTTTACAACACTTTCATTAAAGCATTATCAATTGTGTCAATGGAATATCAATTTTAGCATGTCAGTGAAAATTTTGAAAAAAATTATTTCTTACAAATTTTTGGTAAAAACATTAAAACATTTAATAAACAAATGCTCTTATTAAAGTTAATCTAGAAGCACCTCTAAAATTATCATAAATATTTCAGGCTCTAGAATTATATGTCATCAGCAGAAAATACTGATTTCACTATTTATTAGATGCAGGTCAAGGGGAAAGCTACTTAAAACATCTAATGATCAGTTTTCTCTGCTAAAAACTGGGTATAATGTCAGCTCCTATCTCATAAAATTGTCCTAAGTATTAAATAGGACAATGTAGGTAAAACTATTAGAATATTGCCTGTATGATTTCTGCTTTCAACTAGGATAGAATAACAAAGGCCAATTTGCTCTCTTGGCTAAAACAACTAAACAAACAAACAAAAAAACCCCCACAAAATATATGAAATAAAGGTGTCCAAAACACTGATATCAGGCAACAAAGAACAATAAGCCCTGAAATTGCCTAGCTGACTACTTTGGGACAGAGCTTGATCACAACACAGGAAGGGGAATCCAGGCAGAGTCTGCCTGCCTCTGGCAGACACCTGAGTTGAGAAGACTGGACTGAGATGCCACAGAGACAGGTAGCACTGACAGAACTGGAGAGGTGAGAAAACTCTGTAAATATTCAGACAGTCCATTTCATGTAATCAATTAGATACTGATAATTGCAATGTAGCTGAAGAAAACAGCATCTGGAAGAAATGGAAGTCAGAGTACCAAGCTTTCACATAATATTGAAAATAGTGTCTGTTCCCACCAACTGAAGTAGAAAAAAATCATGACTCACCAGACATTGTATAGAGTATTGAATGGTTTGAACTCCATAGTGGGAAGAAACTTGGATTTTAATGGAGTTTTAATGCCATAGCCCAAATACAGTACTGCCTTGTTCAACCTACAAAATCTTAAAAGCAATACGTAAAAATTGAAAATTTATGCCCCCTTAAACTGCACACAAATATTTTGTTTATAGAATTTTTTCATAATCACCAAAAACAGAAACAATCAAGATTTCTTCAACCAGTAAATAGATAAACGAACTGTGGCACAAAGATACAATGTAATATTATTCACTGATAAAAATGTAATGAAATATAAATTTGAACAACAAATTGGAACTTAATTACATGCTGCTAAGTGAAAAAAGCTAGCTTGAAATTGCTACATACTTTATTATTCCATTTATATGACATTATGAAAAAGGCATTCTTATTGAGATGGAAGACAAATCTGTGGTTGCTATCAGTTTGGGAAGGGAGAAGATATGAAAGGTGAAGTACAGAAATATTATAAGGTGGAGAAATATTCTATATGATACTGTATTGGTGGATATATGACTATTGATTTATCAAAATTCATAGATTTTATAACACCAAGACTAAACACTCATGTATGCAAATTTTTTAAAATTTTTTTATTTAGGAGGTCAGGGAACCCTAGGATGAAATACAGAATTGACAAAAGAATCTGTTTTACAAATGTATGAATTAACTCAAGTGAAAGGAGAAGAGGAAAAAGTGATGCTCACCTAATTATAGAAAATGAGTGAAGACTATAAAACAAAAGGCAAAACAAACTACTTAGTTTTATAACTGTACCCTAGTTGATAAAGTTGTTTTCATAGGAGTTTGGGTTAACAATTCTAAGCCACTATACATTTATACTACAATTCAACAATTAAGTAAATGGGTGACAGATGGTGGAAGCCAGATTTCTTACTGACAGAGTGGGGGGTTATATAAAAAGGTAGAATGTCCTATGTGGCCATTAATGAAAGTTTGATACATAAATATGGGCTCATGTTTAGGTTAGTATGATGCAGGTGGTTAGAAATATTTATATATAGATATGTGTGTAAACATGGATTAGTATACACTTATATTTCCTTGATCTGTCAACTAAGAGAGTTTAGAAACAATAACATCCCGGTAACATCATGCATATCTAGCACCCAGATCTTAGTTTTAAATATAATTCTTCAAAAAAAAAAAAAGGAACCAGAGCTTATTAAAAATGGCGGATTCTAGGCAGAGGTCAGAAAATATGCAATACGAGTCTGTAGTGCCAGAAAGTAAGGATGTATTAAGTAATAATCAGCACTGCCACAAAACAAAAAAAAACATAATCACAGGATATGAAGAAAGAGATATAGAAGCCAACTAAACAAGTGCCCAGTGGTCAATGCCAAAACAATTTGAACAGAATAACCCAAAGTACAAAGCAACTATGTGTTATTTCATAATATTATAAATAAATTATTTAATACATAAACAAATAGAGGAGAATAGATAAAACTCTAATAGAGAAGAATTCAAAACATTTATGTAGGCTTGTGCCCTCAAAGAGGTTGGACATATCTCTCCACTCTTTTAAGTGTGGGCTTTACATAGTGACAAAAAAAATACTGTATTGAAAGAGAGGGGTTGTTGTGGAAGAGGTAACATGACAGATACATCATTCAGGTACTCAACTCAACATCAGAAGTGATGTCATTTTAATAGCGTGTACCCTTGATATGATGTGATGAAAATGGTCCTTTATGTCTGTGATCTTTCTTCCCCAAATTGATAGCACCAGTCTAATTACAACAAAAGACATGAGAAAATTCCAAAAAGAAGAACATTCTATAAAAATACCTGACCAGTACTCCTTAAAACTGTTGATTTTATCAAATTCAAGGGAAGTCTGAAAACCTGTTCTAGACAAAAAAAACATAGAGAGATGATGTCCAAATGTGATACGGTATTCTAAATGGGAAGACACAAGGTAAAAACTAAAGAAATATAAATAAAACCTAGACTTTATTGAATAATTAGCAATATTGGTATATTACATGTGACAACAGTGCATTGATTTCTGGGGGGAGAGGAGTATAATGGGACTAAATGGTAATGGAA
Organism: Furipterus horrens; assembly: GCF_987537825.1. Taxonomy (NCBI): domain Eukaryota; kingdom Metazoa; phylum Chordata; class Mammalia; order Chiroptera; family Furipteridae; genus Furipterus; species Furipterus horrens. Next base: position 55,209,002 of record NW_028327177.1, read on the forward strand.
AAAATATAATAAAAACTCATTTAAAAAAATTGTGACAATATTAACAATACAGGAAACAGAATACAGAGTATACAGGAATCTCCTGTACTATGTTTGTAATGTTCCTATGAATTTAAAACTATTCTAAAATAATAAGTTTAGGAAAATAATTAATTTTTAAAAAACAGTGCTTGACATGTTTATTATGAATAACAATTAACTTTTATTCATTACTAATTATTATTATCAATATTATTTACTAATAATTATTAATGAATACTATTAAGCACCTATTTGTTTAAGCATTTATTTCTTTTATTGTCAGTGATAATCTTGTACTAAAGATTCAAATCTCTTAAGATAAAGTAGTACACTAATAGTCAAGCCAGGGCAGATATACAACACCCATAACATATCATTCTAGGGATTCTCACTTTGAATGTAAAAATATGTTACACGTACAAAATTAGATTCGGGGCCTTTAAAGATCTCACTTGCAAACTTGATTTTTTTCCATCAGTTTTCATTACCCCAATTCAGTGGTAAGTTCACAAGGTTAGGTTACCAACTATTTATAGAATTGAGTATATATTGCATGTATTTATTCCTAGCAATCTAATAAGCCCTACAAAAGAGAAATAAATTGGCCAAAAGTACAGTAGCTTAAAGCATAGGGAAAGAAATATAATAAGAGGCAAAATGTTAATCCAAGTCAGTTGTAAAAAAATCATCCATGTAAGGTAATCTGAGGACCACCAGTCAAAATGATATCCTGTGCTTGGTTTGCATCAGAATTTTATGACCTAACAACTGTTAAAAGGATAAAAATATTTCCCATAGCTTTCTTGGCTATCATACCTTTATATACTCATTAAGCATCTCTGGTTGTCAAGTATAACCTTGGTAGGTGAGGGGAAATGAAGAAGTGCACAACTTCATCAAAGGCCTGTCTCTGAACTACTCACAGGTCTGAACATGAGTCCAAGTCTCTTCCTATAATAACACCACTTGCCTGCCATACCAGCTGCAGGTCCCCTAACCAATCAGAGCACACAGGTAATTAGCTGCTGTTTAAGCTGAAGGGTCCCAACATGTTTGAGCAGGTTGGCATCAAGGGTTTAAGGAGCACCTGTTTACAATTAGCTACAATGCATTCTATACACCACACCTCATTTCTTGGAGGGAAGAAAGAACTTGTTTGAGCAATGATTGCCACCATTTCTCTCCACCAGTTTTGTTGGTTATTGACAGACCCGTTTCAAATTTGTTCACCTGTTCTGCTTTTAAGGTTCTGTCTCTCCAAGCCTGCTGCAAATTGATTTAATTAAACTGCATTGTTAAACCCACCAAATAACTCTACTTCCCTTCTAATTCCTTCTCATAGGGATACTTGGTCTCCAAGAATACGTTGGTGCTAGAATATCACACCTACTTTGGACTGTAGACTCCAGGAGCTGTGTTGATTCACTTCTCACCATGGCTAGAGCCAAGCATAAGAGGAAGAGATGAGACTCTAACTCTCTAAAGGAGCTTTTCTTGAATATTGCTCCTATCCAAGAGGGACACTCACAGGGTGACACACAAAAGTCATGGAGCAATCTGCACCAACCTATGAGCATAATGTAAACAAATTCTCATCTCCTGTGTCACTGATAGAACCAAGAGGCAAAGGGAAATAGAATAACTGAGTGTTTCCTAATCAATTTAAGTTGTTAGAGCTAATTGTAATTCCAAATTACCATCGAACACTAATAGCAAATTGTTTATTTTCCCTTTCAAATGCACCTGATGCCTACTTCTGCAATTTGCCTTCAAAAGATAAATACCTCTTTGTCTTTTCATTGTGCAATGGATAATATGAACACCACCCCCACTCCTACAGCACCCACTGGCTTGAGAGCCAGGGTTGCAGGCATCAGGGTTGTAGAGTTGCCATATTGAGTTTTACAGGCTATCTGTTTAACCACAGGGCAACTGAGAGGTTGCCATACCACATTCAAGGTGAGAACTAAGAATGAGGAGGAAGAGCTAAAGAAAGAGTGTGTCTACCCTCAAAAATGTGATGAGAATTTCTTCAGGGAAATGTGCACCCCAATCCCCACAGTCTACCCAACCTTGAAGAGTTTCAAATAAGAAAGAAAAAGTGTTGTCTAACAATCCAACCTAAATACAAATGATCTCCTTCCAAGCCACAGAGTTCTCAACCATACTGAAGACTGTGACATGGCTGGTTTTTAGTACTAGCAGACTTTTCCATGATCTTTGTATATCCATATAATCCTAGGTAGATCCCAGGGAAGCACTAGAAAAGTGATCCAGGACACACCCTGGCCTACCTCCATCATGGCACTCTGCCATCTGTCACTCACCACATGAGAGCCTATCTTTAGATCCTCTGCTCCTCAGTGATTACATTTCAATATACTTAGAAGGGAATTTAAGGCGTTTGCTTATGAGGGAAATTTAGACAGATGAGAAAAAAATTATGCTGCATAAAGTTTTTTTAGATCCCTGAAATTAGTCACCTGACCCTAGGATAGCAAGCGATTCCTAAAATTTAATAGTGCATCAGAATTACCTACCTGGAAAACTGTAACAAAAAGAAAGGTCTCATGCCCAGAGTTTCATTGATTGGGGCTGGAGTTGAGCTATGTGCCTTTTAGATTCTATATATAAAATTTGAGAATTGATCATTTACTGGTAAGGTGATTGTCTCAGATTCTTCTGTGTACCAAACACTGTGGCATTGGGACTCTACATGAATTTCTGAGTTTACTTATTCTAGTTAAATTCCACCTGAGTCCACCAGTTTATTTACTCAACTAATACTTATTGAATGTTTGTTGAATAGAAATATCAGGAGAATATCTATATCTAATTTCTATATTTATGTTTACTTATGTATATATATATATATATATATATGTTTTTCCTACTGATATATTCCCTGTGACTATGTGTCAAAAGTTAAATTTCTTTCATGTTATGTAAACCAATACCAGGGCCCAGCATTTTTCAGAAACTAAAATATCTCCATGTGCAACTAGTTGTGTCCATGTGGAGGAAATTATAAGCTACTCTTTAAATAAAGGTTTTTGACCCCACCCCCAAAAAACTTACTTCTTAAAACTATATTATATGAAATGTTAAAGTGTCTTCTTTATGAAGAAAAAAATAAAAAAAACTATGAACAATAAAATGACAATAAATATATATTTATTAATAACTGAATCTAAAAGAATGACAGAAACAGACACATAGATACAGAGAACATTTTGATGGTTGCCAGATGAAAGGCGGTTAAGGGGATGGGTGGAAAGGGTGAAGGGATTAAGAAGTACAAATTGGTAGTTACTGAATAGTCATGGGGATGTAAAGTATAGTATAGGGAATATAGTCAATAATATCATAACAAGTACGTGTGATATCTGATGGGTACAATATTTATTGGGATGATCACTTAGTAAGTTATATAAATGTCAAATCATGGGGTATATACCTGAAAATAACATAATAATGTATGTCAACTGTAATTGAAAATTTTTTCAAAGATTTAAAAAGCATATTTATTAAGAATTATAGACTGTAGAATACAAAAAAAAATGTATAACTAAGTAATGTTCATTGAATCCTAGATTTAAGATATTTCCATTTTCCTTCACCAAGAATGTTTTCTTTAGCCCTCTTTTCCATTTCTCAGGTGTGATGCAAAGATTTCTGTTTTTCTTTGACATGGATTAGGGAAGGGATCTTAATTAATTGCATAATATAAAGTTTCTTAAATATGAATGCTGTTCTTTAAGTGTCTCTCTTTGGAAAATAAAGCTATAGAGAGTTCCAATGCAGAGTATGAGAGGCCCCTTTGAAGTCTGCCATGTGGTGTCTTTTAGTTGATGACAGGATTTTCCTCTGCTTTCGTTAAAGGCATGGCATACTTCTAGACTCATGTATTTGTTATGTGCACTCCAGACATCCTTTGCTGATGTTGATCTCAAACTATAAATGGAAAGCTCTTTCCTTTGTGAGGGTTTCAATCCAATGCAGCTGACCTTTGAGGTCCAACATCTCTCAGCTGCCTCCTGCAGATTCTATCACTTTGCTGGGGCCTCAGCTCCATCCTTTTGCTACTCCTTTAGATATATTCCTTTATCTTCATTTCTCCCCAAACTTTCAAAATGCCTGTGCCATTTAGGCTATTTCATACATGCTCAATGAAGAAGATAAAAAAGGAAATTCAGGAATACAATCTGACCTAAGTGAAACTGTCTTCCTTTAAATAAAGGACAATGCTGTGTGGCATGAACAGAAGTTGAAGAACATAGTGTAGGGCATCCGTTATTATTCTGACTTTAAGCACAAACTCTGACCCAAATAAACTGCTGAGTAAGCATCCAGAGACTCATGCTGTTCAACACCATTCTGTGATGATCAGTCAAGTTATGATATGTATGGCACCATTCAATAGGGAATCACTGGTCCCAGCACTTGAAATGTGTCTAGTGTGACTGAGCAACTAAAGTGTTACTTTTATTTAATACTAATTAATTTAAATTTAAATAGGCCTGTGTAGCTGATGACTACTATAATGTACAATGCAGCTCTAGACTGTAATCTAGAAGAAATCAGAGGGACTTTGAAAGACTTGTAATACATAAGAATGAAACACTGTGTGTATGGATGCCCTGAGAATCAGGAGCAGCTTCTCAGCTCCATCATGATCATTGCATAAGGCAAGACAATGTCATTACAACAGCGTCCCTGCTCCCTCTTTTACTGGAGGACACAGGGTGCATAGCTGGCTCAGAAGACAACAGTCAGCTGACCCACTACCTTCTCTACTGAGGGCTTACACCCTACCCCAAGCAAGAAAGGAATTATTTTATAGTTATATATTTACGTGGTTAAAAAACTAAGTGGCTGCCTCAAGAATGGTATCCTCTGGCATATGGCAAAAGAGACTGCCTAATTCAGGAGAAATTTTGAAATTAAAAAAAAAGCACTCATTGGAATTATACCTACATAGCCATGTAATAGGCCAAAGGAAAGACTCAAAACAAATCTATTCTTTGGATGCTCTAGTTACATCATCTAATTGAAAATGGGCTATAATCCAATGTGGAACAATTATCAAGCAATATACATTGCTAAGCATATTTCATGGATCAACTATTTCCTTTCACCTTTACAACAAACCTTTAAAATAAGTAATAACATTTTTATGTTTACAAATGAGGAAACTGAGGCTAAAAATGGATTAGGAACTTTACTTAAGGTTGCACAGCTTGGAGTCAAGACAAATATATCTGGTTGTAAAGCCAATTAAAACTCACTAAAAACCATCCAAGTTTATTGACTTAGCCTTTTATATAGACAATCTTTTGTCTCAGTGCATGGTAACATATATAGATACACACACATTCAGTGTACTCATTCTTATGAAAATCTAATTTTCAAACAAACTTACCAAGTGAGAGGCATGGGTTTAGAGTAACAACAATTCTTCACTTCAAAAAATTATTCACTATTGTGTTTTATTTGGGGGATGACCAATATCCTATATTCTCTCTTCATAGAGAGTTATTTTCATCTTTCTAGAAAAGCTTCCATTAAACCCAATGACAAAGGAAAAGCTCTTCCAATTATTTCTGTAACTTGAAGTTTTATCTGAACCTTTTTAGATTGCTCGTGTGTGCATGTAATTTACACCTAATTTAAAATACCTCTTTTTGGATAATGTGGGAGAGTAAAGATGGTGGAAAAGTAAGTGGAAGCTACACTAACCTCCTCCTAGGACAAATCTGGAATTACAACTAAATTGTAGAGGACTCATCCTGAATAACCAACTGAACACTAGTTGGAGAGAAGCCTTATAACCACTGACAAATGAAGAAACCACCTCACCACATTGAGTCTGATAGGGAGTGTGGAAAAGGTGCGAGAGGGTTGGCTGGGCTCCTATGGGTGGCAACTGAAGTTCTGGTATATTTCAGTGCCCAAGGAATTTCCCCTGAAGAAATGTGGGGTCTAAACCCCAAGCTGCACTCACCAGCCTATAGCACCAGAGCCAGAAAGGAAACCAGATAACATCCAGCTGTGAAAAGCAGCAGAGTTTCTGTCTGCCAGTGACAGGTGGCTGTAGACTCAGAGAGCCTCTTAAAGGGCTAATGCTCGAAGTTTCATTTGCAGCCACTTACCCTTGGCTCTGGCACAGGGAGGACAGAGTGGATAAGAGACACTTAATGGTGGCTCTGGGGAAAGAACTGAAAGAACACCCACCAGGATTCCTTTGCTGAGTCATTGCCCATACTGCAGAAGCCATCATTCTCAGGCAGAGCACACCTCTACTTCACCTTGTAGAGCTGAAGCTGGGCTGCTAATTGCATCTTGAGGCTATATCATTGATTAATTTAACAACCAAGGTGGATCTCCAGGAGCTCTTTGAGACATTAGCTGACCCTCCCCAGTGCCCAGAGCTGATAAAACTGACCATGGTGCACAGCCTGGTTCTTTCTGCACACAAACAGGCCCAGCAGAGTGAGCCACATCCTGTGGATTTCTGATAGCTCCAAAAAGGTTAACCAGGGCCAGTCATAAGCAGCGTCTGACAATGGCCTACACCAGAGTCTTTGCACATATATTTGATACATAGAAACAAATACAAAGAAGCAGACAAAATGGAAATACAAAAGAAACAGACCTCAAATAAAAGAATGGGAGAATTCTTCAAAAGAAAAACTAGATGAAATAAAGGTAAGCAATATCAAATAGAAAGTTTAGAGTAATGATTATAAGGATACTCACAAGCATGAAAAAAGGCATAGAAACTGTGAAAAAGGATAGACAAAAATAAATAATACAATATCTGAAATAAATAATACAGTGAAGGAATTAACAGTAGGTTAAATGAAGCTGAGGACCAAATCAGTGACTTAGAAGACAAGGTAGAAAAGAAGACCCAGGGCAGAGCAGCAAAAAGAAAGAAAAAAAATTAAGAAATGAGGAGACTTCAGAAACATTTTGGACAATATAAAACAAAACAATGTCCACATCTTGGGAATACCAGAAGGAGAAGAGGGTGAGCAAGGGATCAAGAACCTATTTGAAGAAATAATGACTGAAAACTTCGCAAATCTAGTGAAGAAAAATACACACAAGTCCAGGAAGATTAGAGAGTCCCAAACAAGTTGGACCAAAGACAACTACATGCTACACTGAGACACATCATAATTAAAATGGCAAGGCTTAAAGACAAGGAGAGAATCCTAAAAGCTGCAAGAGAAAAAGCAGGTAGTTACATACAAGGGAGCACCAATTAGACTGCCATCTGATTTCTCAACAAAAATATTTCAAGCCAGAAGGGAGACATGAAATATTCAAGGTGATTAAAAACAAGGACCTATAATCAAGGCTACTTACCCAGCAAGGCTATCATTTAAAGTTAAAGGAGAAATAAGGAGCTTCCCATAAAAGAAAAAGCTAAAGAACTAGTACTGCAACAAATGTTAAAGGGCTTCCTTTAAGAGAAAAATAAAGAAAAAAATAAAGAAAAAAAAGGAGGAAAACAGTCTAACAATTAAATGGCACTAAATACGTATCCATCAATAATTAGCCTAAATGTCAATGACTTAAATGTTTAAACCAAAATACATAGGGTAGCTAAATGGATAAGAAAACAAAACCCCCATATATACTGCCTCCAAGAGACACATCTCAGATCAACAGATACACAGACTAAAAGTAAAGGGATGGAAAAAGATATTGCATGCAAATGGAAAGGAAAAAAACTAAGGAAGCAATATTTATATCCAACAAAATAAACTTTAAGATGAAGGCTATAGTAAGAGACAAAGAAGGACATAATATAATGATAAAGGGAACAATCCAACAAGAGGATATAACCATAATAAACATATATGCACTAAACATAGGAGCACCTAAATATGGTAGCAAAATCGTGATGGACTTAAAGGGAGAGGTCAACAGAAATAGAGTCTAGTCAGGGATTTTAACACTACATTGAATTCAATGGATGGACCTTCCAGACAGAAAATCAATGAAGATAGAGTGGCCTTAAATGACACACTAGATCAAATGAATTTCATTGATATCTTCAGAGTATTTCACCTAACTGTAGCAGATTACACATACTTTTCAAGTGAACATGAGATATTTTCTATGATAGACCACCTATTAGGACACAAATAAAGTATCAATATATTTAAAAAGTTTGAAGTCATATCAAGCATCATCTCTGACCACAATGCTATGACACTAGAAATCAATCATAATAACATTGAAAAACAGAAAGACATGGAAGCTAATTAACATGTGTTAAACAATGAATGGGTCATCAATGAAATCAAGGAAGAAATCAAAAGATGCCTTGAAACAAAGGAAAATGAGGACACAACAATCCAAAATCTGTGGGACACTGGGAAAGCAATACTATAAGGGAAATTCATAGCATTACAGGCCTATCTTAGAAACAAGAAAAAACTCAAATAAACAATCTAACTTTGCACTTAAAGGAACTTGAAAAAGAACAACAAAAAAGGCCCAAAGTGAGTAGAAAGAAGAAAATAATAAAGATCAGAGCAGGAATAAATGAAATAGAGTCTTAAAAAAATGATAAAAAAGATCAATGATTCCAAGAACTGGTTCGTTGAAAGGCTAAACAAGATTGACAAACTTTTAACAAGACTCATCAAGGAAAAAAGAGAAAGGAACCAAATAAGTAAAATCAGAAGTGAAAGAGGAGAAATAGCAACTAACACCAAAGAAATACAAAGGATTGTAAGAAAATATTATGAAAAATTATATTTCAACAAACTGAATAACCTGAGTGAAATGGATAAATTCCTAGAAATATACAATCTTCCAAAACTAAATCAGGAAGAATCAGAGAATCTGATTACACCTAGCGGAACTGAAGCAGTAATCACAAAAATCCCAAAAAACAAAAGCCCTTGACCAGATGGCTTCACAGGTCAATTTTACCAAACACTAAAAACTAACACCTCTCCTTCTCAAAACATTTCATAAAATACAAGAGAAGGGAAATCTCTGAAATTCATTTTATGAGGTCAACGTTATGTTAGAAACAAGGACATAGTGACTCTCAAACCAGTGAAAAGTCATTAGTAACAAAGGGCAAATGTAATTAAAGGGTCTTAAGGGCAAATATAATTAGAGGGTCTCTGAGAAGGGAGCTGACATCACTGGCATATCTACAAACCACAGAAGGGGCATTTAGATAACCATGTTAGATTGTAACTCCGGAGTAACCAGTAATGGAGAAACGGGGAAGAAGGAGCAGAAGGAGTGGGGAGGGGGAGCTAATTGCGTTAGGGCGGGGAAGCTAATCGCTCTCACTTTAGGGCAAAGAAGATAATCACTTTAGGGTGGCAATTTCAGGATGGAAAAGATAATCACTTTAGGGTGGCAATTTCAGGATGGAGAAGATAATCACTTTAGGGTGGCAATTTTAGGGTGGAGAAGATAATCACTTTAGGGTGGCAATTTCAGGGTGGGGAAGCTAAGACTATAAAACCAGTTTCCTTTGTCTACTTGGCACGCACATTCTCCTGGCTGTGAGGGTGCGCCCGGCTCTGCAGACTCGTGAATAAAGGCCTCGTTTTACTGCTCAAGTCCTGTGTCCCAGTTTTTATTGTGAGCGTTTCTCACAGTTATCAAAATCCCAAACCCAGAGAAACACTTAAAAGAAAGAAAATACAAGCTAATATTCCGGATGAACATAGACACAAAAATCCTCAACAAAATATTAGCACACTTAATACAGTAATGCATCAAAACAATCACACAGCATGATCAAGTAGGATTTATTCTGGTAATAAAAGTTTGGTACAACATTTGCAAATCAATAAATGTGATTCACCACATAAAGAAAATGAAGGATAAGAACTACATGATCATATCAATAGATGCAGAAAAATCATTTAATAATATCCAACAATTATTTATGATAAAAACTCTCAGCAAAGTGGTATTAAAGGAAACATACCTAAATATAATAAATGCCATATATGACACACCCACTTCCAGCATTATACTCAACAGGCAAAAACAACAAATGTTCCCCTTAAGATTGGGAACAAGATGGGGATGTCCATTTTCACCTCTTTTATCCAATGTATTACCAGAAGTCTTAGCCACAGCAATCAGATAAGAAGAAACAAAAGGTATCCAAATTGGAACAGAAGAAGTAAAACTGTCATTATTTGCAGATGACACAATACTGTACATAGAGAACCCCAAAGATTCCACCAAAAAACTACTAGAACTGGTAAATGAATTCAGCAAAGTAGCAGGATACAAAATTAATATCCAGAAATCAGTTTCATTTTTATATGCCAATAATGAACTATAAGAAAGGAGTATTAAGAAAACAACTCCATTCACAATTGCTACAAAAAGAATAAAACCCTAAGAATAACCTAACCAAGGATGTAAAAGATCTCTACTCAGAAAATTATAAAGCATTGAAGAAGATACATGAGAGAGACTCTGGGTCCCTTGGAGTGGATGAAGAAACTACTCAGACACTCTCCATCTGTGGAATGAAGGGAGAGGGTTTTCTCTAGCAGAAAATTGCCCTTGTTTCTTTATTAGCCTGGGTTTTCATCCACTTTCCACAAGCAGAAGTATTTAAGGAAAATATGCAGCCCTTCCCCAAATGGTAGGGAGTGAAAGGGAAATGCAGATCAATACAGGGTTGAAACATCCAGGTATTTTACACAAGGTCAAAAGTGTTTCCTCTTACTTAATCGTTCTGTTTTTCACATTTTACTGACAAGGATTTGAGGCTATACAGAGAGAAACAGAGCAGGTTCCCTTTTCCTTAAAAGCCACTTTGTATTTCTATTGTCTAAAATCCCCCAGAGGGTGGGATTCAGAGCAGGCCTGGAAGACAACCTGCTGGCTAAGGGCCCAGCGGGGTCAGCTCCACACAGCGGTCAAGAGTCTTTTAAACCAAGCCTGTCTGTCTCCCACATCTCCCCCTTCCTTATTAAGTTCCTGAGATATTGAGGTAAGGCCACTGAAACCTGCTACTTGTTTTTCACGTATTTTGTCACAAGCAAACAGTTTGCAAAGGCATCTCAACACACAGAGTATAACAATAACCAGAATGCATCCAATATAGCTCCCCTCACCCAAAGTCTTAAATTTAATTAGGGCTGAGCTATTGTAAATTTTCTTGCAAAGTTTGAAAAACCTTTTGTTCAGTCAGTTTTGTAATGTCCTGAAGTTGCTGCTGGAGTTCAAACTGCAACTGGTTCACCTGGTCTTTAAGGTTAGTGGAAAAAGGCCTCTTTTAGATGATGCTGGACCTCCTCCCATGAATGCTGGTTGAAGTTCCATATTAAAGGGGTGACACAGAGTCTGGAAAACTCTGGATCACAGGTGAGCCATTGGCAGGTGACTAAGGTTTCCTGCTGGTCTCCAAGCCATATCATTCCAGACTCCATGGTTGAAAGCTGGTCTAGGATTTCCTGGTCAATCCATGTTTGTTGGAGCATTTCCTGTGTGGAGTTAGTAAGGAGAATGTCTACTGCATGAGCTGTCTGAATGGACTCCATCAGAGCAGTGGCAGCGGTGGCAGCTGTCGCTGCAATGGCAATAGCAGAGACAATGCACGTGATGAGAACACCGAGAAATCGTCTCACTTGCACCAGGGAAAGCACGTGGTTAATGGCTGTGAGTCCTCCTGGGTTCTCCCATTCTCTGGTGACATTAACTGGCAGCCACAACTCGGCCTATCTATGGGTTACAAAAACAGTGGTTAAATTGAGCTGGGTAACATTGCTGCAAGTAAGGCAGCAGGCATAAATGGAACCTGTTGAGAGAGTAAGGTTATATAAGTTGGAAACATTGTCATAAGTCAGTTGAGGCAGTCCTGCGGTGGCTAAAAAGAGATATGGGTGAGAAGTATAAACAGTGACCTAGGAATTATCAGTAACATCAAGAGTATAGGACATATACGGTCCTTTTGCCTCTTAATGGACATGGCCTCTAAGCCGTTCGATAAGCAGACGACCAATATGCCACAAATTACTTTGCCAAGGGCTGGTATGTTCTGGAGTAACAATTCTAATGATTGGAGCTCCCAACCCTCCTCTACTCCAGTCAAGGTCAGGGTATTTTTCATTAGGTTTTGCTGGACCATTACTGGTATACATGGCCCATTTTGCATCCCAGTCTTGTGCTATTAATGGGGTATGGGTGATTTGTTTAAATGAAGACTTATCGCCTTGACACGAAGTTCAAGCCACTATGGTGGGCATTTGAGCCTTGGTCTGGCAAAGGGGAATATCAGGAGGGTTATTGCTGTTTCCATTTTGAGTCAGGTTAATTCCAACTGAAACTATTAGAAAGAAGTCAGTGGACAGTGAAGGGGAGGAGGCTGCTTCGACAATTGTGTAAGCATACCTTTGAAATTTAAGGGGTAAACATAAAGTATTAGTTAGGATAGAAAAACAGGTGGGTAATTGTTCTGCTAGAAAAGTGGTGCCGGCCAAGGCATGTAGCCAATGTTGTTTTTCCTCCAGAGGCCCATCAGGTGGGAACCATGTCCCCCCCTGACCATTTAGTGTCATTAGAGGACAATGGGGGCTCTGTGTGCCACCAGGTTTGAAGTTTAAAGGTAGGTAGGTCCAGAACATGGCCCCAATATATATGATGGGGCTCTGAGGCTAGCCTAAGCCTCCAAAGCAAACCAGTAAGGCAATTTTAAGTAATACCTTAGCCAAATTAGAGGACACTATGGCCATCTAGGTCAGGAATCTATTCTCTGGGGTGTCCTCTGATCCTGTGTTTTGGAGAATCTTTTGGCTTTGGCATTAGCAGCAGCGCTCATCCATTGACATCTTGTTTAGTTGTTTCGTCACATTCTCCATGCACCTGATCTCCTTGTCCTGGGATGCTTCCCATGGAAGCAGCGGATGTTCATCTCCCATGGAACAGCTTTACTCACTTTGCAGGAAGGCACAAAGGACCCGTTGGGATAGAAACACATGAGTACCCCCTTCCCCATGTCAGTAAATCAACTGGGCCTTCCCAAGTTCCTTCCCCTTGAGGGTCCCGGTACAACACTAGGAGGTGAGTTCCCCTATCCTCTGGTTCCCTAGTGGCAAAAAATGCCATTCAATAGCTGAAGTAAGAGTCATCACAGTTTAAAAAATTATAAGTATACACTGCTAACATAGTTATTTTGGGGAGAGGACTGCATACTCCCTCTTCTTTGTTTTATGAGAAGATTTTTAAAAGTATGATGGGTTCTCCCCACAATGGCCTGGCCTGTGGGATTATGAGGAATGCCTGTTTTATGTTTAATATCCCATCTTTGTAGAAATTCCTGGGTGGAGCAAGCTACATAGCCTGGTCCATTATCAGTTTTTATTTGTTGCAGACATCCTAAGTAGCTGAATACCTTGGGCCAGTGTCTTTGAATATGCTTTGCCGACTTTCCTGCAAGAGCAGTGGCGTGTAATGCTCCAGAATAGGTATCAATTGAAACATGAATATATTTAAGTTTTCCAAAAGGAGGGCAATGAGCGACATCCGTTTGCCAAATTATTCATGGGACTAGTCCCTGGGGGTTAACACCCATGCTAGGGGGTGCCTTGCCCATGGTCTGACAGTCTGCACATTCTCTGATAATTTGCTGGGAACATGGAAAGCTAAGTTCTTGGCGAAGCGCATAACTATTTGGATGGTAAAACTGATGCAAGGCAACTGCCTTTTGAAAGGTAGTTATGATGCTTACTAAGGCATCAGCTCGGCTGTTGCCTTCTGCCATAGTGCCAGGAAGGCCTGTATGGGAGTGAATATGGGTGATAACCATTTTATCCAATAGATTTTGCAAAGACAAAAACAGATTGAGTAATTGAGGATCAAGAGACCCCTTAATTAGGGCCTGGTCTAGGTGAATAACAGTATATACAGTATACCCTGAGTCACAAACTAAATCTAAGAGCTCATGGGGCCACTGCTGCAGAGTCATAACGGCTCTTGCTATCTCCACCCATTGAGTAGTTGAGTGTCCACGGGTGACACAATGTTTCCATTCTAGGTCCTCTTGCCAGGTAATGGCAGCCTTTCCTGACTTTCCTTACCCATCTACAAATATCGTCTTTGCTCCCAAAATTGGTGTCTGGCTTAATTTATCCTTTAGCCAAATGTTTAATTTTGGAATATTTTGCAAAAGCTTGTCAGAGGGAAGACCAAGTTCAATTTTTCCTACATAATCAGCCATAGCACACTGAAATTCTAAAGACTGACAAAACATTTGCTGTAAATAAAGCTGCCTGAGAGGAACATGAATGACCACTGGGTCTTGTCCAAGAAGTTGCTGAGTCCTTTCACGGCCCTTGACAATTAAGTGGCAAAGAGCTGTTACCTAAGTAGTGATAGTGTGTTGAGGCTGATGAGAGAAATAGCCATTCAATCATGCTTAGGTGTGACTGCAATAGGCCTATTAATCCGGTAGGAGTATCTAAGGTTGGAAAGCAGAAGAGCCTGACAGGATACTGAAGGCTAATTCTTTCTAGCTGCTGATTACTGATATGCTGATTGATAAGGTTTAACTCTTCTGTTGCCTGTGGAGACAGTGTCCTGGGAGAATTAAGATCAGAGTCTCATTTTAAAGGGTTAAAAAGATAAGTTAATTGGTGGGTAGTGATGCCAAGGCTAGGCTGTATCCAATTGATAGTGCCTAACAACTGTTGGAGATTATTAAGAGTTAAGGGCCTTGGTGGAATAATTTGAATTACGTGAGGCTGAATAGTTCTATGAGAGATCACATAACCTAAATACTTCCAAGGCATTGACTGCTGTACCTTTTCAGGTGCAATTTGTAACCCTGCTTGAGCTATAGATTGCTATAAATGAGCAAAGATATTAGCTAATTGCCCTTGAGATTGGGCAACAACCAGAATATCATCCATATAATGGTATATGATGGACTTGGGATGCTGCTCTCTAGTGGGCTATAAATCCTGATGTACAAAAAGCTGACAAATAGTAGGACTATGTAGCATGCCTTGTGGCAAGACTTTCCACCTGGAATTTGTAAGAAACAAAGACATAGTGACCCCCACACCAGTAGAAAGTCATTAGTAACAAAGGGCAAATGTATTAAAGTGTCTCAAGGGCAAATATAATTAGAGGATCTCTGAGAAGGGAGTGACAGCATTAGCATATTTATAGATCACAATGGGGGCATTTAGTTAATCACATTAGATTGTAACCCGGAGTTACCAGTAATGGAGAAATAGGGGAGAAGGAGAGCTGTGGGGGAGCTAATCGCGTTAGGGAGGGGGAGCTAATTACATTACTATAAAACCAGTTTTCTTTGTCTACTTGGGGCACATATTCTCCTGGCTGACGGTATGCCCGATTCTGCAGACTCATGAATAAACAACTTGCTTTGCTGCTCAAGTTCTGTGTCCCAGTTTTTATTGTGAGTGTTTCTCACAATTTGAGGGCTCGTCCAGGATCCTCCTCCTGTGTGTAAGGAGGAGCTCTGAGCCGAGATGGGAAGACGCATTCTACCCTTTTTTGGGTGGCTCGCTTGACCCAGGGCCCACCTGCCTCACAGTGTCAGGAAACGACCCGAGACTTCTTGTTGGGACAGCAGTGGATTGATGCAGGGGGGAAACAAAAGCAAACACCGCGGCAACCAGGCAACCTCGTGCACCGGCCAAGGTAAGAAAATTGGGTTAATTACTGTCTTTGTGGTTGGGCATCCTCAGAGATCGAATGTGTGTGTGTGTGTGGCTGAGGGCTATGAGCAAGAAACTTCCAATATGGGGGGTTGAGCACACAAGCGTGGACAAGAATCCCCCAGTAAGATGGGTTGAGTTCACAGGCCGTAGGCAAGAAACATCTAATATAGGGGGTTGAGCTAATGGCATTTCCATATACAAGAAATCCCCAGTAAGGGGGGTTGAGTATTCGGGGTCTATATACAAGAAACTCCCAGTATGGGGGGTTGAGTATACAGGGCGTGGGTAGAAATTCTCTGGGATGTGTCTATAGACATGAAGCAAGTGTGAAGTGCCCCTCCGCTGGGTCCGTTCTCCCATGAGGGAAATGACCGGAGACGGATGAAGCATCTCGAGCTGTGTGCAAAGTCTCTGTAAAAGGGTTGAGCATACAGGACTGTATACAAGAAACTTCCAGTAAGGGGGGTTGAGCATACAGGGATACAGGGATTGAGCTCACAGGGTCTGTGTTCAATAAATCTCTGGTAGAGGAGGTTGAGAACACAACCAGATTCAGCCACAGCCACAGGAATCAGCTGAGGATGGGAAATAGAAAATTTAGGCCTAGGGCAATTAAAAGGGGTGGGGCCAAGGAAGGCCCCACAGACATTCCACCCAACAGTCCATTAGGGGGAATGTTAGAGCACTGGGGAGAGGATCTCAGGACAAAAGTAAGGAAAAACAGACAATGGTAAAATATTGTTGTCTCCTTTGGCCAAAGGAATCCATTTAGAGGAAATCTGTCTTCTGGCCCCAATTTGGGTCTGATGAATGTTGGGTTTGTCAAGCCCTGGTCTTATATGTGAGTGATCAGGCATCAGCTTTTTCTTAATTGTTTGTTTGTTTGTTTGTTTGTTTGTTTCTTTTTGGAGAGAGGGGAAGAGAGAAAGAGAAGGAGAGAAACATCACTGTGTGGTTGCCTCTCACTCGTGCCCCCAGTTGAGGACCTGGCATGCAGTCTGGTTGTGTGCCCTGACTGGGAGTCAAACCAGAGACACTTGGTTCATGGGCCAATGCTCAGTCCACTGAGCCACAGCAGCCAGGGCCAGGCACCAGATTTTAAAGAAGAGAGGGTATATGCTCTCTGCTGATCACCACCTACCAGCAGATCCAGAGGTCTCTTCCCTGAAAAAGAGAAAGGAGATAAAACCTGGGACCCTCTGTCCTGTTTCCCACTGCCTTACAGCCCTTGCCAGCCAGCAGCCAACTGGGCAGAGGCACCAGGACAGACAGTACAGATGGAAGAGGCCAGGAACATTTAGCAGATACCCCACCAGTATCCGCCCCCATGACACCTACGGGGCCAGTGGGAACTTATTCTAGATTAAGAAAAGAATTAGAACAATGTAAGCAAGACCTAAAAAACTTCCCCATTCCCTCAGAGCAGCCGATGTTTTCCCTTAGGGAGGTCTCCATGGGTCCAGGACATATTAGATATGTCAAATGCTCCTTCAGCAAGCACTGAAGTTAGAAACTTCAAGCGCAATATGAAGCACTTGGTAGAGGACTCCTTTGGATTGGCAGAACAATTAGATCAGTTCCCTGGACCCAGCATATACTTGTGGATGGAATTAATGTCTATACTAGGCATCTTCAGTCGGGTAGAGAAGGGAGTGATCAGATGGGCTTCTATGAAGATATGGGAAAGGGAACATCCTCCTGGTCAGGGAATTGTCCTGGCCTAACAAAAGTTTCCCAGTATAAACCCTGAATGGGATAACAGGCTGGAGGATAGAGCTCAGATGAGAGACCTTAGATGCCTCATCATCAGGGGAATCAAGGAGTCCATTCCCCAAGCACAGAGTGTCTCCAAGGCATTCGAGATACAGCTCCATCAGATTCCTACAGAAGCTCAGGGACCAGATGAGGAAGTATTCTGGTCTAAATCCAGAGAATGCTGTAGGACAGGGACTCTTAAAAGTCACCATTGTAACAGAAACTGACCAGATATTTGTAAGAAATTGCATAAGGTAGATGAATGAGCCAGATAGATAGAGCAATTGAAAAACTCAGGAAAGCTCAGAAAGTGTATATTAGAAGAACGGAGAAGCAGGAACTTCAAAAAGTTGCAGAATATCTCTGCAAATCTAGGCCTTCACCATGTGGAAAAGAACAAGGATTGGAAGCAGGTTATGGTTAAATCTAAAGAAGTAAAGAGTATTTAGAAAGTTTGTAAATGTTGCAGAAGGTCTAAGAGAAGTTGTAATAATAAAAAGGAAAGTTATGGAAGTTTTAAACCTGGGAAAAGAAAACCTCAACTTCTTGTGTTCTGATTTTATAAAAGTGTACCTTCATCTGTTCTGCTGTGGAATTCTCTGTATCTGTTTTTTGACCAATAAGACCCAGGAAAGGTTGTCTGTAAACCAGTTGGCAAAAATTCCTTTTGCCACCCGGGACCCAGGAAGGGTCATTCAGGGCTGCTGGGTGCTCCAGCCTGGGCAACTGAGCATGTCTCTGCCAAGGGCATGTTTCTCTAGGAGGCCAGTGGACATACTGGAGAGAGAGGGCCTAGCTATCTGTGTTTTTTTTTTTAATGTGTTTTATTGATTATAATATTACATTTGTGACAATTTCCCTTCCCTCTGCTCCCCTCCACCCGGTGGCCCCCCTCCCTCCAGTTGTCCCCCCCTTTTAGATCATGTCCATTAGTTGTGCATACAGTTCTTCTCAACCTCTCTCTGTCTATTCCATTCCCTCCTACCATGATCCTTAATGCCTATATCATCTCCCTTCCTCTCCCCATTCCCCCTCCCTGTTGACCTCCCCCCAATATGTTCCCCGTACCTATAGTTCTTTTTCCACTCTCGTTGCCTGTTTAGTTTGCCTTTGTTTCAATTCCCTAGCTTCTGTTGTTTCTTGTGATGCAGTTTTCATTTTAGATTTCATTGTCTTGATCATCCTTTTTCTAAACCAGTCCCTTTAACATCTCATATAACAGTGGTTTGGATCTAATGAACTCTTTCAGTTTTATTTTGTCCTGGAAACACTTTCTCTGTCCTTCTATTCTGAATGACAATTTCGCTGGATAGAGTATTCATGGTTGTAGGTTTTGGATTTTCATTACTTTGAATATTTCTTGCCAGTCCCTTCTTGCCTGCAGGGTCTCCCTTGAGAAGTCAGCTGATAGTCTAATTGGGACCCCTTTGTACATAATTCTTTTCTTCTCTCTTGCTGCTTTTAAGATTCTCTCTTTATCTTTAATCCTCGACATTTTGATTATAATGTGTCTTGGAGTGGTTCTCCCTGGGTCCAGTTTTTTTGGAATTCTCTGTGCTTCCTGGACCTGTAAGTCTATTTCCTTCCCCAAGTCTGGGAAGTTCTCCTTTATTATATTTTCACTCAATTTTTCAAGTTCTAGTTCATCTTCCTCGCTCTCTGGCAAACCAATGATTCTTATGTTGGGCCTTTTATAGCTGTCCCAGAGGTTTCTGATCCTCTCATCGTTGCTTCCCATTTCCTCTCCCTGCATTGGTTGACTGCTTGTTCCTTCTCCATATTCCAGTTTGTTGAAATGAACTCTGGATTTTTTTTTCCTCACCATCTGTCTCGTATGTGGTTTTGTTCCTTTCGTTATGAGTGTTTTTTGCTTCTTTCTCATCTTTTTCCAGATCTTTTGTGAATTCTGTAAGCCACCTGATAACAATGGCCCAGAACTGAGCATCTGACAGGTTTCTTATCTGTTCATCTGTCAGGTTCTCCATCTGTTGCCTGGTGAGCTGTGCCACTGGGATTTCTATAGTTGTCTGCCTCATTTTGACAGATGCGTTTTGTTTTCTTGGGCCGGCTGTAGGGGGCAGTGCCTGTGTACTCGTAATGACCCAGCGACCGGCCGCCATTCGGCAGCCTTTCTTGCTGTGCCGTGGTGCTTTGTCGTCACAATCCAGCGACCGGTGCCTGTCCGCGACCTATTTCGCAGCCCTGTGGCGCTTTCTTTGGGGGCGGGGGTCTAAGATGGATTCACACAGTTATTCCGCTAGGAGACCGGGATCTGTCCTCCCACCCCCCTGGGCCTCACTGTTCAAGGCGATGTGGTGGCTGCTTTCCCCAGCGTTAGGGTCGCGAGCTGCCGGGGGTTCGACTGCAGCTGGGGTTGTTCTCCCCGCCGCTGTCCCAGGTGTGACCGCAAACAGCACCTCCCCCTTTCGCTCCCCTTACCTGCCCAAAGGGCACCACTGGTTTATAACTTCATATGTTGGTCTTCCGTGTAGTTTTATTTTCTGGAATTTCTAGTTATCCTTTGTTTTGAAGTAGTTGTATTCCTCTCTAGTTGTAGAGGGAGACCTAGCGCGTCTGTCTAAGCCTCCATCTTGGCCGGAAGTTCCCTCTATCTGTGTTTTGAATTATTGCTCTGTTTATGCTCTGAAAGGAAAAATTGAGGTTTCCCAGGGAAACTTAAAACTTCACATGAAAGAAAGGGAACCAGGGAAAGTGTAAGGCATGTAAATGAAAAGGTTTGTTAGAAGTTTATAAAGGTTTTGAAAAGAAATCTTATGGTTTTAGTAATGGAAGGTGTAATGCATGGAAATGCAGTTTTGAAGAACAAGGATCTTCCTTCACATCTTTATATTTTTCTCCCTACCTGGACCCTCCAATATTTGGCATTCTAAAGAAGTAAGAAGTGACATAAGGTTCCTTTGCATAAAACTAATAAGACCAGTTGCTAATGGTGATTTTTGTCAGCCGAGGCTTTGACTGGGAAAGGCATGCCTAGGCTCTGGTTGTTACCAGAAAGCCCTGAGGAGTGGAAGTTGACTTTCAAGGCTAATGAAAGCCCATGAGGGAAAAGCCTGGCACCTTGCTTGGTTGTGTGGTTCATGGCAATCTTTCTAGGAAAGAAACGAAGGTTGCTTCCCTGATAAGTGGCTAGGAGGAAACTTAAGGCACAATGGAAAACTTGAAGGACTTGCAAAAAACATGGGTTTTACAGGCAAGCCCAGATGGCAGGTGTGTGACTCAGTTTCTGTGCCCAGAGGGCAGACTGAAGGTCAACCTGAAGGTTCTTTGTGTGAATTCCAGCAAAGCAGACTTAAAAGATTTATGTGACCAATTGCTGCTGTTGTTGTGTTTATGCAAATGAATAGGCTAAATTAAAACTGGACTTAATGCAGTCCCTTTAATAACAAGGAGGGTAATCTTAAGGAAAAAAATCATGATTTGAGGAAAATCACAATGCTCAGTGGTAGACTATAAACTAGTGTAGCTAACTGTGTCTATAAAGTTGATTTTAATTAAAAGCTTATTTTCATTTGAAAGTTAAACCAGGTCTGTGACATTATCAAAGATGCTTAATTTACAGGCAAGAAGAATGTCAAATTCCTTGCAACTGGATATCTTCCAAATAAGACAGTCTTGCAAATTTAGAGACCGGTTTGTGAATTATGTTGTGTGAATTAACATGTGTGTTCTTTCTGTTTTCATAGGGCATAAGCCTATGATCTCATTACCTGAGTGATTGTCTGTACATACAGGCCTCACTTAAGAAGCCCATCTGCATTGCCACCTCCTGAGACTCAACAGTTTGGCTGAACTAAGTGGTTGGGTTGGCGAAGTATGGGTTGGTCTGTGGACTCACTTTAAAACTGGTCTCTCTTTTGCCTAAAATAACTTTAAGCAAAGGAGCTCCTCCCCCAAACTGCCAGCCTCTCCAGTGCAACCCTCTTCTTCTAACATTTAACCAGCCTCAGGCCTTAAGTCTGGAACCCCATGTGGCTACCAGAGTTTATGGCCTAGGAGCTGATGTATTTGGCATAGATCCAGTAGGGTGGCTAGGTCTTCACTTAGTGACAACTCCTCCTTGCCTAGAAAATCTAACTTCTCCCAGCCAGACCTCAGAAAAACCTCAGAAAAGACCCCAGAATGATCCAACCAAGGTAAAAGTTTTTGAGGTATTAGATCTCAGATAAACCTTAGAGATAGAGACTGGCTACAGGGATGCAAATGCCTGTGTAGAATGGGTCCAATTTACCATTAAATCCCTGAATAAAAGCAACTGTTGTGCCTTTACCACAGGGAGACCCCAGGCCCAGGTCGTACCATTTCCACTAGGCTGGGACTTAGACCCCTCGGGAATGGGCTGTATGCTCGCTCTCTACCAGGATGAGAATGCATGGGGAAATGAGACTTGCAGAAGCTTGTCTCTCCTCTTTCCTTCTATAAGGAGAAATGGGACTCAATCTCTCCCTTCATACTCAGTGAGGCCCATGAATTACTCTTCTTGCCTCTCTAGGTGGGAAGCAAATTTCAGTACTCCTGTGGGAGAACTCCTAATGTGCACTCATACCAGAAATGCGAGCCACCTTCACAATGGGACAGGCAACTATATTCCCCTCTGAATCCCCAGAGCAGATGTCTGGTGCTATTGTGGGCAGAGGAGTCTCTGGAAAATCCTACCTGACAGGTGGGGTGGAACCTGTGCCCTGGTTCAATAGGCTATCCCATTTACCCTAGCATTTCCAAAACCGGTCCAGGCTGCCCCGGCTAGGAAAAAGAGGTAAATGGCGCCTGGTGGATCCTTCGATCCTCATATCTATATTGATGCCATTGGGGTCCCTAGAGGAGTTCCAGATGAGTTTAAAACTAGAAATCAGATAGCAGCAGGGTTTGAGTCAGTGCTCTTCTGGTGGTTGACCATTAATAAAAATGTTGATTGGATAAATTATATTTATTATAACCAGCAGAGGTTTATCAATTATACTAGGAATGCTATAGAAGGAATTGCTCAACAATTAGATGCCACCAGTCGAGTGGCTTGGGAGAACAGGATGGTACTGGATATGATGTTGGCAGAAAAGGGAGGTGTATGTGCAATGCTCAGGGGGCAGTGTTGCACCCTTATCCCTAAAAATACAGCCCCTGATGGGTCTATCACTAAGGCCCTGCAGGGACTAATTACCTTAGCAAATGAACTAGCAGAAAACTCAGGTATTGACAATCCCATAACAGGATGGTTAGAAAATTGGTTTGGCAACTGGAAAGGAATGATCTCATCAGCTCTCCTATCCCTCGTAGTGGTAGCAGGCGTCCTCACAGCTTTAGGCTGCTGTATCATTCCACGCATCAGAGGTTTAGTTCAGAAACTAATTGGGACTGCACTAACTAAACAAATACCAGCAACTTTTCATAATCTCCTCCTCCTCGAGGCCAAGGGGAATCCTAACTATGAGGAAGAAAGTTGAGAAATCCTCCTTAGATTTGAAGGGATAAATAGAATGGTTTGAGTAGTCAATTTTCCAAAAGAGACAAGTGGGAATTGTAAGAAACAAGGACATAGTGACCCCCAAACCAGTAGAAAGTCATTAGTAACAAATGGCAAATGTAGTTAAAGGGTCTTGAGGGCAAATGTAATTAGAGGATCTCTGAGAAGGGAGTTGACAGCATTAGCATATTTACAAATCACAATAGGGGCATTTAGATAATCACATTAGATTGTAACTCCTGAGTAACCAGTAATGGAGAAACAGGGGAGAGGGAGAGCAGTGGGGGAGCTAATCACATTACTATAAAACCAGTTTTCTTGGTCTACTTGGGGTGCACATTACCCTGGATGAGGGTGCGCCTAATTCTGCCAACTCGTGAATAAACACCTTGCTTTGCTGCTCAAGTCCTGTGTCCCAGTTTTTATCGTGAGCATTTCTCACAAACTGTTGCAGCAGCTGAGAATTATTAAGCACTGGGATGGAGAAAGTGAATCACTTTCTATCTTTTCTGCTGGAGGTATTATTAAAAAAGTCTTTTAAATCTAAGACTAAGAGTGGCCAGTTTTTAGGTATGCAGGCTGGGTTAGGAATGCCTGGTTGTAAAGCTCCAATTGGTTGAAGAATTTCATTAATTTTTCTAAGGTCATGTACAAGTCTCCATTTTCCAGAGTTTTTAGGAACTACAAAGATTGGAGTATTCCAGGTGCTATTAGAAGGTTCTATATGTCCTGCCTCAAGTTGTTGAACTAATTCATGAAGTTTTTCTAATTTCTCCCCCTTTTGTGGCCACTGGTCAACCCACACCAGCATGTCTTTAAGCCAGGTGAAAGATAAAGAAGATATTGGGACAGTGGCCATTAGGAAAAATGTGGTAGGGTAATTTTCATTTCCCATTGAGTAAGAAGGTCTCTTCCCCATATATTTAATGGGACTGGGAGGACATAGGGTTGAATACGCCCCTCTTGGCCATCTGGGCCATAACACCGAAGCAACCAGGCACTTCTCTTAGGCTGGGCAAGAACTTCTATGCCTGTTAGGGGAGTATCAGTCTCTATTAGGGGCCATTCTGAGGCCAGAATTGGTTAGAAATCACTGAAATGCCAGCTCCAATATCTAATAGTCCAGGGAAGACTTTACCCTTAATTTTAACCTCAATTATAGGTTTATTTAATTGAATAGAGGTTGTCCAAAAGACAGATTGATCATTTGCACTTCCAACATTCCCATATCCCTGTACAGAATTCTGGGTTTTAGGTACTATATGGGGGAGGAGAAGGACCTGCGCTATACAGGTGCCTGGAGGGATAACATGATATCCTGAAGCCTGCAGCATTGTTTCAATTTCTCCTTCATAGTCTGAATCAATAATACTTGGCTGAACTAAAATTTCTTTAGTAGTGACACTAGATTTTCCTATAATTAGTCCTACTGTGCCTTTAGGTAATGGCCCCCATACCCCTGTAGGAGCCAGGGAAATCTGATTCTGTTCCTTTAAGATTAATTCCCTGGTGGAGACCAGGTCCACTCCTGTGCTTCCCCCTGCGGCAGCGCTGAGCTCTGTGACTCGGCACCTCCCTGTGTCCAAAATAACTGGCTGGCTGCCTCTGCAGAGCTCCTGTTGTGGGATGGGGTGCTGGAGCTCGTGCCCCCTGTTTGTTTCCCTGTTGTTGTAAGGGGTGAATTTAGCCTTCCAATCGTCAGCTTTTGCCACTTCCTGCAGGCAGCCTTGCATAGTCCTAGGGGTATCATTAAGAAGCAGCAGAGGGGGCAGGGGCTCTGGTGTTGGTATGGACCAGCTTTCAGGTTCTTTGTCCCAGTGTAGGAGAGGCGCCATGGGCAGGGTGGTCCTAGCTTCCACCACCCTTGTGGGTGGCAGATTTAATGCTTTCTTGGCAAAGTTCTCATCATAGATATTTAATCTCTCCTTTTCCTTCTCCTGAATATTTGAGATGGTGGGATCATCCTTCAAACTGAAAATTTCCTTCCTGCTTACTTTGCTTTTAGTTTTTCCTGAAGGAATATGCAGGGGAGTTAAAGCTGTATGAATTATACCCCAAGTAGCTAAATTCTGATGACCTATGGGGATCCTGTTCTCATGGAGACATTTAAGCTTCTGTCCTACTGTTTCCCAGACCTCTAAATCATAGGACCCCTTAACTGGGAACCAGGGGCAGAGTAGATTCACTGCTCATAATAGATTGAGTAAATTCTTTTTTTCCACCTGATAGCCTGCAGCTTTTAAAAACCAAAAGAGCCAGCGGAAATAAACATCCTGTTCTTTCTAGAAAGACCCATCCCCATGATAGAAAGAAAATAGAAACAGAATTTTTATGAAAGAAATTTATTTAGCTCTCTCTCTCTCTTACATATAAATCCTAAGTTGGGAAGCGCCACGGGGATGGGGCTGTGATTGTTTTTACAGTGTGCCTAGCATTGCGTGGACTTTGTCTTCTGGCTGGTGGGAAACCTAGTGTTTCTGTCCCGGTCCACATTCCAGCTTATCCTGTCATGAGAGTCTTGTATATCAGTGAGTACCCCTAGTGGGTGTGTTAACTATTCGTCCCATACCCGCAGTATTGTGGCAATTTTTTGAGAGGAGAGAAAGTGAAAATGAATGTGAGTATATAGAAAGGAACAGAACAGCTGAGAAGTTTTTAGAAAATAAAGGAGAAAATTTAGAAAAGAAAAGAAAGCTCCCTTCCTTTAACTAAACATGCTGGTGGCCTTACCAATGAAGATGGTGCCGCTCTCCCTCCGTTCAGGATGATTTGGGCAATTTTTTCCTCTGTCAGAGCGTGCTGTCCACACTCCTTGGCTCATAGCCAGTGGCACTTCAGCGAGTCCTCTGCCCCATGTTGGGCACCACCTGAGAGAGACTCTGGGTCCCTCAGAATGAATGAAGAAACTACTCAGACACTCTCCATCTGAGGAACAAAGGGAGGGGGTTTTCTCTAGTGGAAAATGGCCCTCGTTTCTTTATTAGCCAGGGCTTTTATCCACTTTCCACAAGCGGAAGTATTTAAGGAAAATGGTAGGGAGTGAAAGGGAAATGCAGATAAATACAGGGTTGAAACATCCAGGTATTTTACGCAAGGTCAAAAGTATTTCCTCTTACTTAATCGTTCTGTTTTTCACATTTTACTGACAAGGATTATCCCTGGCTGGTTTGGCTCAGTGGATTGAGCGTCGGCCTGCGAGCTAAGTGTCGCTGGTTCGATCTTCCAGTCAGGGCACATCAGAGAAGGAAAACTCTGACTCCAAAAAACCTCCACTGCCTTGTGGCATACCTCTTCAGGGGAAGGGCTAAGGGAGTAAACCCCGACAGAAAATCCGGAGCCGGAGTCCCTAAGGCGGTTTGACGTTGTAGTCAACACCAGCAACTCCTGCGGCGCACCTGAAGCCAAGCTGTATTGACTCCGTCATTCCCTTGGACCCTTCAGCTGCGAAGAGAGGGGGCGTCTGCTGCATGGGCAACAGCAGACCCTCCATATCACCCTGCCCAGGCTCTGTAGCTTCAGCTTCACTGGAGAGGACACTCCAGCATCATCGCAAGATGTCGATTCAACACGGGAGGAGACAGATACCGTGTCACTCCGGAGTCGGACTGCACAGCCATTCTCGGCGGTGCAGATAGACTCTTAAGAAGCTACACCATCGTCTCTCGAGACGGACGGCTGCCGACGACGATGACTGACAAGGATTTGAGGCTTTATAGAGAAAAACAGAGCAGGTTCCCTTTTCCTTAAAAACCACTTTGTATTTCTATTCTATCTTTAAAATCCCCCAGAGGTTGGGATGCAGAGCAGGCCTGGAAGACAACCGCTGGCTAAGGGCCCAGTGGGGGTGGCTCCACACAGCAGTCAAGAGTCTTTTAAACCAAGCTTGTCTGCTTCCCACATCTCCCCATGCCTGTCTGTCCTCCACAGATACAAATAAGCAGAAGTACATATTGTGTTCATGGATTGGGAGAATTGGCAGACCAATTTAAAAATGGGAAAAGGACCTCAAAAACACTTAACCAAAGAGAACACATAGATAACCAAAGACATATGAAAAGATGCTCAAGATCACTAATCACCAGAGAAATGCAACTTAAAACCAAAATGAGATATCAGCTGTCAGAATGGCCATCATCAATAAATCAAGAAGCAACAAGTGCTGGCAAGGATCTGGAGAAAGGGGAAACCTTTTGCACTGTTGGTGGAAATGCAGACTGGTCAGCAACTGTGGAAAGCAATATGGAGATATCTCAAAACACTAAAAAAGGATCTGCATTTTGATCCAGTGATCCCACTTCTGGAAATATACCTGAAGGAACCCAAAACACTAATTCAAAAGAACATTAGCATCCCTATGTTCATTGCAGCATTATTGTAATTGCCAGGATATGGAAGCAGCCCAAGTGTCCATCAGTAGATAAATGGATAAAACAACTATGGGACATTTACACAATGAATACTACTCAGCTGTAAAAAAGAATAAAGTTTTACTCTTTGTAACAGTCTGGATGGACCTGGAGAACATTATGGTATGTGAAATAAGCCTGTCAGAGAAAGACAAATACTATACGATTTTCCCATATGTGGAATCTAATGAATAAACTGTACAACAAGGAAAATGGGACAAACTAATAGATGGAGAATAGGATGACAGCTGTGGAGGGAGGTTAGAGAGTGAAGGTATCGAGAAAATGGAAAAGGCACTCATGGCTATGTACAACAGTGTGGTAATTGCTGGGGGGAGGCAAGTATAAGGGAACTAAATGATAATAAAAAAAATACAATAAATATAAAATCAAAAGAATAAAAATAAATAAATAAAATACCTCTTCTTGCTATCTTATTACTAGGGTGTGAAAAATTACCTTTTTTTGTATTTCCATAATTTATGATATTATCTGAGACAGATTAAGCACTTAATAAATAATGCATAAATAAACAATAGTAAATGCATTAAAGATATAAAATACATCTTAAATTGTGACAAACCATTATATAAAGCCTGGAAGTGGAGATTTCTGGTTAGCATTCTTTTCTATGTTTCTTTCCAAAGTCTTTCATACTTTATAAGAGAGTTAAAGTCAGTGTGAAGTGTATATTTTCTTGCATGTTCATTTTGGTTCAGAGCTGCAGTATTTAACACTAACTTTGCTCTGTGCAGGGTCATGACCAGGCTGATGCAGGATCATGAATAGCTCTTCTTTTCCAGTTCCTAAATTAAGGTAGGGCAATATTAGTTCAGGTTTTTAAAATCTTTAAATAGAATCCAAAGTAGATAGATAAATTATAGATTGATGGGTTTTTAATTTTTAAAAAAAGTTCTGCTGGGGAAATCATTACCTTTCAGATTTCTTGGGATAGCAGTGTGTGTCAGTGGGTGGGAGAAGTCAGAAATGAGGAGGCATTAACTAACTAACCAACTAAGCCAAGTATTGTTCTTATCTCAGCAGCAGGACACAGCATGAGGCCTCTTGACATCCCATTCCTACTTTGCTAAGGTTTCAGAAGTCATTTGATAATGGATTCTTGAAAACATATATTAAGGGAAAGAAAAAGCCTAAGGGCAGAAGGTAAAGAAACATGTGGCTTAAAACTCAGTTGAAATAAGCAACAAAATTCTATCTAAAATAGTCATCCTGGGAATGGTGAGAGGCCAATGGGAGGGAGGAAGTGAGAATGAGTTGCTGTGTCTAGGAAATTGGGTGCTATATTTAATATATTTATATTTAATATATTTGTGATGGATTTGATTATGAAAGTAGCTGTGTATATGTGAAGCTGGGTGACCAGCAAAACTGTTTTGGTTAGCAACAATTCCAGAAGATGTGAGAAATTCAGATGGTATCAGTGACCCAGGACAAGAGGTGGAATGCAAGTAGAAGACACCACTGAGCATGTTCTGGAGGCTGGCTTATGCCCATCTGCTCTTTGTGCTCTCCAGCTACCTTGCACCTGCCATTGCAGCTAGAACCACTTCTACCCCCTCCACTGTGGTCTCCTGACCTCCTGGCCCTCACATCTAGCCCTAAATATATTTACACATACATGTAGACAATAAGACAATATTGGGCATTCTGCAATATGATAGTCTGAAGCCCAAAAAGACCAATATAAAAATTTAGAATAGAAAAAAAAATGTACTAGTAAGCATACTTGTTTCTGCATGACACCTCAAAAAAAAAAAAAAAGTGTTCAAGTCACATTATTCAGGAACAGAGATTTTCATCCAACTCAAACCTCTCTAGTTTCCTCCTTCAGTTCATGTTTCAGCAACCTAGGGAGCTGAAAAAGGAAGCAAGCTGGCATCTACTCCTTCCTTCCTGATCACCTGCCAGGCATGCCCTGATATGGGTGCCCACATCAACACCTACAGAACCACAAGGATGAGTCACATTCACAGAGAGCGAGCTGCAGCACAGGTCTGCTCTAACAGCTGGCTCTGTCTCCACATGCCTCCTTTCCCTCCTTCCTTCACTCTCTCTCTCCTCCCCTCTCTCCCTTCCTTTTTCCATTCCTCTCTGTCCCTCCCTCCCTATATTTCTTCCCTAAACATGGAGAATTTTCTATGTGCTAGGTACCAGGTGAGTCACAAATAAAATGAATGTAATCCTAGTAACTGAAGATTTTAAAGTTTAGAGAAAGAATCAAAAACAAAAAGATTAGATAAATAATTAATTTCAACTGTTATAAGTATCATAAGGAAAAATGCAGGGAGCTATAAAGGACTGAACCTGCAGCAAAGAATGTTGAAGCATCACTGTGACTGTCCACACCACAGTTCTTGCGGTTAAACTTTGTGCACTGCTAGCATTGTCTGAGGGGGTGGCCATTAGCCACAGCAGTCACTAAGAACATGGGATGTGAGCAGCATGACAGGAGGAATTGAAATTGTGAGTATATTTTTCTGGTTATTGTATTAGACAAAACAGGTCTTGGTGCTTCAGCAGAATGGAAAACAACAAGACGGGAATGAAAGAAGGGGAGGTGAAACTAAGGAATAGCAAAGAAGAAGTGGCAGGAGGGAAGAGCAATAGGGTGTCTGACAGGCAAAGCTAGATCTAGGGACATAATGCCACCTAAGAGACACAAGCTCTATTTTCTGCACAGAGCTTCATTTCCACAGAATGAAACAATCACATAACTGCCTTCACAACATAACAAGACAATTATTATGAAAGGAGAAACTTTCTGGAAAATTATTTATTTATAAAAATTAAGAGCCATTAAAATAGTCATATATTTTGATGCAACTATTGCATTTCCAAGAGTCCATTCTGGGTCAATAAAGAAAATAAAGATGTCCACATGGTTTTATGTGTTAGTATGTTGTTTATTTAAGTGAAAAGTAACAGAAATACAAAGTAAGTTTAAAGAATAAATAAATTATGGCACATTTAATATGATGAAGTACTCTGCAATATTTAAAATATAATAGTAGCTGATTATACTTACTAAGTAGCAAGCCTTGTATACCAATTAACATAGTGAATCTTCAAAACTACCATAAGAGAAAGGCCCCTTTTTCAGTATACCATTTCAAGACTTTAAAACACAATATAAATATTACTAATTTTATTATTCACTTGGTTCTTTGATTTTAGTGACTAACTTATCTATGAGTATTTTGAAAATCTTTCCTTGTACTGTTGCAGATTATTTTCTGTCTTCAGATGCACTTTAGAAATAGGTATTAAAAGCATAAATTACTTCAAAACAATGAATTTGTCATTAGGATTTATATATACTTATTTCTTTCTGGTCAAAAGTAGCTTATAAAACCAGTTGCTACAGGACCACTTTCTAAATTATCCCCATGCATTTCTCCCTTTTAATAATTTGGCACCAAACCTTGGTTCTTCAGAAGTTATTTTGTTCCCTCAAAAATATTTTTTGAATGAGCATACAGTTTGGATAATAAATTTTTTGATAACTTGAATCACTAAAAAGAAAAACCCATCATCATTCTCATATGTGACAACTGTTTATCAATATCTTTATTTTGCTACCTCTCCATCTGAGTCTGACTGTCCCGTTGACTCTCAAAAACATACGAACATCTCTGACATTCTGCCCCAAAATGTGAGCACATTCTCAGAGTCTGTCTCATCTTGCCCATCATGTTCTGGGATCTAATGACCCTTATCAACTGCTCTCCTGAAACCACTCCAGGATCACTGGCAGTCATGTTCCTATCAGCATTTAACAGGCCACAGAGTTTAGCTGCTGATGGGCAAGAGCTTGAAAGAGCTGATGACGAAAGTGAAGAAGGACTCCAGAAGGTGTTGACTCTGTTCTCTCCTCAGAACTCTTGCTCCCCCTTCTCAAGTTTGCCTCAGGACCTGCAAGGAGGGTCCTGCCTGTACTTCAAGGGGTGATCCAGCTGCAGCCTCAGCAAGCACTCCTTGCAAGCCAGTATAGATACCTAGTCATTCATCATCTTGACCCTTCCAATTTCCCCCCTAAGATATTCAAAGTAAACATTTTTCTAACCTGATTTCCAGAACTGTTTAAAAGGCAGTAACTGGGCAGGCAAACAGCCTCCCTGCCTCCCTGCCTTCCACCAACACACATAC
The DNA here is from genome assembly GCF_987537825.1 of Furipterus horrens. Taxonomy (NCBI): domain Eukaryota; kingdom Metazoa; phylum Chordata; class Mammalia; order Chiroptera; family Furipteridae; genus Furipterus; species Furipterus horrens. Next base: position 55,240,531 of record NW_028327177.1, read on the forward strand.
ACACACACACACACACACACACACACACGCACACACCTTGAATTGCAAACTCCAAGTCATACGGGCTTGGACTCTGGCTCCAATTTCTTTGCCAAGGTTCAGATTCTGAGCAAACAAAAAGAACTGAGCCAAAACAAATCAAGTGAGTCCATAGGCACACTGTGAGGTGCAGAGCTAGTATTTTTAATATAGTGTAATTAAGGCTGTAACAAACATCGCACAGGGAATGAGCCTCCAGATTGTGACAAAAATAAATCTTCTGGACTTTGAAAGTTTTCCTTAAGAAGAAATATTTCCATTCCATTATTTGTGTAAGAGGGAGAAAGCCTGCTGTCCTTGACACAGGAAGTAGATAACACTTGTCAGTAGAATTCAAGCCACCTGCTTGGGGTGCTGTGAGGAGTGAAGCCTGCAGCTGGCCACACACTCTCCCAATGTGGATCACACCTTTGGGCTAGAGAATAGTTTCAGATCGGGCAAAGTCCTTTATATTCAGCATTGAAGACTCAGATACATAAATCATCACAAGTCGTGAAATTTCCCCCAAAGAATGAAGAAAGTTTATACTCCCACCTTCAGAATATCAATTTGAAATTTTATAAGTTTAACTGTCAACAGAGTCCTCGTTTCCCATATTTAAAAAAAAAAGTAGTAAAACACAAATCCTAGTACATTGTGTCTATTCTTCAGAACACAAAACAATCCAAAACCTTTACCCACAGACTCATGTATAAAAGATCACATGAAATGCCAAAAGTAACAGTTTCCATTGGATTTATCTACTTTGCTACAAGGCTGCTCTGTTATTCTTAAGAAAACCCTTCCTACTTGATCAAATATTAACACTTAACAGATTTTTACCATAAGCATATTTTTGATGAATTCTAAACCCTAAATGAGTCAAACAGGGTTAGCACTGGGACTATACCCCTGTGTGCGTTTTTGACGTGGAAAGACTAAAATAAATTGGGCAGTCCAATGCCATTTTTTGGGGAATTGAGGCAAATAGCAAAAAGCGAATTTGCTACTGACACCTGAAACTAGCAAGAAAGTTGAAAATGGAGGGAAATGAACTTAGAGCCAAGATGACATGGTCCATCTCAGTGGGAACAGGAGAGGAAGAGAAGAGATAGGAATTAGTTGTAGTACTTCTTCATGACCACAATTTATTAGTCCCTTTCTCCTTACATGTATGCTAAAACTACTCACCTCATTATTACTATAGGAAATAAAATCATTTCATTACAATTTCTGCTTTTGAAAAAGGACATTGCAAATATGAAATCACCTTCTAAATATAAAAATGGGTGCATGAGAACACATGTCTGAAACATAAGGAAAGCAATTCAACTGCGAAACAAGAAGTCTTCTCTTCCCACGCCTTTGTGTGAATTCTTTGGGTAAATGTGTGCCACATGTGAGGGTGTTTACAGAGAAAAGGACTTTTCTTTCTGAATCACACATGTGGTAGACATGCCAACTCTGATGGAAAGAAAAATCAAGAAACAGCTAGCCCAGTAATGTCTGTGTTCATGAATAAGGGCCACTGAGTGCCACCAGTCAGAGCCAGACATGGCTCAGGAAATGTCAATAAAATACCCAACTTGAAGTTCCAGTGAGTCACAGTTCCTCTGAGGCAGAGGGATACCTGTGCCAAAGCAGGGATGAACTTCCTAGAATCTGGAAGGAAAATGAAGAAGAATACAGGATGTAAGTGAAAACTAAATGGCTTTGCAAACTTTCCCCTTGTCCATGTAGCCTTTGACTCAGATCCACACTAGTGCACATACACACATAAATACACAGTGTAGTCACATCCGGATGTAGTCCTGAGAATACCAGAAGGTCTTTCTGATGCCAGAATGCCCATCAAAATTCTCCCTTTTTATTTCATCACAAAGGGTTTATGGAGCAAGGTGATTAATGGTGGGCCCAAAGGGGTGGCAGGAGGAAGGGAAACTTTGGATGAACTTGCATCTGTCCCACTGTTCTCTGCTTCCCACATCTCTGAAGAATGCCTGCACTTTCCAAGACTAAGTGCTATACCTGTGCCAAGCATGTCTCTCCCCAACACCAGGGGTCTTGCTCCATCAGCCACATCCTTTCATGGTTAATCTTCAAACTCTCAATCACTATTAAATTCTCCTCTTCACATAGAAATATTAACTAACAATTATAATCTTGATAACAAAAATCATGAATTGAACATTTATTATTTTCCAGATTTTCAACTCTGCACCATGCATGCATTTTTCTCACTGAATCTATTCAAGCAAATTCTGTTTTAATTCCCACTTAAGAAATGAGGAAATTGAGGCCTAGGGTTATATGATCTGAGTAAAATCAAAAACAGCTCACTGTGTTGCACAGGATCCAAGCAGCCTGACTCTTTAATCCCCTGCTCGGGATTACCAGTAAGTATCTCCCATCTCAAAACAAACCCAAACTTCCCTCATTTCACCATCCTTACTTTTTTCATAGAGAAGTGGCCACTCCCAGCAGATCTGGTCTACCATCGGGTCTGTGGCCTGACCTGTCATCCTGTGTACAGACACCCCTGCTCTCCTTATCCCTTGGAGATTCTTCCATGTTTCCTTGGTTCCTCCCCAAGATTATCTCTCACTATTCCCTCAGTCTGGGTTTCTCACCACCTGACCAGTAGGAAAGGAAATATCCCAAACAAGCAGATATGTTACCCTGAGAGAAATATTATTGATCAATACAAGGATTCTAAAAACTGCTTCTTTTTTTTGTGGCTATACTTCTGGAATTTCACACTTAAAAATAAGAATAAAATAATAAAATAAAAACAAGGCCTCTTGGGTCAGACACGTTTATTTGTTTCCCCCTAACTGCCCATTCTGATATTAGTTTGAACTAAGTCTTTTGAAACCAGAAGACCCTAAGGAAATGTGATCATTAAGTCCCTAATGTGTCCCTGTCAGTTTTTATCATCTCTAAGGAAATAAGCTTCACACAAGTTCAAAAATTATTTTCACATAAACATGTAAAGTAGTCCTTGTAGCTCCTTTCACTCCCATGCCCGAAACCAACCTCAGGGGCCAGGACACAGACCATGCTTACCTGAGAAGCCCATACTAGGAAAACAACAGCTTCCCCAGCCCTCTCTCCAAGGCCCATGGGGTGTGCACATGGTAACATTGAGAAAGTCCTACACCTGTGAATGAATGGTGGGGAGTAGACCCCATGTGGGAAGTATGTGAACCAGTGAGCTGCGTTTTTGTCTTTGTTAAGCCCAGCATGTGCCTGAAAAATCTTCAAAGAAGGAAAAGGGCTTATCAGTTCACTGTTTGTTACAGACTAACAGAGGAACCTTAAATCCTAAAACCTATCTCCCATGTTCAAAAAACTGTGTGCTATGGTTGCATGTGAAGATCTATTTCATATGTTATTCATAGCAAAAACTACAAAGGGACATGACATTGTGTGGCCTCAACAAATGAGAGAGTTCTCTGGGCCTTAATTTTCTTATCTAAGAATGAGGAGGTTACAGGAGAAGATCCTTTCAGCTTTATTCCAGTTCAAAATATCTGTGACTACCCAGAGCCACATAAAATGCTATCACAGATCCTTGGAACCAGCTTCTCTGTCTCCACAGCACTCTGGCCTGGTGGGATTATGAACAGAACCACTTGAGCTTTCAGTGCTGGACATTCCACCCAGTGCCCAGTTAGACACTGAAGGATCCCAGAGCCATAAGAAATCCAGCTGACATTTCCCAGGAGATAAGCAAGAGGGGAAGCTTCTTAGAGCCTTACAAGTACAGGACATGCAGACACATTTTTACCACACTGTAGAATGTTCCCAATCACTTAAAAGATAAAAACAAGAAAATCTTGCAAAGTCTGAATTCCTGCTTAACTTTATCAAGATGGATAACTTCAATACAAAGAGGTAGTTGAGCCACTTCAGAAAGGATGTTGCTGTCTCTTAAACCCAAGTGGTGTCTAAGTTTTTCTTTTGGGTTGCTGTCTACAGCAATGATGTAGCAAGTTTCTATCTTCAAAAGGCACATTTGATAGCATTTAGCCCTCGAAGAGTGCCCTCATCACAGCCACTGCTTCCTTTGGAATGAAAAGCACTGAGTTGAGGCAATAGTTATTTAAGTTTCTCAAATTATTTAAGTTTCTATTTGAAAACTGTTCTTTATTTCTCTGCAATCCACCAATTCTCACTACTACTTAACCAAAGAGGATGTTAACTGTTTTTGTTTTTTGTTTCTTCAAGCATCTACAGGCAGGGAAGAACTGGCTCTTTAGGGTAGTGTGCTTTAAGAGAAGAAAGCCTGAAGTCACAGCCTCGTGATCTATATTGCAGTAAATATATAAACCCTTCATCATAAAGGCTGAAACCATTTGTGAGATATTAGCACAATATCTTAAGAAGGTGTGCCCTAAACAAAAATATTTCTCTGGGCTGGAATTTTGCAGATAATCATTGTTGAAAGTTTTAAATTGTTATTCTTAACAACTGGGCCATTGACCCATAATATGGATGAACTTCTTGGCCTACATGTAGATGGGTCATTTGCTGGCACGACGTGGCATAGAGAGGAGACCTGGGGACAAAAAACTACAACAGAAAGGTCTGATTCTTAAAAACTGTTCTTGAACCACAACATATGTGGGGCAGGAGAGACCCTAAAACTGCAAAAGGATTATCAGAGTATCATCATCACCTTTACATCTAGCATTTATTGAATACTTATGGACAAAATTCTATGCTGTTATACACATATTGGCTCATTTAATTCCCATAAAAATTCTGTGAGGTAGGTTCTTTGATTATTCCTTGTTTAAAGATGAAGAAACTGAGTCTCAGAGTTGAGGAAACTGACCAAATTTGCAAACTCAAAATTTTAGCTGCTCTGCTCTCTACATGCTTCCCTATTCCTACTATATTATGTCAACTCCAAGGAGTACAGGTCCCAGGGAACATGCTTTATACTTGAAGACAATATGCCTTCTTTGAATGCAGGTGAGAGAAACTGAACTCAAACCAGCATAAACAACAAGCATAACTAACTGGCTTCTACCAGGGCTTGTCAAAGATGGCTCCACACTGCCACAATCCCTATAGTTAGCAATGCTAACAGTTGCAGCAGTTCCTGGGGCAGATATGTATTGGCCACATTTAGATCTTATGCTCATCCTTAAACTGAATATTGTCATAATGTAGATGGACTGTGGTGATAGGAGAGGTCAAAGCTTGAGACCTTCCAAATCTAGGGTATCTTCAAAAGCATTGAGGTGGAGGAAGTTTGGCTCCCCATATGGATGTTGAAGGGCTATTATCAAAAGGTAGGACAGAAATGATGGGCAGTAAAAAAACAAATATTCAACAGTGTTAGTAAAGCCAACTTTTTAGAAGATTTCTGAGAATGCCTAGGAGTGAGTCTAGGACTTTTAGCAAAATACCATACTTTTTCATTTTTAACTGATTTTTAACATCCTTGAACCTTTACCTTATTAATAATTTCAAATTTTATTATATAGTTATTACATAATGATAACCAAGTTTTGTATAATGATGAAATTAAGATTATCTCAAAGAATAATGAGCCCACACAACTGACTGTTACTCTAAATGGAAATGTTTAAGAATCAGTAAAATACACCAGTGAGTGCTGTTTATACAATGTAGATTCACAATAAATGCTAGTGCCTAACTTATATGTTGAATACACAAGATCTATACCTTTTGCCATTCACTGGGTCATAAATCTTTGTTTATTTTTCATGAATTAATTAGTATATATTTACAAGTTAGAAATAATTATTGTAAAGTTAAATTATATTGGTATTTAACTTTTATGACCTTCAAATGATACCATGCTGGGCCATCCTCACATAAGACTCAGAACTCTATTCAGAAATTCCATTATGCTATGTTTATTGCATGCTTATTGCATGTGTATGTGGTTGGTGTTAAGGATAAAAAAATAAACACAACCCCTGTTTCTGTTAGCAGGAAAGACAAACATATTCATATACCTTTTGTAATGTGTGCTATGATAAAGCTAAGCAAATATACTATGGAAACTCAATTGGAGGTTTCTTCTCAGTCTTGAAGTATGAGTGATTCAAGCGAAAATGAATAAATAAAGGGTGGGACTGTGTTCAAGAAGAGGAAATATTGAGATTCAAAGATGGCTTCAGAGTAGCTGGAAGCTGCACACACTTGCTCCCAGCCCCAAACCACACTTATAGGTAAGACACACAACAATCAACCTGAAAAACCAATTGAAGACCTGCTGATCTGAAGTTTTATAATGAAGAAATATAGAGAAGCCACATAGAGACTGATAAGAAGGAGCCTCATAGAGACTGGTAAGAAGGACAGAGACATGAAAAGAGATAGGCCTGTCATGCAGGTACCTCTGCAGCTGAAAATCCAGAGGAATATCAAGGCTACAATGAGGCCTCCCTGTAGTAGTGTTGGGCCTCGATCCCATGCAGGGATTCCCAAAGCAGAGCAACAGAGATGAGAAAAGGAGCCCATATAGCATTTTTTACATCAATAATGAACTATCAGAAAGAGAAACAAAAAGAAACAATATCACTTACTATTGCAAAACAAAACAAAACAAAAATAAAAACAAGGTACTTAAGAATAAATTTAACCAAGGAGGTAAAATTCCTATATTCAGAAAACTATAGGACATTGAAGAAAGAAATTGAGAAAGCTACAAATAAGTGGAATCATATAATGTGTTAATGAACTAGAAGAACTAAAACCATTAAAATGCTCATAATATCCAAAGCAATGTATAGATTCAATGCAGTTCCTATTAAAATGCCAATAATATATTTCACAGACATAGAACAAATATTCCCAAAAATTTATATGAAACCAAAAAAACTCCAAATGGTCTCAACAATCTTGAGAAAAAAGAACAAATTTGGGCTACTAACCTCCTCCCAGGACCAGTCTGGATTTACAACTTAATTGTGGAGAAATCATCTGGATTAACCAACTGAACACTACCTAGAGAGAAGTCTTATAACCAAGGAAAAACAGAAAAGGCCACTACATCACAATGTGACTGGTAGAGAGTGCAGAGGTGCAAAAGGGCTGGCTGGGACCCCATGGGTGGCAGCTGAAGGGATTGAGAAACAGCTCAGCAGTCGGGGATTCCCCTGAAAAGGGCAGGGTCTAGACCCCCAGCTGGGCTTCCCAGCCTAAGCAGTAGAGTGGAAAGTAAAATAGTATCCAGCTGTGAAAAGCAAAAAACCACAGGGTTTCTTGCTAGCCAGAGAGAAAGAGCTGGAGAAAAAGAGCTCTTAAGCAGATTATGTAGGAAATATTTTGGCCCCCACTTACCCTGGGCTCAAGCAGAGGGAAGGCAGAGAGGACTAGAGACATTTGGGGAGAATCTGGTGCAGTGGCTTTTGGGGGAGAACTGAGGGAGGGGCCGATCAGGTTCCAGTGCTGACTCATTCCCAATACTATAGGCAGACCATTCCCCTCCAAGTGGTGTCACCCTGAGGGGAAGAAAAAGCCCCACCCACAGGAATTAAGCTGCCACACCCTTGGTCCTTAAACCTGACAGCTAATCACAGATTAAATAGGTTAACAAATAAAGGAGACAGACAAAGGCAGTAGATCCCTGGTAGACTCCAACAGGCTGCCTAGGCCCAGACTGTTTCACGATTTGATGTCACCAGGGGCAGATCCAGGAAATGCAGATCAATCTAAGAAGCAGCAACAAACAAGAAGAGTCACAAAAATGGGGAGACAGAGAAACAACCCCCCATCGAAAGGAAAGGAAGAATCCCCAGAAGGAGTGCTAAATGAAATAGAGGGAAGAAAACTATCAGACATGGAATTCAAAACATGGATTATGGGGAAGATCAATGAGCTTAGCGAGCTCAAAGAAAACTACAAAGAACTCCAGGGGAACTACAAGGAACTTAATGAGAATAACACCAGCATAAAAAAGGACATAGAAGCTATCAATAACAGCCAGGAGGAAATGAAGAATACAATTTCTGAACTGAAGAACACAGCAGAATGAATTAAAAGCAGGCTAGAGGAAAAAGAAGATTGAATCAGTGAGCTGGAGGACAACATAGAAAAAAACTCCCAGACAGGGCAACAAATAAAAAAAGACTGAACAAGAATGAAGAGGTTCTAAGACAGCTGCAGGACAACGTGGAATGTAACAATATCTGTATCACAGGAATTCCAGAAGGATGAGAGGAGCAAGGGATAGAAAACCTGGTTGAAAAACTAATGACAGAAAACTTCCTTAACATGAGGAGAGAAAGAGTCACACAAGTCCAGGAAGCACAGAGGGTCCCAATGAAGATGAACCCCAACAGGCCCACTTCAAGACACATTATAATCAAAATGGCAACATTCAAAGACAAAGAGAGAATCCTAAAAGCAACAAGAGAGAAAAAACTAATAACATACAAGGGAGCTCCAATAAGGCTATCATCGGATTTCTCAGCAGAAACACTACAAGCCAGAAGGGAATGGCAACAAATATTCCGGGCAATGAAAAACAAAGACCTACAACCAAGAATAGTATACCCAACAAGGCTCTCTTTCAAAATGGAAGGTAAAATAAAGAGTTTCCAAGACAAAAAAAGGCTAAATAAATACATCTCCACCAAAAAAGCATTGTAAGACATGCTAATGGGTTTTCTTGAAGAAGATGAAGAAACAGAGAGAGACAGAGAGGAACACAAGTACAAAGGGGGAAAATGACAATGAATAAGTACCTATTGATAATAACCTTAAATGTAAATGAATTAAATGCTCCAATTAAAAGACATAGGGTAGTGGATTAGATACGAAAACATGGCCCACATATATGCTATCTACAAGAGACACACCTCAAAACAAAAGATCTACACAGACTGAAAGTGAAGGGATGGGAAAAATAATTCCAAGCAAATGGACATTAAAAAAAAGCTGAGGTAGCAATACTTATATCAGACAAAACAGATTTCACAACAAAGGCCATAAAAAGGGACAAAAAAGGACATTTCATACTACTTAAGGGAAAAATCCATCAAGAAGATATAACCCTTGTAAACATTATATGCACCCAACATAAGAGCACCCAAATATGTAAGAAAAGTTTTGAAATACTTCAAGAAAAACATAGACAGCAACACACTCATAGTAGGGGACTTTAACACCCCATTGTCAACAATGGACAGATCTTGGAAGCAAAGAAACACCAAAGATATGAGGCACTGAACAACACTCTAGATCAAATGGACTTAGTCAATATATACAGAACTTTTCACCCCAAAGAAGCAAAATATACATTCTTTTCAAGGGCACATGGAACTTTTTCAAAGAAGGACCGCATGGTAGGACACAAAATAAGCCTCAACATTCAAGAAAATTGAAATTATATCAAGTATCTTCTCAGATCACAATGGCTTAAAATTGGAAATTAACCTCAAGGAAAAAACTCAAAAACATTCAAACTCATGGAGAATTAATAACATGCTATTAAGTAATGAATGGGTTAACAATGACATCTAGGAAGAAATCAAAAAGTTTCTGGAAACAAATGATAATGAACACACAACAACCCAAAACCTATGGGAAACAGCGAAAGCCATCTGAGAGGAAAGTTCACAGCAATAAAGGCCTACCTATAAAGGATAGAAGAATCTCTAATAAAAAATTTAAACCTAGAGATACAAGAACTGGAGGAAGAACAAGAAACAAAGCCCAGGGTGAGTAGAAGGACGGAAATCATCAAGAGCAGAGAAGATTAAGTGACATAGAGACTAAAGAAACAATTCAAAAGATCAACAAAAGTAGGAGCTGATTCTTTGAAAAGATAAACAAAATTGACTAGCCTTTAACTAGGCTCATCAAGAAGAAAAGAGAGAGGACCCAAATAAATAAAATCAGAAATGAAAGAGGAGAAATCACAACCAATACTACAGAAATACAAAGGATTGTAAGAAATTATTATGAACAACTGCATGGCAAAAAATTTGACAACCTAGATAAAATGGACAAATTTATGGTAACATATAATCTTCCAAAACTGAATCAAGAAGAAGTAGAAAGCCTGAACAGAACAATAACAACTAGTGAAATTGAAGCAGTAATCAAAAAACTCCTGGCACACTAAAGCCCTGGACCAGATGGCTTCGCAGGCAAATTTTACAAAACATTTAGGAAAGAACTAACTCCTCTCTTTCTCAGATTATTCCAAAACATCCAAGAAGAGGGAACACTCTCAAACTCTTTCTATGAAGCCAGTATTACCCTATTTCCAAAACCAGGTCAAGACACAACAAAGAAAGAAAACTACAGGCCAATATCGCTGATGAACATAGATGCTAAAATCCTCAACAAAATATTGGAAAACTGGATCCAGCAATACATTAGAAAGATTATACACCATGATCCAGTTGGATTCATCCCCAGGATGCAAGGATGGTTTAATATTCACAAATCAATAAACATAACACACCAAATACACAAAATGAAAGACAAAAACCACATGATCATATCATAGATGCAAAAAAGCATTTGATAAAATACAACACCCATTTATGATGAAAACTCTCAGCAAAATGGGAATAGAGGGAGCATACCTCAACATAATAAAGGCCAAGTACAAGAAACCTGAAGCCAACATTATACTCAATGGGCAAAAACTGAAATCATTCCCCCTGAGGAACAAGACAATGATGTCCACTCTCTCCACTCCTATTCAACATAGTCTTGGAAGTTCTAGCCACAGCAATCAGACAAGAAAGAGAAATAAAAGGCATCCAAATTGGAAAAGAGGAAGTAAAACTGTCATTACTTGCAGATGACATGATAATGTACATAGAAAACCCTATAGACTCCACAAAAAAACTACTCAACCTAATAAGTGAATTTGGCAAAATAGCATGGTACAAAGTCAATATTCAGAAGTCAAAGGCATTTCTGTACACAAACAATAAAATTTCAGAGATAGAAACTAAAGGAAAAATTCCATTTACCATAGCAACAAGAAAAATAAAGTACCTAGGAATAAACTTAACCAAAGAGATAAAAGACCTGTACTCTGAAAATTACATAAAATTGAAGAAAGAAATTAAGGTAGATACAAATAAATGGAAGCAGCACATACCATGTTCTTGAATGGGAAGAATCAACATCATCAAAATGGCCATACTACCCAAAGCAATCTACAGATTCAATTCAATCCCTATTAAAATACCAACAACTTATTTCACAGACCTAGAGCAAATACTTCCAAAATGTATATGGAAGCAAAAAGACCTCGAGTAGCCACAGCAATATTGAGGAAAAGGAACACAGTAGGAGGAATCACAATACCTGATACCAAACTATGCTACAAGCCCACAGTAATCAAAACAGTCTGGTACTGGCATAAGAACAGACATATAGATCAATGGAACAGAACAGAGAACCCAAAAATAAACCCAGGTCTATATGGTCAACTAATATTTGACAAAGGGGGAAGGAACATAAAATGGAGTGAGAAGAGCTTCTTCAACAAATGGTGTTGGGAGAACTGGACAGGGACATGCAAAAAAATGAAACTAGACCACCAACTTACACCACACATGAGAATAAACTCAAGAAGGATTAAAGACTTAAATGTAAGCCATGGCACCATAAAAGTCCTAGAGGAAAACATAGGCAGAAAAATTTCAGATATCCCACACAGCGACATTTTCACTAATATATCTCCTAAGGCAAAGGAAATAAAGGAAAGAATAAACAAATGGGACTACACCAAACTAAAGAGTTTCTGCTCAGCTAAAGAAAACATCATCAAGATGAAAAGGGAACCAACCATATGGTAAAATATATTTGCCAATGATACCTCAGACAAGAGATTGATCTCCAAAATATATAAAGAAATTATATGACTCAACACCAAGAAGAGAGACAACCCAATTAAAAAATGGGCAAAGGACCTGAACAAACACTTCTCCGAAGAGGACATACAGAAGGTCCATAGACACATGAAAATATGCTCAACATCATTAGCCATCAGGGAGATGCAAACAAAAACCACAATGAGATACCATTTTACACCAGTCAGAATGGCCATCATCAACAAATCAACAAACAAGTGCTGGCGAGGATGTAGAGAAATGGGAACCCTACTGCACTGTTGGTGGGAATGCAGACTGGTGCAGCCACTATGGAAAACAGTATGGAATTACCTCAAAAGATTAAAAATGGAGCTGCCTTTTGAACCAGCGATTCCACTACTAGGATTATACCCGAAGAATCTTGAAACACCAATTCAAAAGAACTTATGCACCCCTATGTTCATTGCAGCACTGTTTACAATAGCTAAGTGCTGGAAGCAACCTAAGTGTCCACTTGTAAATGAGTGGATCAAAAAACTGTGGTACATTTACACAATGGAATACTATATAGCAGAAAGAAAGAAGGAAACTCCTGCCATTTGCAACAACATGGATGGAACTAGAGAGAATTATGCTTAGCAAAATAAACCAGATAAGGAATGAAAATACCTTATGCTATCACCTATTACAGGAGACTAATGAACAACACAAACAAATGAGCAAAATTTAACCAGAGGGCATAAGCCTAGGATCTCATTACCTGAGTAATTTTCTGTACGTATCGGCCTCACTTAATCCTGTCTGCATCGATGCCTCCTGAATCTCTATGGTTTGGCTGAACTAAGTGGCTGGGTTGGCGAAGAATGGGGTGGTCTGTGGGCTTCATTTTAAAACTGGTGTCTCTTTCTATCCTAATGGCTTGGACAGAAAGGGCCCAGGGGTCTGAGAGGGGGAAAACATTAAATAGTTCCCTCAACCCAAACTAAGTATGATGGGCAAAAGGGTTTTGGACAGGTGAGATGTGCCTGGCACACCTTCCTCCAAGAAGACCTTTTTTTCCCTCATGTGGGACATTGATAAATTAATACCTGTCTTTTGTCATCTAGTGGTTATGGACTGAATGATGTTTTTAACCCTGTTGTCAAATCTGTTGCCCCCAGAATACAACAAAGATGCCAGCCTGTTTAACCAAACATGCCGTTGTCCGGGGACAGCCAACTGACCTGGAGTCTCCAAGATCCTTCCCCATGTAGGAAGGCCACCCTCCCCTCCACACCCCACTCTTAGTAGGGATTTCTGGACCCAAGAGTAGGTAGGACAATGACCATGTCCAGCTTGAAGCAGCTAGAGGAGCTCGAGACCTTCGCCCATTGTCCTTTATAAGATTATAAAGGGTCTTAAATCTGAGAGGGGAAGATTGTTATTTTTCATTATTAATATAATTAATTGATTAATTAAGTATTTAAAAAAGATAAAAAAAGAATAATGTGGGAAGCAGTGAAGCCGGAGAGCTTGTGTGTATGACCCATGGGCAATGACTTGGGGGGTGGGGGGTGATTGCTGGGGAAGGGGTGGTGCTGGGCAGGAGGGAGCAAAGGGGGAAAAAATTGGAATTATTGTAACAATATAATCAATAAAATATACTAAAAAAAAGAACAAAGTTGGAGGGATCACAATATCTGTTATCAAACTATACTACAAGTCCATTATAATCAAAACAGCCTTATACAGGCATATAGATCAATGAAACAGAACAGAGGGTCCATAAATCAACACACATCTTTATGGTCAATTAATATTTGACAAAGGAGGCAAGAGCATACAATGAAGTAAAGACAGTCTCTTCAATAAGTGGTGTTGGGAAAAATGGACAGGTACAGGAAAAAAAGGAAATTAGACCACCAATTTACACCATGTACATGAATAAACTCAAAATGGATAAAAGACTTTAATGTAAGTTGCAAAACCATAAAAACTCTAGAAGAAAATATAGGCAGTAAAACCTCAGACATCTCTTGTAGTGATATTTTTGTCAATATATCTCCTGGAGCAAGGGAAACAAATGAAAAAATAAACAAATGGGACTACATCAAACTAAAAAGCTTCTACACAGCAAAAGAAACTATCAACAAAATGAAAAGGGAACCCCCAGTATGAGAGAACATATTTGCCAATGACACATCGGATAAGAGATTGATTTACCAAATACATAAAACACTTACATAACTCAACACCAGGAAAACAAACAATCCAATTTAAAAGTGGGCAAAGGACCTGAATAGACACTTTTCCTAAGAGGACACACAGATGGCCAATAGACATATAAAAAATGCTCAATGTCACTAATCATCAGAGACATTCAAATTAAAACCATACTGAGTTATCACCTCCCACCTTTCAAAATGCTTACCATCAATAATTTGACAAATAAGTGCTGATGAGGATGTAGAGAAAAGGAACCCTAGTGCACTATTGGTGAGAACGTGGACTGCTGCAGCCACTGTGGAAAACAATATAGAATTTCCTCAAAAAAATATAATGGAACTGCCTTTTAACCCAGTAATCCCATTTCTGGGAATATATTCTAAGAATCCCAAAACAGCACTTAGAAAAAAATATATGCACCTGTATGTTCACAGCAGTGTTATTTACAATAGCTAAGACCTGGAAACAGCCCAAGCACCCATCAGTGGATGAGTGGATAACGAAGCGGTGGTACATTTACACAATGAAATACTATGCAGCAGTAAAAAAGAATGAACTCTTACCTTTTGTGACAGCATGAATAGACCTGGATATTATTATGCTAAGTGAAATAAGCCAGTCAGAGAAAGACAAATACCATATGACCTCACTTATATGTGGTATCTAATGAACAAAATAAATTGATGAACAAAATAGAACCAGAGGCATGGATACATGGAACAGACTGACAGCTGTCAGAGGGGAGGAGGGTGTGGGAGAACTCAATGACAAAAAGTGAAGGGATTAGCTAAAGAACATATATGCATAACACATAGACACAGCCAACAGTGTGGTATGGCCAGAGGGAAGGGGAGCAGGGGCTGGGTGGAGGTGGGAAAGATGTGGTATGAGATAATCTGTAATAGTGCCAACAGTAAAAATAATGTTAAAAAAGAGGGAATATCAAGAACAAAAGTATGAAAGCATAAGACAGCATGATGTGGTCAGAGATAAAAGCAGTTCAGTCTAGGTGATACTGTCCAACAGAAAACTAATGTGGGCCACAGATGAAATTTTAAACTTTCTAGTAGCCATGCTAAAAAAATAAGAATAGATAAAATCAACTTTAAATTGTATTTAATCCCATATATCTGAAATATTGTAATTTCAATATATAAGCAATATACAAATTTATAATGAGGCATTTTCCTGGCTGCTGTGGCTCAGTGGATTGAGCATTGGCCTGCGAGCCAAGTGTCGCTGGTTCGATTCCCAGTCAGGGCACATTACTAGGTTGCACGTCAGGTCCCCAGTTGGGGGTGCAAGTGAGAGGCAACCACACAGTGATGTTTCTCTCCCTCTCTTTCTCCTCTCCCCTCTCTCTAAAAATAAAATAAATAAACAAACAAACAAATAAATAAATTATAAAAAATGAGGCATTTTACAATAGTTTTTAAATAACAAGTTTTCAGATATGTATTTTATACTTGTAGCACATCTCAGTTTGCACTGGCCACATTTCAAATGCTCATTAGTCACATAGCTACTGTACTGGATAGCAAAGCTCTAAAGTAACAAGTTTCTCAGATGGAGAATGACAAAATTTGGTGAGAAAAGTAAACAAAGGCAGTGACACAAAACCTCATGAGTACTTCATTATCTAAGTACTAGGAAAGCAAAGAAGGTTAATTTTTTTTGGAAACTTGGTGAAGGGTGGTTTAAAGAGAATAAAACTAGCAGTTGGCTGGTTACAGATTCAGGTAGATTTGAAGAAGGTTGAAATTCAGACTGAAGATAATAAGAGAGCTAGCTGGGACAACACAGAAATATTGAGGACAAAGTGTCTGCAGGAGTTGAATTTAACATGAAAAAGGAGGTATGAGCATGTCTTTTCAGTTTCTAACTTGGATAACTAGAAAAGCACAGGGAATTAAAAGATGCAGGTACAGGAAGAAGCCTGGTGTGTGCACATTATTCTTTATTACATCATAGAGCACCCTGTGTGTGTGAATTTGCTCTACATGTGTCTGTACTGTAACTCAGAGCTTATCAAGGAGGTCAGACATAAATGAATATCCATGGGGTTATTTGCATCTGGGGGAGAAGGATATTTCACAAATATGAAATTCAGAATTGGAAAGAAAAGTAAAAACGAGACATCAATGTTTGTTGGAGGTACTGAAACATACCCTACTCTTAATAAGAAGAATTAGGATCACCGTTATACAAGATACCTAACATAGAAATGTTTATACAACCAAGCCCCTGTCAAGGGAGTGGCATACACTGTGATGCTGAGAACCTTCTAATAGGTCACATGGTTATGAAGACGATGCATTAGCAATCCAGTTCCAAATCTGTGATGGGAGAGAACACCTGCCTACCAGGGATACCAAAGGAAGTCATCTTCCTATAACGTAGAGCCGTGGGACTTTCCATCAGCATCACAAAGTGTATTTAGTTCAATAAACAAAAGCTTTAGGGCCCATAACAGTTAGGCCCCAGAAGGTCATAACAATGTCCACAAAGAGCTGCATCCAACTATGCACAGGGAGTGCAATTTTATTTAAAGGGGAAATTTCCGGACTGGAGAAGAAAGTGGCCCATACTAGGACTTGAAGGGGCACAGAAAAACAATTCACTGGTCGGTTACTTAAGTAAACAGAAATTTTAAGTAGTGGAGCACTTAGAAAATTCTCATTAGCAACAGAATGGAATTTTTCTTTATTTCACCTAAAAACCCAAATTTTCAAAGGGACAATAAACACTTGGTGTTGGGAACTCAGTGAACATCAGTGTGAACTTGAAGTTAATGCTAGACTAGTAAGTTATTTAGTTCAGGGATCTTGAGACAAGCACTGAAGCCACTGCTGTAAAGAGTGAGTCCCTCTCCCATTTTTACATGTGAGTAGAAAACCTATAGGAAAGGATATGGTTGTACCTATCTGGAAACAACCACCATCTCAGGAGGACATGATCTTTGGGGCTAAGCTTTTCCATGTGGGCAGATGCATATCTATATCAAGGAATACTTGGCTCTTCCAAGAAAGATAAAATTATTTCACCACCATAGATTTTATTTAAGAAGTTGACTTAATTAATTAAAATTAAGAGAAGTAGAATATTGAGAAAATGTTCCTTGTAACATTTTTCTTCAACTTAAGAAACAAATAGTATTCTTGAATAGGAAGATTATCAACATGCCACCTTCATTATTCAGGACTCTACAGCAATAAAATATATTTATTCCTTTCTGAATTAAGACTCATTGCCATTTGCTCTTTATACAAGCATCCAGTGTTATTAAGCATACCATGACTGCTTGTGCCTCTGCACGTGTGGGATACAAACCATAGGACACATTGAACCAACCAACACAGGTTTTTCTTCTTTCTATTTCTTCCCAGAAACATTTATCTATTGCTGGCCTTATAAAATACAAAAATAGATTTGTAACTTTATTTTTCTCAAACTTTGTTTGATGAAACCCATGAGTAAAAATAAATAGCAGTTAATGTCAACTTTTCAAATTTTGAGGCATATCAGGATTATCTAAATAGCAATGAATGGATCTTAAATTTTATCCCAGGGCTCAGTTACTTATCTATACAAGTATTTTGATATAAAACTCACATTAAATTGGGTTATTTAGCATTAAAGAGAAAGAAAAAAAGACCCTGACCTACATAACTATAGAAATTTGTGAAGTCTAGATGACTAAAGACAAAAGAAATTATACATACCTATTCTAGTTTGTACATTTGTTTCCCATGGGTGTTAAAATTAATAATCTTGATACTACTATAGATGTATAGTGGAATTTAATAAGTAAGTAACTCACTGGTAAATGGTGGGAACCCAATGTCTCATTGTTGGGGCAGGAGGGTACAGTTAAGCAAGGGAGGAGACTAGAATGCACCTCATGATGATAAATGGCCATTGGAAATGTCAGTATAAACTTCTGTTTTGCTTAATAGAGACACAGCTGGTTACATATAGAAATATTTATAGACAAGAGTATATATATGAGTTTCTATACATACAAATATATCCCCTTGATCTGTAGGCTGAGATCCCAGTAGCAACATGCACATGCAGCACCCAGATCTTGATTTTCAATACCAGCCTCTAGTGAAAGGAACCAGGGTTCATTGAAGAAATAGCTGATTTTACCACTGGGGCAGGGAATATACAAAATGATGCTGGCAAAATTATTACCGAACCACAAGTGGAGTCCTGCTGCCCACCACCACCCTCTAGGCAAAGTTCCAGATGCAAAGGTTTGGTTATAAGGAGTCTTTATTCAAAAGCAATCACTAAAGCCTATCAAGTCACAGCTTTAATTATTAAGCCTATCAATTAAGGCTAAACTCTAACACCTGGGTTCTCCTATCATTCCTCTGTTATAGCAGTTTCTATAGAGTTAGTTTACAAACTAAGACAATATAATACACAAAAGCTACACAATTCCAGAGGAATGGCAGGCTTCTGCCTCAGAGCCTATTCCCTCTAGAACACCCAAAGAATAAACTGTCACCCTCTGCCAGGCCAGCTCAATCCTAGGCTGTTCCTGGAGCTCCTTCCCATATGAAATACCACCTGTTGGAAAATGCAGGCTGTTGCAACATGATCATCCAGGCAGCCTCGAGGAGGAAGGAAGGGCCTGAGAACCAGAGAAAGCCTGACAGCCTGAGAGCCTGAGAGCCAGAGCCTGAGAGAGAGCCAGATCAGGAGCCAGAAAAGCTCTCCAGCCAAACAGCCAGCCCTCTTTTGATTACCACTGGCTCTGGAGTCATTCAGCTTCTCAGCCAATCCCACTCTACACTGCTTTCCATTATCTCGACAAACTCCTCCTATGGCCTCTCGTACTTCTCCCCAGTGATCTTAATCAGATTTCTCTGTATCAAAATGATATTGGACAAAGAAGGAGTAATGTTCAACAACAAAATAATGTAATACTAAATCATAACTTGAAACATAAAATAAATATCCATGAATTCGTGTTAATATAAAATAAGTGATTGAATAAATTGGAAAGAAGACAAAAATCTTCTGTGCAAAAGAATTCCAAATAATCTATATAGATACTTCACTCTGTAGAATGTGGAACAAAATTCTCCACTACTTAAGTGTGGGCTTCACATAGTAACTTTTTTCTAAAGAGGACAGTAAGGAGACGAGAGTAACTTTACAATGGAAAAAATTGAAAAACGATAGCCAGCCAGGTGATCAAGGTCAACATCAACAAGATAAGTTATGTTTATAGTATATAACTTTGATATGATGTGATATAAATGACCATTTATATATGTGTCAAAACCTCATCACACCAAAAGAAAAACATCTAACAAATCCCAAGCAAGAGCAATATACAAAATACCCAACCAGTACTCCTCAAAACTGTCAAGGTCATTAAAAACAAGCAGAGCTTGAGAAACTGTCACAGCCAAGAGGAGAGCATAAGGAGACATGATTGTATGTGATGTTCTTTCCAAAAATCCATAACCCTGGTTTCATCAAGAGAAAACATCAGACAAACTAAAACTGAGGGACATTCTACAAAACGCCTGGAGAGTACTTCTCAAAAACTCTCAGGATCATTAAAAAACAAAGTCTGAGAAAGTGTCTCAGACCAGAGGGGACTTAGGACATATAATTAAATGCAGTGTGGGGGGCATCTTCAGTAGGATCCTGGGACAGAAAAAGAGCATCAGTGGAAAAAAAGAGAGTTAAATTTGAATAAAATCTAGTGTTTAGGTTAATAGTAATTTACCAATATTAATTTCTTAGTTTCGACAAATGTACCATAGTTATTAAGATATTAGCATGAGAAAAAATGGGGTAAAGAGTTGATAGGAAGTTTTTGTATTATCTGCAACTTTTCTGTAAAACTAGTTATTCCAAATTGGAAAATTTATTAAAAATAAGAATCTAAATTTTTTTTGTCATTTTATTAAATTCATTGGGATGACATGATTAATAAGATTATACAAGTTTCAAGTGTATCTCAGATGCATATTGCATTGTGTATTCATCACCCAAAGTTTATCCAGTCTCTAACAATGTGTATTTTGCCCTCTTCAATCTCCCCTTATCCAACTCCCTCTCTGGTAAACACACTACTGTCTACATCAATGAGCTTTTTGTTTGCTTGTTTGTTTTGTTTATTCATTTGCTACTCTTAGTTTCGTATCTCATATACAAGTGAAATCATGATTCTTATCTTTTTCTGACTGACTTATTTTACTCAGAATGATATTCTCAAAGTTTATCCCTGTTTTCACAAATGGTGGTAGTTCATCCTTTTAATGGCTAAAGAGTATTCTATTGTATATGTGTACCACTTCTTTATCCAATTATCCGCTGAAGAACACTTGAGTTGTTTCCATATCTTGGCTACCATAAATAATGCTGCAGTAAGGTACAGATATCTTTAGAGATAAATGTTTTCACACTTTTTGGATAAATATCCAGAAGAAAGATTGCTGGGTCATATGGTAACTCTTAAATTTTTTGAGGAACATTCATACCATTTTCCATAGTGGCTGTACCAATCTACATTCCCAGAAGCAGTGTATGAGAGTTCCTTTTTCTCCACAACCTCTCTAATACTTGTTATTTCATGTTGATAATAAACATTCTAATGGTTATGATATTATATCTCAGTGTGGTTTTGATTTGCATTTCCTTAATAGCTAGTAGTGAATATCTTTTCATGTATCTGTTGGCCATTTGTATGTCTTCTTAGGAGATGTGTTTGTTCATTTTTTAATGCCTTTTATTTAATTGGATTGTCTGGCATTTTTTGTTGTTGAGTTGTATAGTAATTAATTTTCAACAAAGAAGCCAAAAACATACAATGGAGAAAGGAAAACCTCTTCAATAAGTGGCGATAGAAAAATTAGAAAGTCACATGCAAAAGAATGATACTAGACAGCTCTTTAATACCATACACAAACATTAAGTCAAAATGAATTAAGAACTCAAAATTAAGACCTGAAACAATAAAATATAGAGAAGAAAACATAGGTACTAAAGTAATGGACCTTAGAATCACAGATGCTTTTTTAACTTAACCCAAAGACAAGGGGAGTAAAAGCAAAAATAAATGAGCAAGACTACCTCAAATTGAAAAGCTTCCGTGCAGCAAACAAAATAAACCATCAACAAAAGAGAAAGTCAACCAACCAAACAGAAGATATTTGCAAACAATTCCTCAGATAAGGGGCTAATATACAAAATATATAGTTTTTTACCTCTTTACTTTGCCCCTGTTTATTTTTCTTAAATTAAATTGTTCCATAATATCTATTAGATTTTATATGAACTCAAATTCTGCATAATCTCTTTTATTCGATATGCTGTGAGGATCTATGCATTGTTTTCTTGTGGATGGCTTTTGCTACTCACACATTTCCATCATTTTTGATTGTTTGTTTAATTTATTTTCTGTCCTAGAAAGTAACTATGTATGTATAGATAGAAAGAAGGGTATTTGGCAAGCTAAACTTGGCTCCTATGAGTGAATAGGTCCTTCAGCACCAGAATTCCAGCTAACTTTAAGATTATGAGCAAAAACTAAATTCAGTCAGCATATTTTCAGAGCATGCAGTATGTCAGGTGGCCCTATCTATGCTACTCCTTTCCTTTAGCTCTCCTCTCCCCTCACACCTGGCTGCTCTTCATCTCTGTGCCTCAGCTATCTTAGATTTAAACTAGGACCCCAATCATACCAGCCTAAGGGTTCTCCTGAGGGTTAATGAGCAAATTCAGGCAGAATATTAAGAACAGTGTCTGGCACATGGTATGAGCTATAAAAGTGTTTATGATGATATTATCATCATTATCTTCTGTTTTATTTTCTTGTTATCATTTATCACCATCTACATAAATACATGTCTGAAAAAATTCCAACTATTGTTTATATTATTAAAACAGTTTGTACAACATCCACATAACCTGGCAGCCACGGTAGTGGACTGGAATGCACATGCAAGAACAATGACGACTTCACTGTACTAGTCATTGGGGGCGGTAGAGACCATTGAATGAGCGTGTGTACTGTCTAGCTGTAGCATTCAAAATAGCTGAGTAGAGCAATGAATCTGCATCAAATTTTGCATTAAGCTTGAGCATTCCTCCCTAGAAACTATTGAGATGATTCAGAAGGCCACAGCTCTGGGAAACTGGTGATAGGCAGCTTCATCATGACAACAGGCCCATTCATGCATCATGTCTCATGCAGAGTACTTTGGTGAAATATCAAATCACCCAGGTGACTCAGCCCCTCTACAGCTCAGATTTGGCACCCTGAAACTCCTGGATTTTCCCAAAACTAAAATCACCTTTAAAAGGGAAGAGATTTCAGACCATCAATGTGATTCAGGAAAATATGATGGGACCCCTATTGGCAATTTCAACAAAGAGTTTTGCAGTGTTTTGAACAGTGGAAGAGATGCTGGGAGAAGTGTGTGAGGTCCAAAGGTGCCTACTCTGAAGGGAACTGAGGTGTCATTGTCCTATGCACAATGTTTCTTGTATCTTGTATCTTCTTCAATAAGTGTCTCTATTTTTTCATAGTATATGGCTGGGTACTTTCTGGACAGGCATATATATTTGGATATATATTTTTTAAGTATATTTTATTGATTATGTTGTTAAGGTAGTCCAAATATTTTTCCTTTGCTCCCCTCTGCTCAGTACCCCTCTTCCCTTCAGCAGTCCCACCCCCCTTAGTTCATGTCCATGGGTTGTGCATATAAGTTCTTTGGCTTCACCTTTTCCTATATTATTCTTAACTTCCCCCTGTCTATATTGTACCAACCAATTATGCTTCTTAATTCCTGCACCATTTCCCCATTTCTATCCCTTCCCCCTCCCAGCTGATAACCCTCCAAATGATCCCCATACCTATGATTCTGTTCCTATTCTGGTTTGCTTAGTGGGATTTTGTTTTTATTTTTTAGATTCAGTTGTTGATAGTTGTGAGTTTGTTATCATTATAATGTCAATAATTTGTTTTTTTTTTTATTAGGTCCCTTTGACATTTCATATAATAATAGCTTGGTGATTATGAGCTTTTTTAGCTTTACCTTGTCTGGGAAGTACTTTACCTGCCATTCTATTCTAAATGATAGCTTTGTTGAATAGAGTAATCTTGGTTGTAAGTCCTTGCTTTTCATCATCTTGAATACTTCTTGCCAGTCATCTTGACAGGCTCTTCTGTTTGTTTGCCTCTGTGTCTTAGGCAGAGCTGTTGCTCCTGTTACATTTGTAAGGGGCAGAGCCTTAGGTATTCATCAGTACAGGGAAAGCCATTTCACGACATTGTGGTGCTATATGTGGGGGAGGGGTCTGGGAGGGAATAGTGCCACTTTCTCAGAACTCACTCCTGTTCCTGGCACTTCTCCCACTTCCATATGGGACTAGCTTCTCTCTAGCTATTGCCCTTGCCATCTTTCCCATAGTGAGTGGGTTTGCAGATGTTCTAGAACTGTGGGGGCCCTTTAAACAAGTGGACTCTGCTGAGAGACTGGCAGTTACTTCCTCTGCCCCAACCCCCACCAGTTTTCACAGTCAAAAGCAACGAGGCTTTATTTTCCCCAGAAGTGGACCTGTGAGCTGCGCAGTCTGGTCTGGTGCTGGGAATGCTCCCCAGGTGTCCCTCTTGACTTTTTGAAACATGTGACTGCAATTTTCACCAGCCTGCCACTGCTGTTGCTCCTGCTACCACCACACTACATCCTCTCTGCCCCAGCTCCACCCCTCCTACCTGTCTAGATGAGTATTTCTTCTTTATATCTTTGTTTGTTGGACTTCCATGCAGCTTGATTTTCTGAAACTTCTGGTTGTCTCTAGTTTTGAGATAGCTGTATTCCTTCTTAGTTGTGGAGGGAGATGCAGCATGTCTGTCTAGCCCTCCATCTTGGCCGGAAGTCTGAAAATATATTCTTATTTAGTTTATATCTGCCCCACTATAAGTTAAATTTCATAAGGGTAGAAATTTTTGTCTATTTTGTTCACAGTTGACTCTGTGTGCCTAGAATAGTATAAACATATGGCAGGTACCCACAAATATATTTCAACATAACCAGATACCATCATGCTGTATAAAAATAATGAGTAAAATGAGCAAATAATTCTGAAGATGATTCAAGTAGGGAGATAGAGACTTGCAATCTTGGAGCTTCCAATTTTCTCAGACAACTTCAGTACTGTAGATGTAATCTTGGGCTTCCTGAGGACATGGCTCGGGCTTGAAGTGGCTTTTCAGAGTTAGTTCTGAGTAGAATATTTGCATCACCTTGGGACTTACTTGAGAGAAAAATGGAATCTGAACCAAAGTCACTCAGGAATTTATTACTCAACACTAAGAACCAGGGATTTGCACACAGCAAGATTCTAGGAGAAAAAGATGGGCCACACATTTGCCGAAATCAGCATCGTTCCTACTGTGCATCGGTGGTACTGCTCTAAGCAACATGAAGAATGTGAAATTTAGAAAGTCACAGCTCTTTATCTACAGTTGCTTATAGTTAACTATGGAGGAAATATGAGTAGTACCCAATACAGCTTAAAAAAAAATTATGCTCTCTCCTCCCAGGAAATGTATCTATGGGCATTAATATGCAATGTTATCCATGGTTACATGGCTTCATAGATATCCTGAAGAGCATCCAGGGACACCTTATGGCCAGGGACTCCAATAGGAGTCAATGATGGCAGGCTGGTAAATGACAGTCCACTTTAATTCACTCTCCAAAAAATGTTGTCACTCTGCTGAGTATGAAGCTCACTACACTGGACACTGAATGAGCTAATAATATTCATGTCTTTACTGAGAAGGCACAATGCACCATGTAGGATCAAAAGAGGAGAGAGCCATTTGTGGGGGATTTAAACAGGCTTCCTGGAAGGGGGAGTGGGCAGAGCCATTAGGTGATAGTCCACCACCTGGAGGCAGAGCATCAGAAGACAGAGACATGGAGAACTTGTTAGAAGACCATGAACAACCTATAGACAACTGGAAATGCAAACCTACATTTTGGAGGTAGTCAGGACCATAGCTACAATTTGGTGGGTTGCAATAGTCAGTGCATGTGGTAGGGAAAATGGTTTAAATAGCTGCTGTGTTTCATCTTCACCTAGATTTCTTTGTTTAATTCAGACTTATGGTTGGACTTGGTTCTTCAGGGGTGCACTCACCCAGGTGGTCTCAGCAGCTGGAGAGGCCAGTGGGCGCACTCACAGCCATGCACAGGGCCAGCTTCTTAGAAACTCCTCAGAGTGAGAAGCTTTCCTGGAAATGCTTTCTTAGCTTGCATCTTATGACCTTCCTCTCTCTGGGTTGCCACCTCTCTCACTGGGCTTTTTCCCAGCCTCATTTTTGCCCCACCCTGCCTCTGCAAAACATAGGTTGGCCTGGGCCATATGTATTCCCCATGTGAAACTTGAACTTAAATGATCTCATCCAGGACCTGGTGTTAAATTTTATTCATAAGCTAACTATTTCCCAATACTTATGTCCATCCTTGGCCTGTCCTCAGAATTCCCCAGCTCATACATCCACCTGCCTTCTTGCCATGTCCACTCGAATAGCTACTAGAAATTTCAAAATCAACATGGATATAACCTAAGTCTTGATTGCCTCCACTCTTTCTCCTTCAGAATTAATATTTCAAGAAATGAGACCACTTACTCACTTCACTTGAGTAAAAATAATAGGAGCTTCCATGGTGATTCCTTCCATCCCTCACTCCCACACACCAATCTATTGACAAGTACCATTTCCTCTCCCTTCAAGGATTCCCAGAGTATCCTCCATATTCATCCCCACTCCTGTCAGCCAGGCTCATCCTGTCTGACTTGGACTGGCAACAGTCCCCCAAGTAGATTGCCTGTTTTCATCTGGCCTTCTACATTAGAATCTTCATAGAGTTGCCAGAGTGATCTTTTAAAACCTTGATCAGATCACAGCACTACCTTGAAGAGTAGACCTACATTTCCTGATAATGATCAATGTTGTTAGTTTGCCTTATCCTGGTGTCCAAGTTCTGGTCTACGCAGTTTCCCTGCCTGACCACAGATCTGTTTTCTTTTTCCAGGAGCACAATATGCTCCCTGCTACTGGCCCTCCACATGGCTGTCCATCTGCCTGGAAAGCTGTCCATCTGCCTGGAAAGCTCTAGCCCTTAACTCTCTGACTGGGTCCTTCATGACATCCAGAGATACCTCCTGGGAGAGGCCTCTTAGAGCAAATAACCTAAGGGAACCACACCTCTATCATATCCCCTGCTTTGACACTGCCACCAGCAACCAGCACTTATCAGTGCCAGGTGGTTTGGGGATGATTCAAGTTCATTACATTTATTATGCACTTTATTTCTATTAACATAATGAAACAATTATAGAACTCACCAAAATCCAGAATCAGTGGAAGCCCCGAATTTGTTTTTCTGCAACTAGATGGTCCCATCTGGGGGTGATGGGAGACAGTGACACAAAGTGTGTTGCTTATGCCCAGTCTACTCCAAAATCTTGTTTTGATTGCTGTCACTGCAGAAAACCCTGCTTCACAAAGATAGGATGTTGGAAATGGAAGCAGGCTTTTTAATGCTTTTGTGGAAATCTCAGGATATTCTACCTTGATTCTAATTTTGAATGTATGGAATTTGAGATTGTCTCAAACATACTTTTAAGGCCACTCTAATTTGCAATCTCAAGCAGTTGACCCTCTCTCTTTAGCACAAACAAAGTTGATTCACCTGGCTCATTCACAAATGGGTCACAGATATATTCCTTCCAAGTTCAGGGGTCTTTATGGTTGGGAAGTAATGCTCAAACTCTTTTGAAAGCTGAGACAGGTGATTATGCACCAGCTGGGATAAAGAAGGCCCTGGCTCAGTCTCTCAAAACCTCTGCTAATGTTTGAAACATGTAAAAAATCCGAATATATACTCATCACCCCCACAATTCCAGGTTGCCATTTAATGCATCCACTTTTTCTGCCTTCTTGAACACAGTTGTCATTTTCCCCTGAAGCGACATATTGAGTTCATTGAGCAGGTTGGATATGTCACACAGTAAGCAAGTTTTGTGACCTACTCTGCATTACTAAAATGTGCTACCAGTGGTGACTGTTTTCTAAAAGAAATCTCTGGAGTGGCTCTCATAACTCAAAACTCTGGCCCATGATCTACCTTTAGAAAGCCATCTCACTTCTGTATATAAGAGAAGATTTGTGTGCTCTACATTCATCTCCTCACAGAGCTGTGGGAACAGATGTTTGTGAAGAGCATGGACATTAATGTAGTTGACAATTTTATTCACATCCTGGAAAACACTCTTAAGTTCAGGTGACATTTTTCAGCTAGGCAAAATTTCTCTATGGATGACACAGTGCATAGAAGCACATTCAGAAGTGACCTCTTTAACCCAAGTAGTGAAAGCAGAAAGCCATCTAGTCATTACAGCTCCCTGTCCATGCATATACTGACACAAAATGACCAATCTAGTTTTCCTGATATGTAATCATTCAAAGACTTGAATAGTTCTGCAGCTGTGGTATTGATTGACAACAAAAGTGCACATAACAGAGCCCTGGCTGCTGTAGCTCAGTGGATTGAGTGTCAGCCTGCAAGCCAAGTGTTGCTAGTTCAATTCCCAGTCAGGGCACACAACTAGGTTGCATGTCAGGTTCCCAGTTGGGGGTGCGAGTAAGAGACAACCACACAGTGATATTTCTCTCCCTCTCTTTCTCCTTTTCCCTCTCTCTAAAAATAAAATAAACAAATAATTTTTTTAAAGTGCACATAACATATCCTTGTGCACAGTCTCCTGAAAACTATGTCACACAAGAACAAGCATTGTTGCCTTGTTGTCAACATTGGTAGACTTGTCAACCTGGATTGCAAACCATGGTGACTCTTTAATCCTCTCTAACAATTGTACCTCAACATCCTCTGTTATTTCATCAATTAATCTAGTTATGCTGCTAGCCAAAAGACAGACACGTGCCACCTTTTGAACTGTAGTATCTCCTAAAAGTTCACAACAAATGCCCTTAGCAGCAGGCATGATCAACTCTTCACCAAGAGTAAAGGGCTTCTTAGCTTTATCAATGTGGTTAGCCACTAAGAATGATGTTTTTGGTGTAGACACATTTGATGAAGTGATGGCCTTCAATAATTGCTTCTGTTCTTCATGTTCACATTTTTTCTTTTGAAAAATTCCAAAGGCTTCTCTTTAAATGCAGGGTGCTTGTTCTCCGTGTCAATGTAGTTTTGAGGGTTTCCTAGCTTTATTGGGTAGCTGGCCATCACATATTATACAAAGTGGGTTTGGAGAATGTGAATCACCTGTTGCAATGAACCTGTAATTTATGTAGGACTCTTGGTATTTTCTTTTAAATGAAGCTTCCTTTTTCTTGGCAGTCTTAAGAGTCTTCTGCTGTCTCATCATTGGGTCTTTCCCCCTTTTCAAAGAAGCTCTCCAGTGACAATTTTTTTACTCATTTTGGCTAGGGTTAGCTTGTGAGTTTACCAAAACTATGACTGAGACAAGTGTACAATGCTGGAAAGAGGCATGGATGGAAGTGGTAAATAAAATAATGGGTAGACCACATGCAAGCTAAAATAAGTGTTGGATTCTGACTTAAAGCCAGCCACCAAATGCTGTACAACTGAAGTACATCGACTCACTTGCCACTATAAAGCCTGCCACCAGATGCAGCTTAATTGTCACTTGCCACTCCGATAGAATTTTGATAAGAGTCTACAAGCAGTTGATTTACTATGGTCTCTGTGCAGTTAAACCTCTCTGCTAATAATAATAATATGTATTTTCAGCCACTCCCCAGCACTAGCATCACTGCCACAGCTCCACCTCGGATAATCAGGCATTAGATTCTCATAAGGAGTGCAAAACCTAGATCCCTCACCTGCGCAATTCACAGTAGGGATCATGCTCCTATGAGGATCTAATGACATCACTGATCTGACAGGAGGCAGAGCTCAGGTAGTAATATAAGTGATGGGGAGTGGCTGTAAATACAGATGAAGCTTCCCTCGCTCACTTGTCACTCACCTCCTGCTGTGTGACCCAGTTCCTAACAGGCTACGAACTGGTACTGGTCTGTAGCCAGAGATTGGTGAACCCTGATTTAGAGGGACCCTGGAAAATTTTAATGTCCTCAGTAAACTTTCATTACTAGAATTTTGTATTCTAGAGCTTTATTGGTTAACAGGACATGGTGGCTATAAGTGCTAATCCTGAGGTTGAACATACTGAGTTTGAAACTGAGCACCTCCCTTCTGTGCATGTATGTACACACACACACAAAGAAAGATATGGGGCATTTGAGGAAGAATAGACATTGATAGGGGTCCATTGTAGGGTTTTGGTAGCTAGAATGCACTGGTCATCTGTGGATGAGGACCTAGGAGGACACCATAAGGAGAATAGAAGTTAAAAAGAGAAAAGACCCAGATCAGGGCAGCTGCCCGGGGTCCTGCTCCTGTACATATTGCCTTAGTACAGATGTCCCTAACTCCCATCTTCATGATCCAAGAGTAAATGCTCACTTATTCTTTTCTACTGGTACTAGATAATCCTATAATATGTGTCTTAGCCCTTCCCCTCCCAAAGTGTAATTTATAGTAATTATTTGACTCTAAGATGTAATCTATTATGACATATTCTAATTTCAGAAATGTTAAAAAGTGATCAAAAAGATATAATGTAGAACCAATGAAATGGAATGTGTTTCAGAATAGATACTCCTTGTGATTTACCTGGGTTGCAACTGCTTGCTCTTAGCTTCTTTATGAAGCAGAAGGCGTGCACTGGTGTGGGCCCACCTGCCATGGGACCATGATGCTGTAGGCCCCTTAGGCTGGTTTCAAGGGTTATGGGAGAAATAGGCAGGTATAGAGTGGAGGGACCCAGAGGCAGGCTGGTGAGGTGGTTTTTCTATCCTCAGTAGAGCTATTAGAATGTCTACTGAGTAGAAAAGGTTTCCAGGTGACTTTCAAATCATTCTAAGTAAGGCCAAGTTTACACTTTACCTTTCTAGCATCTTTGAAAAAGCAACTTACAAGCTACAGGATTTTCAAAACAGTTTGACCACCACACACTGACACCTACAATATAGTTCAGAGTATAAAACTTGGATTGCCCTGGCTGGTTTGGCTCAGTGGATTGAGCGTCAGCCTGCGAGCTAAGTGTCGCTGGTTTGATCTTCCAGTCAGGGTACATCAGAGAAGGAAAACACTGACTCCAAAAAACCTCCGCTGCCTTGCAGCATACCTCTTCAGGGGAAAGGCTAAGGGAGTAAACCCCGACAGAAAATCCGGAGCCGGAGTCCCTAAGGCGGTTTGACGCTGTAGTCAACACCGGCAACTCCTGCGGCGCACCTGAAACCAAGCTGCTCCGTCTTTCCCTTGGACCCTTCAGCTGCGAAGAGAGGGGGGGTCTGCTGCATGGGCAACAGCAGACCCTCCATATCACCCTGCCCAGGCTCTGTAGCTTCAGCTTCACTGGAGAGGACACTCCAGCGTCATCGCAAGATGTCGATTCAACACGGGAGGAGACAGATACCGTGTCACTCCCGAGTCGGACTGCACAACCATTCTCGGCGATGCAGATAGACTCTTAAGAAGCTACACCATCGTCTCTCGAGACGGACGGCTGCCGCCGCCGCCGACGACGATAAAACTTGGATGGAAAGGTTCAGTGCATGAAGCTCTCAGCCACATTAGGCTGGACTATACCTGGACTTCTACATCCCCAGAGGCCCAGGATGTTTCATAATTTTGAGGTTACTTTACTTCTAAACATTTTCAAATGGACAAAAGTATTCTTTTAGATCATCCTTATGTATATTTAGGATATGTATTACAACTATTATTAAGAATATTTGTCTTGCCCTTACTGGTGTGGCTCAGTGGGTTGGGCATCATCCCACAATCTGAAGCATCAATGGTTCGATTCCTGTTCAGGGCACATGCATGGGTTGTGGGCCAAGTTCCCAGCTGGGGGAGTATGAGAGGAAAATTATCAATATTTCTCTTGCACATCAAGTTTTCTCTCCCTCTCCTTCCCCCTCCCTCCTCCTTTCTCTAAAATTAAATAAATAAAATATTTTTAAAAAAGAATATATGTCTTGCAAAACTAATAAAAAGCTGAGTCTTTATTGTTTTGACAAATTAAGAGAATATTGATTAAAAGAACTTGGAGATTTCATTTCTTTTTTCAAAATTTCATTGTTAGTATACAGAAATATAATTAATTTGTGTACATTGATTTTGTATCCTGCAACCTTACTGTATTTTTTTATTGTTTCTAATAGTTTTATGGTGAAGCCTTTAGGGTTTTATAATAAAAAATCATGCCATCTTCAACATGTGACAATTTTACTTGTTTATTTCCAATTTGCATGACTTTATTTCTAATCTTTGATTGCTCTGGTAGGACATCCAGTACTATGTTGAATAAGAGTAGTGAGAATGGATATCCTTGTTTTGTTTGTGATCTCAGTTTTTCACAATTCAGTATAATAGCTCAGTGTTTTTCATATATGACCTTTATTATATTGTGGTACTTTCCTTCTATACCCATTCTAGTGAAAATTTTTTTAATTTGATTTATTTATTGTTTTTCTATTACAATTGTCCCATTTCCCCCCCATTGCCTGCCCCATCTCTTCTCCCACAGTCAATCCCCACCCTATTATCCATGTCCATGGGTCATTTATACTAGTTCCTTTACTAAACCCTTCCCCTACATACCACCTTCTCCCCCTCCCCTATTGAACATTTTAATTATAGATATTATGTCTTCTTAAATGCTTTTTCTGCATCTATTAATATGATCATATGATTTTATCTTTTATTTTGTTAATGTGTATAACATTGATCAATGTGTGTATGTTGAGCTATCCTTGTACCCCTGAAATGTACCCAACTTGATCATGGTGTATTATCTTTTTAATGTATTTTTGTATTTGACTTACTAGTATTTTGTTTAGATATTTTGAACATGTATTCATCAGAGATATTGTTCTGTAATTTTATTTTTATCTGTTCTCCTTACCAATTTTTGTAAAGAACTTATACAACTCAACAACAAAAAAATAAACAATTGAATCTTTAAAAATGGGCAGAGGACCACAACAAACACTTCTAAAAGGCCATACTAATGACCAACCAATATGTCAAAAGATGTTCAACCTTACTAGCTATAAGGGAAATGCACATCAAAACCACAATTAGGTACCACATTATACCTGTTATAATGGATATTATCAATAAAACAGTAAATAAAATATGTTTGAGAGGTTGCAGAGAAAAAGGAACTCATTCACTGCTGGTAAAAATATAAATTGGTACAGTCACTGTGGAAAACTGTATGGAAGTTCCTCAAAAAATTAAGAATAGGGTTAACATATACCCAGAAATCCTTCTTCTGGTTATCTACTCAAAAAGTTTGAAAACATTTATTTGTAAGATAGATGTACTTCCGTATTCATTTCAGCATTATCCATGGTAGCCAAGACATGAAAATAATCTAAGTATCCTTCTATGGATGATGGGATGAAAAATGTGGTATATAATTAAAATGGAATATTACTCAACCATAAGAAAGTATAAAATACTCCCATTTGCAATAACATAAATGTATCTTGAGAGTATCATGGGAAGCAAAATAAGTAAGACAGAAAAGAACAAAAACCATATGATTTCATTCCCATGTGGGATGTAAAAACAGAAAGCAACAAAAACAAACAAAACAAATAAACAATCTCATATACACAGACAACAATGTGGTAGTTACCAGAGTGGAAGGGGCTAAGAGGAGTATAAAGAGGGTTAGGAGAGTCAAATATACGTGACATATCAAGACTAGACGTTATACAGTGAAAATACAATGCAATATATGGATGATGTATTATAGAATTGTACACTTGAAACTTACATAATGTTATTAACAATTTTATCCCAATAAATTTAATTTTTAAAGAAAAAGTAATAAAAGGCTAGCATATGTTTACCTAGAAGATGTGAAGAATTATTTCCAAAACAAAAATTTAGAAGGAAAACTTTCACAGCTTGAACATAAACTAAATTTTATGAACTTAAAAACAAATTTTAATGCTATATTTTTAGATATAAAAGATAAGCATAAAAACATTTTAGGAAAAAAAGGAACTAGAAATACAATGGGCATGTGTAAAGTAGTGACATACAGTTTCGCCAGAACAATGGACAAGAAAAAGATTGACCTATATAGAGACATTCAGTTAACTCCCTCTCTGAAATGTAGGAGTTTTGCCAAAATGATGTCTGATTGAGAGATAATTATCAGGAAATGCCAGTTCCACATTTCATATCTGTGTCCTTTACTGCTTATTGTTAAAGCTGCATGGAGATGGGATATGAAAAGAAAACATGACAGGGAAAGATGGGGAGGAAAGTAGTCTTGGAGCAGAGCCAGATAATGTGGAAGTAATCGAGATTTACCAGCATAATTTCCATAATCACTTTTGGATGTACAATAGCTCAAGAGTGTGCCATAGGTCTCATTCATTAATGTTCTGAGGTTACAGTGCTTTCATAGAAGGTGGTTAATCTATGACTTTTGCAGTGATTCCTGGAGTCTTTCTCCAAAAGCAGTGTGATAGAGAAAAGCTCATCCAACCACATCAATAAGGTGAGCTGTGCAAGCAGTGTCCTCACACCTGCACTGCTGTGTGTTCTTGGCCAGCTGTTCACCTCACATGTGACCACAGTAAGAAATGGCTTACTTTCTAAGAAGGTAGTTATCAAGCAGTGCAAAAATTAATAAGACATTAAAAGTTTTCAAAACTCAGTATAAGCAGTGAAACCTTCTGCTGTATAAGAGCTGATCAACTTTGGCCTATTTCCCTTTTCTCTAGAATACAGAACTATGTTAAACAAGACATAAGATGTATGTTATTATGTGGTCTTTCAGCTGAGCCAAGCATAAATGAAAATTCACCCCAAGGCAGATTCTATACCTTGCTGATGGCCTGTCCAGACCAACAGTCTTAGGAATGCTCTGAGTTCATCCTACAAGGGCTCCTGCCATTTGCTTACTGAGGTCACTGCTCTGCATCAGTGTGGAAAAGACTGCTGCCCAGAGACTGCTGAGCTACACATTGTAGACTAACGCTAACTTATAACAGAAAACAGATGTGTCCAAAACACTGCTTGCAATGTTGTTTGATGATTTCCACAGAAAGCATAAAATGAAACTTCAGAAAAACTGCCCTTAGGCACATGTATCTCACACTAGGCCAGGGCAGAAGCCACTAACCTATGGTGGACATCTTCCCACTGAGACGGGACTTGGCCTCAGTCTTCCTCTATGTGACACTCCAGGCAGCCAAGCCAATCATTCAGGTTCAGTTCTAGGCTAAATCTATTCACCTCCTCTGTTCACTTAAGGAATGAAGAAGGAGAAGGAGAAGAAAAGCTAAGTGCTAGTGTTGCTTCCAGTGCTTGTGTTGGTTCCAGTGCTTTCTGATGGCATAACTTGGATAAGCATGTAATTTACCTAAATGCCAGTCTAGTCTATAAAGTGAGAATATTAATACATGCTGACTGTTCCTGCACAGGGCAGTGGGAAGGGACAATGTGATAAAGAATGTGAAAGGGGCCTGCCAGCTGTAAAGCCACATACCAATGTAAACTAGTTTTATCAATGTGATGATCATCAACCTAATTTGTTGTCAGTCTCCCTGTGGCCAATATGCTGTCTATTTTTGAACAAAGAAGACATAAGTTTGTTTCAGGAGCTCAAAGACATAAATTTGTTTAAGGAGCTCATAATAAAAGATGTAGGCCACCACATGGCTAAGGACTCATTTGGTTCAATATAGTGCAATAATTAGGAGCATAGAATCTGGAGCAAAACCACCAGTCTGAAACTCTAATTTATTATGTACTGGCTGTTACTTAATCTCTCATCTTTAAATGGGGATAATATAATATCATATGTTGTTGGGAAATAAATTGGTTAACATTGATAAAGTACTTAGAAGGTACCTACCATACAGGAAGTAAACACTCGGTGTTAGCAATTACTGTTACTGTTGTTGCTGTCGCTAATGGGTGCACCCAACAGCTGGGGAAAAAGTCTAATAGTAGAAGTAGCAAACCTGGTAATGGTTCCAAAGAGAAAGAGTCTAGAGTTAACAAGGGCTGAGCTATGACAGTAGCAGTGGGCTTGCAGAGAGAGGTTCGACTCCAGAGTTGGTCATGAAGGAAAATCCACTGGGCCCAGGAGGCTGTGAGGCTGGAGGATAAAAGCAAAAGTGGGGGTGAGTACTGTGGATGATGAGATTTCTGTTTCCAAAGCCTCTAAAAGGGCTAGAATAGAGACCTAGGGATGCCTGGGAAGTGTGTCCAAAAATAATATGGGGCTCTTGATTCTTCATAGATTCAATTCTTTTTATCAAAATATTTCTACCTGAATTCTTGCTTCTTCCTGCCTCTCAGCCATTTGTCTCCATCTGAGAACCCCAAGTTTCATCTTTGAGGGATTTATAAGGTTAGCCCATTTCCCAGATTTCCCACTATAAACAATCTCCCCATAGGACAAGCACTAAGACATAAGTCAGATTCTTGGACTCAAAGGGGTTGACATGATTGTATGCCACCATGACACATTATCCTAGAAACCTCTTATAATCTACCATTGCATCTCCTGTCACAGGACCCCACACAGCACTGGGATTGCTGTGCTCAGGCATCCTTCCAGAGACTGTAGTTTACCTACTTGTTTTCTCAGCATGCCAGGAGACAATCAAAACAGAGTGAAAAGAGACATAATTTGGCAAAAGACAAAGTGCAGTTGGATATACTTGCGCACATCACATGGCAGCATAACTCTAATCAGCCTAATTACTCCTTAAGCAATGGTAAGGAGACACTGTAACAGATCTAAAACTCTGATAGGCTTTGTGCAATCTGGCAGTATATCATTAAATCTAAAATCATCCACAGTAACCACTTTTAGAACAAGACCAATTTTCAGACCAAAATTACTTTTGGTTCCACAGTAGCACCTGCCCATGAAATAAGCTTCTACCAAAAGTTTAAACTCTCCAGCAGCAGTTATCTGGAATGGCCTCAAAACTGCATTTCTGCTATTTGAAACTCTTTTCCACAATTGCCAGCTGTCTTGCCTGTTAGCATGCCTATGGAAAGGCCAAGATGGCAATTACAGCACTGATTCCTAATTGAAGTCATTGTCCTTGAATACTCCATGACCATGAGACACAATACCCAGTGAAAATAGCTTCGACTGAATTTAGTTATTCAAAACCTGCCACCTCACAGGAGGAAATTCAGCCTGACCCTCAGGGATGCTGGTCTTGTCTGTCCCAGATCAAGTCTAATTCCCATTTGCAAACTCTCATAAGGGAAATTGATGATCCTTTCCACATAGCAGTTAATGAAGAAGTAAAAAAAAAAAAAAAAAATGAGTTTTAACTCAGGAAGTTGTTTTTGCAAAGTGAAAATCAAATCTATTTGTTAATCACAGTCAAATATTCAGAAAGACATCAAGCATATGTTACAACTGCATTCAGGCTCCCTCGGAAAACATACCCCAGCTGCTCCAGAACCACATAGTTGACCCCTGGAAACTCTCCTCCCCACAAGCATTTCCTAAGTGGTAAACCTGGGCCCTATTAGCCATGCTTGCTGCTGTTTACTTGTGAATGCTCACCACCATATTTTTATATGGTGCCAATACTTCTTATAAAATGTCTTTTCTATAGAGATTATAAATGATCCATTAGCAATGAACTAAAGATTTATAGTTCACAACCTAGTATCAGAAATGTAACCACAAAACACTGCAATGGTTCCAAGCTCAACATCAACATCCTTTACACCGAGAATTCTTCATGTTGGTTACCCACCAATTACATGTGACATAAGCTCCATCAAGACCAAGACAGTGTGTGCTCACTTGATTAAAGCATGCCTTCAGGCAGTAATATATACTCCTAACCCCTAGCTTACTTAAACTAAAAATATATTATTAATACAAACAGAATAATGTAGAAAACAGATCTGCCAAGTCCTGGAAAAATGTTTCAGTTTTCTCATGCCTCAAAATTATTTTCTCATTTGAGGGCTGTTATTTTCTCCAAAGAGATTCTTATGTGAGGGCAAAATCAGTGTAACTTTTCCCATACATTTTCATCAGATGTCTTAAAGAAAAGGTTTCTATTGGTGGCAGCCATCGAATATTCTGAGCTAAACTTGACCAGGTGGTAGGTAGTTTTGTATTTGTTCATCTCAAACTATTCATTGTACAAAGTCATGTTAATTTACACTTACCTGAGAAGCAAAGGTTTGTCCACAGTGGTTCAGACCCGGCTCTTATCCTATTGAATTTAATGAGTAATACATTAGATATTTCTGTGAAAAACTAAGAAGCCTATGAACATCTGAAACAACTGCCAACTACTTGCTAGGAAAGTGCAGCCTTACTATGAAAATGAAGCTTATTATGTTTAGTAAATGGCCTGGAAACCCCAGTCGGCCCTCTTTAGTGCTAAACATAGAAACACCAAGGGATTTCAGTCCTCTGTCACCTGAAACAGCAGAAGAGAGATCCAGCAGCTTTGGGTTCACCGTGAAAAGGGGTTAAGATTGAAGGAACACAAACACTAATAAACCTTTGGGGTCAAGAGAACAGCAGACTGGTTTGGTTTTGAAACCCATGGCAATGGTAACAACAATGTGGGAATATACCAAGTTCAAAAATAGTATAGGCAGACCAGCAAAAATCTTATTTTGCTTGTTGTTATATTGTGAAAAATCTCACTTTTTGTTTTCTTTAAGGAGTATTACCCAAAAGATTAAATTTGTTGAGTTAATATATCTCCTGAAAATTTTAATTACTTGAAATTTTTATGGCAATAGTCTTTTTCCTATGGGTTTCCCAACAATGTTCATCTTAAATAGAGAAACTTGCTCCTCTGTCCTTCTAAATTCTCTTTTCTTTCCAACTCATTCAAGACATGGTTAGGCTCCATTCCTATTCTCAGTAAGGAACATCGTCATCTCTGCCAGATTTGCTGCAGCTGCCTTCCCTGAGTGCATCTGCTGTAGAGTTTCCCTACTTTAAAGGTATTTCAGAATGCCTTTCCTCATCTAATTCCCAGAGAGATACCAGACTCCCATGAGACAACACATAACAGCTGGTCCAGATATTGTTGTCCAAGCCCTTAAGGCCAAATCAACAATCTGTAAGAATAAAATCGAGTAGGCAGAACAACTCACCTGAGCTGTTCTAGACAGGCATAGTGGGGAAGAAAGTGACTGGTTGTGGCTGAAGTTTCAGTGGGTCACGGATCCTGTCCTGCACATTTGCCCATCCCTAGTGCTGGGCATCTGTGATATCATAATTATTTCCATCTTAGTAACTACTACCATATCATAAACACAACATTACGACTTCATGGGAGTGTGGGCCAAATGAAAAGCAGAAGTGTGAGGGAAAGAATGCTTGTTAAAGCAAAACTATTTTCAATAATTGAAACAGGGAATTGAGAAGCTAATTCTGGCCAAGAAGTATTTTGTATTTTTTTTTTTTAATGTTCTCAACATTAGAGCTGTGTCCAAACCAACACTGCTGAAAAATACATGAACTATCTAGAATAAATGAGCCTTCAAGAAACTGTCTGAAGAGAAACCTGGGAGACCAGCTGCTACTCAGGGTCCTCTAATAGAGTACCTTAAATTTCTGAAGCCCACTACCTTCTTACCCCATAGGTGGGGCCCATTCTCTTACAATTTTGAAACAACAGAATACTTATTTTCCTGAGGTCATGTGTCATGGTGGAATGTAGCTAATTTCCACTGACAGGCACTGATAGACATTTTGATTCATCTCCGGGCAAACATTAGGGGTGAGGACCCAAAGTAAAGTAGCAGAAGAAGGGAAGACACGGAAAAGTCACATGGCATTTGCCCAACAGCCATCAAACATCCTATGGACCAACAAAGTGAAATGAAGAAAAGTCTGCTGGTCCTGCCTATCAGGATTTGGGTACAGGGAGAATCCATTGCAAGCACTGGTCCTATCACCCATGTTCTCATAGCTTTTGCTAACTGTAAATGTACTTACCCCAAACAAATGAAGAAAAAATATAAAGTACATATAGCATTGAAGTCATATAGCAACCAAAGAACAAAACGCATTTCTGCCAAGGCTCACCTCATGATCCTCTCATCATAAACAGAATAATGGGGCAATATTTTTTAGTCTTATTTATGCACATTCAACATTGGAGCTAATAGATTTAATATCACATGTTACTCATGCTTTTGATACACAGGGTCATCCAGACAATTAAAAGAATCTTAATGAGTTTCCAAGAAAAGCAAA
The DNA here is from genome assembly GCF_987537825.1 of Furipterus horrens. Classification (NCBI taxonomy): domain Eukaryota; kingdom Metazoa; phylum Chordata; class Mammalia; order Chiroptera; family Furipteridae; genus Furipterus; species Furipterus horrens. The sequence continues at coordinate 55,279,989 of NW_028327177.1, forward strand.
AAGTTCAAGAAATTTTTTTTTTCTTTTTCCTTTTCCTAAAACATACCTGCCCTATCTGAAAAACCTCTGAAAAAATTGATTGAATTTTTATGTGAAAAGAATGCTATGCTAAGAGACCTGGGACTCCTCAGGAAGGAGGATGTGATGGGAAGTAGTGCAGGTGGTCTTGTGGGAGATGCTGCAAAAAGTAGGATGTGGTTGCACAGGAAACACTTCCTATAAGCAAAAAAGAAAAGTGTACATTCAGAAACCAGGAGATGGTAAATGAGAGGGAGAGAGAACATAACTCATAAATCTGAACTGTATCTGAAAATACAATGTGTTCTATGATGAACAACCAAATAGCTGGCAGGAAAAGTATTTTGACTCTTATATCCTTTTCTCCAACAAAGAACTCTGTATATCAGTATAGTATATTTAAATAGGAGTGCTTTGAGGACAGCTGCTGAGAAATGACCCTGTTCTTAAAGCAGGAAGAAGGCTGATGCTAATACTAGATTAACACAAAGCCGCCTATAGGAGTCTACAAATCAAATCCTACAATACGATCTATCTCAAAGACAAAATCTCAACTCACATCATATCATGTTCTATAGACTGTTAAATGAGTGGAAGACTTCTCTAGAATCTCTAAAATGCTGCCTATGTTCAACTCACCTCTACCTCTTACTAGCTCTGTGGCATTTGGCAAGTCACTAATCACTCTATGATACTCTGGCTGGTTTGGCTCAGTGGATTGAGCGTCGGCCTGCGAGCTAAGTGTCGCTGGTTCGGTCTTCCAGTCAGGGCACATCAGAGAAGGAAAACTCTGATTCCAAAAAACCTCCGCTGCCTTGCGGCATACCTCTTTAGGGGAAAGGCTAAGGGAGTAAACCCCAACAGAAAATCCGGAGCCGGAGTCCCTAAGGCGGTTTGACGTTGTAGTCAACACCGGCAACTCCTGCGGCGCACCTGAAGCCAAGCTGTATTGACTCCGTGTTTCCCTTGGACCCTTCAGCTGCAAAGAGAGGGGGGGTCTGCTGCATGGGCAACAGCAGACCCTCCATATCACCCTGCCCAGGCTCTGTAGCTTCAGCTTCACTGGAGAGGACACTCCAGCGTCATCGCAAGATGTCGATTCAACACGGGAGGAGACAGATACCGTGTCACTCCCGAGTCGGACTGCACAACCATTCTCGGCGGTGCAGATAGACTCTTAAGAAGCTACACCATCGTCTCTCGAGACGGACGGCTGCCGACGAATCACTCTATGTCTCAGTCTCCTTATCTATAAAATAAGAATAATAATACTTACATCATGGTGTTGTTATAAAGATTAAAGAGTAAATATATATATAATGAAATCTAAATAAATGTTAGCTATCATTGTTGTTATGGGAGGGCTTGATCTACAGCACTTTTTGGCACACAGTAGGACTTCCTTCATAAATTGTTGATGTATGTCACTGTTGTGATTGTTACATTCTGCCAACAATGAGTATCTATTAGACACACTATAATAGTGTGTTATTGTGTCCTTCAGTATGCACTCTCTCACTTCTAGTATTTGTTCTTTAAAATGCCATCTCAAAATCCCAGTTACTACTGTCATTTTTTTCATTTATTTTTATTAACACTTCCCCTATTTATCTGCACCTTTCTTGATTTATTGAAATCATGGGCAATAAATGAGGGAGAAATTAAAAAGATAGTTATGAAATTTGTATATTCCTCCTGCTGATACATGGAGGTAAAAGGACATGGTGAACTCCTTACCTGATTGTCAGAAAGAAATGGAATTTAGACTGAAATCAGCTAACAACACCTTTGTGAATCTAATACTTGGCTGCCTTTATAAATATGTTTTTAAATACAATCTACTTTCAAATTCTCAGGAAAATTGATCAAATCACTTTGTCCAAATTTCTGCCCTGTCAATGCTCAGGGACATTTTCCTAATAAATTTATAAAGATTTATATATTATTTTTAAAATAAATTTTTATTTTTAAATACTTGCAGATTCTTACAACTTGCAGTCTTAAGAAGCAACATGAACAGATCTCTGTCCCTTATTTCCAGATTCCCAATGCAATATCTTGCAAAACTATAGTACAATACCACAACAAGGATATTGAAATAGATACTATCAACTTATAGATACCTAGAACACTTTCATTACCACAGAATACCTCATATTGAAATTTAATAGCCTAACAGTTGCCTCTCCTACCTAATACCTTCTTAATCCCCATCAACCTCTAACCTGTTCTCTATTTCTATAGTTTTGCCACTTTAAGATGTGAAACAGTATGTAATCTTTTCAGATTAGCTATTTTCACTCAGCATAATTCCACAGGGATTCATCCATATTGATGCATGTATCAATAGTTAATTCCTTTTTATTACTGAGTAGTATTTCATGTTATTAATATGTCACAGTTTATTTAACTGTTCACTCACTGAAAGATATCAAGTTTGTGACCATTACAAACAAGGCTGCTATGAACATTTTCTAAAACAAATGTCCAGGGATGCAAGTGACAGGTTGTATGGACAGAACTTCCAACACTATGTTGAATAAAAGTGTGGAGAGTGAACATCTTGCCTTGTTCCAGGAATAAATGGTCAAAAGTTTTCTTTTATGTACTTTTTCTAGTTTTAGTGTTATAGTAACATTAATTTTATTAAGTGATTTGGGAAGTGTTACCTCTTCTATATTCTGAGAGGATTCTTTGTTTAAATTTTATTTTATTTTATTTTGTCTCTTTTTAAATTAATTAATTATTCTTTTGTGACAATAAAAAAATAACAATTCCCCCTCTCAGACTTAAGACCCTTTATAGTCTTATAAAGGACAACAGGTGAAGGTCTTGTGCTTCTCTAGCTGCTTCAAGCTGGACATGGTTGTCATTTTACCTACTCTTGGGTCCAGAAAACCCTAATAAGAGTGGGGGTGTAATAGGGAGGGTGGCCTTCCCACATGGGGAAGGATCTTGCAGACTCCAGGTCAGTTGGCTGTCCCTGGACAATGGTGTGCTTGGTTTAACAGGCTGGTATCCTTGTTGTATTCTCTGGTTCAATTTTGCTCATTTGCTTATGTTGTTCATTAGTCTCCTGTAATAGGTGATAGCATAAGGTATTTTTCTTTCATTGCCTGGTTTATTTCACTAAGCACAGTTCTCTCTAGTTCCATCCATGTTGTTGCAAATGGTAGAAGTTCCTTCTTCTTTCTGCTACATAGTATTCCATTGTGTAAATGTACCACACATTTTTGATCCACTCATCTACAGGTGGGCACTTAGGCTGTTTCCAGCACTTAGCTATTGTAAACAGTGCTGCAATGAACATAGGAATGCATAGGTTCTTTTGAATTGGTGCTTCAGGATTCTTCAAGTATAAACCTAGCAATGGAATTGCTGGTTCAAAAGACAGTGCCATTTTTAGTTTTTTGAGAAAATTCCATACTGTTTTCTTTTTATTTCATTTTTTATTTTTCAATTACAGTTTACACTCTACAGTATTGTGTATTAGTTTCAGGTGTACAACAAAGCAACCAGAAAACCAGGTCCTTTACAGAGCTGTCCCCCCAATGCTTCAAGTACCCACCAAGCCCCATACATAATTATCACAATATTATTAACTATATTTTCTACACTTTAATCTACATCTCTATGGCTAATCTGTAACTACTAATTTGTAGTGCTTAATCCCTTCACCTTTTTCACCCAGCTCCCAAAACCCCTCCCTTATGGCAACAGTCACTATGTTCTCTGTATCTATAAGTCTGTTTCTATATTTTTAAAGTATATTTTATTGATTATGTTGTTAGAGTAGTTGCAATTTTTTCCCTATTTGCTCCCCTCTACCCAGTAAACCCCTTCCCTCCATCCATCTCACCCCCTTAGTTCATGTCCATGGATCGTGCATATAAGTTCTTTGGCTTCACCCTTTCCTACATTATTCTTAACTTCCCCCTGTCTATTTTGTACCAACCAATTATGCTTCTTAGTCCCTGCACCATTTCCCCATTTCTCCCCCTCCCCACTCCCAGCTGATCACCCTCCAAATGATCCCCATACCTATGATTCTGTTCCTGTTCCAGTTTGCTTAGTTTGATTTTGTTTACATTTTTTAGATTCAGTTGTTGATAGTTCTGAGTTTGTTGTCATTTTGATGTTCATAGTTTTGATCTTCTTTTTCTTAAGTAAGTCCCTTTGACATTTCATATAATAATAGTTTGGTGATGATGAGCTCCTTTAGGTTCACCTTGTCTGGGAAGCACTTCATCTACCCTTCCATTCCAAATGATAGTTTTGCTGGATAGAGAAATCCTGGTTGCAGGTTGCCTTTCATCACATTGAATACAGCTTGCCAGTCCCTTTCTGCCCGCAAAGTGTCCTCTGAGAAATCAGCTGATACTCCTATAGGCATCACCCTGTAGGCAACTCTGCACCTCTTTCTTGCTGCCTCCAGGACTCTGTCTTTGTCTTTCACCTTTGGCATTTCACTCATGATGCATCCTGGTGTGGTCCTCTCCAGGTCCAGCTCACGCGGAACCCTCCGTGCATCTTGGATCTGTATGTCCATCTTCTTCGCAAAATTTGGGAAGTTTTCTTCATTTTTTTCAATTCTTGCTTCCTCATTCTGCACTGGTTGACTGTTTTTTCTTCCCTCTTTCCTTCCCTTCACCATTGGTTTTTGTGTGGATTTTCCTTCGTTTCGCTTAGCATAGCTTTCACTTCTTCTCTTATGTGTTTGCCATACTCAAGCATATCTGTCAAGCCTGTGAGCAACTTTATCACCAGAATTTTGAATTCTGCATCTGTTAGGTTGTCTATCTCCTCATCTGTTAGGTTGGTTATCTCCTCGTCGCTTAGTTCTCCCACTGGAACCTTGATCCATTTCCTCTTTTGGACTATACATCTCTGTCTCTTCATTATGACAGGCTCCTGTGTTTGTTTGCCTCCGCATCCCACGTAGAGTTGTCGCTCCTGTTATGTTGTAAGGGGCAGAGCCTTAGGGATTTGTCAGTACAGGGCAACCTGTTTCACCACATTGTGGCGCTGTGTGGTGAGGAGGGGTCCAAGAGGGAACAATGCCGCCAGCCCAGCACTCACCTCTTTGCCAGGCACCTCTCCCACTTTCGCACTGAACTGGCGCCCCACTAGCTACTGCCCTGGCCATCATTCCCAGAATGGATGGGTCTGCGGACGTTTTAAGACCATGGAGTCCCTTTGAAATAAGCAGACTCTGCTGAGACCAGCAGTTTCTGACTCTACCCTAACCCCCACTGGCCTGCAGAGTCAGAAGCAATGAGGCTTGATTTTCCCTGTTGCTGTGACTGTGAGCTGCGAGATCCGGTGAGGAGCTGGGAATGCTCCCCAGATGTTCTTCCTGACTTTTTAAAACATGGGACTGCGCTTTCCGCTGGCCCGCCACTGCCGCTGCTGCTGCTGCTGCTACTGCCACCACATCACATCCTTTCCACCCTGGGCTCCACCCCTCCTACCTGTCTAGATGAGGATTTCTTTATATCTTTGCTGGACTTCCATGTAGTTTAATTTTCTGGAACTTCTGGTTGTTTCTAGTTTTGAGATAGTTGTATTTCTTCTTGGTTGTGGAGGGAGATGCAGCGTGTCTGTCTATGCCTCCATCCTGCCGCATGTGAAGTCTGTTTCTTCATACTGTTTTCCATAGTGGCTGCACCAGTCTGCATTCCCACGAGCAGTGAACTATGGTTCCCTTTTTTCTGCATCCTCACCAGCACTTGTTTGTTGATTTCTTGATGATGGCCATTCTGACTTGTGTAAGGTGGTATCCCATTGTGGTTTTTATTTGAATATCTCTGATGGCTAGTAATGTTGTGCATTCTTTCATGTGTCTATGGACCTCTGTGTATCCTCTTTGGAGAAGTGTTTGTTCAGGTCCTTTGCCCATATTTTAACAGGGCTGTCTGTCTTTTTGGTGTTGAGACATGTAAGCTCTTTATATATTTTGGAGATTATCCCTTATCTGAGGTATCATTGGCAAATATGTTTCCCCATATGGTTGGGATTTTTTTTCATCTTGGTGATGTTTTCTTTTGCTGAGCAGAAACTCTTCAGTTTGATGTAGTCCCATTTGTTTATTCTTTCCTTTATTTCCCTTGCCTTAGAAAATATATCAGTGAAAATGTTGCTATGTGGTATATCTGAAATATTTCTGCCTATGTTTTCCTCTAGGATGTTTGTGGTGTCACAGCTTACATTTAAGTCTTTGATCCATCTTGAGTTTATTCTCGTGTGTGGTGTAAGTTGGTGGTATAGTTTCATTTTTTTTTTTTTGCATGTCCCTGTCCAGTTTTTTCAGCACCATTTGTTGAAGAGGCTGTTCTCACTCCATTTTCTGTTCCTTCCCCCTTTGTCAAATATTAGTTGACCATATAGACCTGGGTTTATTTCTGGGCTCTCTATACTGTTCCATTGATCTATATATCTGTTCTTATGCCAGTACCAGACTGTTTTGGTTACCATGGCCTTGTTGCATAGTTTGGTATCAGGTATTGTAATTCCTCCTACTGTTTTCTTCTTCCTCAAGATTGCTGTGGCTATTCAGGGTCTTTTTTGGTTCCATATAAATTTTTAAAGTATTTGTACTAAGTCTGTGAAAAATGTCGTTGGTATTTTAATAAGAATTGTGTTGAAATTATAAATTGTTTTGGTGGTATGGCCATTTTAATGATGTTGATTCTTCCTATCCATGAGCATGGTATATGCTTCCATTTATTTGTATATTCCTTAATTTATTTATTCAGTGTTATGTAGTTTTCTGAGTACCGGTCTCTTATCTCCTTGGTTAAGTTTATTCCTAGTTACTTTATTTTTCTTGTTGCTATAGTAAATGAGATTTTTTTCTAGTTTCTGAACATTTGATTTCTGAATATTGACTTTGTACCCTGCTATTTTGCCAAATTCACTTATTATGTCGAGTTGTTTTTTCGTGTAGTTTATAGGATTTTTATGATCACTACCATGTCGTCTGCAAATAATGACAGTTTTACTTCCTCTTTTCAGATTTGGATGCCCTTTATTTCTCTTTCTTGTCTGACTGCTGTGGCTAGAACTTCCAAAACTGTGTTGAATAGGAGTGGGGAGAGTAGACATTCTAGTCTTGTTCCTGACCTCAGGGGAAATGCTTTCAATTTTTGCCCATTGAGAATAATGTTGGCTTCAGGTTTCTTGTATGTGGCCTTTATTATGTTGAAATATGCTCCCTCTATTCTAATTCTGCTGAGAGTTTTCATTGTAAATGGGTGTTGTACTTTACCAAATGCTTTTCAGTATCTATTGATATAATCCTGTGGTTTTTGTCTTTCATTTTGTTTATGTGGTTTATTATGTTTACTGATTTGCGAATATTAAGCCATCCTTGCATCCCTGGGATGAATACCACTTGATCATGGTGTATGATCTTTCTAATGTGTTGTTGGATCTAGTTTGCAAATATTTTGTTGAGAATTTTAACATCTACGTTCACCAGTGATATTGGCCAGTAGTTTTCTTTTTTTGTTGTGCCTTTACCTGATTTTGGAATTAGAGTAATACTGGCTTCAGAGAAAGAATTTGCGAGTCTTCCCTCTTCTTGGATTTTTTGGAATAGTCTGAAAAGGATAGGAGTTATTTCTCTCCTAAATATTTTGTAGAATTCGCCTGTGAATCTATCCGGTCTAGGGCTTTTGTGTGTCAGGAGTTTTTTGATTACTGCTTCAATTTCACTAGTTGTTATTGTTCTGTTCAGGCTTTCTGCTTCTTCTTGATTCAGTTTTGGATGATTATATGTTAGCAGAAATTTGTCCATTTCATCTAAGTTGTCAAATTTCTTGTGATACAGTGGTTCAAAATAATTCTTACATTCCTTTGTATTTACGTGGTATCAGTTGTCCTTTTCTTTTCTGATTTTATTTATTTGGGTCCTCTCTCTTTTTTCTTGAGTAGCCTCATAAAGACTTGTCAATTTTGTTTATCTTTTCAAAGAACCAGCTCCTACTTTTGTTGATCTTTTGAATTGTTTGTTTAGTCTATGACATTTAATTCTGCTCTGCTCTTGATGATTTCCCTCCTTCTACTCGTTCTGGTCTTTGTTTGTTGTTCTTCCTCTAGTTCTTGTAGCTGTAGGGTTAGATTTTTTATTAGAGATTCTTCTATCCTTTTTAGGTAGGCCTGTATTGCTATGAACTTTCCTCTCATAACTGCTTTTGCTGTATCCCATAGGTTTGGGGCAGTTGTGTGTTCATTATCTTTTGTTTTCAGAAACTTTTTGATTTTTTCCTTGATGTTATTATTAACCCATTCATTATTTAATATCATGTTATTCATTCTCATGAGTTTGAATGTTTTTGAGTTTTTCCTTGAGGTTAATTTCCAATTTCAAGCTATTATGAACTGAGAAAATGCTTGATATAAGTTCCATTTTCTCGTATTTGTTGAGGCTTGCTTTGTGTCCTACCATGTCATCTATCTTTGCAAATGTTCCATGTGCACTTGAAAAGAATGTATGTTTTGCTTTTTTTGGGTGGCAAGTTTTATATATATAAACTAAGTACATTTGATGTAGAGTGTTGTTCAATGTTTCAATATTCTTGGTGTTTCTTTGCTTCAAAGATCTGTCCATTGTGGACAATGGGGTGTTAAAGTCCCCTACTATGAATGTGTTGCTGTCTATATCTATCCTGAAGTCTTTCAAATTTTTTCTTACATATGTGGGTGCTTCTACATTGGGTTCATATATGTTTACAAGAGTTATATCTTCTTGATGGATTTTTCCCTTAACTATTATGAAATGTCCTTCTTTGTCTCTTTTTATGGCCCTTGCTGCGTAATGTTTTGTCTGATATAAGTATTGCTACCCCAGCTTTTTTTTTCATGTCAGTTTGCTTGAAATACTTTTTCCATCCCTACACTTTCAGTTTGTGTAGACCGTTTGTTGTAAGGCGGGTCTCTTGTAGACAGCATATACGTGGGTCAGGCTTGCTAATCCATTCAGCTACCCTATGTCTTTTGATTGGTGCATTTAATCCATTTACACTTAAGGTTATTATCGATAGGTACTTATTCATTGTCATTTTACCTCTTTGTACTTGTGTTCTTCTCTGTCACTCTCTATTTCTTCATCTGCTTCAAGCAGACCCTTTAGCATTTCTTGCAATGCTGGTTTGGTGGAGATGTGTTCTTTTAGCCTTCTCTTATCTTGGAAACTCCTTATTTCACCTTCCATTTTGAAAGAGAGCCTTGTTGGGTAGAGTATTCTTGGTTGTAGGCCTTTGTTTTTTACTGCTTGGAATATTTTTTTGCCATTCCTTTCTGGCTTGTGTTTCTACTGAGAAATTTGATGCTAGCCTTGTTGGAGCTCCCTTGTATGTTTTAGCTGTTTCTCTCTTGCTGCTCTTGGGATTCCCTCTTTGTCTTTGAATGTTGCCATTTTAATTATTATGTGTCTTGAAGTGGGCCTGTTGGGGTCATCTTCGTTGGGACCCTCTGTGCTTCCTGGACTTCTGTGACGTTTTTTCTCATCAATTTAGGGAAGTTTTCTGTCATTGGTTTTTCAAACAGGTTTTCTATCCCTTGCTCCCCTTCTTCTCCTTCTGATATTCCTATGATACAAATATTATTACATTTCATGTTGTCCTACAGCCCTCTTAAAACCTCTGCATTCTTTTTCAGTCTTTTCTCATTTTATTGCACTGTCTGGGAATTTTTTTCTACATTTTCCTTCAGCTCGCTGATCCAATCTTCTGCTTCCTCTAGCCTGCTTTTAATTCCATCTACTGTGTTCTTCAATTCAGACATTGTATTCTTCATTTCCTCCTGGTTCTTATTGATAGCTTCTATGTCCTTTTTTCATGCTGGTATAATTCTTAGTAAGTTCCTTATAGTTCCTGTGGAGTTCTTCATAGTTTTCCTTGAGCTTGCTGAGCTCATTGATCTTCCCCATTATCCATGTTTTGAATTCCTTGTATGATAGTTTGCTTTCTCTATTTCATTTAGCACATTTTATGGGGAGCCCTTCTTTCCTTTTGATGGGGAATTGTTTCCCCATTTTTGTGACTCTTCTTGTTTGTTGCTGCTTCTTAGATTGATCTGCACTGCCTGGATCTGCCCCTGTTGTACCATTCTGGGCCTAGTCAGCCTGTTGGAGACTACTCAAGATCTACTGCCTTTTTCTGTCTCCTTTAGTTGTTAATCTATTCAATCAGTGATCAGCTATCGGGCTTAATCACAGAGTGTGGGGCAGATTAATTCCTGCACGTGAGTCTTTTGCTTCCCCTCAGGCTGACACCACTTGGAGGGGAATGGTCTGCCTGCAGTATGGGGAATGAGTCAGCACTGGGACCTGATGAGCTGCTCCCTCAGTTCTCTCCTCAAAGCCACTGCTAAAAATTCCCCCAAGCATCTCTCATCCTCTCTGTCCTTCCTCTGCTTGAGCCCAGGGTAAGTGGGTGCAAAAATATTCTCGTACATGATCCGCTGAAAAGCTCTTTTTCTCCCGTTGTTTCTTTCAGCTCAGCAAAAAACCCTGTGGTGTTTCACTTTCCACAGCTGGATGCTATTTTACTTTCTGCTCTGTTACTGTAGGCTGGGAAGCCCAGCTGGGGGTTTAGACCCTGCCCTTCTCAGGGGGAACCCTGGCTGCTGAACTGTTTCTCAATCCTCTCAGCTGTCACCTGTGGGAGCCCAGCCAGCCCTTTCACGTCCTGCACTTCCTACCAGTCACATTGTGATGAAGCGGGCTTTTCTGTCTCTCCGTCATTATAAAACTTCTCTCCAGCTAGTGTTCAGTTGGATATTCCAGATTATTTATCCACAATTAAGTTGTAATTCTAGATTGGTCCTGGGAGGAGGTTAGTGTAGCTTCCACTTACTCCTCCACCTTCTTGGATCTACTTCACCACCCCTTTCTCTCCACCTTTGTTCCTATTTTGTCTTTTTTTAATTGTTGTTCTGTTACAGTTGTCCTAATTTTTCTTCTCTTGCTCCCTCCTGCCCCACTCACCTCCCACTCCCACAGTCAATTTCACTCTGTAGTCCATATCCATGGGTCATTTGTACAGGTATTTCTTCTTTAAACATTTGACTGAATTATCCTATGAAATCACTATGCCTGAGGTTTTTTTCCTCAGAAATTAAAATATGAATTCAATTTTCTTAATAGTTATAGGTTATTCAAATTATCTATTTCTTATTGAGCTGAGATGGTTTATTTCTTTGTTTGTTTGTTTGTTTGTTTGTTTGTTTACTTGTGGAATTGGTTTGTTTTACCTAAGTTGAAAAATCTATGTGTTAAAGCTGTTCGCAATATTTCCTTATCCTTTTAATGTCTGTATGGCCTCTAGTGATATCCGAGTTTCTGATGTTTGTTTAATGTCTTTTCTTTCCCTTCTTCCTTTCTTTGTCAATCTTGCTTAGTTTTTAAATTGCTTCCCCACCCTTCTGTTATTTACCTTAGGACTTTTCCCCCTGTCCATTACATTTATTTTTCTCTCTTCTCACTTTATTCATTCTTAGGCTATAGCAAACTTCACCTTGCAGTTGGCCCTCATATCTCCATCTTCTTCCTACCCTCTCCTCCAAACTCTAGAGTCTTTCTCCCCTTTTTTTGTGTTGTATGTCCTACAGATGTCTCAGATTTAGCATGTTCACAGTAATTCATTTTTCTTTCCTTTATAGCAATAATTTTGCCCCTTCATCCCAAAAGCATATCATCCTTTTTCAATATTTATGCTTCTGTAATGACAACACATTCTTCCCACCATTTTAGAAAAAAAAGCTTTAATAGAGAAAATGGAATTTTAATAGACTGAAATATAGACAGAATTTTGATAGGCAGAGATGGGAGAAATAATATGAGTAAATACATGCAGGCGTGCAATTATGAAATATGTTTAAGGTGTTGTGTATATCAGACTAAAGCAAAGCATGTTCATTTAATCATAATTCAATAAATGTATCTATTATGTATCCAGTACTATTCTAAGCACTATTTATAGAGTAGTGACAAAAAATTGATGTGAGTCTCTGACCTAGTGAAGTAAAGTCTAATGAGGGAGACAGATATTACTCAATTCAGCATACTAATAAACATGTAACAGTGATTATATTAAATAACTTCTCTAAATAAAAATAACAGATTGTGATGAAAGAGAAAATTAGAGTGGGTAAAGGAGGGTAAATTTGGGTGTCCAGAGGGCATTTTCAAGGAACTAGTGTGATTATACACCAACAAATTGGAAAATCTAGAAGAAATGGATAAATTCCTAGAAACCTACACATCCCAAACTAAATCATTAAGAAACTAAAAATCTGAATAAACCCATTTTAAGTAATTATATTGAATCAGTAATTTAAAACCCTCCCCCAGAAAACAAAAGTTCAAGACCAGATGGCTTCACACATAAATTCTACCAAATATTTTACAAGGAGTTAATACTTATCCTTAACAAATTGTTTCAAAAAATTGAAGAGTTTAGAATAGTTTCAAAATATTTTTTTGAGGCCAGCATTACTCTGATCTCAAAACCAAACAAAGACACCACAAAAAGATAAATGAAAGAAAGAAAATTACAGGCCAATATCTCTGATGAGCATAGAGGCAAAAATCCTCAACAAAACATTAGCCAATTCACCAATACATTAAAAGAATCATACACCATTATCAAGTGGGATTGGGATTTATTCCAGGGATGCAAGAACGCTTAACATCTACAAATCAATCAACATAATGCACTACATTAACAAAATGAAGGCTATAAATCATATGATTATCTATCTCAATAGATGCAGAAAAAAACTGACAAAATTTCAACATCTGTTTTTGATAAAAACCCTCCACAAAGTGGGTATGGAATAAATGTACCTCAACATAATAAAGGCCATATATGACACACCCACAGTTAACATTATACTCAATGGTAAAAAAAAAGCTGAAAGTTTTTCCTCTAAGATCAAGAACAAGACAAGGATGCCAACTCACACCACTTTTATTCAACATAATATTGGAAGTCCCAGCCACAGAAATGAGGCAAGAAAAAACATAAAAGACATTCAAATTGGAATAGTGATAAATCTATCACTATTTTCAGATGACATGATACTAAGTATAGAAAACCCTAAAGACTCTATCAAAAAAATAGAACTAATAAATGAATTCAGTGAAGTCAGAAGATACAAAATAATATACATAAATCAGTTGCATTTTTATACAGTAATGAACTATCGAAAAGAGAACTAGAGAAACAATTACAATCAGACCTATAATTGCATAAAAATAAAATAATTAGAAATACATTTAACCAAGGGCATGTACTTTGAAAATAAGACATTGATGAAAGAAATTGAAGATGACACAAATAAATGGAAATATATACCATACTCATCAATTAGAAGAATTAATAGTGTTAAAAGGTTTATACTACCAAAAGCAATATTCAGATTCAATGCAATCCTAATCAAAATATCAACAGTACTGGACCCAAAACAGAAAAACAGATTAGTTGAATAGAATAGAGAACCAAGAAATAAACTCGTGTGTATACAGTCAATTAACCTATGACAAAGGAAGTAAGAATATACAATGGGGAAAATACAATTTCTTCAATAATGGTATTGGGAAAATTGGACAGCTCCATGGAACACAATGAAACTGTACAATAACACCATATACAAAAATCTTAATGGATTCAAGACTTGAATGCAACACCTGAAAACATAAAACTCCTTGAAAAAAAACCAAGCAGTAAACTCTGAATAATATATTTTTTCGAACGCATCTCCCCAGGCAAGGCCAACAAATGCAAAATTAAGCAAATGTAACTATATCAAACGAAAAAGCTTTTGCTCACCTGGCTGCTGTGGCTCAGTGGATTGAGTGTCGGCCTATGAACCAAATGTCGCTGGTTTGATTCCCAGTCAGGGCACATGACTAGGTTGCACGTCAGGTCCCCAGTTGGGGGCGCAAGTGAGAGGCAACCACACAGTGATGTTTCTCTCACTCTCTTTCTTCTTTCCCCTCTCTCTAAAAATAAATAAATAAATAACAAACAAACAAATAAATAAAATTTTTTTTAAAGAATGAAAAGCTTTCGCTCAGTGGAGAAAATTATCAACAAATGAAAAGACAGCCTACTGAATGGGAGAATATATTTGCAAATCATAAGGGGAAAAAAGATTAATATCCAAAATATGTAAAGAACCAATTTACATTCCCACCAATACATGAGGGTTCTTCTTCTCCACAATCTCTTCACCACTTGTTCTTGTTATAGACCTTTTCTATCTCTTTTTCTGACATATACAAATATGTTTTTACAATTTTTAATTTGTCTTTTAACTTTATGATGTTATTTTACTAAAAAAAGTTATCCTTTTTAAAAAACTCGAACAAATGCACGCATGATTCCTGCCTTAAAAGTTGCCCTTAGAAAGTTCTTTGCCTCTCCGGGACCATATAACTTGATATTGTATATATATCTAGTACTTTACAATCTCTTACATGAGTCTTGAATCCATCTGTCCTGCTGTATAAAATACAGATCTTTCTTTTTCTTATATATTTCCCCACAGATTTGAAAGGCAAACTCTTATCATTCAAAACTTGCACATGCACCTAAGTTTTTTATGCATTCTGCTTGCTGCGTCACTTATTTTTTTGCTCATTTCTTGGCTAGTGGTAAACTGTCTTAAGCTTCACAGCACATGGTTCATTTCAATAACTAGTATGACAAGTCATTCTTTTTCTCTTCTTTTCCAAACGTTTTTTAAATGCTTTGTGTAGGTATATGCCATGACTGAAACTATGGCTAGGAATACTAATTTTATACTATATAGGATAAACTAAGAAAGGTGAGGAGATTACAAAAGGAGAACCAAGTACTTGACAACCATCTTGACATAAGTTTCAAAGATAAATCTCATTTTGAGTTTAAATCAATTAAAAACAGAAAAAAAAGTCTTACATCAAATTTTAACATCTAAGTTTCATAATATATAAATTCTGAGGAGTGTGATTAAAAACCAAGGGCTGTTAACTGACCCGGAGAAATTATCAAACTAACCCTGATGTAAACTGTCAGCCATGGACAGAGAGATGGAGGTGACTCATCAATCAATTCAGGACAAGAGGTGCCCTTTACTGTTAGTCTAGGCCTCCAGGATAGAAATGATTAAAGTTTTAGAAAACTTACACAGAGAAAATGACAGTATGAGAAACTCTTAGAAGTCTGTTCCTCTCTAGAAATACCAAAAAACAAATAAACAAAGAAAAATAAAACTGACAACAAAATGTCAAACCAACCTTACTGATTTCTGGGAGATAGTCAAAAGTTCACAACCTAGCAAAAGCTTAGACAAGAGAAAGTTGACCGGATCTGGGTAGGAGATAATCACTGCAATCTAACATGTCCTAGTCTCATTCCCCAAAACTGTGGTAGGCTTGAAAATGACAGACTATATTCCCGGTGTGGGTACCTGGTTTCTGAGGAAGCAGACTAGACCTTATTTTCAAGGAATTGTGTCTACCTGTTGCCACCAAGGGCAGAAGCAAGTCTTCCCTTTGTTTTATCTAACTTGGAGTTCTCAGGGTGAACTGGGTAAGCAGAAAAGCTTCCTCCAAAACACTGAAAGCCAAGTGAGCCAACCACTGCTGCCTGGAGCAAAGACTAACAGTATGGGCAAATAATATACCCACAAAAACCTGGAAGGCAAAGTCAGGAAGTGAAATGTGGAAGGAAGAAGAGCTTTAAAATTTCCTGCTCTACCATTTTGGTGGTTCCTCAACAAGGTAAACATAGAGTTACCATATGACCCAGCAATTCCAGGCATATATCCAGAAGAATTGAAAACAAGATTCAAAATACACTTCTATATAAATATTCATAGGAGCCCTGTTCATATAGCCAAAAGGTAGAAACAACCAAATGTCCATCAGCAATGATGAATGGATAACCAAAATGTGGTCAATCCATACAATGGAATATTTTTTCAGCCACAAAAAGTAATGTAGTACTGACACATGCTACAGCAACAATGAACCTAAATTCCACAATGCTAAGAGAAGAGGCCAGTCACAAAGAGCCAGATACGATATGATTCCATTTCTATGAAATGTCCAGAATAAAACAAATCCCTAGGAGACAGAAAGCAGACTGGTGGTTTCCTGAGGCTGGAGGAAGGAGTCAATGAGGAGACTACTTAATATATATGGAGGCTGTTTTGAGGATGATAAATAATAGTTGCACATATGCTTAATGTATTTAATGACAGTAAACTGTGCACTTTGGTTAAAGTGGTTAATGTTATGTATATTGTACCACAAATTTTAAAACTTTATAATATATATTCCCTGAAAATGTTTGTATATTATACAACTAATAAGAATAAAACTTATATAGAATATATATGTATATATATTTCATGTGGATATATATATATATCCATAAGTTTATAGGAAAAACATGGAATAATTATTTATTAATAATTTTCTAATGCTATTACAAATCGATGGGTCAAAAACATAGTAAGAAATTGTGAAAGAAAAAGGCAGAATATAAAAATGGCCTTCAAACATTTGGAAAGAAGCCTGGATGTCTCTTACAATAAGATAAATTTCAAATTATATTTCACCTCTGTGACTGGTAGAGATAAAAAAAATATTGGATAACATGACACACAGGTGAGCATGTGAGGAAATCAGTTACTGTTTTCTCCTATATTGCTGGAGAGTGTGGAAATTGATAAAACCCCTATAAAGCAATTTGGTAATATACATCTAAATTACTAATACATCTAACTTTTGATCTGGTTATTTTATCTCTAGGAATTTACTATAGAGAAATACTCTCGTATATGTGAGATAACAAATACACAGTTTTTCTTATAACTGTAAGATCAAGAAGTTGAAACAAAAATACCAACAAAAAATGTTAACAAATGACATAGCACATCACACACTATAACAAGATTGAAAAAGATTTTATGTAAAAATAGAGAATGCACTCCAAAACATATTACTACATGAGAGAAACAAGGTGTAGAATAGTGTTGCTAGTAATTTTACTAGTTATGTAAAAAGAAGAATATGAATATGTATGGATTTGCTTTACACATGCATAAGCTGTTCCTGAAAACTTATAAAACTGAGGAAAGGAATGGGTGTCAAAAGAAGGGTGGGTTAATTATATTTTATTGTTTTAACTTTTGAATCTGCATCTCTATGAATGAATGTATTGTCTCTTTAACAATGTTAAATAAGTAGATACTTTATGGAATACCTTTAAAAATAATGCCAGTATTTAACCAATTCTATTAAAGATTCCACAATGCTGGATTTAATTGGTGAAATAACATAAAAATGGAGAGCGTATTAAAATATAATAGCATTAAATGGACAGCATTCAAAGCAATCATTGGATGTAAAATTTTACTGAGAATTTTAACATACTTATGATATCATTAAATACATAATTTTCACTTTTTACTCATCCACAATACAGACATTAAGGTTTTTATATCAGCTAAGATAGAGTCCTAGTTGGTCCCTGCTGAGGGATCCTTGAGGACAGGTTTACACAAGAATGCAGTCAAGCCAGTCCAGCACGCATGTAATCAGTGGTGTTAGGAGACTCACCATCCTGTCCCATGCACTGCAAGTTCCCCTCCCTTCAAACCTCTCTATTCCAGAAGAACCATTGACAGGAAGTGAGTGGATTGGGTCCAAAACTTGCACTTCTGAGAGCTATTGAGAACACATTTTTATTTAATGACACCAATTTAAGGTATATCTCAATTCCCTACTTTAAACACACAAAAAGCAAATACGAAGATGAGAAACCTTCTCATGTTTTGCATAGGAAGACATAGTGCAGAAATAGGGCTCAGAAATGGAGGGAAGAAAAGACTTAACAGAAGTTGAAAATCAACCAATCAACAGCTTTCTTGGATTCTTCATACAGAAGACCAACTCCCTTGATTCCAAGGGTTAGTGAGGACATGAATACATTACTTTTAATGGTCCTATGTATTTTTACTGAAAGCCTCCTCAAATATTTTTCTGATGTAGTTAGAGTATTGACCAAAGCTGTAAAGAAATCAAACTCAATGCCAATGAAAAGAACTGAAACAGAGGTGTACATAGAATGCCTGCTAAGTGCCAAATGCACTGGCAGGAGGCAAGGGATTTGGTATATGGAGGCAGAAAGCAACACAGTATGCTGTGCAAGTGTTGCCTCAAACATGTGTATTGAGGTACACTCTAACCCAGTTAAAAGATAGCCAGGCAGGTACCAGAGGAAATTTCCCTACTTCTTCCTCTCCAGGTAGCTCAACATCCTTCTTTAGCAATCCTGGAATACCTGCATACACCCTACTGCACAATAACATCCCTGTATGCAAATTTCAGTCCTGTGTCTGTCTGGAAGGCACTTGAAGGTACTTGGAACTATGTCTTTTGTATCCTCAGCATCTAACAAAATGCATGGCACATTGTAAACATTCAGCAAGTTTTAAATAATTTGGTGAATAAGGAAATGAATGAGTAACAAATATCTAAGAGTTTGACCCTGGACCTTCAAGAAGTAAAAATGTGACAAAGTACTAAAGGAGAATAACCAGGCAGCAGATAAGCAAGGTCTGGAAAAGCACTGAGAATAGAGCCCATAGGCTTTTCAGGGAAGGCCATGGGGCTGAAATGGTGAAAAGGAACATGTGGCAATAGGCAGAAGGAGGCTGAACACGTAAACAAAGGACCCAGTCAGCAAGAGCCTCTTATACCATGCTTTCTCCCAGAAATGAACAATTTACTTCATTTGGGTAGTTAACATCAGATTAACACTCAAATATTAAATGTCACTCAAGGTATTCCTATCCAGTTCTTTGAAATCAAGAACAACTTCATTATTAACAGACAAAAGCCAAATATTATGTGTTGTATTTGATTATTTGGAGATTGTTATTTAAACAATGACATTGCCTGTATGATTTAATATCCCATAAAGATACCTGTCTTATTCATCCCAAAATTCAACCAACCTCAACTTTCATGATAGCATGGAGGTACATTTGAGACAGGATGTCCAAAAATTCCAAATGAAATATACTCCAGTAAGGTTCTAAGGAGAACTTCCTTCTTATTGAGCCACTTGAAAAATGCCTTGTCTTCTCTGAGAAAATCAGCCACCTTGTGTTACCATCAGTCACAGGATCCAGTGGTGACAGGTCTAAGAAGCAAAAATGACCATCTACTTTCAAGTGCTATAATCAAAGAAGAAAAGAATTCTTTGTATCAGGTATGATTACAAAATATTGTGACTTTTTTATCACAAATATAGTAGGATCCAAATATCCTCATTCCCAACCTTTTGCATTTTCAAAATAACAGTTCAAATTTTGAAACTAATGCATTTCATCCTGCACAAGCCATAGATAGAAGTGACTGTTACACACCAAGGACATTCTGAAGACACACTGTTAGCTCAGTGCAGTCAGAAAGAAATTGATCACAGCAAAGCTAAAGCCATTTTTAGTAGGCATTTGCCAACATTCAAATGGATAAGTCTTCTCTAGCTTCCTTCATCGAGTCAGTTCTGGCAGTGGCAGGCCACCTGAAGTCAAGTCCTCTGGGAAGGAAATAGGAGGTAGTATTTTTCAAAGTGACATGTTCCATATGAGCCACTCTGAGGTTTACTTTAATGGTTGAAGTTGCCAACTGGTAATCCCTCCCTAGATAATTTTCTGAGGTAATGTCAATGTCCATATTCCTTCCCATGGTGCCCTTGTGTCCTGGCTTACAACTTGTTCAGGAATTTGACAAGATTTCCTCTCTTAAGTCCTGAGAACTTACATTCACACAAAAACTTGTATAGAAATGTTGATAGAAACTTTATAAAGGAGCCAGCTCAAATGTCTTTCAAGAAATGAATGGTTAAACAAATGGCACTACATCCATACCATGAAATACTATTTATCAATAAAAAGAATGAATGCACAACTTGAATGAATCTCAAGGAACTATAAGTGGAAAAAAACCTCATATATATCGTATGATTTATTTATATACTTGTCTTGAAATAATAAAACTATAGAGATGGAAAAGAGATTAGTGGTTGCCAGAGGTTAGGGATAGCAGGAGGAGGAAGGGAATGACTCTTAAGAGAATCACAGGGATCATTGTAATGAAACTTTTTGGTATCTTGACAATTACAGTGGTAGCAATAATTGACACAAATTGTGCAATTACATAAAAGTAAAGTCACACACATACAAATGAACATATAAATGTAAAACTGGTAAAATCTAGGTAATATCAGTGGAGTGTATCAATTCAATATTTGGGTTGTGATACAATAATATTGTACTTTAATTTTACAAGGTGTTACCACTGGGGGAAACTTGGTAAGACTTAAATGGGATCACTCTGTATTATATCTTACAACTACATGTGAATCTGTGATTATCTCAAGGAAAAAGTTTAAGAACAAATTCTTTGGGGAAAATTATGAATTGGGCTGGCCTCTCTTTTTTGGAGAGACTAATCTATTAATTATTTTTAAAATTAATGAATTAATTAATTTTTATAACAATAAAAAATAGCAATTTCTCCCTCTCAGACTTTAGACCCCTTATAATCTTTTAAAAGGCAATGGGCGTAGGTCTTGTGCTCCTCTAGCTGCTTCAAGCTGGACATGGTCATCGTCCTACCTACCCTAGGGTCCAGAAATCTCTAATAAGAGTGGGGGTGTAAAGGGGAAGGTGGTCTTCCCACATGGGGAAGGATCCTGCAGACTCCAGGTCAGTTGGCTGTCCCCGGACAACAGAGTGCTTGCTTTAACAAGCTGACATCCTTGTTGTATTCCAGGGGCAACAGATTTGGCAACAGAATTAAAAGGTATCATTCAATCCATAACAACTAAATGACAAATGGCAGGGATTAAAAAGGCTTCTTTGAAGGAAGGTGTGCAAGGCACGTCATACCTGTACAAAACCTTTTGCCCATTGTACTTAGTTTGAGCTGCGGGGAATATTTTAGGTTTCCCCTCTCTCAGACCTCTGGGCCCTTTCTGTCCAAGCCATTAGGTAGAAAAGGGAAACAAGTTTTAAGGTGAATCTCACAGACCACCCCATGCTTCACCAACCCAGCCACTTAGTTCAGCCAAACCGTTGAGTCTCAGGAGGCAGCAATGCAGACAGGATTAAATTAGGCCTATACGTACAATCACTCAGGTAATGAGATCATAGGCTTATGCCCTATGGAAACAGAATGCACATGTTAATTTACATAATATAACCCCAAAACCAGTCTCTATATCTGTGAGACTGTCTTATTGGAAAGACATACAGTTGCAAGGCATTTGATATTCTTCTTGCCTGTAAATTAGGCATCTTTGATGATTTCACAGACCTAGTTTAACTTTCAAATGAAAACAAACTTTAAATGAAAATAAACTTTAAAGACAATTAGCTGCACTACTTTATAGTCTACCACTGAGCATTGTGATTTTCCTTGAATTGAAATTTTTCTTCTTAAGATTACCCTCCTTGTCATTAAAGGGACCACATTAAGTCGTTTTAACTTATACTGTTTGTTTGCATAAACACAAGAGCAGCAAACGATCACATATGATCTTTAAGTTTGTTCTGCTGGAAGCTACACAAGGAACCTGTAGGGTGACTTTCAGTCTGCCCTTCAGAGCACAGGAGCTGAGCCACATACCTGTAAACACCTGTCTTTTTCAAGTCCTTCGGGATTTCCATTGTGCCTTAAGGTCCCTTCTAGCCATCTTTCAGGAAAGCAACGTTCATTTCTTCTCTGGAAAGATTGCCATGGACCGCACAACCAACCAAGGTACCAGGCCTTTTATCTCGTGGGCTTCTATTACCTTTGAAAGTCAATCCCAGTTCCTCAGGGCTTTCTGGTAACAACCAGAGCCCAAGTATGTCTCCTTTAGGCTTGACATTTCAATCAAAGTCATGGTCAACAAAACTTCTATAAATAACTGGTCTTATTAGTTTTATGCAAAGAACCTTATGTCATTACTTACTTCTTCAGACTGCCAAATTCTGCATGGATCAGGTAGAAAGAAAAATATACAGTGTGAAGGAAAATCCTTGTCCTTCTAATATTCACTAAAGTTGAATTTCCATTCTTTATGTTTTCTTTTGTTGACTTCCCTACATGTGAGCATTTTTTAATATGCTTTATTGATTATACTGTTACAGTTATCCCAATTTCTTTTCCCTTTGTTCTCCTCCACCCAGTGACCCCCCTATCTCCAGTTGTCCCTCCCCTTTAGTCCATTCCCATAGGTTGTTCATATAGTTCTTCTCAACATCTTCTTGTCTACTTCACTCCCTCCTACTATGCTTCTTAATTCCTGTCCCATCTCCCTCTCTTTTGCCACTTCCCCTCCCTGCTGACCTCCCCCCATAATGTTCTCCATACCTATAATTCTTTTCCCCCTCTCATTGCTTACTTACTTTGCCTTTATATTGGTTCCCTAGCTTCTGTTGTTGGTTGTTGTGATACAGTTTTCATTTTAATGTTCATAGTTTTGATCCTCTTTCACCTAAACAAGTCCCTTTAATATTTCATATAACAGTGCTTTAAATCTGATGAACTCCTTCAGTTTTTCTTTGTCCTGGAAGCACTTTGTCTGCCCTTCTATTCTGAATAAAAGCTTCACTGGATCGAGTAATCATGGTTGTAGGTTTTTGCTTTCCATTAGTTTGAATATTTCTTGCCAGTCTCTTCTTGCCTGCAGAGGTTCTTTTGAGAAATCAGCTGATAGTCTTATTGGGACCCCTTTGTACATAATTCTCTTCTTCTCTCTTGCTGCTTTTAAGATTCTCTCTTTATCCTTAATTTTTGACATTTTGATTATAATGTGTCTTGGTGTGGTTCTCCCTGGATCCATTTTTTTTGGAACTCTCTGTGCTTTCTGGACCTGTAAGTCTATTTCCTTCCCCAAGTTAGGGAAGTTCTGCTTCATTATTTTTTCACATACTTTTTCAATTTCTAGTTCTTCTTCTTCACCTTCTGACAGCCCTATGATTTGGATGTCGATCCACTTATAGCTGTCCCATAGGTTTCTGAGCCTCTCCTCATTTTCCTCACTTTTTGTTTCCTCTTTCTGCACTGGAGGACTATTTGTTCCTTCCCTATGTTCTGATTTGTTGATTTGATCCCTGGTTTTCTTTCCCTCACCACTAGTTTCATATGTGTTTTTGTTCATTTCAGCAGGACTAGCCTTCCTTCCTTCCCCATCTTGTTTAAGATCTGCTGTTAAGTCAGTAAGCATTTTTATAACCAAAGCTCTGAACTGTTCCTCAGAAAGATTTTCTATCTGCTGCTTCGTTAAAATAGATATCTGCTGCCTGGTCAGTTGCACCACCGGGATCTCTATCATGATCTGTGCCATCCTGACAGTTTTACATTTACCTTTGCTTCCTGGGCAGGCTGTCACACCTCCTATGCTATAGGGGAGGAGCCCTGTGCACTCATCACAACCGGGCGATGCTTTTCACCATGCTATGGCATTTTCTGTGGGGCTGAGGGTCCAAGATGAATTCCTGCCGTTCACTCTCCACTAAGAGACCGGGAGCCTCCTCCTCTGTCCCCACCCCCTCCAGGCCTCACAGTCCAAGGCAATGGGGGTCTGCCTTCCCTGGAGTTGGAATTGCACGCTGATGGATCTGGTCTTCAGTAGGGGGTGCTCCCCAGGTGCTTCTCACCTTCCCTTAAATATGGGTGTCTGTGCTTACCGGTGTCCCACCGCCATTGCCGCTGCTGCCGCCACCAGCACAGCTTGACCTCTCTGCCCTGGCTTCACCCCTCCTACCCATGTGGATGAGCACCATTTCTTTATAACTTCATATGTTCAACTTCCATTTATTTTCTGGAACTCTGGTTATTTCTTGTTTTGTGGTAGTTGTATTTCTTCTTAATTTTGGAGGGAGATGGAGCATGTCAGTCTAGGCGTCCATCTTGGCTGGATATCTCCTGTGTCATGTGAGGTTTTTTCTTTGTTTTGGGGGTGTTTTTTAGGAGGGGATTGCTGGTTCATTTATTAATTTATTTTGCTTTCATTTTTCTCCCACTAAAAGTTTTTGTTTGTTTGTTTTTCTATTGCAGTTGTCCCACTTTTTCCCCTATTACTTCCCTGCACCTTGCCCACCCCTTCTCCCACAGTCAGTCCTCACCCAGTTGTCTATGTTCATGGGTCATTTATACTTGTTCTTTGACTAGACCCTTCCCCTTCATACCCACTTTTCTCCCTCCCCACTCTTCCCTTGTCACAGTTAGTCTACTCCTTCTTTACTAAAATACCTCTGGTTCAATTTTGCTCGTTTGTTTGTGTTGTTCATTAGTCTACAGTATTAGGTGATATCATATAGTATTTTTCTATCATTGCCTGGCTTATTTCACTAAGCATAATTCTCTCCAGTTCCATCCATGTTGTTGCAAATGGTATAAGTTACTTCTTTCTTTCTGCTACATAGTACTTCATTGTGTTAATGTACCACAGTTTTTGATCCACTCATCTACAAATGGGCACTTAAGTTGTTTCTAGCACTTGGCTACTATAAATAGTGCTTCTATGAACATAGGGGTGTATAGGTTCTTTTGAATTGGTGTTTCAGGATTCTTCAGATATAAACCTAGCAATGGAATTGCTGGTTCAAAAGACAGTTCCATTTTTAGTTTTTTGAGGGAATTCCATGATGTTTTCCATAGTAGCTGCACGTGTCTGCATTCCCACCAACAGTGCAGTAGGGTTCCCATTTCTCCACATCCTTGCCAGCACTTGTTTGTTGATTTGTTGATGATGGCCATTCTGACTAGTGTGAGGTGGTATCTCATTGTGGTTTATATTTGAATCTCTCTGATGGCTAGTGACATTGAGAATTTTTTCATATGCCTTTGAACCCTCTGTATGTCCTCTTTGGAGAAGTGTTTGTTCATGTCCTTTGCCCATTCTTTAAGTGTTAATCCATAAAGAAAATTTAAGTGGAGGTCAGATGACCCAGACTAGGGCAGCTCCACAGAGTGCTGTGGCTGTGCTTCCCTGCTACAAACCGTCATTTTGTCATCTGTAAAATGTGACTGACCATCCCTTTTATGCCTAACTTACTGGGCTGTTAGGCAAGGACACAGTGCTCAGCTTTCATGTGTTCATATTTATATTTATGTGTGCATATCTATAGTTTTGGGGCTACTGTAGTATATTGTATATAACAGATGCTCAATGATTTGTCAACTGTAGTTAAACCGATGATTAATTGGAGACAAGAAGTAAAGACAGAATAAATACTTACCAAAATTAGGCTGCACGACTTTGGGGTTCTTTGTGACCTGAAGAGTCTATACAGTTTTAAAAGTATTTCATGGTGAAATTTATATCTCCAGTCCAAACCTTCCCCATGAATCCCAGATTTGTATAACCAATTGCCTACTCAACATTTCACTTGTATATCTAATAGGCATTTTATACTTTGCCTGCTGGAAATGGAGTTCCTGTTCCTCCCCAAGCCTGCTCCATTTGCAGTTTCATGTCATAGTCAATGGCACCTCTATCCTAGTTGTTCAACCCCAAAACTTTGATTACCCCGATTTCTCTTTTTCTTGTGTTGCATGTATATTCCATCAGCAAATTCTGTTGACTACATCTTCAGAAATTCAACTGCAGACAGTCCTCAACTTATGATGGTTCAACTTAAAATTTTTCAACTTTACAATGGTGTGAAAGCGATATGCATTCAAGTAGAAAGAGTACTTCAAATTTTGAATTTTGATATTTTCCAAGGCTAGGGGTACTCTCTCATAATGTTGGACAGTGGCAGTGAGCCAGAGCTCCCAGTCTGCCAGGGAATCACGAGAATAAAAGACAGATACTCTGCAATGTCCTGTGTTGCTAGAATTTTTTGACTCTTGGATCTTGTGTTTTCACATCCCATCATGTCTGCAAAACACCCATCTGTGTTTCCTGCTTCTGGATAGAAGAAGGCTATTATTATTGAGATAGAAGTCAAGATAATTGTCCTACTGTAGGTTAAAGTGTTCTGGATACATTTAAGGTAGGCTAAGCTAAACTATTATGTTCGGTAGGTTACACGTACTGAATACATTTTCAATTTGTGATGGGTTTATCGGGACATAACCCCATCATAAATGTAGCATCTGTACCTTTCACCATCTCTAATGATAGCACCTGGTATAAAACATGTTCACCCAGACCATAGCAGTAACCTCTCTGTGGTTGAGTGAGTAAGATCCCAATGTGATCAGGCCTCCCTGCTTCTGCACGCTTTAGTAGTGCTCTCCCACATGAACTCCAGAATGTGGCCAACTTGGAAAGCAAGCTGGAACTTGGAAAGCATTCCTCCTTGAGATTCACCTTCTTGGTGCCTGGAGACTCCTGAGCTGCCTTGTGAATAGCTACCTCGGCTGCCCTGCTAAGTGATGAGAGACTTTCAGGTCAATCACCCCATCCCCTTAGCCAACAATCAACCACTTTCCAGGACCTGCATTGTCTGGCTGGCCAGGCCTCCCCGAGAGGTGTTATTGGAGCCCAGATGCACAAGGGATCCTCACCCAGAGCAGCAGTCCTGCCCTGTTCAGGCCAATTAACATTCCACACCACAGATTCATGAAATAAAGGGTACTGTCCCAACTGGTATGGCTCAGCTGGTTGGGCGCCATCCTGCAAACCAAAAGGTCACCGGTCCAAATCCTCGTAAAGGCATATGTCTGGGTTGTGGAACCAATCTCAGGTTGGGGTACATGTGAGAGGCAACCAATCAATGATTTTCTCACACATTGATGTTTCTCTCCCTCACTTTCTCCCTCTCTTCCCCTCTTTCTAAAAATAAATAATTTTTTTTTTTTTTTTAAAGAAAGGGTGCTGCTGTAAATCACTAAGGTATGGAGGAATATGTTATACAGCCTCTTAATGGTCTTCCCCTTCCATGCTTGCTCCCCACTGTCCTCACTCAACACAGCTGACATTGTAATACCTTAGGGGAGTTATGGGGTCAGAGAAGGCCCAGGGCCAGAGTAGAGAAGGACCACTATAAACCTTGCTTTTACTCTCAGTGATGTCAGGGGCCACAGTGAGTGTGCATCATACAAGTGACATGGTTCACTAGGATCTTAAAACCATGCCTCTCTCTGGTGTATTAAATAGACTAGGCACCCTGGTCTCCCCAGCTACCATCTAACACAGGTTTTTTGCATGGATTATTTACTCTGCATAACACTTTACCCTCAGAGATATGCACCCTGCACCTCTTTCCACTCTTTTCCCTGATGTCACTTCCACAGAGAAGCCCACCCTGGCCACTCTATTTTAAGCTGTAGCCTTCTCTGCAGCTCCTCCATCCCTTACCCTCCTTTATACTTTACTTCCTAAGCTCTGGCAATGCTTGATGTAATATGAAAATGACTTACTGATTATGCTTATTGTATACCCCACCACCAACAACAACACAAAAAAATATGAGCTCCATGCAGACAGAAATCAGCCTGCTTGATATAAAAATATCAAACTTTAACTCAGATAGCAGCAATAAGTGAAAAGTCCCTGACAGCGCACTAAAACTCTTCGTGTGAAAACACATTAGTCAGCAAGCAAAGGTTGTTTTTAAGTCTTTAACCACACTTGGTTCATCTTGGGCTCTCACAGACTGTAATGGTTCTGGTTATGCAATCTTGGTGACTACCACTCAATTAGGCAAGTGAAAGGGATGAAGTGCCTTAACCCTCACAGTTTCTTGGATGAGTCACAATGTTTCTCAAGCCCACTTCCCTTGACTCTGCTATCCTTACCCTCACCTTGTAAAAGAAGCAGGGCAGATAATGCAGATAAGACAGCCTCAGGGAATTCAATCCAGACACAGGCCATGGTGGAGGTTTGGTGGCCTGTGAGCAGCTGCTGACTAACTGCCCAGAGCCTTAGGGAACTCAGAGGACCAGGAAGTGCTTCCTCTCCACCCTGAAAACAGCAGCTCAGGGGCTCTTCCAAACATTGAACACAGATCAGCAGCTCTTGGCCTTTTCCTCATATTTGTTGCTGAAAAATAGAAGGAATATTCTGCAGATCTAAGCTAACTCTAAACAGGATATGTGGGGTAAGTATTGCACAGTGGTGTGGGGAAAGATGGAGTAATGACAGGGTCATACACTCACCATAATGAGATGGGTGTCATTTGGAGAGGAATCTCTTCCTGCTTACATACCTCTTTTGTTGTCATTTGCTATCTGTGACCAACATATTTAAATTAACAAAAAAAATATGTGGTAAAAAATTTAGGTGTAAATTGAATCTACTAAATACAAACAAATGTTTGTGGTTGTAAGAATGGTTTTGTTTGCTCCAAATGTGATCATTTCACCATTCTTTCTTGCATATTTAAATATATAGGCCCTCACTTCAGGGTATATGAAATAGTTCTTCTAAAGTAAGCAAAAATAATTAAAGAGTGAGAGAGAAGGCCCAGGGGAAGATTAAAGCAAATTCATTCTGTAGACAGGATCCTTGGAGACCTATGAGAAGAAGCCTTTGCCACAGACCCTCCTTGGGAAATGATACCTGGTTCAGGGGGTAGAACCCACCCAGTAACAAGTACTCTGCGGAGAGAGTGCTGGAGCCCTCCTACCTCAGTTTCCTTGCCTGAGAGCTAAGAGTAACCATAGGGCCTCCCTAGTAATGCCAGTAGAGAATTAAATGAGGCCATTCCGGTGAAGAGTTGGAAACATACGAAGTTCACAGTCAATCTTAGCTTCTCTCATTATCATCAGCGCTGACCCTTTCTATGGTCCCTGTATATTCCTTTTGAGATCAGAAATCAGGGCAGGTAGAGCATATGCAGGATAGGTTCACAGAACACTATCTTGGCAATGGAAGCTAATGCCAGGATAATATCTGCTCCATGAATTCAAGAGTGAACATGCCAGCAGTGTCACCCAGGAACTGTCCTCCACATACAGTCTCACAGTTATGTGTTATCAGCTTCACCAAACTTATCATTATGAGTTGAAAGAGGTTCTTTGTCATTCATTTCCCATGTCCAGGAGCACGGGGAGTCAGTGTGAGCTGCTAGGGTAAGACACCTACACTTCCTTTCATGACTGGTATCAAACCGAAGTTGTTGTGTGACCTTGGGCAGCACACTGAACCTTCCAGTGCCTGACTTATCCTTATGGTTAAAGATCAGCACCATAATAAAAAACAGATGCATGGGTCTACACCATCCTGAAGAAGGAATTCGGACACCCATGTTATACCCTTTGTTCCCTTTACTTCAATAGCATTGTTATAGAAACCTCTCAGTTGACCACAAGTTTATATAACCCTTCATCTGCCAATTACAGTCGAGAAAAATGCTTGAGGTTTTAGAGAGCAGTTATGTTCACATAAAAACATCAAATTCTGCATTGTGATATGTAAAATGAATCCAGTTTTCATTGCTAATGACAATAGAAGGAAACACTATTTGAAAGAAAGTTGTTCTATACCTATAATTGTAAATGGTCTAGTAATTGTCAGAGGAACCAAGCACAGATAATCTTCAAGGACAGTTAAACAACATTGTTTTTATGGTTGACTTCCACATTAGTTATCAGTTATTGAAGTTTGAGTCTAATTTCTAGATTTTATATGCACCTTTGTTTTCCCAGTCCTGCAAAGCTCACTAGTTTATGGACTCACCAAATAGTTTTTCTCATGACTAAATGACAAGCACTCATTTATGTCTTTGGGATGCAATAGTGAGTGCAATGGTTGAAACAGCGTAGACCTTAAAGCCGCCTGGTGAAAAGGGATCAAGTGCAATTACAAAAGTCTATGATTGGGGCAAACACAGACCCATCTTAGAGCCCACAAGTGGCTCTTCACCCAACCTCAGGGTCCAGAGTGCTTGCAATGAGTAATAGATCAGGCCTGATTTGGTAGCAGCATGAGATAGTAGACAAATTATAGAAACAGTATTTCAGACCTCAGAGTAAATGAGAACATGATGTTTTTATGCAAATACATAGACTTTGAAGGTTATGGTGGTGAGAGAGAAGGGTGAAAAGCTAAACAAAGACTTTATTAAGGGCATGCTAAGACCGTTGGACTTTATCTTCTTGAAAGTAATAGAGAGCCATTGATAGATGGATGTGAAAACTACAGAGCATGGGATCAAGGAAACCCAGAGAAGAGACTGTCATAAAGGAGGGAGGGATCAGCCCAGCCCAAGACCACAGAGAGGTCAAGTAAGAGAAGGAGAGTAGTGGTCAAGGTAAACAACTCCCACTGCTATAATGAATCCTAAAATCTCGGTAACTTGACTCAACAAAAGTTAGTTTCTCACTAACACAAGTCCACTGTAGATGTTCTTGGCAAGTCTTGTTATGGTCATTCAGGAATCTTTATGTATTCCACACTATAGTTCTGCCCTCTTCAGTTTTACACCATTCAGGCCGATAAGGGGGAAAGTATTGCAAGAAGAGATGTTTATGACCCAGGCTTGGAATGGACACCCATAATTTCTACACACATTCCTTTAGCCAGAATTCAGTTACATGGGCACTTGGAGATGAGAAAATATAGTCTAGTTCTGTGCTGATGAAAAAGGACACAGATTTAGTTAACCTTTATAAGTCTCTGCAACAAGAACTAAAAAAAAACAAAAAAGGTCCTTTAGATTCAGCAACAAAAGACAGTTATTGGCTGTATCAGTTTTCACTACTTAACAAACCATTCCAAAACATTGTGATTTAAAAAATTATGTTCCTTTTTTTCTCATGGGTCTATGGATTTTCTAGAAAACTGCTGATATGGGCAGGGATCAGCTGATTTAATTTGGGCAGAGTCATGATTCTGTTATTAGTATAGGTCAATTGAGGGTCAGCTAGACCAGGATAGCTCAGCTTAAGTCCACATAGCCTCTTATTCTCCCATGGGTCAGCCTGAACTTTTCTCATAGTAGTGGCAGGATTTGAAGATAGAGAGAATGCATGCAAGACCCTTTAAGAACTAGAGTTGGAACTGGCACATTCCACCATAGTCTGTTGGCCAAAGCAAATCACTAGATAGCCCAGACTTAAAGACTGGGGATACAGATCAGCCTCTTAACAGGAACACTACAAAATTGCATTGCAAATGGTGTAGATAACTTTTCAGGAAAGGTAAGAAAAATTGGAGACTTTTTTTTGTAATTAATCTCCCAGAGTGATTGTGGTAAGAACATTGCATGTGAGATGAAATGAAGATTCTGAGTAGGAGCCCTGGACTAAGGAGTAAATGTAATCATTATTTGGGCTTTGTAGGGAAGGGGGGGTGTGGAGGTGAAATAAGAGTCTGGACTTGAAAGAGGAAAGAAGAGAAAAGTAAGAGCAGTAGGAGATGGTACACTAGAAAAAATTTATATAGTTTGGAAGAAAAAAGTTGAAAATTAAAAGCAAACAAAAACACAGTGCCACAGTAGCCACCCTACCTAGCTCTAGAAGTTCAAACACAAATAATTTAAACTATTATTGGCCTGAAAAGAGGTACAAAATAAGAGAATAGAAATATGTATCCATACATATACCCAGTAAGTAAGTACTCTCAAAGCCTGCTGTGAAGTCCAATGTTTCTGTGCAATCCCAATAAAGTTACCAGATTGAGATAATTTCTGAACAAGACAGGTCCATTCTCATTTCAATAAAGATGCATTGAGTGCTTCTGTATGAGTCGTAGAAGTGAGTTGTGTTAGATGAGTGGTTCTTACAGTCCAGGAGCTATGCTACCTGCCTTGCTGAACCCACAACCTCATCTCACTCCTCTGTACTTAGGCAGGAGTCACCAACAAAACAGTAAGGAAAGATGTGGGGAGAGTAACAGTAATGATCGGTTTCCTCAGTTGATTTAAATCTACATCAGAACTCTTGAAAAGACAGCGGACTCTTGAACAACACTGGAGTAGGGGCCCAGACAGCTGTATATAATTTAAATCGGACCTCCACATACTTTGAATGAAAATACTGTTTTCGATCCGCAGTTGATTGAATCTCCTGATACAAAACCCAGGGATATGGATGGGTGACTGTATATTTTGAAAAATATTCGCATGTAAGAAGATCTGCCTAATTCAGACCCATTTTATTCAATAGTCAATGTCCCATTTGGATGACTCTGGCTCCTTGGGAGAAGGCTCAGTTTTCTTGCTTTCGCCCTGTCCTCTCTCCCTCAAGTTTTCAACACGACACAGTTGAGGGTGCTGGTAACACCCATGTCCCCATGGATGCTAAAGTGGCTGTGGCTTTTACTACAAGTCACAACCCTCCTATATATGGGGAGGTACTTCTAGCCCCCAAATCCTTCAGGTTACCCACACTAATGTGAATGTCTCTAAAGCAACCAATGTAAGAGAGGCCCTAAACTCTTAGAAAGAATGGCCATTACATTATGACCCTCTAACATCTTTCTCTTCTTCCCGTAAAACCTCCATGCTAATAAAAGGTAGGGCTTCAGGATTTCTTATCTCTTGATCACATCCCTCTTTTTCCTTGGAGCAACACCATGACCTACTTTATCCTGTGGTCAGTACTCTATGCTCAATCGTATTTGATAAGCTAAGTAATTTAGAAATTATGTGATCCCTCTCTTCCTGCCCCCTCTGCCTTCTCTCCCACCCTTCTTCTCACTCCACTTCTTCTTCCTCTTCCCTCCAACATCTCTCTCTCATGCTCTCTGCAAAGATTGCTTTCAAGCATATTGTGTCAAAAAAATTACATTTGACTCTCAAAAATAAAAAATCTCTTTGTTGTTCAGTAGGTGTCTACTCTTTCTGTAGAATAAAAAGCCATTGCCTTCTATGGTTGTAAAGACTGTAGGACAAAAAGATGAGTATGATGTGACAATATATCTGGAAAATTTGTCATTACAAAATCCCTACTGATGCAAAGATATGATCAGATCATTGGGGAGAAGTAGGGAGGAACCATAGGAGGAGTTTGCCAAGGCAATGGAAGGCAATCTAGGACAGGAATGGCTAAGGAGCTGAATGCCTCCAGAGCCAATGGAAATAAAAAGAGGGCTGGCTCTCTGGCTTCTGGGCCAGCTCTCTCTGGCTCTCGGGCTCTTCTTCCTTGCATTTACCTGGATGATCATGCTGCAGCTGCCTGTGTTTCCCAACAGATGGTATTTTGGATAGGAAGACATTCCGGGCGCAACCTAAAGTTGAGCTGGACTGGAGGGGATGATCTCTGAGGCAGAAGCCTGCCATTCTTCCAAAATTGTGTAGCTTTTGTATCTTATGTTATCTTAGTTTGTAAACTAAACCTATAGAAATAAGATAATTAAAACTGGAGAAATGATAAGAGAACTCAGGTTTTAGAGTTTAGCCTTAATTGATAGGCTTAAGTGACTAATGCATGTGGAAAGCTGTTATTCCAAAATTGTAAAGCTTTTGAATAAAGACTCCTTTCCTTTATCACCAAACCTTTGCCTTGGAATTTTGTTTAGAGGGTGGAGGCAGACCCCAACTTGCTGTTCGGTAACACTACTCTTATTACTGCTGCTAGCAATAGTACTGATATTGCTCCTAAGAACAATAACAATAATAAATCTGCCTCTGGAGGCAAATCCTTCTTAATGGAGAGGGGTAGGAGATTGAAAAATACTATTTGAATGTACCACCCCTGCAGAACAGTCTTGGGCTTTCTCTGTTATTTTTGCACAAAATATTCCCCAATTGCAAAAATGTCCCTTACCATTCATTCATTGAGCATATATTTACTAAATATGATATGCTAGGAATAGGTTATATAGTGGCAAATAAGGCAGAGTTGAAATGCATTATATGAAAGGGCAGACAAACCAAAAGAAACACAAATAGTTCTGTCAACACCTTCTACACAGCTCTGCTATTGGCACCCATGCTTCTTGAGTATTTCCTGTAATAATTAACAGCTCCCTGTCATGCTCTGGTAGTGTGCCCTGAAACATGATGTCAATCAGACTGTAACCATGCTCATGCAAATACCTCTGGATGTTTCCATTACTATCACATGCAAGTTTTAAGTAGGCTAGATGACCAGCACTGGAAATGCCCAGGCCTTCAGGTCAGAGCTGGGTCATTGCATTTACATCACAGCTAAGGATAGGATAACTCTACACCCTGCAGAGAGGCCCAAGAGCAATGAGTTACCCCTCCAAAATACAGAATTAACAACACATGACATTATACCTTCGTCTTAAAGGCCATTCTCCATTAAATTATCTCACAGTTAAACTTCCAATAGTATTTGCACATGGAGCACACCAGGACTTTGGAAATGTCGTTGACCCTTCTCTCCCATAAGGCCTCCAGAAAAACAAGATTGGGGCAAGAATATTGTCCTTTTTTTAAAGTGAAAGCTTGGTCACAAATTTTAGAATTTTAATCCGCATTGCTCACCTGAGCATTCTTGGAAAGCAAGAATACTTCAGAGTTACTTCTCTCTGGTGGTCCATTCCTTAGGAAAGGAGGAAAACTCTCCCATTCATCTAGTAGCTGAATTACAGCTGACTTCCAGATGAGAAAGCTACAAAGACTTTTTCATCTTTAAAGTCTTCCTTGGACCAAACATTTAAGAAAAGTATTATTGTAAGAATATATTACAAAATTTTTAGAAACAATCATAGAAAAAAAGTAATTTTCTAGAATATATCCAAGTTTCATTTTAGTTTTTAGTTTTGTGGTATTTTGTGTGTGCATGTTTGTTTATTTTCCTTTTGATGAGAACAAAGATTGCTATTGAAAATTAAATAAAGGCAAAGCCAAATGGTGGCAAAAAGATAAGAAGAGAGGAGGAAGTGGTAGACAGGTAAGAGTCTGTACAGAGAAGTTATTAAAGAGCTTTCTAAAGACAGCAGATAGGTAAGGAGCATACAAAGATTTTTTAAATGAAGATAAATGTTTTAATTAGGAAGTTGTGGTATTCATAATAACAAGCAGGAAGATGGTTTTAAAGTAGCATTCAAATAGATGTTATTTGGAGAAGGTTTAAAAACAGCGTTACATAGGATAAGCGTCTCAACGTCTGGGTACTTCTGTTATTTCTTGCTAAACCTTAAAATGTGGCACAGTATTTTGTAGATGCAGCTGTAAACAGGATGAGCTGACAGGAGCTCAACCAGATGAAAGTAGCCAACTACGAAGAAGAAATCAAAAGGCAGAGGGTTGGATATGAATCCCATCTCCTTTACTAGTTGCAAGTAAATAAAACTACTTTGTAACAACCACGGCTTATTTTTTTTAACAGAGCACCCCAAGTGGCGAACCACTTGAGCTGGTTAATAGAAGAAGGCTCCAATGAAAAGGGTTTCAGACATGAGCTAGATAATCAAGGTCTAATGTCTAAGAGGGGGGCTGGAGACAAAGGGTAGCTGGGTGCTGATAGGTTACATTTATGTCACTCAAAAAGAGCAAAACGCTTTACAGCAAGGTCTCCAGTTTTCAGAAACCATACCAGGAGGGGCCAAAGCAGCAGAAGGAAGTGCTATTGATCACTGGGCACCAAAGTTGTCTGGGTGAGGGTACCACCCAGGCAGCTAACTTTCTTGCCTTTCTGAGAATGTGGATAAATCCCAAGCACATGCCCAATGTTTTTAAGAATTTCCAGAGTCTTGCATGAATTAAATTAGATTTGACTTTTTGGAGCGTCAGGATCTGGGGAACGATGATTTTCATTTTAATAGTGTTGAATATAGGCATTTAAAGTGTAAATCTATTATCTTGGGAAGAATTGTAGCCAAGTCTACTTACACCTCTACTATCTCCACGAGAGAAGATTGGAAAGATACAAGATGATTTCTTAAGGACCAAAGTGGCAAAATGAATGATTAACTTACGTCTTTTAATCAAAAAATTATCATTACGTTGCATGTTGGGGAGGGGGCATGTTTTGATCTAGGTAAAGCCTGAAAAAACTGATGTAGATTAAATGGGTCTTGGTGTAATTAAATTTATGAATACGGAGGAAAATATGAAGTTTTATTAACTGTGGAAGGAATGTGGGTCCTTAACTGCCCAGCCAGTTTGCAAAGACAATGGACATTAGCTTACAGGAGTTAAATAAACACAAAAAAATTTTATGAATCCATTTGCAACACAACTCAGAGTCTAAAATTGGCTTATCAGATTGAATATCTCCAAGGACACTCACAAACACTGCTCTAAGGTGTAGCCACTGACCAGCAAGAGCCATGGGAAGCTGCAGTCCTATCCTTGCTCTGCAATCTGGACCATGCTGAGGGCCTAGCAGATCTTGCTGGATTATTTTGTCACAGCACTTTCTGCAGTCCCAAACATTCTTGGGCTGGGTTTTTAGTAACCAGTGTATCAGAAGCAGTGAATGGGAAAGAATATGTTTAGGCAAAAAAGAAAATGCACGTAAGTCAATGGTGAGAACAAGGTATGGGGGGACCCAGTGGGTGAATTCACACACAGAAAGGGCTCTAGGATTTGGGTTGGTTGATGACAGCACTTTTAAGCAACTGATCTTGGGGCTAACATTCCAGGCTGGGACCATGGGATTCTGTGCTTTACAGAAGCAGGACATGAGACCAGGGAGAGTCTGCATTTCCTGGTGCCAGGCTGGTCTGCCTAGACCAGCACAGAGTAAACGTCCTTCTTCAAATATCATTTGGCCATCCAGGAGTTTGTTAATTGGTTCCAATTTTTGGTTTGCCAGCAACTCTCACAGATTAATATTTTAGAAGTTAGAAGCCCAGCTGAGGGTGAAAAGAACATCAGCTCAGAGTTAGGAATCGCATTTCAAAACTGCAGGAAGAAAAGAGGGAAAAAAAATGTTTCTTGAGAGAGGAGGAAGAGACTCATTTATCTTGTTAATACTCAGGACTCTGGGAGCCTGAATCAGCTCTCGAAACACAAAAACATGACAGTGGTCTCCACAGATTCAAATGTATGGATCTACAAATGTTGTCCCTTTTAAAGAAATGCCCCCATGCAGTTCAAGTATCTCTTAGTTTTTCTGTAGCAAAATTGAACATTGCTTACATTTACTTTGGTTTAAAAAAAGTGCTCTTCAAGAATGTGTTTCTGAAACTAAAAAAAAAAAAAAAAAAGAAAAAGACAGGAGACTGTACAATGTTTTTCTTACAGGGATCAGAAAGGACTTTATTCACTGTGTCACAGTGAAGGGCAGACAGGGGTATTTTCTTTACCTCCCTAGCTTGTGTTGTTTCTTAAGAGATCCCAGGAGACCGGAAGTTCACCCTGTGAGGCTGAGGCTGCAGGGCACATGGTATGTGCCTACAATCGCACCATCTCAGGCAGAGCTGGGGGCCCCTCTTCTGGTACTCATGCTCTAGATGGACTATTTACCCCAGCTCCCAAAACTGACCCCCAAATTTTCCCCTCCACACACACTCCCCTTACCTCTGGCTTCTACTCAGAGACCCTCTTAGATCCAGGCCTCCCTGGGATCCTCCTAGACACCCAGTTCCTACCTAGACTCAGGCTCCTCTGGATCCTCCATCCCTCACTTCTCTCCACACACTACTTCCCTGCCAGATTGCCAGATTTCCTCACCTCCACCCTGGCTTCCCCAACCGTGCACCCCAAGCTTTCCCACCCCTGGGCACCCCTACTTCCAGCTTCTCCTACACCTCACTACCCCAGGCTCCCTTTCTACACATAGGCCTCCCCCTGGAAGCCTTGCCTCTCACACCCCAGGACCCCTGTTTCCCCCACCCCCCACGCAGACCCAGGCTTCCTTGGGCTCCAACCCTTCTCTGCAGGCTCCTCTCTCCACCTCCTCCCTGGAGTAGTTCCCTGCCTGCCTATCATCTTGCTCTAATTGTTTCCAGATTCGTGTGGGAGGTCAGGGCCCGGGAGTGCTGCTTCATGCCAAGTTTATAAACAGAGCAGTGTTTCCAGATGGCCGCTGGCTCCAGCCTGGCGAGCAGGTTGATTGGGACCAGAATAACAACAGGTGGAGAGCAGACAATGAATTCCTTGACACTTATTTACTCTCTTAACTTTTTCTTCCCCTTACAGCTCTCAACTCCATCTGCCACAGTCACCTCCAACAGATTTCTAAAATGTTCAAATGAACAAGAGGGGAAGGCAGTGAAAGACAAAAAGAAAACAAGTTATTTCTCTAATGAACGTGTGGAGCTGGAGGTGGAAAGAAGTATGGGGAGGCTTTGGAAGTCAAGTGATGCAGAGGCCGGAAAGGAGGAGACGTAAACCCCTGTGGACATGCTCCCAGTCAGAAATCAGAGCCTGACCATGACCCTGTGGGAAAAAAACAATACCAAGGGCTCAGTGGCCCATCAGTGGATCCAACTAAGCCCATGAAAGAGCAAAGAGGCTGCAGCACACACACCCCAACATAGTTGCCTGACAACACTGTCCTCCAAGCCCAGGGGACCAAGAAGGAGACAGTCTCCTGAATCTGGGCTGCTACCCTACTCCTCAGGCTCTTTCCTCCTCCCTCCTCCTCCTCTCCATGGTTCCCATGCAGACCTCCTGACTGTGTTCTGCCTCTTAGCAGATGGAGTCATTCTTCTTGAGCAAGTATTCTGGGAAATCCCTAATGATTCTCTGAAAGAGATATTGGTCAATGTGCTTAAATCCCATTAAGATATTCAAGGATTCAAAGAGAGGAACAGGCCAGAGTTTGGACTGAATTATCTGAGTCAGTCAAAATGAACAAAAGGGGTCTCCTGTGGAAGACTTAGACCACAAAATTATCTTCAGTTCACAGCAGAGAGGCCTGGGAGTCTGTTTGAGGAAGAACAGCCCAACAGGCCAACTGTTTTATGAAGTGAAACGCAGGGTTTTAGTAAACAGCAGCAAAGGCACCAGATGCCTCTAGTTAAACATGGAATGTTACCAGCAAGCCCTGCAGTGATTGAGAAACCTTGCAACAGATTTATACATCAGGGAATGAATTACAAGTTACACTGTCCGGTGAGCTATCACAAATGCCCCACCGACAGGGCTTCAGACACAACTGGCCTTTCAAGGATACACATATGAGACCACTCCAGTTATACGTGGGATCATGAACCAGCCCTGAGTGGGCAGAGCAGTCTCCAGAGAGGATGATGAAGCAGCCAGCATGAGATCCCAGCTAGAACCAGGCCAGCTTTGCGGTGGGAATGATGATGCTCACAGCTTTAAAGTTCTAACCCACTAAAGGACTGGCAGAGGGAAGCGCCTGTGAAAACAAAACATATAAATATCAAAAGTACATTTTTAAGTGTCTCCCTACTTAAAACTAGATTATCTTCTGTGAGTCTTTTGAATATGATTTTCCACTTATAAAATGTAACCAGACACTCCAGTTTTGAAGATTCAGGATCTGGGAACAGGACTGTGCAATTTATCTGAACTGACAAAGATGTTAGTGCCTGGATAATCCGTCCTCCTGCTCCGTCTAACCATCCCCACCCCTGACTTATCAGAAAGTCACCGCAGCACTGTGGTTTAAAATATATTGTTGTTCTTGTGTTTTTGCTTCATCGCAAAATGTAGGGAATCTAAAGTTCCTGTGTATAGGCAGGATCTGAATAACTTAGTTTTTACGTACAAAGGATATAAATTTGTCTCTCTTTAATTACATTCACTAATTTTTCTACACAGCAATCATGTATTGAGGTTTTTAATCTGAAAATCTTCATGTATTATATAAAAAATTCTTAAGAAAACAAAACATGCTTAAAACTAAAGAGCCACAAGATGAGTCACAGGGAATCAACTCATGACTGGGTATGAATGGGGGCCTGAGAGGGCCAGAAAGAGGGTGGGGGTGGGGTTATCCTGGAACTGAGCAGCCAAGAGCTGGAGAATCAGCTCACATTCCAGCCCCATAAAGTCACTGGGCGAATTCAACTCCTTTCTAGAGGATGTTTACCTCTAGAGGAGCATCTGTGGAAGATGGTGGACATTTCCTGGAAAGAGATCATTGCTGGTGACAGGTGCCCTTTGCATAAACATTGCAGCTCCCTCCATATTTGAAATATCAGAAAGAACTGTGTCCTGGCATATAATCACCCATGCACTTGGGAACAAGTTCTACATAACAAAAATGAAGTGCCAACAGCTGAAGAGAATTCAACCTCGCATCAGCCCCACTCATTTGCGTATCTAGTGAACTGACCATGTGGCGTGAAGCAGCCACAGCAAAATTCTGTGCCATGACTGCCCTTGATATACAGAAAAAAGTTTTTTCACTAGTACTCTACGACTAGGCATGAAATTTTGTTTCCAGCCAAAAGCAGACACACCACTCTGGCAGCCACTGAGTTTATCAGAACAAAGACACACAATTGGTTCCTATAAATTATGACTACGAGGCTAAAATGAAAGCTATTTTCACAGCATAAATACTCAACACTCCTCTCTCAGTGGTTAGTAGATAATGAAATTTGAATTTGTTTTAACTCTCCTGTCTACACAATTACAAATATGTAGCAAAAAATAATAATAAATTTAAATTTAGCTAATGAGAACATTTAGAGTCAAATATTAGCAATTGCACAGCATTTTCTAATTTCATTGATAAAAACAGTTTATATTTTTGTATTAAGAGTCAAATCACATGGGAGTACTGGCTTTTCCATGTGCTGATTTGATTTTGAATTTCATTTGAAAGCCACAATGTAAAACAGGAATAGAAACAGTTCTTTGAGATTATTTTATTTTTCAAATTAGAATTTATTGCACCTATACAAACATAGACCAAAATATTTCAACAAACACAATGTGTTGGTTAT
This sequence comes from Furipterus horrens, assembly GCF_987537825.1. NCBI lineage: Eukaryota > Metazoa > Chordata > Mammalia > Chiroptera > Furipteridae > Furipterus > Furipterus horrens. Next base: position 55,320,746 of record NW_028327177.1, read on the forward strand.
TTTTATACAGTGGTGGTGTTCTTAAGCAGAATAATGAGGCAGTAAAGTAGGTATGCCAAGGTCTAAGTGTATGGAGGGGCTTTAAATCATGAGTTGTTTACTAGCAGTGCTATCCTACAGAGCATGCCTAAATGCTTCCTGAAACAAAACTTACTTAGAAGTTAGCCACACTGCTCCTGCAGTTAACCAGCCAAATTACTCTTTATGTAACATTTGAAACACTTCTAACCAGAATTAAGGGATTTTTTTCCCCTTACACTTGGCAAGGATCTGAAAAGTCTAATGTGGAGGAGGTGAAAATTGCCATTTCCAAATCCCGAAAGCCAACTAAGCTGTCCATGGTGACTTAAACCAAATTCTCTCACAATGGAGTATTTGTTAGTGCCAAGTTAGACTTTAAGGAGCAAAGTGAGAGATTTCAAATGGATGATAAGCACATCATTTCCACCACTTTTTTGTCCTAAGAGTTAACCACCCCCCTCCCCAAGCTGTTCTCTCCCTCTGCTTTGGCAAAAATCCGTCCCCATTTATGCAACATTCTCTCAGACAGAAGTCATGGCAGGCCGCACCCACTGCTGTGGGGCCAATATCAAACCCTTACTGCACCCTGCTCAAAATGTTTTCCATTGTATCCAGCAAGTGAAAACAGTGGGCATTAGTTGAACCAGGTTTGTAACCTTACATTCTTTCCTACTTTATCTTGGGGACAGTCAGCAGAAGACTACACAACTTCTCTCCAAACCATTCCTAATCTCATTAGGAAGTTCAATTGACAGCAGTCTGCATTCCCTTGGTAAGGGCAAAAGCAGTTATGAGCCTCATGCCCTGCCTAAGAAACTGGCAGAGCTAACCAAACTGATACTTCCCAATACAGCTGTGCTGGCAGGTAGACCCAAACAAACACTTCGGGGCACTGAGGAAGGCTGCCAGAAGCTCTATTTCGGCATGGCGTTGCTTCTTTGTAAATTACTCTTACTCAAATGGGAATTTTAGCTGTTTTGTTTAAGTGTAGAATTTCTTTTTCATTTTAACCTCCAAGTATATTTCCATGGCAGCAAGGCTAAATTCATACCATGTTTTAAAGCCTTCAATGGGGAGTGAACATGGAATTGACACATTCAAAAATGTTCATCTTCTGCCCAAAAAAGGCTGGTAAATTAAGACAAGGACTTTAGTAAAATCCTGTGTGACAGTGATTAGAAATAAGCACAGAGTAACCCAAATGTATCTGAATAAACACCTTATGTTAGTAAACAATATTTTCATACTTCTAATTTAGCAATTTTGAGCTATACATTTTAATGTTATCAGCTATGCTTCCTTTGAAGCAACTATTATATGGTAAAAGCAACTGAGAAAGGGCTCTGACCTCATGCATTTGCTGATAAAACAAATTTTGTTGTCAACAATATAGCTGCTGAATGATATTAACATAACTCAATTTAAAGTTTCTAGGATGACTATATAATAAAAGGCTATTGCAAGGTCTCTGTTGTTAAAGATTTTAACCAAGGATATGACCAGCTACCAAATCTAATCTGTTGGTCAAAGTGGGGATGGGGTTGGAGGGGAGGTAAATGAGGGTAAACATCTTTCCTGTCCCAGCAAAGCAAACATACGTCTGGTTCCCAAGGCCTCTGACTCTGTACTGAAGGAGTGACACCCAGACACATCTGATCTGGACTATTTGCTGTCTCTAACAGACTCTCCATCCATGACTATTAGAGTGGTAGCCATTTAAGTCAAATTAGTAAAAATGTATTTATGATTATGAAGAATGTTTTTTATGAAACTGGGATAAACGAATCTATTAAATGCCACTTTGTTTTACTGTGAAGTCATCTTACAACAAGAAAACCAGAACTTATGGAATCTGAAGATTCTTAATCTGTGGAATTGCAAAAGAATAGCCTACATCAGCGAGGGGTAAAAAGTACTTGAACTAGCAGAATGGGATCTAGAGATAAACCATAAATTTTAAAAAGTAAAATTAATTCTATCACAAAAAAGAATAACCAAATTCAAAACATCTCCATGATATTATGTAAAATATTATTTGGAAGAAAAACATTTCCCTTTGCATTTTTTAAAGTATTTTTATTTTTATTTTTGTTCAATGTCATGGGACTTCTATAATGATGTAATGATGTGTCAAAAAAAATTTTGTTTTAATTGGGTGGATGCATTGTTTTTAATGTTACAGTCACTGTTGATTTAGTCACACAGCCACTTGTTTGCATCCTCTGGAGCCCAGTAAGGACCTGCTTGATGTTATCCCCATCTGAAAATTCCCATGTCCATCTCCAAATCTCTACCTTGGTTCATCACAAATAAAGGGTACCAGCCTCAGCAAAGCCCTGCACAGTTGAGAAACTGCCTGTGTCCTGACATGCAGAAAATTTTTCCACATCTGATTTATTTAAACTTTCTTCCAAGGCATCATTTCCTGTTGAGAGACAAATAAGTGAATTGTAAATAATAATATTAAATTTGTCATGACACCAATAAGTTCTTGCTATAATTCAACAAATTTATTTTATTTAGAAAGAACAAAAATTAACTAGTGTCCTGCTTGCTTCTGATAAAAATTCTTAAATATTCAAAAGGAGGAGGAATATAGTACTTAGTAGTAATGACTCATTCCCAATAAAAATGTTCTTTGGTCAAGGACCAACTAAAATTTATGTAACCCAAATTAACTCTATAGCAATAGAGATGGACCTGCTCTACTAAAACTCAAATATCCTCAAGCAGATTTCCCAATAGGTACCTAATGGTACATGATTCAGGAAAATACAGAGAAAGAAAGGACAGGGAGGTAGGGGAGAAAAGAGGGTATGGGGGAGAAGAGAAAGGAAGATAAAAAGAAAGAAAGAGAGACAAAAAGAGAGAAAGAAGGAAGGAAGGAAGGAAGAAATTTGTAAGGAAGAAGAGAGGAAGGATAATATGAACACTTTCATTGTTTTAAGAAAGACAATCCTGACCAAGAGTTGAATGAATTTTAAGAAATCAAGTCATTTACAGTGTGTGTGTTAAATATTCCAGATTAGCCTACTCTATATTTTCTCTCTGAGAATTCAGACATGCTACAATGAGCCAGCAAAAGTTCTCTGGCATGAAGACTTGGTGTTTCCCTAAGAGAAACAAAAAGAGAAAAATTGGGCTTTCTTTTGGGTAATCTCTAAGGGACAGCAAGTTTCTTCTGATATAAGAAGCAGAAGACCCCAGGTGGGCATGCTCCTGTGTGGCCCAAGTGAGTGTACTCTCTCCTTCTGATGCATCATATCATAAGCCTAATAAATGAGTCACAGCACTAAGAGTATCATAAGAAACCCTTCAGGGAACCTGTTGAGAAACCAACAGAGTACACCCTTCCTCACTTATGAAAGGGTTATGTCAGCCCCACACTCCTAGATGGCATTAGCGCAATAACAGTGAAAGATGGAAGTCATAAGGCAGTACAGACTGGCATTTATAGCCACCAGTCAGACTTAGAAACAAAGACTCTGGTGGGCAGCACATTTCCAGGGACCCCATTTCCTACCTTAGGAGTTAAGTGCTCCCAAAATAACTTGCAAAAATATGGTTGCATTTTCCATAGAACCTCTTAATTGTCCAAGAGATCTGCAAGCCTCTTGAGGATTGAAGGTATGCCTTACAGTTGGATGCTAAGTATCCATAACAACAGGCAGTCCGCAAGAGGCAGTCAATAAATGCTAGGGCAAAGGCTGAAAGGAAGACTCTGCTTTTTGGTCAAATGTGGGTTTGAATTCATGTTCAGTGGAATCCTTTGACCAAAGAGCTAGTTTCCTTGTCTTTTAAAAAAAGACACCTCTGTGGCAGAGAAGTTGTGAGGATAAAGACAATGTGGTGCACGTGAAGCTACCTGCACAAGGTCTGGCACTGAATAGGTGCTCAATCACCAATAGCTCTCCATTCTGTCCCAACTGCAACTGGCAGCCATTTCTCTACATCTTCTCTCTTGCAATTTAGCAGCGAACAGCCAGTAAATGGCCAAAAATTATTTCTTAGAATATCAGGTGTATGTTGAACTTTGAAAAAAAATACTGCATTTTTTAGGTGAGTTCAAGATGCTGAAATATTTTTAATATATAAACCTTAATTCCAAGTGAAGTTGAGCTTATTGCTTATAGTGGTAAGGGAGAACACAACCATGTGGAGTTTTGTCAGTGCTTCACAGAGGGAAAGGTAGGGTCAAAATTGCCTGAGAATTTTAAGTTTGACTTAAAGCAAAGGCTCACTTAGGATCTAGGAATGATCATGATACAACAGTATAGGAGAAGAAGAAACAGCCAGGTGAAGACTTTGAGATGAGAAATTACTTTGAATCTTAGGCAATACATTTTGTTCATATTGAAGAGTTGATAAGTCTTTCAGGAATTTCCTGTAAAGAACAATCAAATCATTTGCCTGGGCAGATATCCAGAAAAATAAAGGTATCCTATGAAAACAGAGGAATAGCAAACTATGCTAATGCATACAGTAGGTGTGGTTGTGGTTTTCAGTGTCCAGACTGAGTGTGGCATTGGACAGTCTCTGTCCTCAGCCCCTTTCTGGTCATTCTTCACCCTAAGAGGAAGGATAAATCATTGATTAAGTATCTGAGTGTGCACTCCATCCAGATCTTCACTGCTGTTTGAGGTGTCATAATTACATGCCAATTGTCCATAGACACTTATTCCAAACTCCACGTTTTCAGTGGTGCTTCCTTCAGCCTCCAGCAATACTATGTTTTCCAGTTTTTTCTGGAGTACGTTTTGATGGATCATTTGACAGAACCTTGGCTGTCCACCAGCATTTAAAACTCTGGAGATCACACATCAGGAGACATACTCAGAGAAAGATTGTGATCAAAGTTTGTAGTCCACTTCTCAGCCTGGTGTCAAGAGTATCCAGGTTAAACCAAGAGAACAGATCCCATCCCCAGTCTACAGTCCACAGAACTATTAGCCAAATTACCTCATTCTCTGATTTCTTACTTTTGCACCCTAGACCTTATAATATAAAAGATCCTACAGAGAGTTCTTCAGGGTAGTAAGTGCAGCCTTGATCCCACTATGCAGTATGTATCCCCCATAGAGAGGCACTGCCATATTGGGGCAGCTCAGTTCTAAACCATCGCCCACCTACTTCCATGAACTTCTCAGGTGAGGAGTTTGATACCATTAGTCATCATCTAACTCCCTGTTTTTCTCTAAGCCATAGCATGCAGGATTCACCTGACTTTCCAGGCCACTTGTAAAGCATGAAATAAGGAACCAGAGGAGAAAAGAAAGAAGTCAGAGTAGTTAGATGAGAGCCAATTTTTCTTTCTTGAGTTAAATTGTCTGCTGATCTTTTTGTCTTAGAGGACAAACCAGTGGACCAAATGGACCTTGTGTGATGTCAGAGACAATCCTGAAACAAATACTAATTTACCAACGTAATAAGTCCCTCCCCAACTTGCAGAGGACAGTAGGTCTTTGTGTTACAGATCCAGCACTAGTCAATGGGAGCCACCAGTGTGACCTGTTTTGAGCCAGATGCCCCATAGAATTCTCAAATAATGCTGGAACATTCAGATGCCAGGCAACAGTTGTGTATATCAAGGTGAACAGTAACATATCAATCTTGTAGGACCTATGAGCAAGACAAACTGCAAATAGGCACCATCACAGGACTGGCTCCCATGTAAGGTCCAGAGCACTGTCAAATGAAGACAGAAATCTCTTTTTGCAGGTACAATGTGATGAGGGGTTTAGATTTTTGGTTGTCTGGCCTATGGCGGCATTGCCAATCTAAAACATCACCAAATGGTTGAACCCAATTACCTAGAAAACTAATTGATTTATGACAAGGAACTGAAACCAAAGGAAATTAGTGTTTCCCAATGAGAATTATATACTAACCAACAGTTCATTTGATCATACTTTAGTCAGTTTGTGATAAATTATAGCCAAGTATCAGACTCATACTAAAGACAAAATATGCACAAAGCAATTATTAAAAATAGGGTATGTCTAAGTAAATAATCACCATAGTCAGTTAGAAGAAATAAAGTAGCTAGAGAAGGAATGTAGATTGAAGGGTGAAAACTGTGGTCTGGTTCTGTGAATCTGGAATGAAAGCTGTCTCTGCCTAATGACCAGCTGCCTTGAGAGGGCTCCTAGGAAACTTCTGCTTGAGGTCTCTAATGTGGGCAGTCTTCTTGTGATCGGAGGATATTTATGTCTCTTTAGTTGAGGGCATGAGTCCAATAATAAACTCCTTAAGAGTTTCCCAGCTGTTCTACTTGTTAATAATACCTGATAGAATTCTTCCAATCAAGGCTGGAAAGAAAATCTCTGCCCTGTATCTGAGGCCTCAGGAAAGCACCAAAGTCAAACACAGTATTTGTAGATGTCAGAGACTTAAAATGGCTATGGTTAACTTATTACTGATCATTTCCAAAGTGAAAGATTTGATGAGAGTTTATTACAACAATGCAAATGACAAAGAAATCTGGTTGCTTCCATGGTCTGCAGAACAAACATAATAAAAGCAATATAAAGTTTTAGACAGAATGTCTATAAAGATAATGATTAAGAGAGTGTTTTCATCAGCAATGTGCACTAATCTGATTTATAAAAATAAATTTGTAATGTTTAAAGAGGGAAAAACATTGATATATGTGATTATCCAGCAACAGAACATATACAACATACCAATAATATACCAAGCATTCAATTAAAATATACCAAAAATACATCAAGAATATTCACAAATAGGTTCTATGAGTCTGGAATAGGTCTTAAACATCTGTATTTTAATAGAACTTTCTAAGTAAGTCTGATATACATCCCAAATTGAAAACACTAGCCTAAAAAAATGCTAGATTCCAATTAAAGTAAGATTGTAACCAAGTAAACATTTTAAGTAATAACCAAAATTATGGCTGATTACTATATTGTTGTTGTCTAACAACAGGGCACTGAGAATATGGACATGTACCCACACACACACATCCATACCATGGACAGCAAGGGACTGACCAACAGCTAGTTTCTTCTCATTTAACATACATTTTATGGAATATTAAAAGATTTTTCCTATACATATTTAGCATAAAGAAGGTCCAGCATCTCTTCTGATTTGTCAATTCTTTCCATAAAACTCATTAGTAGTAACATATCAAATAATTCTAATTATTTTAGGTACCTCTCTTTTTAAGGTCAAAGAATAGGTCCTTGTGATTTTCAGGGTTCTGGGAAATCCCCAAATAGCTTGAGTTACATCAAAATACCCTGAAAGCTATTTCACTTCATTTTAAATTTAGAAATCAACTATTAGGAAGGAAAAAGTTGTCATGAGATTTGAACACTTAAGATAGGATGCCTGAGATTTGGCTACTCATTTAAAAGTGACAATAAAACACTTAAAAATAAACGTAGGAGTTAATGTAATTAGCAAGAGCCTTAGTTCTTTCAAAGTAAGGAAGCTTTGTTTTCTTTTTCCAGTTGTGACAACAGTTGATAACATTCAAATTAATTATAATATTGAAAATGGAAAACTCTGACTTCAAATGAATAATGAAAAGCAAAGCCAGACACGGCTCTGAGATGACATGTGATTTTCATGAGGATGGGAACATTTAACATTTATATAACAGTTCATATTCTCAAAGTCATATATCAATGACAACTGTAAAATACATCTTTAATTTGAATTGATGAAATGTTCTGCAGGGGTGCATTCAGGAGGTAGTCTTCCCTCCCTAAATAAAATAAGACAGAAAGAGATTTGGATAAACAAATACTTAAATAGTGCTTGTACAAATTGAAGTCAAATGCCCTGATAATCCAATCATTTGAAGTGATTTAACCTAGTAGGTATATTTTTGTTATTCATTCATATGAATATTCATAGTATGTTATAACTCATCATGTATTTAGAAATTAAGGGTAATCCATATTCTGAAAGGAAAAGAATTGATTTATATATATAAACTATAATCCTTAGACACTACTTTAAATAAAAGCATTTAGACCATGTATTTACTGCAAAATTGACTTCTCTGCTCTTCCTATATCTTTGCCTTTGTTAAACTTTAGCTAAAAGTTTTCATGAAGGCCACACATGCTCAGAGATTTCAGTTAAACTCGCATCATCTCTGCACCAATGGTCAATCTATTAACATGGAGATGGAGAGCCAAAACACAGTCCTGTGGTGATTTCACCCCTAGCAAGGCACTTTTAGTACAATGTCACTGCCACCCCTAACTTCCCCCTTGTAGTTAAGGGTGGCCAAAAATATCATCATGGATTGAAGCAGCAGTGCTCCATGTCACTTCCAGGCCTCACCCATGTGGCCTTGCAAACTTTTTCCCTCTTTGGTTGATTGCAGTAGTAATGACAAGAACAATTTTACAAGTCACATAACAATGTCTGAACTGCCATTATCCTAGATCTCTAAATGACCCTAAGACTAGCTGTCCACTAACCTGGAACACCTCCTGGATTGTAAACCTGAAAGGAATGTAAGTTTTATTTTGCTTGAGAGGTATATCTGAAGGTCTATTGATTTTGTTTTTTTCTTTTTAATCATTTTTTAATCATTAATGATTTGCTGCTATAAACTTAAGATTTCTAAACCCACCTGGAGGAACTAGTATAAATAACTGGTGGACATGAACAACAGGGTGGGGACTGCCCTCACGAGTAGGGGTGGGTGGGCAGGGCAGGGGAGAGTAACGGGGGAAAAATGGGACAACGGCAATAGAACAACAATAAAAAATTGAAATAAATAAATAAATAAATAAATAAAGCCACCTGGCCTCTCAGTAGAACTCTGCAATTCTTAAGAAGCTGCCACTCTCTTTGCTTCTTCCGGTTTTTGAAACCTTCAGCACTCTTCAAAATATCATTCTAACTATAACCTTTCCGTTCTCAGCAGATGGCATTGGTTCAAAGAGAAAATGATGCCATCAGGCATGAATTTTAACAAATTTTCCCCTTTCCCAATTCAAAAATTATCCATATTAGTCCCAATCTTAGTTCTTTTCACTTCAGTAAGAATTTTCTTTCTTTTTAAAAGTACTCTCCACATGATCTCTAATTTTACCATTTAATCTGCTTAAAGCTTTCTCTATAGACCTTATTTTTCTTTTTTTGTGTATATTTTATTGATTATGTTGTTACAATAGTTCCAATTTTTCCCCCTTTGCTCCCCTCCACCCAGCACCCCCCTTCTCCCAGCAATCCCACACCCCCTTAGTCCATGTCCATGGGTCATGCACATAAGTTCTTTGGCTTCACCCTTTCCTATATTCTTCTTTTTCTTAATTAATTAATTAATTTTTATAACAATAAAAAATAACAAATCCCCCCCCCTCAGACTTAAGACCCTTTATAATCTTATAAAGGACAATGATTGAAGGTCTCGTGCTCCTCTAGCTGCTTCAAGCTGGACATGGTCGTCATCTCACCCACCCTTGGGTCCAGAAATCCCTAATAAGAGTGGGAGTGTAGAGGGGAGGGTGGCCTTCCCACATGGAGAAGGATCGTGCAGACTCCAGGTCAGCCAGCCTGGTTAAACAGGCTGGCATCCCCATTGCACCCCAGGGGCAACAGACTCAGAGACAGGGCCAAAAGGCATCATTCAATCCACAACCACTAGATGACAAAAGGCAGGAACCAATCCTTCAATGTCCCATATTAGGGAAAAAAAAGAAAAAAAGGCTCTCTGGAAGAAGGTGTGCAATGTACGTCACACCTGTCCAAAACCCTTTTGCCCACTATACTTAGTTTGGGCTGAGGGAAATATTTTAGATTTTCCACCTCTCAGACCTCTGGGCTTTTTCTGTCCAAGCCTTTAGAATAGAAAAGAGAAACAATTTTTAAAGTGAAGCCCACAGACCACCCCACGCTTCACCAACCCAGCCACTTAGTTTAGCCAAACCATTGAGTCTCAGGAGGCAGCAATGCAGACAGTATTAAGTGAGACCTATATGTACAGGCAATCACTTAAGTGATGAGATCATAGGCTTATGCCCTATTAAAACAAATACACATGTTAATTTATGTAATATAACTCACAAACCAGTTTCTATATCTGCAAGACTCTCTTATTGGAAAGACAAACAGTTGCAAGGCATTTGATATTCTTCTTGCCTGTAAATTAAGCATCTTTGATGATGTGACAGACCTGGTTTAACTTTCAAGTGAAAACAAACTTTAAATGAAAATAAACTTTAAAGACAGTTAGCTGCACTACTTTATAGTCCACCACTGAGCATTGTGATTTTCCTTGAATTGTGATTCTTCTCCTTAAGATTACCCTCCTTGTCATTAAAGGGACCACATTAAGTCAAGTTTTAATTTATACTGTTTGTTTGCATAAACACAACAAGAGCAGCAAATGATTACATATGATCTTTACATCTGCTTTGCTGGAACTTACACAAGGAACTTTTAGGGTGATTTTCAGTCCACCCTTCAGGGCACAGGAGCTGAACCATATACCTGCCATTACAGGCTTTGCCTGTAAACACCAGTCTTTTCCAAGTCCTTCAGGTTTTCCATTGTGCTTTAAGGTCTCTTCTAGCCATCTTTCAGGAAAGCAACCTTCATTCCTTCCCTGGAAAGATTGACATGAACCACACAACCAACCAAGGTACCAGGTCTTTTTTCTCATGGGCTTTTATTACCTTTGAAAGTCAATCCCAGTTCCTCAGGGCATTTTGCTTACAACCAGAGTCCAAGCATGTCTCCTTTATGCATGACATTCCAGTCAAAGTCATGGTCAACAAAATCTCTATTAACAACTGGTCTTATTAGCTTTATGCAAAGAACCTTATGTCATTGCTTACTTCTTCAGAATGCCAAATTCTGGAGGGATCAGATAGGGAGGAAAATATACAGTGTGAAGGAAAATCTTTGTCCTATTATTCACTAAAATTGCATTTCCATACTTTACATTTTCTTTTGTTCACTGTCTTCCATGGGAGGTTTTGTTGGGTTTTTCTTCAGAGGGAGGGGGGTTGCTGGCTCATTTATTAATTTATTTTGCTTTCATTTTTGTTTCCCCACTAAAAATTTTTTTTTGTCTGTTTTTCTATTACAGTTGTCCCACCCCTTTCTCCACTGCTTCCTCGAACCCTGCCCACCCCTTCTCCCACAGTCAGTCCCCACCCAGCCATCCATGTCCACAGGTCATCCACACATGTTCTTTGACTAGACCCTTCCCCTTCTTACCCCCTTCTCTCCCTCCCCCCCGTCACTGTTAGACTACTCCTTGTTTACATACCTCTAGTTCAATTTTTCTCATTTGTTTGTGTTGTTCATTAGACTCCTGTAATAGGTGATAGCATAGGGTATTTTTCTTTCGTTGCCTGGCTTATTTCTCTAAGCATAATTCTCTCTAGTTCAGTCCATGTTGTTGCAAATGGTAGAAGTTCCTTCTTTCTTTCTGCTACATATTAATCAATCATATTATAGGACAATACTTATTCCAATGCCTTTTCTGTGACAGTGGCTAGAAGCTTGTTTACAAAAATCTCCACCCTTGGAGGTTGAATGACAGAAGTAGAAGCATCTAGCTGTTTCATCTGTAAAGCCATAAACCTCTTCAGAGTTCTACTTTGCTTTCATTCTAATGTGCTTTCAAAATACTCAGCAAGGTATTGAATTTCTGGCAATGGAGTTATTTCCCATTCTGCTATGTGCTTATGTATTAACCCCAATTTCTGCTTTAACTCCATTTACAAAAAACTGAGGAGAGGGTTGGAAATCAATATGCTTCAAGAACTGTTCCTGGTATTAAGTAGCTCATTCCAGAGTTCTCCAACCTCTGTTCTTTCTTTGCTTGTAGGACTTCATTACAGTCTAATCTATTTTCATAGAAAAGACTTTGGGGACAGTCTCCAAAAGACATCTTCCAACTTGGATAGCTTTCAAAGTCCCTCTGATTTCCTATAAAATTTGAGGTCATTTAAACCATCTTCAAAGTTTCTCATTCTGCTTTTTATATTCCTGATAATAATGAATCAATTGATATATATTAAGGAGTTCCAGATTATAGATTCCTAGAATTATTCTAAGCCCTTCTACAAATGGCTTCCTAACTTGATAAATCTTTGAAAAGTTTAACAATGGTGGTGTGTACACAGGAAAACCAGGAGTTGACATCATCAGAAAAGGGCTCCTTATCCTGAGAGAAGTTTAGTTTTAAGAAGCAACTGAATCTGAGGGGATTTTGGCTGGTAGGAAGGAAGAGAGTGGATCAGAGGGAGAGATGGGGCAGAAGAAAGTGGAGTATAGAGTAGGGGAGAGAAGCAGTAGGATAACAGCTACTTTTCTTTGGCCTTAGCCAAGAAATATCTTATGGAGGAGATTTTTTTTAACTAAAAAAAAAAGTTGCTGATGCTTTCTCTAATTAAAAAATGAGAATTATCAAAATGGATATGCCTTTTGACTCAGCTATCCCACTTCTGAGAATATGAGGTCTGTCTAGAAAAAGTCTAGCCATTGTTAATATAATGAGAACTGTTTTGTGCAACATCGATGTAACCCAGCAGCCAAAGAGAGTGGACTGGAATGCACATGCATGAACAATGACAACTTCACTGTACTAGTCAGTGGGGGCAGTAGACACTATTGAGTGAGCATGTGTACTGTGTGGTCATCACATTCAAAATAACTGAGTGAGTAAAGCAACAAATATGCATCAAATTTTACAGTAAGCTTGAACATTCCTCCATGGAAACTATTTGGGTGATTCAGAAGGCCACAGCTATGGGCAACTGATGATTGGCAGCTTCATCACAACAATGTGCCTCCTCATGCATCACATGTCGTGCAGAGTTTTTTGGAAAAACATCAAATCACCGAGATGACAGCCCAGATTTGGTGCCCTGTGACTTTTGGATTTTCCCAAAAACTAAAATCACCTTTGAAAGGGAAGAGATTTCAGACCATCGATGAAACTTAAGAAAATACAATGAAGCAGCTGATGGCAATTGGGAGAACCGTGTGGGGTCCCAAGGTGCCTACTTTGAAGGGGACTGAAATGTCATTGTCCTATACACAATGTATTTTGTATCTTCTTCAATAAATGTCTCTATTTTTCATATTACATGGCTGGATACCTTCTGGAAAGACCTCATATAGCTGAAGAATCCCAAAACACTAATTCAAAAGAACATAAGCACCCCCATGTTCATTGATATATTATTTACAGTCATCAAGATTTTGAAGCAGCGCAAGTGTCCATCAGTAGATAAGTGGAAAAAACAACTATAGGACATTTACACAATGGAATGTTAGTCATAAAAAAGAAGAAAATTTTAGTCGTTGTGACAGCATGGATAGACCTGGAGAACATTATGTTAAGTGAAACAAGCCAGACAGAGAAAGACAAATACCATATGATTTCACTTATATGTGGAATCTAATGAACAGACTGAACTGACAAGCAAAATAGAGACAAACTGATAGAGAGCATGCTGACAGCAATTGGGCTGGGTGGAAGAGGTTAGGGAGTGGAGGGATCTAGCAAAAAGGAAAATGAACTCATGGACCTGTACAGCAGTGTAGTGATTTCAGGGGAGAGGGCGGTATAAGGGGGTTAAATGGTAATGGAAAAAAAATACAATAAATATTTTTTTTAATTAGAACTATTGAAAGTTTGAAATTTGCTCTGCTTTTTTCCAAAATACCTCTCAAATAAACAATCTTAGTCATATCAAAATATCCACCAAAAAAACTCCACAAATTTCCTTGGTTAACTTATATGACTTAGTAAGTGCACAAATCTGGATTATAATGTAAATATATTATTCAGGAAACAGGGGTCCAGCCAAGAAGAAGAGTCACAGACTTAACTTTACACTGAGTCAAATCCATGAAAGTCTGGGACTATTTTGTCCCAAAACATTGCTTATTCACCCTTTGTCTCAGCCTTCTCTGCTACAGGTTATCCAGCTACAAACCCCAGACAAGGCTTGTGTCCCCAGAAGAATGGAAGGGTTTGAAAAGGAGGTAATTCTCAGAACCAGATTCTCCTAGATAAAAGATAAGACCGGAAATTTTTCAAATGGCTTTGATGAGTAACCTATGGCAAAATTTGTCCAAAGGATGTCAGTGTTAAACCTTCAGAACTTTCTAGTCCCCAGGCTGCCTTGAGAAATGAGCTCATTTTAAGGTTCCTCTTAATGAAGGACAATAAAACCATAGGGAAGAGACTAAGAGTAGTGTTAGTAATCAGGTAGATTTCCAGCAAGAGTAAGCATTTCTCAAATCTGATCAGACAGCCAAAAGGTATCTAACGAGCATTCTTTATTTCTTGTATACAAAATAAACTCAGCATCTGGGATATCACTTAAAAAGATAGTTTTTCTAACTAATAGGAGACCCAGTTACCTCAGCATCATGGTCAGGAAGCCTTGAAGCCTAGCAGGGGCTCCAGAGGCCTAGGAGGAGTGAGCTGTTTCCCAGTTGAAAATTGTGGCTGGAAGGTCTCAGTCTTCACTAGATCTCAGTGGGTGGGACTGCTAAACATAAAAAACATCTGAATCCTCAAAGGTCAGCAAAAGGACCTGTTGATAAAATGAAGCTCAGTTTATAACTTACTGTGTGGTAAGCAATTTTCACCATATCACAAAGCTATAGCAGTACCTCAAAGGTGGGAAGGGAAGGTTAAAATTGATTGAGAATTGAGGGTTTACTTAGAGCCTGGCTCATTTAGGATCAAGTAAGGATCATGACACAATAGTCCAGGACAAGAGGAGAAACAAGGGAGGACTTTGAGATGAGGGATTCCTTTAAATATTAGAGCATGAACTGATGCTTCCTATGGAAGAGTTGATGTGTTTTTTAGGAAGTTCCTGTAATTTAAAATCAAACCATTTGCCTGGGCAAGAGATTCATGGAAAAATAAAGTTAGGCTAATGAAGCAGAGGAATAGCAAAAAATCATGCTACTGTAGACATTAGGGTGTGGTTTTAATTTTCAGAGTCTAGGAAGAATGTGGAGCAAAGATATTCAAGTAAGACTATATCATAAATAATATCATTAAATAATCTAATAAACAATAAGAATAATCAACAAAACTTATTTCATAGAAATTCAAAAATAAACTTCAAGAAAAATCCATTTCAACACTGGGATTAGCAAAATAAAAAATATTTAATGAATTTTTTTTATCCTCACATGAGAACATTTTTATCATTGGTGTTTTAGAGAGAGAAGGGAGAGTAGAAGTGAGAGAAAGAAATGTAGATGAGAGAGAAGAAGCATCGATTGATTGCTTCCCAAGCACAACACAACTGGGGGTCGTATGCACCAGGTTGGGGGACAGAACTCACAATCTAGGTATGTGATCTGACCAGGAACTGGACCTGCAACCCTTTACTTATGGGACAACACTCTTACCAACGGAGCCACACTGGCCAAAGCAAATTTAATGAACATTATTGAGTATTTGCTCAGTGTCAGAGTTTCACAAATTTTCTCATTTGTTCAATAGTGTCATAAGTATTATTATCCTCACTTTTGGCATCTAGACTATGGAGCACCCAAGAAGTTAAAATAAGTTGTCCAAGGTCATGCAGTGGGAAAGTAAGCCTAATTTAAACCCAGGACTTTTTAACTTCAAGACCAACATTGTTTCACTGTATCATAAATGCCACTCAACATTAGAAAATTATGAAGGAAAAGGAAAAATAACTCAACGGGACAACCCATGCCCAGAAACCTCCCAGAGTCATCATCTATCACCATATATTAAGTCCAAGGCTTTGTTTTTTCCTCTATGTCTTCCTTCCCTTTGGACAAAAATGCAGTTGTGTTAATGTGCCATATTCCAAGTATCAATGCTCCAGGTAACAGCCCCTATCCTGGCCTCTTTGCTCTATTCCAGCCATGCAAATGCAGTCATAGTCATAAGATGAAAGTCCCTCTCCTGTCCACAGAGATCCATGGGGTCAAATTGAACTGCTTAGCTTGCACATTTCTCACACTGTGATTTACATTTCCAGGAGTATATTAGATTACAGCAGGACTGGGAAGAGAACTTCCTTCTTGGAATTGACCTCACTGGAGCCCTCTGAGAATTAAGGGAAAAGAGGGTGTTTGCCAGGTCTGGGTGGTTTCAGGATGTCCCAAGGGAAAGTTGAGGAAGAGCCTTCAATGAAAGCTGCATTTTCTTGTCTTCTCCTGAGTTTTCAATATGTATCTGATCCAGGCCCCAATGATGAGAGGATGTGCAAGTTCCCAGCCAAGAAGGGCCTTTGTCATGCTTATTAGACCTACCATGGAGATGTGTAGGGAAAACACATGTAGAAGCTGTGATTATTCAAGTCATTTTTTCATAAGCTCTCGTTGTTCGTATGCTCACGGCCAGGTTCTTTCAGAAAATATATAAAATCTATGAGCTATATATTATCCTCATCTTGATGATGTGAGGCTCAGCAGAGTTAGATATGTTGCCCCTATGCCTCAGACTTCAAGAGATGTTTTTACAGGGCTTTGGTCACAAATAGGGCAGTATAGCATCTTCCTTCAGCAAATAGGTCACAAAACAGAATTTCCCCATCCCTGTTCAGAGCCACCAAGTGGCCTGCTGTACAAGTGCCTACAGTGAGGAACATGAGGATCATAAAAGAAGGTCAAGCAAGGCCTCACAAGGGAGTAGCTGTTTGTGCTAGACCTCCAGAAATGACTAGCAATGGACCACAGAGATGAACTTATTGGCCAATTGCAAACCTCGTAGGAAGTAGCTGAGTCACCAACAATAGTAGCAACAATAATGATATTATATCATTTACTAAGCATCATGTACCAAGAACTTTAAATCTGTGACCTCATTTACTTCTTACTAAATATTTACTAAATAAATACTTTTTACAAAATCATCTCCATTTCAGATATAATACACCTATAGTACCTTTAATAAATTATAAATTGCTCACATAAGTAGCTTGTTGGTGGCAAAGCCAGGATCTGAAGCTTCATCTGATACCCATATCCTTCCCCTGAGCCAGGCTGCCTTCCATTCTACTCAGTCAATGGGGCACAACTGGGCCTGGGCTCGGCATGCAGTGTGGCAGAGCCCCCAAGTATATGCCACTCGTTTACAGTAGCCTCAACCACAGACCACCTGCTGAATCACTGATGAGTATGAGCACTTCTGCTTTTGCCTTTTGGCATTTTGTTTTATTTTACAACTCTGTAAGGTAACTATTATTCTTCCCATTTAATAGGTAATTAAACCAAGATTCAGTAAGTTTAGTGATAAGACAAGTCCAAAGTGACTTCTAACCGCTCAGTCTTGGAAAAAGTAGACCAGGGAGCTGGTCTCACCTGCAGCTACCTCTTTTCATTCATTAGAATTTGTCGTTGTAGACAATTCAAAACTCCCTTACATCTCGTTGTTTGATTTAGAGTGTGCTCACAGTTTCCTTTCCAAAAAAACAACAACTAGCTAGTCAACACTTTTTTCTATTTCTCCCCTTCCCAGAAGTTTACCTAATGCTAAATTCTTGAGAGTTTTAAATTGTTCTTACCTCTTACTTTGCCCTCAAAAACCTCCACTGAAGCAGTTGGTGAAGAGAGGGTTGGAACAAGTGAAACAAACGTCCAAATTCCTTAATTCCATACTCCTGTTCTTCATTTGCTGCAAGGTCAGAGTGGTTATGACTGCCCACCCAAGCTATTCCTAGGCCTGAGAGGAACATGGCACAGGGGTCTTTGCAGGGTCTTTTTAGAGGATGCAGGGGAGGACTGAAGACTTAGAATACATACAAAATGAGATTACAGTCTAACTTTTCTTATGCAGAATTAAAATTGTATCTCTTTTATTTAAGCTTCCACTATTTCTATTAAACTCTTACTTCTGATTTATTGTTTCTGATATTTTTGCAGTAAGCAGTTTTAGTTCAATAACTCAGTGGACTCAAAAGTGATGTAATAGCCTCAATGTATTGCTGAAAGAGTGATATGATGTTACTGATAATAATGAAAAGCCCATTCCTGTTATAACTCAAATTTGCCTTTCCCCAAGTGAATTGCAAACAGTGTATATTCATTTATTTGGGTTTTTTTTCCCAGTGAGCTGAAGGACTGCACAGTGAGTTTTTTATTGTTGCTTTTGGCTTTGTTTTTGTTTTTTTGTCTCTTGCTCCCTTTCCTGATTTAATTCACTACTTTTGGGGGGAGGAGGGGGTAAACACAGAGACAAGATGGAAAAAATAAATGTTGCTTTTCAATGAAAAGTGATGCATTGTCTATAGAACACTCTTTCAGACCTCTGATTTTTACCTAGTTCATTGTCATCAAGCTATTTTGTGTCTTTTTGTAAACTTCAGTAAAGAATGAATGTACAAATTTGTACTGTTTTGTAGAATTTTAGTATATTTTGTTTTCCTATGGAAAAGCCAGTTTTGCCTCCATTTGCGATTTAATTCACTTACTCCATATAATTTTTTTTATTTCAGTTGGTTTTGGTCTTAACATTTTTCTGGTTCCCTCACTGATTAAGTAGTAAAATAAAATTTTCAATATTTATCTTTATATCTATATAAGAATTATACTTTTACCTTTTCCTGAAAAAACATATTTTGACAGAGATACAGCCAGAAAGTGGCCCATCTGATTGCATTATACTTGCACAGTACCCTAATGCAAAAGTCTAACATGTTATTCGTCACTAATCTGGGCTTCACAAGCTTAGTGCCTCTTCATATAACTTAAGACTCTCATAACATTTCTCCCTTATATCATTCAATGTCTATTTGTAAGTGACTCTCCTTGATTATACTGTGTACTTCTGAAGATAATTGCACTGTGTTGGCAACATTAAGATGAAATGTATACACAGTAGACTTCTGGCCAAGATGGAGGCTTAGACTGACGTTCCATCTCCCTCCACAGCTAAGAAGGAATACAACTACTGCAAAACCAGAAATAAGCAGAAGTTCCAGAAAATAAATGGAAGTCCAATGTATGAAGTTATAAAGAAGTGGTGCTCGTCCAGACAGGTAGAGGGACGAAGCTGGGGTGCACTGGTTAAGTTGTGCTAGTGGCGGCAGCAGCAGTGATGGCGGCAGGACGGCAGTAGAGACAGACACCCGTATTTAAGGGGAGGTGAGGAGCACCTGGGGAGCACCCCTGGCTGCAGACCAGACCCGTCAGCTTGCGATTCCAACACCAGGGAAGGCAGACCCCCACTGCCTTGGACTGTGAGGCCCAGAGGGGGTGGGGATGGAAGAGGAGGCTCCCGGTCTCTCAGCGGAGAGTGAACAGCAGGAATCCATCTTGGACCCCCACCCCCACAGAAAACACTACAGAGTGGTGAGAAGCGTCGCCCGGTTGTGACTAGAGCACGAGGTTCCACCCCCTATAGCATAGGAGGTGTGACAGCCCTGCCCAGGAAGCAAAGGTAAATACAAAACTGTCAGGATGGTACAGATCATGATAGAGACCCTAGTGAGGATCCAGGAAGCACAGAGAGTTCCAAAAAATGAAGCAGCAGATAGAAAATCTTCCTGAGGCACAGTTCAGTGCTTTGGTTATAAAAATGCTTACTGACCTAGCAGCAGATCTTAAACAAGATGGGGAAGGAAGGAAGGCTAGTCCTGCTGAAATGAACAAAAGCACATATGAAACTAGTGGTGAGGGAAAGAAAACCAGGGATCAAATCAACAAATCAGAACATAGGGAAGGAACAAACGGTCATCCAGTGCAGAAAGAGGAAATAAAAAGTGAGGAAAATGAGGAGAGGCTCAAAAACCTATGGGACAGCTATAAGCGGGCCAACATCCGAATCATAGGGCTGCCAGAAGGTGAAGAAGAAGAACTAGAAATTGAAAAATTATGTGAAAAAATAATGAAGCAGAACGTCCCTAACTTGGGGAAGGAAATAGACTTGCAGGTCCAGGAAGCACAGAGAGTTCCAGATAAGCTGGACTCAGGGAGAACCACTCCAAGACACATTATAATCAAAATGTCAAAAATTAAGGATAAAGAGAGAATCTTAAAAGCAGCAAGAGAAAAGAAGAGAATTATGTACAAAGGGGTCCCAATAAGACTATCAGCTGATTTCTCCAAAGAAATTCTGCAGGCAAGAAGGGACTGGCAAGAAATATTCAAAGTAATGAAAAGCAAAAACCTACAACCATGATTACTCGATCCAGTGAAGCTTTTATTCAGAATAGAAGGGCAGAGAAAGTGCTTCCAGGACAAAGAAAAACTGAAGAAGTTCATCAGATCCAAACCACTGTTATATGAAATGTTAAAGGGACTTGTTTAGGTGAAAGAGGATCAAAACTATGAACATTAAAATGAAAACTGTATCACAACAACAAATAACAGAAGCTAGGGAACCAAAACAAAGGCAGACTAAGTAGACAACGAGAGTGGGAAAAGAATTATAGGTATGGGGAACATTATGGGGGGGAGATCAGCAGGGAGGGAGAAGCGGGGAAAGGGAGGGAGATGGTACAGGAATTAAGAAGCATAGGAGGAGGGAGTGAAGTAGATAGGAAGATGTTGAGAAGAACTATGTGCACAACCAATGGGAATGGACTAAGCGGGGGAGGGAGGGTGGTCACTGGGTGGAGGGAAACAAAGGGAAAGAAATTGGGACAACTGTAACAGCATAATCAATAAAGCATATTATTTTTTAAAAAAGATGAAATGTGCTGGAGGACACTGGCCAGCAAGTATCCTGTTTGAATAACAGAACTATAGGATCAATGGCTTTATTTTTTTCTTGTAAAAAAAAAAGATAAGGCAAGTATGAAAATGATGTAAAATATTTTAGAGTTATTTTGAAAGTTATCTAGATTAATAACATAGTTTAGCAGTAAGTGTCAAGAAATGTCTATTCTCAACATTCTTCCTATAATAACACCAAGACTCCATTGGTGAAAACAATCTGTAGTGCTTTTTTAAAAAAAGAAAAAACAACACACATTTACAGAGATAAAGTATAAACTGCATAATGAATACATTTAGGATATCATATTATTAAATAGTTTTGAGGCAAAGTCATATCTCACTTGAGCACAAAGCAACATTCATTTAAAGAAATTTTAAGTCTGATAAGTGAGAGGAGAGCTGATTGGATTAAACAGTTATATTCAGAGCAGATGAAAACTGGTACTGAAATAACTGAAAATTAAGGAAAAAAAATAATTGACAGGTTTTTGATTCCTGCATTGGTTAGCCAAGACTTTTTTGGTATAACTGGAAATTAATACCAAAATAAAAACTAGAAAAATTATATTCAAAAAACTTTATAGCAGATACCAAAAAAGTATAATTCCTAATATAATCTATTAATTTTTCTTCATTTAATTCCATAAATAGCAAAGAAGACTTTTATCATCAACTTTTTTCTTAAAAATAATTTTATTCTTCAATTACAGTTGATGTACAATATTATATTAGTTTACATCTACAACCCAGTGATTAGATGTTTATATAACTTACAAAGTAATCACCCAGATAAATCTAGTGGCCATCTGATACCATACATAGTTATTACAATATTATTGACTATTTTCCTTATGTTGTACTTTACATCCTTGTGACTATTCTGTAACTACCAATCTGTCCTTCTTAATCCCTTTACCTTTTTCACCCATTCCTTCAACTCCCTTCCCATCTGGCCACTATCAAAATGTTCCCTGTGTCTATGAGTCTGTTTCTGTTCTGTGTGTTCATTTATTTTGTTTTTTAGGTTCCACATATAAGTGAAATCATATGGCATTTGTCTTTCCCTGTCTGACATTTCATTCAGCACAATACCCTCTAAGTCCATCCTTGTTGTTACAAATGAATTTACAGAAGAATCTACATTGAGACTGGTAGGAAGGGCTGAGATGAAGAATGGGTTGGCCTCACACCCATGTGCGGCAGTTAAAAATCAGAAGGGATTATCTCAGTTGTCAAGGTCCTGCCTGAGAAGTGAGGGATCCCAGCCCCACACCAGGCTCCCCAGCCCAGTCTTCCAGTGCCAGCAATAGAAGTCCCCATACCTTCTGGCTGTGAAAACCATTGGGAACTGTGGCTCAGTGTGACAGAGGGATTTTGAAGCCCAGGTGCTCCTAGATTTTAGGTGGTCTGGAATGATGGTCGTTCTGTAGTTTAGTTGTAATTTTGGTGTGGTTGTCCATTATCAACTTTTTAAATAGTATGCTGTAAACATGAATCTTGATAGAAACTAATGAAAACATTCCAGTAAATCTCCACATAGCCATACTTTTGGGAAATACAGATAATACAAAAACCTTTACATAACTTCCACTGGCCCCCTTTTAGCACATCATTAAATTAACATAAAAATGTAATCAAGAAGCAAAGGAAATCACACTGAAACATGTTTCTGCTATCGTTAAAATGTCTGAATGCTAATTAAGCCAGCAACAGACCAAAGTTCAAATTTTGCAAAAAGGAAACATTCATAAATTGATTCATAGCATGAAATGTTTTTTCCAAACTGCCTGCTCCCAAGAACAGAGATGTAACTTGCTACTATATTGTATCATAAAATATTAAAGTTTTAGAAAATATCACATATAAAACAAGATACAGCCTCCTATATTACCTCTCCTGTATTTCATCCTCATAGCTCAAATCTTTCCCTCTCCACAATTAGTGTACCAGGTTTTTCCCAACTTTCCCCAACAGCTGGTTTCCTAAACTGAATTACAGACTGAGGTTAAAGTGCCCCTGCCCTCTTTTCATCCCAGTGGCCTCTGAGGAAAAAGACAGCCATAGGAACAATAAATGTGGTTGAAGTTAATGGAGGGAAATATCAAAACCGGAACATTGCCATATCATGTCATGTTGTGATTCTCAGTTAAAAGTGATTCGGCCTTCCTGCATCTGTGTATCTATTTACTCACTGTCTGGCCATCTCACCAGTGAGGATCAGACTCCCAGTGCTTACCCTTGGTGCTGGCTGCCACATGGATTTCTTCATGCAGGAAAGTGAACACCAGGGGTACACCAGAAAATCCCCTTGAGTATGAAAGAAAAGATGAGAACTTTTACTTATATTTATGTTTACTAAAATAAGGAAATAGAGTTCTCTTAATATTTAATAAATGGTTGAATATAAGACATATAACATATGTATATTACAGTTTTAAATTAAAAAATCATATAATATAAACAATAGGTGACATTCACTGAGGTCTTACAATGTCCCAAGGGTTAGCTCTTTGATCCCTCACAACAGCCCATCCATACCAAAGCCCTTTGGGGAGTCAGAAGTCACTGTTAATAATTGCATCATGGCAGCAGTTATAAATCTGGGAACGGACATGTAGGGCACACCACCCCCGGTAGCAGTGTCCAAGACCAAGAAACGATTAGTCAAGGTCATGTGCACAGACCATTGGAGCCCCAAGTCCTAGGCTGGACTCTCAACCATACTGTTGCCCTGTATGATGGAAACTCAAATCACTAAATTATTTTACTGATGAGGAACTAGGATAAAAGTCATATGAAGGGACAAGATGGAATAGATACATCCTCCCTGTCCACCCACTAAGCACAGCTATGAACCCTGGAATAGTGTGCGAGGCAACATCAGGAAAATTCTGGAAAGGGGTAAAAGAAAGGCATGTGTGCCTAGAACACAGGGCCAGAGGAGCAGCACAGTGCCTGGACTCAGTCCCCAGCCAGTAGAAGAAGGCAACCAGGTGTGGTGTTTCCCAACTTCCACTCAAGAACAGCAGCCCCCCAGGTGGAACAGGACTGCTCTAAGAACCTGCTGGTAAACAACCATCAGGTGACCATTAGAGCCCCACCAGAAGTCAGTAGCCAGAGTGCTCTCCTTTCTATTGGGCCTGAGAAGTCCTTTTTCTGCCTAGACACACCTGTGCAGGAGTAGAAACAGAGAAGAGACCCACCACAATAAGCGTTGGTGGCAACACTGTATCTCAAAGAGTCTAGGGCTCTCCTGCCTGTCCACACACACCTGAGAACCCTGGGGCACAGGTACAAGGATATCACTATACTTCTCTTCCCCCAATAGACACCTGGCAGCCAGCCTGAGAAGCCCCTTCTGCTCTTCAGCCTGCACCAGCAGGGACCAGGGGAAGCACCAGGGTACCAGAAAAATCCAACAGACCAAAACAACACTGTAAAGATTAAATTGCCATTGGAACCACAGTTCACAAAAATAGTTCAAGACGCACATGCTAAATCTAACAAAATGACTGCTAAAATATAAGAATTTAAATAGAACCCAGAGACCCCCTGACATAGTAGAAAAAATGTCCATAGTAGCAAAACTATCCTTCAGGAATAGAGGGAAAATAAAGACATTTTCAAATGAAGAAAAACTAAATAACTTGTTATTAGCAGGCCTATCCTTAAAGATTGGATTTTAAAAGTACTTGAAATAGAAAGGAAATAATAGAAAAATAAGAGAAAAAGAATCAGGAAGGAAGAAGAAACAACAGAAAGACTAGACATGGGTACATCCAATTGTTACAGAAACAAGGGAGTCCAAAAATCCCCAGAGCTTGCAGCTGGGGGATGGGGAGAAGGAAGCAGCTTTTGGAATGCCTCCACATGCCTGAGGCTGGTGGCTAGTGTCTTTCTTATGCAAATGGCTTTAATGCATCCAAAGCCTCAGGCAGATGGGAGGAGTCTTGAACCAGGGGACGGTATGGAAAGCACACAGAGCCTACGTAAGGGTCTGTGAATGGTCAGAACTGTTTGCAACGCCCACTGCGTCAGATGACGCAGTCAGGGATATATAAGCAGCTGCAGACATTTTAGCTCAGATGCTCGCTCTCGGACTCTCTCTGGCTCTCGCTCATGCTCTCACTCTGGGACTCTCGCTCTCTGGCTCGTGCTCTCACTCTGACTCTCTCTGGCTCTCGCTCGTGCTCTCACTCTGAGACTCTCGCTCTCTGACTCGGGTTCTCACTCGCGCTCTGGCTCTGGTGCTCTGACTCTCGGGCTCTAGCTCTCTCTCGTGTGCTCCCTCCACGTGGCTTGGTGAAGGGGCCTTCTCCATGTGGCTTGGAGAGGGGGTCTCCAGGCTGCGTTAAGAGGCTCGCGCCATGCAGTTTTGAGAAGGAAAGGAGATCCGCGCAGTTTGTAGGAAGAAGACAGTTTGCAACGAGGCTGAGAATCCAGGTGGTTCTGCATTGAGAGCTGGAGGGCACCACAGCACAGAAAGGACCTCCCCAATCAGGATTGAATGATTGGCAGCTGCTGGTAAAGCTGAACTGTGTTTGGAAAGTAGGGAAACGGTTTCTCTGACTTTCCTAAAACTAGCCTGGTCTGGAAGGTGGGGAGGCAAGGATATGTGTTTGTGGGTGTTTTAAAGAGCATAAGACTTAACAACAGAAATCCGCAAATAACTAAATCTATATAACTGTTAAATAAACAATTCTTTTTCTTTTCACTAAACTCTGATATTGAGAGTTATAATTTTGGCGACGGGCAATCGGGCCCCTAACTAAAGAGCCCGTGGGTTTGTTTTCAATTGGAGCAGCCCAGGGGTTCTGTAACACAATTACTATACTTTTCCTTATAAGTATTATAAACTATATCTGCTAATTGAAACAAAAATCATAACATCTTTAAAGTCAAAAGAAAATAATACTTAAAAGCAAGGAAGGTAAAGAAACTAAGTGTAAGTGAGGTTTCAACACTTTACTGAAAATGGTAAAATACTGATATCAGTTGACTATTTGAGTCACATATGTATATATTAATATCCAGAGCAACCACTATCAAAATTATATAAAGAGACACTGAAATAGTAAAAACGAATCAAGTCAGAATCCTGAAATATGGATTCTATCCCAGAAAGAAAGGAAAAAGGAAACACACAGGACAAATAATAAAATAGCACTTTAAGCACTAACATAGCTAAAAAAACCTTAATTGTAAATTCTCTAAATATAGCAATCAAAGTAAGGAGATTAAAAGAGTGAATAAATAAACATAACCCAACTATGTGCTGCTAACAAAGGCAGGTTGAAAGCAAAAGTATGGAAATAGATTTATCATATAAATATTGCTTAAAAATACAGTAGTAGTTCTATTAATATCTAATAGACTTCAGAGCAACACAATTTGCTAGAGACCAAAATACACATATACATGTAGTGATACATTGATAAAAAGATCAATCCATTGGGTGGAAATAATGACGCTAGTTCTGTATGCAGCAAACAACGGAGCCTCAAAATATACGAAACTACTGATACAACTGAAAGGAGAAATCCACAAATCCACAAATGCAGTTATTGGTTTCAGCTCCTCTCAGCAAATGATAGTATCTCTAGGCAGAAATTCAACAAGGATATAGAGGAACTGAAAAATAAAGTCCATCGAGGGGATCTAATTGACTTATATAAAACATAGTATATACCAACAGTAGAATACAAGTTCTGTCAAATGTGCAGGGACCATTCGCCAAGACAGTACATGTGTAGGGCAATATAACAAAACCAACAAATTTAAAAGAATTAAAATCATAGAATGTTCTCTCACCACAACAGATTCAAATTAGAAATCCATAACTAAAAGACAACAGGAAAATTTCCAAAGAAACTTCTAAATAACCCATGTTAGGTAAAAAAGAAAGTCTCAAAAATGTATTTTTAAAAACAGAATACAGTGAAAACAAAAACAATATATCAAAATAAGACATGAACTAGTGATGAGAGGGAGATTTATAGCACCAAATTACCTATATTAGTGTATTCTTAATTGGAAACAAGGAAAGGTCTAATTAGGTTCCTGTCTCAAGGAACTTACAGAGACAAAAGTCATTCTAAAGTAGCCAGAAGAAAAGATATAATATAAAAGCAGACAGCAATGAAACAAAAATAGAAAATAATATAGAAAATGAATAAAACACACAGCTAGTTCAATGAAGAAACTTATAAAATTGAAAAACCCATAGAAAAAATGACAAAAAAGAGTGACAATACAAATCACAAACAGGGTTATTACCACAGATTATACAGTCATTAAAAGATAAGAGAGAACAAAATATAATACATCACCTAAACAAAATGAAAGACAAAAATCACATGATCATATCAATAGATGCAGAAAAAGCATTTGATAAAGTACAACACCCATTTACGATGAAAACACTCAGTAAAATGGGAATAGAGGGAGCATACCTTAACATAATTAAGGCTATATATGAGAAGCCTGAAGCCAACATCATACTCAATGGACAAAAACTGAAAGCATTCCCCCTGAACTCAGGAACTAGACAAGGTTGTCCACTCTCTCCACTCCTTTTCAACATAGTGTTGGAAGTCCTAGCCACAGCAATCAGACAAGAAAAAGAAATAAAAGGCATCCAAATTGGGAAAGAGGAAGTAAAACTTTCATTATATGCAGATGACATGATAGTATACCTAGAAAATCCTATAAACTCCACTAAAAGACTACTCGATATAATAAGTGAATTTGGCAAAATAGCAGGGTACAAAATAAATATACAGAAATCTAAGGCATTTCTGTACCCCAACAATAAAATAGCAGAGACAGAGACAAAAAAGAAAATACCATTTACTATAGCAACGAGAAAAATAAAGTACCTAGGAATAAACTTAACCAAAGAGATAAAAGACCTGTACTCTGAAAATTACATAACATTGAAGAAAGAAATTAAGGAAGATACAAATAAACGTAAGCAAATACCATGTTCTTGGATGGGAAGAATCAACATCATCAAAATGGCCATACTACCCAAAGCAATTCACAGATTCAATGCAATCCCTATTAAAATACCAATGACATATTTACAGACCTAGAACAAATACTCCATAAATTCACATAGAACCAAAAAAGACCCCAAATAGCAAAAACAATCTTGAGACAGAAGAACACAGCAGGAGGAATCACAACACCAGATATCAAACAATACTACAAAGCCACTGTAACCAAAACAGTCTGGTACTGGCATAAGAACAGACATATAGATCAGTGGAACAGAATAGAGAGTCCAGAAATAAACCCAGGCCTCTATGGTCAACTAATATTTGATAAAGGAGGAAGGAACATAAAATGGAGTGAGAAGAGCCTCTTTAACAAATGGTGCTGAGAGAACTGGATAGGGACCTGCAAAAAAATGAAACTAGACCACCAACTTACACCACACACAAGAATAAACTCAAGATGGATCAAAGACTTAAATGTAAGCCGTGACACCATAAAAGTCCTAGAGGAAAACATAGGCAAGAAAATATCAGATATCTCACGTAACAATATCTTCACGGATACATCTCCCAAGGCAAGAGAAATAAAGGAAAAAATAAACAAATGGGAGTACATCAAACTAAAAAGTTTCTGCTCAGCAAAAGAAAACATCAGCAAGATGAAAAGGAAACCAACCATATGGGAAAACATATTTGCCAATGACATCACAGACAGGGGACTGATTTCCAAAATATATAAAGAGCTTATATGACTCAACATCAAGAAAACAAACAACCCAATTAAAAAACGGGCAAAGGACCTGAACAAACACTTCTCTGAAGAGGACATACAGAAGGTCCATAGACACATGAAAAAATGCTCAACATCATTAGCCATCAGGGAGATGCAAATAAAAACCACAATGAGATACCATTTTACACCAGTCAGAATGGCCATCATCAACAAATCAACAAACAACAAGTGCTGGCGAGGATGTGGAGAAACAGGAACCCTACTGCACTGTTGGTGGGAATGCAGACTGGTGCAGCCACTATGGAGAACAGTATGGAATTACCTCAAAAGATTAAAAATGGAACTGCCTTTTGAACCAGCGACTCCACTACTAGGATTATACCCGAAGAATCTTGAAACACCAATTCAAAAGAACTTATGCACCCCTATGTTCATTGCAGCACTGTTTACAATAGCTAAGTGCTGGAAATAGCCTAAGTGCCCATCTTTAGATGAGTGGATCAAAAAACTGTGGTACATTTACACAATGGAATACTATGTAGCAGAAAGGAAGAAGGAACTCCTGCCATTTGCAACAACACGGATGGAACTAGAGAGAATTATGCTTAGTGAAATAAGCCAGGCAAAGAAAGAAAAATACCATATGATATCACCTAATACAGGAAACTAAAGAACAACACAAACAAAGGAACTAAATAGAACAAAGAGCAGAATAGCAGTCAATAGGGGGGAGGGGGGAGGGAAGAAGGGGGATAAGTAAGGGAAGGGTTTAGTCAAAGAACCCGTATAAATGACTCACGGACATGGACAACGGGGAGGGATATGATTGCAGGAGAGGGGGTGGGTTGGGTGGGGGAGAGAAATTGGGGGAAAAGGGGACAACTGTAATTGAAAAACCAAAAATAAAAAAGGATAAGAGAGAACACCATAAAAAATTTATGTTAATAAAGTCTACAACTTAGAAGAAATGGGACAATTACTTGAAAACCACAAACCACCAAAATTCACCAAAGACAAAATAGAGCATCTGAATAGTTTTATAACCATTTAGGGCAATTAAAAGCTGTCAAAAAATAAAATAAAATAAGCAATCTCCAGCACAGATGGTTTCATAAGACAGGAGAATTCCACCAAACATTTAAAGAAAAATCTATTCTTACACAATCTTTTCCAAATAATGAAAAAGAAGAGAGCACTTTCCAACTCAATTTATAATGCTAGTGCTATCCTGAAATCAAAACCAGACAGAGACTGTGAAAAAAAAAAAGACTGTAGATCAATATACCTAATGTACTTAGCTGCAAAAATCCTCAATGAAATGTCAGCAAATTAAATCCAACAATGTATAAAAAGAATGATACAAAGTGACCACATGAAATTCTTCCAGATATTCAAGTCTAGTTCAGTATTTGAAAGTCAATCAATATACTCCATCATTTCAACAAGAAACCAAAAATAATGTATATTAATTGATCCAGAGAGCACATCTGACAAAATACTATACTCATTCATAATAAAAATAGAGGGAATTACCTCAACCTTACAAAGAACATCTAGCATCTACATAAACCCATTCAATAAACATCATACTTAATGATGAAAGATTGAATGCTTTCTCCCTAAGATCAGGGAAAGGTAAGGCTCTGGCACTCTTGTTCAACATAGTACTGGAAGTTCTAGCCACTGCAATAGCAAGAAGAAGAAGAAAAAAGACATACAGATTAGAAAGGAGAAGATAAAACTGTCTCTATTCATAAATTACATGATTGTCTACATAGAAATCCCAAAGATTTTACAAAAAACAAACACACACACACACACACACAAAAAAAAAACCTAGAAGTAAAGAGTAAGTTAAGTAAGGTCACAGAATACAAGATTAGTTCACAAATATAAATCACATTTCTGCATGCTCATAATAAACACTTATAACTGAAATAAAAACAAATTACCACTTATAATTACTCCAAAAAATGATATGCTTAGATATACACTTTCAGGATATACAGAAACTATATGCTGAACATTTTAAAATGCTAATAAAATAAATAAAAGAAGATGTAAATAAATGGAGAGACGTACTATGTTCATGGATTGGAAAATTCAACATAGTAAAGATGTCAGATCTTTCCAACTGGGTCTATAGGTTTAATGCAATTTTTATCCAAATCTAGCAAGTCTTTCTGTAGATAGACAAGTTTATTCTAAAAATTTTATAGAAAGGCACTGGAATAGCTAAAATAGTCTTGAAAAAGAAGAATAAAGTGGGAGGAAGCATTCTATCTGGTATCAAGTCTCATAGCTACAGTAATCAAGACAGTGTGGTATTGGCAGAGGGACAAATATTAGATCAATGGAACAAAGCAAAGAACACAGAAATGAAACTAGATAAATATTTTCAACTGATTTTTGACAAAGGTGAAAAGGTAACTCAATGAAGGAAAGTATGTAATGATACTTCTTAAGAAATGCTACAGCTAAAATTGAATGTTGGAGCAAAGGGAGCCAATGAACCTCAAACAACACCTTTTCTACAAAAATTAATTCAAACCAGGTCATAGACTTACACAGCTTTAAAACCTTTAGAAAATGACATAGAGAAATCTTCAGGATCTAAGGTTAGGCAAATAGACTTGAACCAAAAGCACATGTATAAAACAAAAATTTATAAATCGGACCTTATCAAAATTAAAAGCTTTTATTTTGTGAAAGTTTGTATGAAGAGAATGAAAAGACAAACTACAAGCAGGGAGGAAATGTTGGCAAACCACACATCTGACAAAGGATTAGTATCCAGAATATATAAAGAGCTCTCAAAACTCAACAGTGATGACAATGATAATAATATTAATTCAGTTAGCAAATCAGCGAAAAGCATGAAGAGACATTCACTAAGAGGATATTCACATAAGCAAATAGGTACATGAAAAGACAGTCAACATCATTAAGGAAATGAACATTTAAACCACAATCAGATCACTACATACTTATCAGAATGGCTAAAATGAAAAAAAAAAAAAAAAAAATGGTAACAGCACCAAATGTTGGTGAGAATGTAAAGAAACTGGGTCATTCATACATTGCTATAGGAATGTAAAATGGTACACCCAGTTTTGAAAACAATCTGACAGGGTTTTTTTTTTAATGAAATTATATATTAAAGTACCATATGACCTAGAAATGGTACCTTTGGACATTTACCTAGAAAAATGAAAACTTATTTTCACACAAAAACCTATACTCAAATGTCATGGCATATTTATTTATAATAGCCAAAAACTAGAGTCAGCCCAAATATCCTTCAAAAGATGAATGAAATAAAAAACTGTGGTACAGCTATATAATGGAATATCCAGCAATAAAATGGAACAAACTATTGACATATACAACAATTTGAATGAATCTCCAGGAAATTGTGCTGAGTGAAAAAAGCAATCCCAAAAGATTAATACTGTGTGATTCCATTTATACAACATTTTGATATGGCAAAATTTTAGAACTAGAGGACAAATTAGTGCTTGCTAAAGATAGGAAAAGGAGTGGGAGGGAGGGAAAGGGTGAGAGGGAAGTGGACAACAAGAGGGATCCTTGTGGTGGTGGAACTGATCAGTGTCTTGTCTATGGTCGTGTACATAGAAACCACACATGTGACAAAACTATATAGAACAAATAAACATACACACAAATGAATGCAAATAAAACTGAATAAGGCAGGCAAATTGTGTGAATATCAATATCCTAACTCAGATGTTGTACTACAGTTTTGCAAATGTTTTGAGGAAAAACTGGGTAAAGAGTGCATGGGATCTCTCATATTTTTTCTTTGGACTACATGTGAATCTACAACTATCTCAATAAAAATTTCAATTAATGAAAAAACCTGTGGCTATAACTGGGTCATTCCTTTTTGGTCCAGAGACACCCTCGCACCACTCCCACCCCACCCCACCGCACACACACAAAGGTTTCTGCTGGCCCAGGTGCAAAACAGGAGGGTTTGACTAGCATGCCACCTTGGCCTCAGTGAGGATCTACTGTCGAATCTGCTCTTGTTGATCTGCATAGATGAGGTTATGTTTAGAGTGAACTTAATGTCCAGCCTTAAAAAATTAGGATACATGGTCTGACACAGGGTTTAAAACCAAGGAGCTTCTAGAAAATGCAAGATAGATGTTTGGAATGGATTTTGAAGAAATCTCTTTAAGGACAAAGGTTCAAAATGTCTTCATATTCCTCATGTCTCTAATAGATGGGAAGAGAAAATACAAAAAAAAAAAAAATACAACTGTGGGATAAAAAATCTTCCACTGCAAACATTTATCTATTAAGTACTATGTAATAAGCACTGGTCTAAATTAGATTATATGCATGACCTAATTTAACTTCTTGGAACATGTTATCTGCATGTTAGAGATGAGAAAACTGAGGTTGGTGCAGTTAAGTAACCAAGTAATCATGCATGTCTCTCCTGTAACAAATTGAGAATTATATATTTAGAACCTGTTCCCTATTCACATAGCACTTATATAAAAACCCAATAATTTACAGATAAAGACAATTGTTTTGAAGTAAAGACTACTGAGTTCCCTACTGGCTCTCTGTGAGCTAAGACACTATAGTGGTCATAGAAAGTCATGGAACACTCCTATTTCTTAGCATCTTAACATGTAAAGGGAGCACAGGGGTGGGGCTAATACTACATTTGCCTTTGGAGGTACAGGAAATTGCTTAAAAAAAAAATCCTCATTTTAACTATGGGTTTTAGCCTTATCTCCTTATCAAACCACTAGGCAATACTGCTGACAGCCAATTTGCCAAATTAGACCTTGGTTCTGTCCCTAAGTCTTTGCCCAACTGCTGAAAACTTCATCCAGATAAAATCTGTGGGAAGAAAAGGAGTTCTCCATTAACCTATACAAAGTATAGTGATGCACCCAAGGTTCTTTCAACATACAAGTGCTCCTGAAGTCCAAGCAGTGTTTGTGTCAGACGACTCACACATTCTGACAAATCTTCACATGAAGCTGTCTTACTGAAATCTTACCCCAGTGGCCCAAAGCTTCTCCCAAGCCTGCTCATATCCTGCATATTGGCCAAATTCTGCCCTCAGATATGCACCATGGCTCCTCCTGATTTCCATTTAAAGACTTTTGCAAAGCTAGTCCCTGCTTGAGGGTTAGGGAAGCTCTGCCAGTATCTTAGAATGACTCCAGCCAGTTGAAATTTTCTAGACCCAACTGTTTAAGAGGCTTGTGACTGAACTGGAAATACATCTACATTTCATTTTAATTATTGCCGATGACAACACAAGCTCTGTCATCATTTTGTATTTTTCTTCTCTACCATGATTTCAAAATGACTTTCTCATAGTTTATAGTTGGCTGATTTCTACTTAATCAATGTTCATAACCCCAAAACCTTAACATCTCATCCCCTGTGGGAGGCAAGAAGTGATGCAACACGACTAAAGGGGAAAGGTAACAGCCCCTGCCAGACACGAGAGCGGACAGCTGGGTAAGAATAGTTCCCATTCCCTGGAAAATGGGCAAGGAAGCACATCCCAGGATGCAGAAGAAAAAACCAGTCCTTTTAGCCCCAGGAGCTGAGCCTCTCTGGGAACCCAGGAAGGAAATACATTCTTGGCTGAGTCTCAGTAACAGAAGGCAACACATTACTCTCAGAAACAGGGTAGTAGACTGCTCTCCTGGAAAATCAAAGTCTCAACACTTTTTGCTGACCGCCAAGGAGCTGCAGGACGCTGGGCGCTGGAGGGCGGTTGAAACTTTCAACCCATTGCAAGAAACTCACACATGCCTTTAGCACCATCGACAGAAACAGCACCTTGTTTCCAATTTGGCTGTAGATAATGAAATTAGCCTTCAAATTACCATAAAGTGGAACAAGTAAACACAAAAGCAGAAGCTAGAGTTTTCAGGCATTCCTCCTCCTCGCATACAGACCAGTAATGTCTATGGCTATTAGCTGTTTAAATTCAAAGCAAAGCTTCTGTTTTTCCAAGTCGCTATTTTGACCCCAAGCAGATAAAGAACACTAAATGACACATTCAGCAGAGTTGCTGTGTTCTTGCAGGGCTCCTCTGTTTACATCAGGAAATCCAGCGGGGCGCGGACTGGGGGGTGGGCCGGCGGAGGCGGCCGGGCGCCGGCCTCCCTCGCGCTTGCCGCCGCGCTCGGCTGGCTCCGCCGCGCTGGCCCCTGGCGCTCGGCCGCTGACTCCATCCAGATGTGCGGTGGCTCCAGAGTGGCTGCCGCGCGCAGTAAATGGGCATCGGAGGCTCGTCAATCTGGGCCAGAACAATTGCGGTCTCGCGGGCGGCCCCACTGGCACGCGGAAACGTACGCGCGGGAGGGGACCATGCGGGTGCTCCCTGGGCGCGGGGAGGCAAGCGCTAATGACCGACCCGGGAAATGTTCCTGATACATTAGTACATTTCCTTGTAAATGTTTTACACTTTAAAAGAAAGGGGAATGCTGTATATCATTTGGAAATGTTGGCTGTCTATAGGTCCCTATGGATATTACTGGGTTAGTACGACTTGTAACCAGAGCAAGAGGAACATAAAAAAGCTGGGAAACACTGCCAATTAGTCATTACAGGGAGATTGTAAAAACAAGAGAAAGAGAAAGAGGAGGGAACAGAAGAAATAAAAGAGAATAAAATGCCTCAGAAAATAAAAGTTGAAGAAACTAGATGCGATTTTTGGTATGTTCCCAGTAGGACGGGGAAACAGGACAGCTGGCAGCCTTCTAATCAGGGGTGACCTGGGAAACAGCAAATTCCCAGCGCAGCCCAGGAAGGACCCCCGAGATTTCCCAAACTATGCCATGTTGTCATCCCTGTAAAACTCAAGCTGGGTCGGTGGGCAGGCAGTATGCTTTGAAGCAAGACTCAGCTGTGCAAAAGCCAAGTTCGACATTTATTTCTGATCGCCTGCCGCCTGCCGCCTACTTGGTCGTTGCTTGCTGAGTTATTTTCAAAGGGGGGGGGGGGGTGGTGCGGCGGGGCAGAGGGGACAGGAACCATTTCTTTAACAATCACCAGCCACATACTTCAAGCAGACTGAGGCCATGCTAGTTGAAAACTGCTTTTAA
Source organism: Furipterus horrens (assembly GCF_987537825.1). NCBI lineage: Eukaryota > Metazoa > Chordata > Mammalia > Chiroptera > Furipteridae > Furipterus > Furipterus horrens. Next base: position 55,356,283 of record NW_028327177.1, read on the forward strand.
CATTATGGTAATTCTCACTGAAATCTCCCCCCCCCCCCCCCCCCCCCCGCTTTTTGTCAGATTCAAGTATCCAAGAACTTGTAACATCATAAGCTGAAATGAATCTGGGTGAACCTCCCAGTGCTTCTTCAGTAACTTTAATGACCCTGTTCAGAACTTGAACAGAAGTGAAGAGATACGGTCTGGCCCAATGTTAAGGCTGCAGGCAAAAGCCTAGGTCCCACAGTGCTTCTTCCAGGGAAGAGCTGTGATAGCTCAAGACCTCCAGGAAGTGGGGTGGGGAGGAGAGGGTGCTGGGGAGGAAGCTGGGGCCTACTCACCAGGGAAGGGGGGAGGGGGAGAATGTTGGAATGTTGTGGAACTGCTTATCTCAGCAGTATGAGGAGTCCACCTCCAGCCAGACTTCTTCAGCCCACAGTATTTTATTACCCACCTCTTCTGAGTCATGAGGATAGCCACATGTGCCACAGATCCAACCTCTGGCCAGGGTACAACGTTGCTAATCAGCTAGGGTCCTTAGTATCTGGCCACGAATCAGCAGATGCACAGGTCAGCTTTACCAGTACAAAATATCTTGCATAAGGTCTGTTTTAAAAACAATTATATGAGCAAATTTATTTGGTTTCTAGCCACAGATTTTTTTAAATCTAGTAGCAAGATCTCAAAAAATTATTAAACCACACACTATTTTAAAATAACTTTAACCCAGACAAGAAATGAAGAATTCTTATACAATCATCAAACATCCTCACATGAATGCATCCAGGAGTTCTTCAGAAACAGAATCTATTTTACTAAATAGTAAAAATTCTTCATTTCAAAAGATTTTACCTTCATAACATAGTTTTGTTTTGTTTTTTTAATATTTTATTTATTTATTTTTAGAGAGAGGGGAAGGAAGGGAGAAAGAATGGGACAGAAACATCAATGTATGGTTGCCTCTTGTGCACCCCCAGCTGGGGACCTGGCCTGCAGCCCAAGCATGTGCCCTGACTGGGAATCGAACCAGTGACCCTTTGGTTCACAGGCTGGTGCTCAATCCACTGAGCCACACCAGCCAGGGCATAACGTATAGTTTTGAATTCATTCAATGGAAAGGCTGTAGTCAGAGACTAATTTGAAGAGCCTTGTGAACTGGGTTCACTCACATTGATAGGCCAATTTCACCAATTGCAGGGCCAACAACAGATTAATTATGTCTTCTCTGAACTGAGTGCTCAGAAATAATAACATGGTTTTGCCAGCAGACCCATTCCAGTGAATGTCATTTCTCTGTAGCTTCTCTCTGAATGAAGTTTGCCATCTGCCCCCATCTCTGTCTCAGTACAATGTCACCTTTCCTGATAGACTCATCTCACACCTTGAATACTTTCATTACTCACCTTCTGCCTGACTGTGGTTGAACCCTATGGGTTTTCTTCCACAGTTATCTCATACTAACAGTTTATACTAATGACTTCAAATATTAAAGCTGCAATCTTGACATTTTCCTCGGGTTCTAGGTGCATTCTTCCAGCTGGAACTAGATCTTTTCATCTGATCTTCACATCATCATTTGAAATTCACTACCTTGAAGAACAAATGCATTATCTTTCTTCCCAAATTCAACTAACTCAGCCCTTCTGACTCTCCAATGTCTACCAAAGATAATATCACTCTCCAAGTAACACAGGCCCATAACCTCAGTTTCTTTAACTCATCCCCTCCATCTCTCTCTCTCTCTCTCTCTCTCTCTCTCTCTCTCTCTCTCTCTCTCTCTCTCTTCTATTCTAATTATCTGGGACACCTAGGTGTTGGGCCCTGGCCCATGCTTGGAGACACAAAAGTGAATAAAGCATCTCACAGCTTTCTACTCATAGCCCACTAAGCACGTGTCAGTCATATGCAGCACCGTGTAGCATAATTTCTCTGCTCAAACCCTGGAAATCCTCACCCTTTCTTTATATGAAAAAGCTCGTTTTCATTCACCCTGAAAATTTCAACCAGACTTGAGCTATTCTCCCACTGCAATTTTCAGTTCCCCCAAAAACCTACCCTGGGGAGACACTCTCGTCCTGCCATGGCCTGCCTACTAAAGCAGCCCTGTTACAGAAACAGGGGAGTCCAAAAAACCCCAGAGTTTGTGGCTAGGGGATGGGGAGAAGGAAGCAACTTTCAGAATGCCTCCACATGCCTGAGGCTGGTGGCTAGTGTCTTTGTTATTCAAAATGGCTTTAATGCATCCAAGGCCTCAGGTAGATGGGAGGGGTCTTGGACCAGGGGATGGTTTGGAAAAGGCACACAGAGCCTGTGTGAGGTTCTGTGAATGGTCAGAACTGATTGCTGCGCCCACTTCATCACAGGACACAGTCAGGGATTTAAAAATAAGCGGCAGACATTTTAACAAGGCTGACCATGTGAATTTAACTGGGGACAGGCAGACCATGCGAATTTAAGAGGTCTGACGATGCAGTTTTAAGGAAGGGACATGTCTTGCTGCTTTGAAAAGGAACAGACTGACCATGTGGATTACAAAAGACTAACTATACAGTTAGTCTGAGAATCCACGAGGTTCTAGATTAAAAGCTGGTGGACACCATAACGCAGACGAGGTCTCCCCAATCAGAATTGAATGATTGGCAGCTACTGGTAAAGCTGAACTGTGTTTGGAAAGTAGGGAAACGGTTTCTCTAACTTTTCTAAAACTAGCCTGGTTTGGTAGGGGGAGGCAAGGATATGTGTTTATGGGAGTTTTAAAGAACATAAGACTTAACAGTAGAGATCCGCAAATAATTAGATCTATATAACTGTTAAATAAACAGCTCTTTTTCTTTTCACTAAACTCTGGTATTGAGAATTATAATTTTGGTGGCGGGCAATCGGGCCCCTAACTAAAGAGCCCGTGGGTTCTGTTTCAATTGGAGTAGCCCAGGGGTTCTATAACAGCCCTACTGCCTGCCTTCTGGAAAGCCATCCTTCTATATATCTTGAGTTCTAGAAAGAGGCTTAAGTTCTTTTCTCCTGTCTAGTAGAGTAAATTTTAAGCAAATCTTAAAATCAAAATCAAGCCTGCAGTCCTGCACAGGGATCCCACATCCCCCATGGGACATTATCCACAGCCTACCTTATTGATAACTTGGTTTAACTCCAGCACTACTTCTGTTTCCCAGTTTTAAGCCCCTACTTCCAGGTCTGTCCAGTATCTCCACTAGATCTCATAGTTTTCTTCCAGGAAAACTGAACTACTGACTCATACACAGAACTCTGTCTGTCATATAACTTTATGATCCAGGCCCAGCACAACTGATACAAAGCAGGTAACTGATAACAGTCTACCAAATGAATGATTGACTTACTTAGTGGATACACATTGTTTGATATGAAAGTCTCTAGTGTAACTTTCTTAACAATTAGGCTATAAGTTTAGGAGCATCTCATAGATGTATGCTTATATGTAACAGGTGCACTATTTATTAAATAAAGCTGAGTTGTTGAAAGATTAAGTATAGTCTCTAGCAAGAAGAAGCTAAAAACATGAATAAGGTTTTTTGTTTTGTTTTGTTTTGTTTTTAAGGAAGAATAAGAGGAGAAGGAAGGAGGAAGAGAATTCAAAAAACTCATTCTGGGTTAAATAATAGCATAATCATTTCACCCGTATGACTCCTCCTATCTCCTCTGTGTTGCGGTGTCTGACCTATCTCTGGTTCATCACACGACAACATTTTTAAACTGAGAATATAAGAAAAGTGATCAGGAAGGCTTCTCACTTATACTCATTTATTCCTTAGTTATTTTCTCAGCAAACCTTTATTGGAACATTTATTAAGTCAATCATCAATTGGTGGGCTGAGTATAGAAGCAATTCCCAAGAACTTATAGCTTGTCTACAGAATCTAAATGTGACATTAGGAGGAGAATGCGGACATAAACACAAAATGGTAAGCATTGCAACTGAGTTAACATGCTGCCACAGTAGCACAGAAAGAAGTGTATGCAATTCTCTAAAAGCCAAGGAAGACCACATACAGCTGATGGCATCTGAACAGTGAATTGTCCCCTGGCAGTTTATAGAGAGTGAATGCATCCTTGGCAGTCCTAGGCATTTAGCTCATCAGATGACTACACAGAGAAACAGTCACTAAGTAGGTCTAACTCCTAAGCCACTTCTAGTCATTAATTGGATCACTAAAATTCCACTCCCCATGTCTGACAGTTTGAACTTGCACACTTAAACTCTGGTATCATCAGGAATTACATCAGGAGGAGGTGGATTTTGGTTTTCTTTAGCTAGTAAGCACTCAGCACAGGAAATAAGATATGATCCTAGTTCTAATGCAATCCGGAGAAAATGGGTATAGTTCCTACCACAATCACAATGCAGACACTGGGCTGATTTAGATAGACAGTGTTGGGGTGACTGCACAATGTTCCTAGTTCCATAAATACAGAGGGGTGAAAGGCATATACATACCCTGAGTCTCTCTCCTTCTGTGTCCTTGGGGTTCAACCCTTCTCTTCCTTTAACACAATTACCTACAGCTCAGAGTGTACCCCTTCTCTTAAACAGACTTCAAGTAAATACCTTCCTTAAGTTATCCCTGATGACAATGCTGGTTTACTATTGTAAACCAGTTCCACCACACAGTGATGAAAAGAATGAGGTGCCCTGTCTGCCATGTGGTCAGGTGATGTTAGTGTCACATCATAGGGACTGCACAACAGTAAGAGCCACCACAAAGGGAACTTCTCTGTGAATTGAGAAAGCCCTCTCCATTCAACTGGCTTTAAAACAATAAGTAAGTGAACCTGGTTACAAAAAAATTTCTTGTTCTTCTCCTGCCCTAGACAACACTGGTGTCTATACAATTAGAAGGATATATTCCCTCTTTAATATGAAAATAAATTAGTAATATAAGTGTAGAGAAATAGTAGCACAAATAGCATGCCTTAGGCATAAGGACTGTTAAAGAAAAATCTGCAAATAAAAGCAAGGCTTACTAGAGCACAGCCCTGAAGTCTTGGCTCACAAAGCACACCAAAAAAAAAAAAAAAAAAAAAGACTGGTGAGTGGGGGAGTTTCCTGAAGCCATGAGTAAATTCTGGCAGAAATACAGCCTTTTTTTGGTTTCAATCCACATGACATCACAATCTATGAATTTTGCTTCAGATTGAATTTGAATGAACTTGTAGATTCAAAACAAAACCCATTTGAAACAAGCTTCACAAAGCAGCTCTATCTTCCTAGCAGCAGTTAACTACATTTCCTAATGGCCCTTTTCTCTTCTAGATTGCAAAAGGGATTGGAAGGCAGGCCTGGGACTAATAGATCAAAGTCCAAACCATACACACATATACACGCATATATATGAACACATCTACACATACAAGCACACACAGAGAGACACACAGAGACAGACACACATTCACATACATATATACACACAGAGAGACAAGCACACACAGAAACACATACCCAGAGACACAGCAGCAGTGGTTGGAAGAGACACAGGGACACTGGGTGGCACTTTGATTCTTCCATAAAGAACATACTCATCTCTTTTTCTTCTTCCTTCTTCTTACCCTCATTGTTCTAATTCTGCCCAGTAGGGGTAAATAAAAAGATTTACACCAGCCTGTAAATATGATCTGGGCTTTGAAGAAACCAGGGAAAGGAAATGAAAACCACACAACAGTACTGATGTGGCAGTTAACATAGTCTACCTATTCCAACATTTCCTCTTCTTTTGTGGAATTTATTTTCTAAAGAAGTGGGGTTATATGTATAAGGATCAGATATGTTTGCATATAACAGGTTTTTTTAACACTGAAAAGGAAAACCCAACATACTTGTGGATGTATGGGATCATTAGAAAACAACAAAATTAACCATATAAAAAGGCCAGTTATCCAGATATGCCTCACAGTGAATAACTATACAGCCAATATAGCCATCATTTTTATTTAGTATGTGTTTTTTTATAAAATTTTTTTATTGTTTTTCTATTACAGTTGTCCCATTTTTCCCCCTTTGCTCTCCTCTGCCCACCCAACTCTCCCCTATCTCACAGTCAATCCCCATTTAGTAGTCCATGTCCATGTCTCATTCATACTAGTTCCTTGACTAGACCCTTCCCCTTATTTGTCCCCTTTTCCCCCTCTCCCATCCCTTCTGTTCACTATAAGTCTGTTCCTTGTTTCCATGCCTCTGGTTATATTTTGCTCATTTGTTTGTTTTGTACATTAGGTTTCTGTACTAGGTGAGATCATATGATATTTCTCTTTTGCTGCCTGGTTTATTTCACTTAGCACAACACTCCCAAGTTCCATCTATGCTGTAGCAAAAAGTAGGAGTTCTTTCTTTCTTTTTGCTGTATAATATTCCACTGTGTAAGTGTACCACAGTTTTTTGATCCACTCATCCACTGATGGGCAATTAGGCTGTTTCCAGCACTTGGTTATTGTAAATAGTGCTGCTATGAGCATAGGGGTGCATAGGTTCTTTTGAATTGGTGTTTCAGGATTCTTTGGGTATAATCCTAGCAATGGAATAGCTGGATAAAAAGGCATTTCCATTTTTAGGTTTTTAAAGACATCCCATACTGTTTTCTATAGTGGCTGCACCAGTCTGCATTCCCACCAGCAGTGCATTAGGGTTCCCATTTTCCACATCCTCGCCAGCACTTGTTGTTTGTTGATTTGTTAATGATGGCCATTCTGACCAGTGTGAGGTGATAGGTCATTGTGGTTTTAATTAGCATCTCTCTGATGGCTAGTGATGTTGAGCATTCTTTCATATGCCTATGGGCCCGGTGAATGTCCTCCTTGGAGAAACATCTGTTTGGGTCCTTTGTGCATTTTTTAATTGAGTTGTCTGTTTCTTGGTGTTGAGTTATATAAGTTCTCTATATATTTTGGAGATCAAACCTTTGAGGTATCATTGGCCAATATGTTCTCCCATACAAATGATTTTCTTTTTATCTTGCTGATGTTTTCTTCCACTGAGCAGAAACTCTTTAGTTTGATGTAGTCCCATTTTTTTATCCTTATATTTCCCTGCCCTAGGAGATACAGTAGCGAAAATATTGCTACAAAGGATATCTAAAATTTTACTGCCTATGCTTTCCTTTAGGACTTTTATGATATCATGTTACATTTAAGTTTGTATCCATCTTGAGTTTATTCTGGAGTTTGGCGGTCTAGTTTCTTTCTTTCTTTCTTTCTTTCTTTCTTTCTTTCTTTCTTTCTTTCTTTCTTTCTTTCTTTCTTTCTTTCTTTCTTTCTTTTTTTTCTTTTTTGGCATGTCCCTGTCCAGTTCTCCCAACACCATTTGTTGAAGTAGCTATTTTCACTCCATTTTGTGCTCCTTATACCTTTGTCAAGTATTAATTGACCATAGAGATCTGGGTTTATTTCTGGGCACTCTATTCTGTCCCATTAATCCATATGTCTGTCCTTATGCCAGTACCAGACTGTTTTGATTACAGTGGCCTTGTAGTACAGTTTGATGTCAATATTGTGATTCCTCCTACTTCGTTCTTCTTTCTCAAGATTGCTGAGGCTATTCAGTGTCTTTTTTAGGTCCATATAAATTTTTAAAATATTGTTCTAGGTCTCTGAAATACATCGCTGGTATTTTAATAGAGATTGCATTGAATCTATAAATTGCTTTGGGTAGTATGGACATTTTAATGATATTGATTCTTCCCATCCATGAACATGATATGTGCTTCCATTTATTTGTATCTTCTTTAATTTCTTTCTTCAGTGTTCAATAGTTTTTCGAGTACAGGTCTTTTACCTTCTTGGTTAAGTTTATTCCTGTGTACTTTATTTTTCTTGTTGCTATGGTAAATGGGATTTTTTTCTAGTATCTATCTCTGATATTTTATAGCTGGCGTACAGAAATGTCTTCAGTTACTGAATATTGACCTTTGTACCCTGCTCTTTTGTCAAATTCACTTATTAGGTTGAGTAGGTTTTCCTTTTTGCTGTTGTTGTTGTTTTTTGCATTTTTAAAGTGTATTTTATTGATTATGTTGTTACATTAGTTCCAATATTTTCCCCTCTGCTCACCTCTGCTCAGTACCATTCCTCCCTCCAGCAATCCCACCCCACTAGGTCCATGACCATGGGTCCTGCATACAAGCTCTTTGGCTTCACCCTTACCTATATTATTCTCAACTTCCCCCTGTCTATTCTGTACCAACGGATTATGCTTTTTAATCCCTGCACCATACCCCCATTTTCCGCCTCCCCCCTCCCAGCTGACAACAATCCAAATAATCCCCATACCTGTGATTCTGTTCCTGTTTCGGTTTGCTTAGATGGATTTTGTTTTCATTTTTTAGATTCAGTTGTTGCTAGTTGTGAGTTTGTTGTCATTTTAGCGTTCATAGTTTTGATCTTCTTTTTCTTAAAAAAGTCCCTTTGACATTTCATATAATAATGACTTGGTGATGATGAGCTCCTTTAGCTTCACCATATCTGGGAAGCACTTCATCTGCCCTTCCATTTCAAATGATAGCTTTGCTGGATAGAGTAATCCTGGTTGCAGGTTAGCTTTCATCACATTGAATACTGCTTGCCAGTCCTTTCCTGCCTGCAAAGTGTCCTCTGAGAAATCAGCTGATAGTCCTATAGGCAACCTCCTGTAGGCAACTCCCCACCCCTTTCTTGCTGCCCCCAGGACTCTCTTTTTATCTTTCATCTTTGGCATCTCAATCATGATGCATTCTGGTGTGGTCCCCTCTGGGTCCAGCTCGCCCAGGATCCTCTGTGCTTCCCGGACCTGTATGTCCATCTCCTTCACAAAATTTGGTAATTTTTCTCATTTTTTAAAATTTTTGCTTCCTCGTTCTGCACTGGTTGAATGTTTTTTTCCCTCCTTTATTCCAAATCATTGATTTGAACCCCGGTTTCCTTCTCTTCACCATTGGATTTGTGTGGATTTTCCTTTGTTTCACTTAGCATAGTCTTCACTTCTTCTCTTATGGCTTTGCCATACTCAAGCATATCTGTCAAGCCTGTGAGCATCTTTATCTCCAGTGTTTTAAATTCTGTGTGTTAGGTTGTCTATCTCCTCATCTGTTAGGTTGGTTATCTCCTCGTTGCTTAGTTCTCCCACTTAGTTCTCTTGATCTCATCCTCATTTTGGGCCATACTTCTCTGCCTCCTCATTCTGACTGGTCCCTATGTTTGTTTGCCTCTGTGTCCCAGGTAAAGCTGTCACCCCTGTTACATCGTAAGGGGCAGAGCCTTAGGGATTTGTCAGTACTGGGCGACCTGTTTCACCACGTTGTGGTGCTGTATGTGGGGGAGGGGTTCGTGAGGGAACAATGCCGCCTGCTCAGCACTTGCCCCTTTCCAGGCACCTCTTCCACTTCTGCATCAGACTGGCACCCCTCTAGCTGCTGCCCTGTCCGTCATTCCCAGAGTGGGTGGGTCTGAGGATGTTTTAGGACTGTGGAGCCTTTTAAACAAGTGGACTCTGCTGAGACTGGCAGTGTCTGCCTCCACCCCAACCCCCACTGGTCTGCACAGACTGTGGGCTACAAGGTCCAGTGAGGGTCTGGGAATGCTCCCCAGGTCTCCCTCCTGACTTTTTAAAACATGTGATTGCACTTTCTACTGGCCTGCCGCTGCTTCTGCTTCTGCTGCTGCCACTGCTGTGCCACCACACCACGTCCTCTCTGCCCCAGCTCCGCCCCTCCCACCTGTCTAGATGAGTATTTCTTCTTTATATCTCTGTTTTCTGGACTTCCATGCAGTTTGATTTTCTGGAGCTTCTTGTTGCTTCTAGTTTTTAGGTAGTTGTATTCCTTCTTAGTTGTGAAGAGAGATACAGCATGTCTGTCTATGCCTCCATCTTGGCTGGAAGTTCTTCCTTCGAGTTCTTTGTAGTTTCCTTCAAGTTCTCTGTAATTCCCCTGGAGTTTGTTGTAGTGTTCTCTGAGTTTGTAGAGTTCATTGAGCTTCCGTATAGCCATTCTTTTGAGTTTCATATCTGATAGTTTGCTTGCACTCTTTCTGGGGATTCCTCCTTTCCTTTTGTTGGGTGGTTGTTTCTTTGTCTCCCCCTTTTATGTGATTATTCCTGAATGTTTTTGTTTCTTAGATCATTCTGCTTTGATTTCCTGCCTTCATGATGTGACCTTATATAATAAGAGAACTGTGGGATTCAGTGGTGCAGTCTCTTTGATCTCCTGAACTTGATGCTCTTGAGATGTCCTTTATGCCATTTAATTGGGCTGTGGTTGTATTTTGGTTTTGGTTGTTGTTGTATTGCTTTTTGGGGGGACCTTCCCTCTGGCTAGCTGATTGAGAGTTACTCCGCCTACCATATCCTGAATACTTTGTGGGGGTGTTGTTAAAACATAAACACACAATCCAGGCAAGAAACTCACACTCTGAAAAATATCCCCCACCCACAATCACACTATCAACTGCAAATGAACCAGTATTAATATATAGGTAAAGAGATTAAGACTGTCATACTAAAGGAAAAACAGATAAGAGTTGACTAACTGAAAGAAAATTAATTTTTGAAGAAGAAGAAGAAAAGAAGAAGAAGAAGAAGATGGAAGAAGAAGAAGAAGAAGTAGAAGAAGAAGAAGAAGAAGAAGAAGAAGAAGAAGAAGATGATGATGATGAAGAAGATAGGGGGGCTATAGAATTTGGCATTTGAAATACTTAAAAATTGAATACCTATGAATAAAATTGCAGTAATACCGTAACTATCACCATATCACAACCAATGCACAAAGACTGGTTGAACAAGAATAAGTGTATTTTATGAATGAGAAAAAGAATGAGAAATGACTAATGACAACAAAAGTGGTTTTGAGAGGCTGTAAAGGGGAAAAATAGTATGAGTGTAGAATGAATACTAGTAGTAATAGAGACGATAGAACTTAAAACAAAAGTAAGAAGAGGAGATCAGATGTTTAAAGTGAAGTAATAGAAGGGAGGTACAGAATATGATATTTGGAACAAACTATAATATAGCATCTAGTGACTTCAAATGCATAAACTGGAAGGACAAGAAAATAACTCATGAAGAAAACCATGGTGGAATTTGTCCCAGTAATATCTGTTTTTTACTTTTCTTCTCTTTCTGGATCTGCCCCTGGTCAAAGTTCCATGGGTTTCATATCTTTCTTTCTGGGTAGCTGGCTGTGAGGAGATCTAGCTGGATGCTGAGGGTTTCTTGCTTGTGGGTCTGCTGATCTCTCCCCTTACCTCAGCTCTTCACTGTGAGCTGCACTGAGTTGGGTCCCCCCGACTGGTCCTGTGGTACCCTCTAGTGCTCTTCATTTTTGTATAGCAGCACTGCTATGGCAGCAACCTGGCATGCGAGCCCAGAGTCCTTGCCAAGTCTCGGGTCTTGCTTCAGCTCTTCTTCCAAAAGTCTCCTCATGGCTTCCAAACTGCAGCACCAGTCTGTGTTTTTGTTTAGCAGAGCCACTGTGCCCACATGCAGGCCTGGAAGCCCAGGGGTTCTTATCAAGTCTTGGTCCCAACTCGACTTTCCTCTGTGTGTGCCCCTCACTGCAGCACCAGTCTGCAATTATGTATAGCAGAGGCGTTGTGCCTGAGCACAGGCTTGCCAGCCCAGGGGTCCCTATCGGGTTTTGATCCCACCTCAGCTTTCCTTCTGAAAGAGTCTCAGTGTGGCCCCCACACTTCAGCACCAGTCCCTGTGGACCCTGATCTTCATGCTGCCATCCCCTCCAAAATTCACAGTCTCTCACAGTCAGGGCTGGCCTCTGTCTTCCCATGCTTCTGAGTGTTTCAATGAAACCTTCTCGCCGAATCCCTCCCAGATTTCACTGGAAAGGGTGCTTATGGAGGGAGCACAGTTTCCAGGCCTCTGGATTGCCCTGGTCTTCTCTCTTCACCCGGTAGATCCTGGTTAATGAGCCAGTCCACAGCTGACCAGAGGTACTGGGTTGGGCAGCCTGGCAATTCAGCTTAGAAAGTGCAGGCCACTGTTTCGGACCTCTCCCGTGCTGTTTCCACTCTCCCATCCCTGTTTGCCCTCTCTGAAAGCCTCCCTTACTCACTCTCCAGTCCATATTTGTACTCCAAGTCCTTCCACGATGTGAGCAAGCATACATGGCTGCTAGTTACTCTGCCATCATCTTTACTCCCTTTAGTTTGTGTTTTAATACCCAAATAATCCTATTAGTGAAAGCCTGTCTCCTTCCCTACTCAATGCATATCTAGGCTGGGTGCTAAAATCCCCTGTCTTTTATTACCCTGGAAAAACCAAAATGCCACACTTTTAACATGGTGGGTGATTTTTGCCCCCCTCCCATCCCTAGGGGATGTTTAGCAATGTTTGGTGACATTTTTAGTTGTCATGACTGGGGGATGAAGGTGCTACTGGCATCTTGTGGGCAGAGTCCAGAGATGCTGTTAAACATACTACAGTGCATAAGACAGTCAGTCCCCTTCACCCCAAACACAGAATGATCTGGTTCAAAATGTCAGTAATGTCGAGGGTAAGAAACCTTGATTTAACACATAAGCTCACCTTCTTTCCCTACCAAGACAGCATCTCCACATAGCTCTCCCATTATGTTCTCACACTTCTTGTCCACTTCCATCATGTTCTCTTAGCTACCAAGGCAGAGCCAACATGAAATCCACAACTGCTTGGCTAAGAAACTTAGCAATTTGATCTGTTAACCAGAACTCGAAGTTACTGTAGTGTGCACTATGTATGCAAGCAACAGTGATGGCCCAAACCTCTTGCAAAGTCAAGTTGAAATAAAAATTTTACCTCAGACCATGGTCAGCTTCTGCCAAATAGTTACTGAGAATCATGGGCATGTTATTTCAAGAAAAATATTTTATTTTGGTAAGTTTTACAAGAGAAAAAAAAGGAAAGCATTTTATCAATTTAGTTCTACTCATTTGAGGTCTGTATCTGATTTCTTTGAATAAGACACAAAGACTTTATAACTGATGTCAGAGTAAATGGCAACTTTTGAAATGGCAACCATAATGATTTCCCAAGTCTTTTCCTGGACATAAGCTTGCAGAAGTCCTACATAAGCAAAAGAGGACAAAATTTTATCTTCAGCAGAAGACAGGGACTTTCTGTAGTTTTGTCCTCTGTTATAGATTTTGTTGGGAGTTTTGAACAATGTGTTTGAACAAAGAAATTGGTGGTCTGGCTGGCTAATTGTATAATTTGGAATGTCATTTCATTTCCTAAACCTCAATTTCCTCACCTGTAAGATGGGATTTAATATCAATACAACAGTTAACAGTTACTAAGTAGTTTCTATGTGCTGAGTATTGTTAATGTGGCTTGCATACATAAATCTAACTTAAATATCACTGTAGCCCTATGGTGACTGAGAATGTTACAAATGAAGAAACGGAAGCTCACAATGGTTAAATAACTGCCCAGGTCACAAAGACAGAGGAAGATAAGCTTTCAATTCAGGCTATTGTCTCTTAACAATCATGTTCTTCTATCAAGTAGGGTCCCAGGAGGAGGAAATGAGATGATGCTTATAGTATCCCTTGGTGTAGATTTTTAAAGAATGGAAATTATACTATAATTAAATAAATACATTTATTTTTCTTTTTCTCCTGTCTGTAAATACTGCTGAAAGAGTCAGTTAAGAGGGAAGCTGGGCCTATTTTTATATCATAGTAGAAAATATTGGTTCCCACTCTTAACTCTGCTGTCAAATCAGGATCTTATGCTCCCTGAAATTGCATATTAGGCTTTGGGTTTATGAAATCCTAACGAAGCCCTAACAAGAAACAGTCATTAAAGTTTGGTCTTTGTTTTTGTTTTGTTTTTTTGGAAGGAGAATGAATACCTCAGTCTCATTTTCACTGGAAAAGTAGTGAGAGTTTTTCTACATCACTGTTAATTTGAGATAGAGGAGACACTGTTATTTGAAATAGAGGAGACCTATATTTTGCCATTGTCAGATTGAGAGTACATTTATAGTCTTCAGAAGGAATAGTACTGGTGTTGCACCTTATCTAATTTTATACCTTACAGCTTATTTTGTTTTGAGTAATGGAAAAAGATTCATATGGGACCTGAAAGATACAAGTTTCAAACTCACCTTCCCACTAAGTTGACCTTGGAAATGAGATTCCTCATCTGTAAAGCATGGGTACCTCACAGTTTTGGGACAATTGAATGAGAGGTGAGGAAGTGCTTTGAGTAAAATTTCTAAGAACAAAATATGAATAATTCTCATATGGGTAGCATCAAGAGCTCCAAACCTTATGCTGACTTACTAGTGTATTGATACTCTACGCTGACAGACAGGTATCCTGTCAGTATCTCCATCCAACATCATTTATGTTTACTTCTAATATGGTATACGTTGAAAAATGAGATAACCTGGTTTAAGACTTTTATGCTACCAGAAGTCAGTGCATCCAAATGTAAAGGTTGAAAGAGTCATTTCCAGGTTCAACATTTTCCAGGGAATTCATGTTGACCAAACTTAGACCTCTAGATAATTAAAGTACTGCTGCTTTTCACATCAATGTATCTATTGATCCTTATAAGCCACAAACAAATTCAGCATATATTTGTTGAGTGCCTACTTTGGGCAAGGTACATTTCTAAGCAGAAATTGTCTCATATTATGGTACAAAACTTGCATCCTTGAGGGAGGGGAAGAGAGACAATAAACAAGTAAGTATATACATAGTAAGATGTATGGGTAGGAGTAGTACTAAAAAGGATATAAATAGGAAGATGTAATAAGAGTCTTTAGTGTGGCAAGAGTGGAGCTTGTGATAGTTGAGTAAAACTCTAAATACTGTAAAAGCAGCATAACAGTAAGAAGGGGTTTTGCAGCTCCTTCTGGTTCACCCAAGCCTTTTACTCAGTTAATGTTTTGTAAGCACCAAATTGGTGCCTAGCACTGTGTTGAATGCTAGGATTGTGAAAGTAAATACCTGTATGTCAGTCCTTCCATTCCAAGTGGAGCAAAAGAATAGCCAGCTTCCCCATCCTCTGCTCCACTCCCTTGGCTGAGGCTGAGAGACACTGTGGTGCAACTGCAACTATACTTGGGAGCAGCCCAGCACCCTCAGGAAGGAGGCTGCCTATGAGGGTCAGCTATCTGGCCACCACAAAGTATCTTGCAGCTGAGACAAAATCTTCATGCAATGTGATGGTATGGTATCAACAACCTCTTTATTAGTTGAGAAGAACATTACTCAAACCATCTCTGAACAAACTGCCCATGCCACATTTCAGAGGGAAGCATGCTTCCAGGGTGAGTCTGCACCAAACATGTCACTATAATGTAATGGCAAACAAGAACTGTGTCTGTATTTAAGCCTCAAGGTTATAAACCAAGAGTGAAGCCTCCTCTAAGAATGTCTAGGTATCAAGAAGGAAGGATGAGTATACTCAGCTCTTTCCCTCACAAATCCTTGGGTCTTCACTTAGCTTCCCAAGGAAGGTCCCAGCTACACTGTCATCATTAACTGCATTGTGGACTAAGCCCAACACATTACTGCCAAGCGTGTGCTTCCCCAGAAAAGCCTCCAAAGAGGTCCCAAGAACCACATCTGGCCTTCCAGGGTTAACAAAGAGATCAGAGCTAGAAGGGTCACCAGCTGGCCATGTTGGTCCTGCTTTACCAACCATGCTGGACAGTGGTCCCCAAGTCCCTAAGACAAGCACCAGGCACTTGGCAGACCAAATCCTCAAGCACTGGGAAGGAACCAATATTCACAGGACACTTGTTACATGCTAAAAAAGCTTTCTTCATATCTATTTCATTTTCAGAGCAATCTGTGGGATTGGTATTGTTATTCCCATTTACAGATGAGAACAATAAGAGGTTAACTCACTGTGACAGATGCCAGTTTTAAAGTAGAATCCAAAGCCCAAACTCTTTCCAAAAGGCCATATATACTGCTTCCCATCAGCCCACTGCCTCCCCCCACTCCCCTAGGAGCTAGAACCTGAACTGTGAATTTGAGATTTAGGGCTGATATCCACAGTATCTGGGGTAACGCTTGGCTTCTCAAGCATGCCTTCTTGTGACTAGACCTACCCATCCTCTATTCCACCCATCCTCTATCCTGCCCACTCCATAGGACAGGCTGGCTGCAGGGTCTGCTCAAAACTGACCCACTGGGACTCATGCTTTTACCAAGACATCAGCCTGCCTAGTTCTCCTCAACTCTATAAAAACCTCCTTGAGACAAAGGGACTTTGCATGTCTAACCCCAGCTCCTAGTTTACACCTGAGGAGATAAAGGCTGAGACTGGTAAAAGGAGAAGCCCAGCATCACCAAGTAAGCTAGCAGCTCCTGGAGCTCCTCCTAGAATTGTATTTATGATGCCATAGTCTCCCAGGGCTATCCTGATGACAGGTCTGTTTCCATAAGTGGCAAAATGACAGCTTCCTGAAAACACTGACCACCTTAACCATAGAGGTATAGGCATATGTATATACATACAAGCTTGATGTCAGCCTGAGCTTACAGAGGGTGTAAAAATTGTGTCATAGACCATATGTGGAGCTGCGTCACTGTAGATAATTAGGTACAAAAGATGTCACGCAATCAAAATCAGGCTTCTTGTCACCAATATATATTTTTTCAAATACAAGCGAAAGCTTATTTAGAAAGTCACAGAGGTAGAAGTGAACTATAGAAGAAATGTGCTCAAGTGAGGAAAATGCACTTGGGGAAGGGGTGGGGAGAGGGGAGTGCGTGCCATAGAAAGAGCCATCACAAAAACCTTTTTTTTTTAAATTCTCACCCAAGGACATGCTTATTGATTTTAGAGAGAGAGGGGAAGGGAAGGAGAGAAAGGGAGAGAAACATTGATGTGGGAGAGAAACATGGATTGGTTGTCTCTTGTATGAGCCTAGACTGGGGACTGAACCAGCATCCCAGGCATGTGCCCTGACCAGGAATCAAGCCCATTCACCGGACAATGGTCCAACCAATTGAGCCACACTAGCCAAGGCAACCACCACCAATACCTTTTAAAAACAAATACTGCCCACTGATCTTTAGTTTATATTATCTGTAATAGAAATACAGAAATCAAAAACTTACAGAAAAACTCTAAAGAATTTTACTTATAAACAAACCTTGTTTTACACATATATGTATGAGGTACAAAGCAAAGCTGGGAAAATGTGGACTTTCTTTCAGCTTGCAAAAATATATAAAATAAAACTATATTTTAGTGGCAAAGCTCCAGTCTCAAGTCCAATTTTGCAACTTCAGGTAAATCCTTTCAGTCTTTCTCTAACTGGCTACCACATTTATAATAATAAAGTCAGAACAATACTGCTTGCTACCTGCATTTCAGGAAGCTTGAGATGGTCATTGAAATAAGGTTGAACAGCATATAAAAACTTTAAAGAGGTATAATAATGTTATTATTATTATTATTATTTTCTTTGGTTCAACATGGTACTTCTAAGCACTTTAAAATTGTGGTAAACTGGAGAAACAAGATGGCGGAGGAGTAAGTGGAAGCTACACTAACTTCCTCCTAGAACTAGTCTGGATTTACAATGTAATTTTGGAGAAATCATCTGGAATAACCAACCAAACACCAGCTGGAGAGAAGCCTTATAACCACGGAGAGACAGAAAAGGCCACTACATCACAACGTGACCGGTAGGGAGTGCGGAGACCCAGAAGGGCTGGCTGGGCTCCCATGGGTGGCAGCTGAACGGACTGAGAAACAGCTCAGCAGCCAGGGGTTCCCCCTGAGAAGGGCAGGGTCTAAACCCCCAGCTGGGCTTCCCAGCCTACAGCAACAGAGTGGAAAGTAAAATAGTATCCAGCTGAGAAAAGCGAAAAGCCACAGGGTTTCTTGCTAGCCGGAGAGAAACAGCTGGAGAAAAAGAGCTCTTAAGTGGATCACATATGAAAATATTCTGCCCCTACTTACCCTGGGCACAAGCAGAGGGAAGACAGAGAGGACTGGAAATGCTTGGGGAGAGTTTGGTGTGGTGGCTTTGAGGGAAGAGCTGGGGAAGTGGCCGGCTGGGTCCCAGTGCTGACTCATCCCTGGTACTGCAGGCAGACCATTCCCAGCCAAGTGGCGTCAGCCTGAGGGGAAGCAAAGTCCCTGCCTACAGGAATTAAGCTGCCACACCCACGGTCCTTAAGCCTGACAGCTAATCACAGATTGAATAGATTAACAACTAAAGAAGCCAGACAAAGGCAGTAGATCCCTGAAAGTCTCCAACAGGCTGCCTAGGCCCAGACTGGTACAGAATCTGCTGCCACCAGGGGCAGATCCAGGAAGTGCAGATCATTCTAAGAAGCACCAACAAACAATAGGAGTCACAAAAATGGGGAGACAGAGAAACAACCCCCCATCGAAAGGAAAGGTAGAGTCCCCAGAAAGAGTGCTAAATGAAATAGAGGGGAGCAAACCATCAGATATGGAATTGAAAGCATGGATTATGGAGAAGCTCAATGAGCTCAGTGGAAACTACAAAGAACTCCAGAAAAGCTACAGTGAACTCCAGAAGAACTATAAGGAACTTACTGAGAATTATACCAGCATCAAAAAGGACATGGAAGCTATCAATAAGAGCCAGGAGGAAATGAAGAATACGATCTCTGAATTGAAGAACACAGTAGAAGGAATTAAAAACAGGCTAGAGGAAGCAGAAGATCGGATGAGCGAGCTGGAGGACAATGTAGGCAAACACTCACAGACAGTGCAACAAAATGAAAAAAGACTGAACAAGACTGAAGAGGCTCTAAGACAGCTGCAGGACAACATGAAACGTAATAATATCCGTATCATAGGAATTCCAGAAGGAGAAGAAGAAGAGCAAGGGATAGAAAACCTCTTTGAAAAACTAATGACAGAAAACTTCCCTAACATGAGGAGAGAAAGAATCATGCAAGTCCAGGAAGCACAGAGGGTCCCAATGAAGATGAACCCCAATAGGCCCACTTCAAGACACATCATAATTAAAATGCCAACATTCAAAGACAAAGAGAGAATCCTAAAAGCAGCAAGAGAGAAACAACTAATAACATACAAGGGAGCTCCAATAAGGCTATCATCAGATTTCTCAGCAGAAACACTACAAGCCAGAAGGGAATGGCAAAAAATATTCCAAGCAATGAAAAACAAAGGCCTACAACCAAGAATACTCTACCCAGCAAGGCTCTCATTCAAAATGGAAGGTGAAATAAGGAGTTTCCAAGACAAAAGAAGGCTAAAAGAATACATCTCCACCAAACCAGCACTGCAAGAGATGCTAAAGGGTCTGCTTTAAGAAGATGAAGAAACAGAGAGAGACAGAGAAGAACACGAGTACAAAGAGGGAAAATGACAATGAATAAGTACTGAAAGAAAGAAGGAACTTCTACCATTTGCAACAACATGATTGGAACTAGAGAGAATTATGCTTAGCGAAATAAGCCAGGCAACAAAAGAAAATTACGTTATGCTATCACCTGTTATAGGAAACTAATGAACAACACAAACAAATGAGCAAAATTGAACCAGAGGTATGTAAACAAGGAATAAACTAACAGTAACAAAGGGGGAGATGGGAGGGAGAGAAGGGGTAAGAAGGGGAAGGGTCTTGTCAAAGAACATGTATAAATGACCCATGGACATGGACAACTGGGTGGAGACTGAATGTGGAAGAAGGGGGGGCAGGGTGCAGGGAAGCAAAAGGGGGAAAAAAGTGAGACAACTGTAATGGAAAAACAAACAAAATTTTTTAGTGGGGGGAAAAAAATAAAAATATAAAGAATAGAAATGCAAGTTCAGTGAATATTAGAAGGACAAGGATTTTCCTTCACACTGTATATTTTTCTCCCTGTCTGATCCCTCCAGAATTTGGCATTTTAAAGAAGTAAGTAATGACCTAACTTTCTTTGCATAAAACTAATAAGACCAGTTGTTAATAGAGGTTTTTTTGTTTTCTCTTTTAACTAAGACTTTGAATGGAATGTCATGCCTAAAGGAGACATGCTTGGGCTTTGGTTGTTACCAAAAAGCCCTGAGCAACTGGGACTGACTTTCAAAGGTAATAAAAGTCCACGAGATAAAAGGCCTGGTACCTTGGATGGATGAGCGGTCCATAGCAATCTTTCCAGGGAAGGAATGAAGGTTGTTTTCCTGAAAGATGGCTAGAAGGGACCTTAAGGCACAATGGAAAACCAGGAGGACCTGGAAAAGACAGATGTTTACAGGCAAGGCTGAATGCCAGGTATGTGGATCTGCTTCTGTGCCTTGAAGGGCAGACTGAAGGTCACCCTAAATGTTCCTTGCGTAAGTTCCAGCAAAGCAGAACTAAAGTTCATAAGTGATCATTTGCTGCTCTTGTTGTGTTTACGCAAATGAACAGGATAAATTAAAAATGGACTTAATGCAGTCCCTTTAATGACAAGGAGGGTAATCTTAGGGAGAAAAATCACGATTCAAAGATCACAATGCCCAGTGGTAGACTATAAAGTAGTACAACTAACCGTCTTTAAAGTTTCTTTTCATTTAAAATTGTTTTCATTTGAAAGTTAAACTATGTCTGTGGCATTATCAAAGATGTTTAATTTACAGGCAAGAAGAATGTCAAATGCCTTGCAACTGGATGTCTTTCCGATAAGACAGTCCTACAGATGTATAAACTTGTGTGTGGGTTATGTTACATAAATTAACATGTGTTTTCTGTTTTCAAAGGGCATAAGCCTACGATCTCATTACCTGAGTGATTGTCTGTACGTATAGGCCTCACTTAATCCTGTCTGCATTGCTGCCTCCTGAGACTCAATGGTTTGGCTGAACTAAGTGGCTGGGTTGGTGAAGAACGGGGTGGTCTGTGGGCTTCACTTTAAAACTGGTTTCTCTTTTCTATCCTAATGGCTTGGACAGAAAGAGCCCAGAGGCCTGAGAGGGGGGAAACCTAAAATATTTCCCTCAGTCCAAACTAAGTATAATGGGCAAAAGGGTTTTGGACAGGTGGGATGTACCTGGCATACCTTCCTCCAAAGAAGCCCTTATTTTCCCTAATGTGGGACATTGAAAAATTAATACCTGTCTTTCGTCATCTAGTGGTTATGGATTGAATGAGGTCCTTTAACCCTGTTGCCCTCAGAATACAACAAGGATGCCAGCCTGTTAAACCAAGCATGCCGTTGTCCAGAGATAGCCAACCAACCTGGAGTCTGCACGATCCTTCCCCTTGTGGGAAGGCCACCCTCCCCTCCACACCCCTACTCTTATTAGGGATTTCTTGACACACGGGTAGGTAGGACGACGACCATGTCCAGCTTGAAGCAGCTAGAGGAGCTCAAGACCTTCGTCCATTGTCCTTTATAAGATTGTAAAGGGTCTTAAGTCTGAGAGGGAGGGATTGTTATTTTTTATTGTTAAAATATTTAACTAATTAATTAATTATTTTTTAAAAAAGAAGAAGAAGAATATATGAAAGGGTGAGGCAGAAGAGCTTGTATGTACGACCCATGGGCATGAACTTGGAGAGGGGATTGTTGGGGAAGGGGGGTGCTGGGCGGAGGGGAGCAAAGGGGAAAAAAATTGGAACTATTGTAACAATATAATAAGAAAATAAATAAATAAATAAAATTGTGGTAAACCAAGACAAACTAAGTGAATTCCTGAGAGTTATATATTAATCACCACCCTCTGGGAGCGAAGTGATATTTTAAAAAGTGCAGTAGAGGACTTGCTTGTTTATAACCAGCTTTGTGGAGAATCTAATCCTTTCATTGTTAACTGAGAACATATATGTTGAATTTGAGGCTTAGAATTATATTAAAACATACTTCATTTTCAAGGACCACAAAATGATTAGATTTAATGTGGAAGAAATTGCTTTATGAGCTATTAATAAAAGCTCTTACACTCATTGCATGTTACAGGTTGGCAGCCATCACACTACAGGAACCCTGCAGCTTTGTGACGGGAGTTCTCTCCGTTCCTCCCATCTTCATAGGGAAAGCTGATGCCCGGCCAAAACAAATACGGGATAAAGTGGGCTCAGCACTCTCATTAACTCTGGTGTTTTCCTTTAATGGGACTTGAGAATGGAGCTTTTCCACTAGAATTTCCTGTTTCATTTTCCTTTCATCTCTATCTCCTTTCTAGTCTATATCTTTCATTTATATTTTGATGTTGTTCTTCCATGAAGTTTAGTTTTTACATCTTCCATGAGGGCCATGGAATTGAGAGTGTGATTTTTTAAAAATCTCCAAGCAGATTATACACTTCACAGTTTCTTATTATTTACTAAGCCTATCACAAAGTTCTGGTGGAAAGGCACATTTTTAAGCAGTATCAAAATAAAACTTTTCTTTATGCATTCATAAAATGTCTCCTAAAAAATAATTGGATTGTTTAACAGGTGGGGAGGAGATGAAGAAAAAACTTGCTATGAAATATGTCTTCATACATTTTAATTAAGAAAAGCATCTCTGCTCTACATTAAGACAACTTTTAAATCTTACTCAGCTGGGTGCTTTTTCTCTTTCAATAGAAACACTAAAATGATCCTATTGCTCTCTTGCTTTGACTTAAAATGCATATGCCTATGGATGATCTCAGGAAAAAAAAACAAGAAGAAAATGAAAAAGTAATGTGTTGATATTGATTTTCTTCTAGAAGCAGAGAATATTTGTAGTTTTGTTTTTCTGGGATCTTGTACTCTTTAAGTACCAAATGATTCAGAGATTTTTTTCTTTTTCTTTCTCTTTTTTTTTTTTTAACCAGGCAGAAGGATTAATGGAGCCTTATTAGGCTGCAAATTAATAATGAACTCCATCAGATTCCTTAAGGAATCAGAGAACTTGTGTGCAAGCCCCTTTCACAGAACATTTGATCCTCTCTGAATCAAATGACGCACGCCTCACAGACAAATACTGTTTGCTCTCTTAGAAGATGGACAGCTTTCATGTTTCACATGGGACTGACTCTCTGAAACCAGGTCACTCCTAGAAGCCACAGGGTATCTTGTAAACAGTGCTCTCAGCCACTTGTGGCCTGATATAGAACAGAAGCACAATTAAAGGGAACTCCTAAGGAATTTTTCTGCTCTGGAGGAGGCTGACTGGACATGTGACCTTCTGGAAAGAGAACAAAAAGACACTCCCTTCAGAAGACAGCGGAAATATCTTTCTTTGAAAGGCATTCTTCAGGTGCTGCCTGGCCTCGCTGGCCTGCTGCTGGCTGCAGACACAGCCTGGCTGGCGGACTGATTTCACAAGATGCTGCTGCTGCTCCCTATGCTTTTTCAGGGGCGGAAGGGAACCACTAAGAACCTTGGAAGCTGGTTAAAGACACTACCCACTTTGAAATATTGTGAAGCTTCTCAGACTCTAGTTTACATTTTTAATTCAAACCTCTCTTTCCCACTCTACTATAAATTTAGCAACACTTGCAGAATGCACACAGAGAAAAAAGCAAGGCCATGTGCTTCCTTTCTCAGCAATGCACATGCTCTGTGTCAGTAAGAGCTTTAGGGCCTCGGTTACAAAGGCATCTGCAGAAACTTCTTTGTGAATCTCAGGTTAAATCTGTTGACCCCATACCTTGCTGATTGCTCCTGTTGGGGTGAAGGGAAACCTTAAAAGTGAAACGGTTACTTTGTTTTTCAAAAAAAATTGATAGATTCTAAGCATCACCCTATTTCGTAGAGTTACATAATGGATTCACAGGAACAAGAAGAGAATAAAGGTATGGGCTGTTTTGAATTTGGAATGCTTTTCCTTCTTCCATTTTTTCTTTCTTTCTTTCATCTTTCAACTTTAAGATGGTTCTACATCTGCATAATACAAAGTAAAAAGGACACAATCTGATTGACATAGAGTTTCTTCTGATGAGGGAAACCAGACTTGATAACACAACCCAGAAAGGCATGAGGGAACAGCTGCTTAGCTGCTTCACTTTTTGAGTAATCCAAGACAGATATGAAAAATAAATTCTGTAGATATGTGTGTGGGGATTAAAATAACAGACTGTTTATCTCCTTTCTGGATTAAAAAAAAGAGGAGTTGGAATAAAAAGAATCCTGACTGGCATGACGACCAACTTGAAGACTGGATGGGCTGGTGCAGAGGCTAAGAACAAAGTGGTAGGGGAGCAGTGTGCTCCTCAGAGCAGTGCCAGGCAGACCACAGGCACCCCAGAAAGAGCTCAGTAGGGGCTTACCCTGCACACCCACTTTGGAAATCCAAGCATGCCATTTCACTCACACAATGAATGTTATTATTATGTGCTAAATATTTTTCTCTGCTCTGTGCTACAGTGACTAAGACCAAAAAGAAAGAAGTGTTACAAAGTAAATTGACTATTGTGATAGAGAGTGATGGGAGAGCTACTCTAAAGGAGTTGGTCAGGGACAACCTCTCCAAGGAGGGGACATTGGAGCTGAAACCATAATGAAAAGAAGGAGCCAATCAGGCCAAGTTAAAGAGCAGCTAAGCAGCAAGGACAGGCTATGCAAAGGTCCTGAGATAGGAAAAGAACAGAAAGCAGTTCACCAGTGGCCAGACATTTGTGTGAGTGGGAAAGCACAGCAAGATGGAATGCAAGGAGGAGGAGGCATGAAGGTGAGGGGAAGGAGGTAATGGTCCAGGAAAGGAGCTTTGTGAGAAACGCTGTCCCTGGTTTCCTAATTCATAGTCTCTTGAGCAACTGTCATATCCTAATGACTTAGCAGAACACAGTAGGAGTATGGTCATGGCCAAGACAATGGCAAGGTCAACCTGGGCAATTCCAGAGTCACAACTCCCACCTTTGATGGAATTCTTGATAGTTCTCCAAAGGCTTCATAGAGCCCCATGATGGCCCTCTCCTCCTCGGAGTGCAGTCCTCCCTGCATGTACACCTAGTCCGCATGGTGCTCTAGGTCCAGCAGGTGCCTGTTCCTCTCACCCTCACACTTATCCTGGGGGGGAGTCTGAGTCCTCCCTCACTCCTTCCTGTGAAGAGGGAGATGGGTCTGGTTCGTCCATTCAAGCTCCTCCTTATTCCAGGAACTTCTATCTTTCATACAAACACAAGTGAAAGAGTATTGTGGGGAAACTTCCACATGTCCTGCAATGTACTCTTTAGATATCCTTCAACAGATGACAGTCAAGCCCAGAGAGAGTGAACTGCTCCAAGTGCTGAGCCACTTCACCTCAGAGCTCGCATGTGGGACACCCAAGGACTCAACACTCCCAGCCCTGTGCTTCGCCTCTCCTCAAAGTAAGCAATGTCTCTTCTTTTCCTTGCAGTGTCCCTGGAAACACCTAAGAAATGTTTGCAATTATTATTTTCTTCAGTAGACTCTTTTGGTTTTCTTCCTGCTTGATTTCTTTGCAGCATCTAATTCTGACAGCCAAAACTCTCATCAGTGCTGGTCTCCTATTGCCTTGCCTTTTCCAGCTCTCAGTAACCTTGTGTTTTCTACCTCCTTTCCCTCCTCTCATCTTCTCTCCCCTAGCCTTCACTCCTTTCCTCCCTTCTCTCCTTCCCCTCCTTCCTTCTGTCTCCCTCTTTCTCTCCGCATAGCCTCACTGAGTGCTCCCATCAGTTTCCCAGTTTCAAGTCCCATTAGTTAACTCCATACAAGAATGATTCCCACACCGGTTCTCTAATTCCTGTCTTTTCAATTTGCAGAATTATAAAACTCCAACTGTCTCTTGGATGTTCTGTAAGCACTCAAACTAAATGTGCTATAAGCACTCAAAACTAAAACCATTATTGTCTATTTTGAAAAAATAAATCTCCTCCTCCTGAACTCATAACTGGCTTCATGCTTTACTCACCTATCAAAATTTGGCTTATCTTTTAAGACCTAGCCCAAATGCCACTTCCTCACGAAGTGTTCTCTCAAAGCTAAGCCACTCTCTTCTCAGTGCCCCTGAGTCTTCTAGCTATATATACATGTATTACATTGAAATAATTTGTGATTTAGTGCGGTTCAGGAAGATGGCGGCGGAATAGGGGCAGTGTTCTCAGCTCGCTCCTGTTAAGGAGAGACTCCAGGAACGAATGCGGAGAGGACTGACTGAGTGACTGTGGATCTCCGATAGCGTGAACAGGGAGGAGAGCATGGGAGCAGCGTGGAGGGGGGTGGAGGGATTTACCACGGACTGCAGGCTGAGTCACTCCGAGACCCAGTGCGTCTGCAGTACCAAGCCTGAGAGCTCACTAGCCGAGAGCTGCTTGGAGGCTCCCCCTGCTAGGGGCACACCGGTAAGTAAATTCTTGTAGGGAGTTAGGGAGAGGATTTGGCTGAAAAAACCAGAGGAGGGAGAGAACAGTGAACAACCAGGACTGGGAGAAACTGTGTGATCTGAGTCTAGAGGGAAACCTCCTCAGCTGCAACCTCCGACCGAAAGCTCGGCACTCCGGGCATGCACACTCACGCTAGGGCCCTACAGAACAAAGGAACAGTCTTGGGGCAAGGAGACGGGCCGCACAGAAAAGCTGCTGCGTAACTCCGGACCAGGGGAGAGCTTCTGAGCAAGAGAACAGTGCATGCCCCTAGCGCTTTGAGCAATCGCGCCAGAATCCCACAGAACAAAAGGCAGGTTTGGGGCTAGGAGAGAAATAGGATGTACAGGGCATGTAAGTAGGGAAGAGAGCGGAGGCGGTGGTTCTGAAGGGAGATGGTTTTAGGGTGGGGAGAAGAGTCCGCAGGGAAAAGCTGTTGTGGAGCTCCAGACTCAGGGAGAGCTCCTGGGTAGGAGAGCGCTGCGCTGACCGAACACACTAGAATCCTGCAGAACAAAGGGACAGTGCTGGGGCGGGAGGGAGATAGAGCGTGCAGGCCTATAGACATGGAAGCCAGCGGAAGCTGTAGCTCGGAATACAGACAGTTTTGGGGCAAGGAGAAGAGTCCACGTGGGAAAGCCACTGCAGAGCTCCAGACTAGGGGAGAGGTCCTGGGCAGGAAAGTGCCACTGGGCCCAGCACTTTGACTGACTGTGCCAGAGTCCTGCAAAATGGGGGGACGATCTTGAGACAGGGAGAGAGAGGTAGGGTGCGCAAGCATATAGACAGGAAAGAGAGCAGAAGCTGTAGCCTGGGAACAGAGACACGACTGGAGGCAGGGCAGGGATTGCTGGCAGGCACAGGCTGGACTACCAGTGAGAAGGAGTAGCTGGACGAGCCTGAAGAGGGCTGAGGGTGCCACAGGAGGGGACAACTAAACACAGCTCACAGCAGAGCGGAGGTAGGCCCACGAATAAAAGACTAGCAATCCCAGAATCAAGCAGGACCCTCCCACAACCAGCCAACCAACCAGAAAAGATTTGAAACCCATGGGATTTTGAATAGGGGCGGACTCAGGAAGGAAGTCAGGAAAAACAAAAAAACAAACAAACCAAAAATACCC
The DNA here is from genome assembly GCF_987537825.1 of Furipterus horrens. Lineage (NCBI taxonomy): Eukaryota > Metazoa > Chordata > Mammalia > Chiroptera > Furipteridae > Furipterus > Furipterus horrens. The sequence goes on from NW_028327177.1 coordinate 55,383,609, forward strand.
AGAGACTGTGCCTAAAAGTTGAATTGAGTTAAAATCCTCTCATTCTTTTATTCCTCACTCTCTCTCTAACTGCCCCTCCCATCATTTCTTATTCTCTCTCTTGTTCTCCCCTCTTCTTCCCTCCCTCCTCTCCCTTTAGCATGTCTCCCCTGCATCCTATTCTTTGTTAATTTTTTAATTTTAAGTTCTCTCCCTTTCCTTCCTATTCCCTTCTTCTAATCCCCTTCCCTCCCCCTATCTTTGTCCTCCCTCCGTTTCCCTTTCTCTCTTTCTCCTTTCTCTGCGCTAAGCACTTTCAATTTTACTAAATTTCTTTCTTTATTTTGTCCCCCTTCAGTCTACATTCGTTTTTCTTTCCTCCCTTGCCCTTATTTTCCTTCTCTCCCTATAAATATTCTCTCTCTCTTTCTTTCTCTCTCCCTATTCCACTTTATATTCTAATCTTTTAATATTTAAATTATAATTCTAATCTATTCCCCTCTTCCTTCACCCTCCCATTCTTACCCCTTCTCTCTTTCCACCCCAACCCCTCACTTCTTTCTCTCCCTCTTGTATTTCTCTCCTTCATCCTATCTTTTGTCAACTCTTCAATTTCAATCTTTCCCTCCCTAATATCTCCTCTTCCTCTTGATTTCCTTCCCTCCTCCGTGTTCTTTCCCTCCCCCATCCTCTTGCTTTCCCATCTTTTATTCTTCTCTCTATATATTCTCTCTTTCTCTCTATCTTGCAATTTTATATCATGTTTTAATCTCCTAATATTTTTTATAATACATATTTTTTTAAATATTTTACTCCAGTCCCCCCTCTTCTCCCTCCCCTTCTTCTTTCATTCTCTTTCCTACCCTTCTCTTCTCTACTTTCTCTCTCTCTTTCCCCTCTCCCTTCCTGCCTTGCTATTTTCTACTCTGTATTTTTATTCTTGAAAAATTCTTTCTCAATCTGTTTCCTACTTTCTAAGTTCCGCAGCCCTCTCCTTCAATTTCAGGCTGTCTGTCTGCCTGGATGTCTATTGTATCTATCCTCCCTTCCACGCTAAACATATAGCATATACCTATTATATAATCCTAATACTATACACTTCCACTTTCTCACTCCACACTGTAACCCTCTCCTCCTTTTCAAACATACAGTGTAAATGTTAATTGCTGTCTTACATAACCTTGATCGCAATTGCTAATATTATTACTCTATCAACTTCCAGCTCAAAAATTACCCTTCCTTCATTTAAAACAACTCCTATCTGTTTCTCCTATGAAATAAGGGTCCAAATATCTCCACAAGTATATTAATACGGGCTCATTTGCAACCTATAATGAGATTATAGTTGGGTGAGATATTGGAGGGTGTGGGTTTCTTGTCTGGGTTGTATGATTATGTTTTAGCAGCACCTCCAAAAAAGATCTCAAGACAAGGTGGGCAGCGTGACTCTCAATCAACTAACCAGAGAAAAAGATCCACCAAAGAGTAGCTGAAATACAACCAGACAGATTAAAGAAATAACATCAAGGACAACATGGACAGAGATCCAAGATGGTGGAGGAGTAAGTGGAAGCTACACTAACCTCCTCCCAGGACCAGCCAGTGCTGACTCAGCCCCAGTACAACAGACAGACCATTCCCATCCAAGTAGCTTGAGACTAAGCGGAAATAAAAGCCCTACCTACAGGAATTAAGCTGCCACACCCACGATCCTTAAGCCTGATGGCTAATCACAGATTGAGTAGATTAACAACTAAAGAAGACAAAGGCAGTAGATCCCCGGAAGTCTCCAACAGGCTGCCTAGGGCCAGTCTGGTACTTGATCTGACCCTACCAGAGGCAGATCCACGAAGTGCAGATCATTCTAAGAAGCACCAACAAACAATAGAAATCGCAAAAATGGGGAGACAGAGAAACAACCCCCCATCAAAAGGAAAGGTAGAATTCCCAGAAAGAGTGCTAAATGAAATAGAGGGGAGCAAAATATCAGATATGGAATTCAAAACATGGATTATGGAGAAGCTGAATGAGCTCTGCAGAAACTACAAAGAACTCCAGGGAAACTACAAGGAGATCCAGAAAAACTACAAGGAACTTACAGAGAATTACACGAGCATGAAAAAGGACATAGAAGCTATCAATAAGAGCCAGGAGGAAATGAAGAATACTATCTCTGAATTGAAGAACACAGTAGAAGGAATTAAAAGCAGGCTGGAGGAAGCAGAAGATTGGATCAGCGAGCTGGAGGACAATGTAGACAAAAAATTCCAGACAGTGCATCAAAATGAAAAAAGACTGAACAAGACTAAAGAGGTTCTAAGACAGCTGCAGGACAACATGAAACATAATAATATCCATATCATAGGAATTCCAGAAGGAGAAGAAGAAGAGCAAGGGATAGAAAACCTCTTTGAAAAACAAATGACAGAAAACTTCCCTCACATGAGGAGAGAAAGAGTCATGCAAGTCCAGGAAGCACAGAGGGTCCCAATGAAGATGAACCCCAACAGGCCCACCTCAAGACACATCATAATTAAAATGGCAACATTCAAAGACAAAGAGAGAATCCTAAAGGCAGCAAGAGAGAAACAACTAATAACATACAAGGGAGCTCCAATAGGCTATCATCAGATTTCTCAGCAGAAACACTACAAGCCAGAAGGGAATGGCAAAAAATATTCCAAGCAATGAAAAACAAAGGCCTACAACCTAGAATACTATACCCATCAAAGCTCTCATTCAAAATGGAGGGTGAAATGAGGAGCTTCCAAGACAAAAGAAGGATAAAAGAATACATCTCCACCAAACCAGCATTGCAAGAGATGCTAAAGGGTCTGCTTTAAGAAGATAAAGAAACAGAGAGAGACAGAGAAGAACACGAGTACAAAAGGGAAAAATGACAATGAATAAGTTCTTATCGATAATAACCTTAAATGTAAATGGATTAAATGCTCCAATTAAAAGACATAGGGTAGCTGAATGCCTTAGAAAGAATGACCCACATATATGTTGTCTAAAAGAGACCCACCTTAGAAAAAAAGATCTACACAGACTGAAAGTAAAGGAATGGAAAAAAGTATTTCAAGCAAATGGACATGAAAAAAAAAAAACGGGGTAGCAATACTTATATCAAACAAAACAGATTTCACAGCAAAGTCCATAAAAAGAGACAAAGAAGGGCATTTCATAATACTTAAGGGAAAATTCCATCAAGAAGATATAACCCTTATAAATATATATGCACCCAACTTAGGAGCACCCAAAAATATAAGGAAAATTTTGAAAGACTCCAAGAAAGATATAGACAGCAAAACAATCATAGTAGGGGACTTTAACACGCCATTGTCAACAATAGACAGATCTTCGAAGCAAAGAAACACCAAAGATATTGAGGCACTGAACAACACTCTAGATCAAATGGACTTAGTCGATATATATAGAAGTTTTCACCCCTATATCAAATGGACTTAGTAGTATATATAAAACTTTTCACCCCAAAAAGCAAAATATACGTTCTTCTCAAGTGTGCATGGAACATTTTCAAAGATAGACCACATGGTAGGACACAAAACAAGTCTCAAAAAATTCAAGAATATTGAAATTATATCAAGCATCTTCTCAGATCACAATGGCTTAAAATTGGAAATCAACCTCAAGGCAAAAATGCAAAAGCATTGAAACTCATGGAGAATAAATACATCCTATTAAATTATGAATGGGTTAACAATGACATCAAGGAAGAAATCAAAAAGTTTCTAGAAACTAATGATAATGAACACACAACAACCCAAAACCTATGGGATAGAGCGAAAGCAGTCCTAAGAGGAAAGTTCATAGCAATACAGCCTACCTAAAAAATCTAGAAGAATCTCTAATAAAAAATTTAACCCTACAGCTACAAGAACTAGAGGAAGAACAACAAGCAAAGCCCAGAGCAAGTAGAAGGAAAGAAATCATCAAGATCAGAGGAGAATTAAATGACATAGAGACTAAAGAAACAATTCAAAAGATCAACAAAAGTAGGAACTGGTTCTTGAAAAGATAAACAAAATTGACAAGCCTTTAACTAGGTTCATCAAGAAAAAAAGAGAAAGGACCCAAATAAATAAAATCAGAAAAAAAAGAGGAGAAATCACAACCAATACCACAAAAATACAAAACATTGTACGAAATTATTATGAACAATTGTTTGGCAAGAAATTTGACAACCTAGAAGAAATGGACAAATTTCTGGAAACATATAGTCTTCCCAAACTGAATCAAGAAGAAGCAGAAAGCCTGAACAGAGCAATAACAACTAGTGAAATTGAAGCAGTAATCAGAAAACTCCCAGCACACAAAAGCCCTGGACCGGATGGCTTCACAGGTGAATTCTACAAAACATTTAGGAAAAAACTTACTCTTATCCTCCTCAGACTATTCCAAAACATCCAAGAAGACAGAAAACTCCTAAACTCATTCCATGAAGCCAGTATTACCCTAATTCCAAAACCAGGTCAAGACACAATAAAGAAAGAAAACTACAGGCCAACATCGCTGATGAACATAGATGCTAAAATCCTCAACAAAATATTGGCAACCGGATCCAGCAACACATTAGAAAGATCATACACCACGATCAAGTGGGATTCATCCCACGGATGCAAGTATGGTTTAATATTCGCAAATCAATAAATGTAATACACCACATAAACAAAATGAAAGAAAAAAACAACATGATAATATCAATAGATGCCAAAAAAAGCATTTGATAAAGTACAACACCCATTTATTATGAAAACTCTCAGCAAAATGGGAATAGAGGGAGCATACCTCAACATAATAAAGGCCATATGTGAGAAACCCGAAGCCAACATTATACTCAATGGACAAAAACTGAAAGCATTCCCCCTGAGGTCAGGAACAAGACAATGATGTCCACTCTCTCCACTCCTATTCAACATAGTCTTGGAAGTTCTAGCCACAGCAGTCAGACAAGAAAGAGAAATAAAAGGCATCCAAATTGGAAAAGAGGAAGTAAAACTGTCATTATTTGCAGATGACATGATAGTGTACATAGAAAACCCTATAGACTCCACTAAAAAGCTACTCAAACTAATAAGTGAATTCAGCAAAATAGCAGGGTACAAAATCAATATTCAGAAATCGAAGGCATTTCTGTACACCAATAATAAAATATCAGAGATAGAAACTGAAAGAAAAATCCCATTTACCATCGCAACAAGAAAAATAAAGTACCTAGGAATAAACTTAACCAAGGAGGTAAAAGACCAGTACTCAGAAAACTACATAACACTGAAGAAAAAATTAAGGAAGATACAAATAAATGGAAGCACATATCATGTTCATAGATGGGAAGAATCAACATCATTAAAATGTCCATACTACCCAAAGCAATTTATAGATTCAATGCAATCCCTATTAAAATACCAATAATTTATTTCACAGACCTAGAAGAAATACTTCAAAAATTTATATGGAACCAAAACAGAGCCCAAATAGCTACAGCAATTTTGAGGAAGAAGAACACAGTAGGAGAAATCACAATACCTGATATCAAACTATGCTACAAGGCCACAGTCTGGTACTGCTATAAGAACAGACATATAGATCAATGGAACAGAATAGAGAGCCCAGAAATAAACCCAGGTGTCTATGGTCAACTAATATTTGACAAAGGGGGAAGGAACATCAAATGGAGTGAAAAGAGCCTCTTCAACAAATGGTGTTGGGAGAACTGGACAGGGACATGCAAAAAAATGAAACTAGACCACCAACTTACACCATACACCAGAATAAACTCAAAATGGATCAAAGACTTAAATGTAAGCTGTGACACCATAAAAGTCCTAGGAGGAAAAAGTAGGCAGAAAAATTTCAGATATTTCACGTAGCAACATTTTCACTGATATATCTCCTAAGGCAAGGGAAATAAAGAAAAGAATAAACAAATGAGATTACATCAAACTAAAAAGTTTCTGCTCAGCTAAAGAAAACATCAACAAGATGAAAAGGAAACCAACCATATGGGAAAATATATTCACCAATGACATCTCAGACAAGGGATTGATCTCCAAAATATATAAAGAACCCATATGATTCAACACCAAGAAGACGGAAAACCCAATTAAAAAATGGGCAAAGGACCTGAACAAACACTTCTCCAAAGAGGACATACAGAGGGCCCATGGACATATGAAAGAATGCTCAACATAACTAGCCATCAGAGAGCTGCAAATAAAAACCACAATGAGATACTACCTCACACCAGTCAGAATGGTCATCATCAACAAATCAACAAACAACTTGTGCTGGAGAAGATGCAGAGAAATGGGAACCCTGGTACCCTGCTGGTGGGAATGCAGATTGGTGCAGCAACTATGGAAAACAGTTTGGAATTTCCTCAAAAAACTAAAAATGGAACTACCTTTTGAACCAGCAATTCCATTGCTAGGATTATATCTGAAAAATTCTGAAACACCAATTCAAAAGAACCTATGCACCCCTATGTTCATAGAAGCACTATTTACAATAGCTAAGTGCTGGAAACAACCTAAGTGCCCATCTGTAGATGAGTGGATCAAAAAACTGTGGTACATTTACACAATGGATTACTATGTAGCAGAAAGAAAAAAGAAACTTCTACCATTTGCAACAACATGGACTGAACTAGAGAGAATTATGCTTAGCGAAATAAGCCAGGCAACAAAAGAAAAATACCTTATGCTGTCACCTATTACAGGAAACTAATGAACAACACAATCAAATGAGCAAAATTGAACCAGAGGTATGTAAACAAGGAGTAGACTAACAGTACAATGGGGGGAGGCGGGAGGGAGAGAAGGGGGTAAGAAGAGGAAGCATCTAGTCAAAGAATATGTATAAATGACCCACGAACATGGACAACTGAGTGGGGACTAAATGTTGGAGAAGGAGGGGACAGAGTGCAAAGAAGCAAGAGGGGGAAAAAAAAGTGGGACAACTGTAATGAAAAAAAAACAAAAAAATTTTAGTGGGGGAAAAATGAAAATATGAAGAATGGAAATGCCAGTTCAGTGAATATTAGAAGGACAAGGATTTTCCTTCACACTGTATATTTTTCTCCCTATCTGATCCCTCCTAAGTTTGGCATTCTAAAGTAATTAAGTAATGACATGAGTTTCCTTGCATAAAACTATAAGAACAGTTGTTACTAGAGGTTTTTTTCTTTTTTTTTTTGACCAAGACTTTGGAATGTCATGGTTAAAGGAGACATGCTTGAACTCTGGTTGTTACCAAAAACCCCCGAGGAACTGGGAATGACTTTTGAAGATAATAAAAGCCCACAAGATAAAAGGCCTGGTACTGTGGTTGGTTGTGCGGTCCACAGCATTATTTCGAGGGAAGGAATGAAGGTTGTTTTCCTGAAAGATGGCTAGAAAGGACCTTAAGGCACAATGGAAAATGAGAAGGATTTGGAAAAGACAGGTGTGTATAGGCAAGGCTGAATGCCAGGTATGTGACTCAGCTTCTGTGCCCTGAAGGGCAGACTGAAGGTCACCCTAAATGTTCCTTGCGTAAGTTCCAGCAAAGCAGAACTAAAGATCATAAGTGATCATTTTCTGCTCTTGTTGTGTTTATGCAAATGAACAGGATAAATTAAAAATGGACTTAATTCAGTCCCTTTAATGACAAGGAGGGTAATCTTAGGGAGAAAAATCATTATTCAAGGAAAATCACAATGATCAGTGGTAGACTATAAAGTAGTTCAGCTAATCGTCTTTAAAGTTTCTTTTCATTTAAAATATGTTTTCACTTGAAAGTTAAACGATGTCTGTGGTATCATCAAAGATATTTAATTTACAGGCAAGAAGAATGTCAAATGCCTTGCAACTGGGTGTTTTTCCAATAAGACAGTCTTACAGATTTAGAGACTCGTTTGTGGGTTATGTTACATAAATTAACATGTGTTTTCTGTTTTCAAAGGGCATAAGCCTATGATCTCATTACCTGAGTGATTATCTGTACCTATAGGCCTCACTTAATCCTGTCTGCATTGCTGCCTCCTGAGACTCAATGGTTTGGCTGAACTAAGTGGCTGGGTTGGTGAAGAATGGGGTTGTCTGTGGGCTTCACTTTAAAACTGGTTTCTCTTTTCTATCCTAATGGCTTGGACCGAAAGAGCCCAGAGGTCTGAGAGGGGGGAAACCTAAAATATTTCCCTCACCCCAAACTAAGTATAATGGACAAAGGGGTTTTGGACAGGTGAGATGTGCCTGGCACACCTTCCTCCAAAGAAGCCCCCCCCCCTTTTTTTTCAATGTGGGACATTGAAAAATTAATCCCTGCCTCTTGTCATCTAGTAGTTATGGATTGAATGATGTCTTTTAACACTTTTGCCAAATCTGTTGCCCCCAGAATACAATAAGGATGCCAGTTTGTTAAACCATGCACACCATTGTCCAGGGACAGCCAAGTGACCTGGAGCCTGCACGATCCTTCCCCATATGGGAAGGCAACCCTACCCTCCACATCCCCCACTATTATTAGGGATTTCTGGACCCAAGGGTAGGTAGAACGACGACCATGTCCAGCTTGAAGCAGCAAGAGAAGCTTGAGATCTTCGCCCATTGTCCTTTATAAGATTATAAAGTGTCTTAATATCTGAGAGGGCGGGATTATTATTTTTTATTGTTAAAATAATTAATTAATCATTTATTTTTTTAAAAAAGAATATATGAAAGGGTGAAGCAGGAGAGCTTGTATGTACAAACCATGAGCATGGATTTGGTGGGGAATTGCTGGGGGATGTGAGGTGTTGGGTGGAGGGGAGCAAAGGGAAAAATCTGAAATCATTGTAACAATATAATCAATAAAATATAATTTATTTTTTTTGCAAGTTTTTCATTGTTTATTCTGTAATGCACAGGTATTGTCAAGAACACAATCTTATAAGTCACATGAACATTTACTTTTGTACTTGTTTCTTTTTTCTTTTTTTAAATGTTTTTTATTGATTATATTGTTACAACAGTTCCAATTTTCTCCCTCTTGCTCCCCTCCACCCAGCACCCCCCGCCCCCAGCAATCCCCCCCAAGTCCATACCCCTGGTTCGTAAAAATTAACTATCCCCCCCCTCTCAAATATTAGTACCCTTTGTAATCTTGTAAAGGACAATGGGCGAAGGTCTCAAGCTCCTCTAGCTGCTTCAATAAAATATAATTTAAAGCAAAAGTAAATTCATAAATTAACCACACACACACACAAAAAAAGCTTATCCTTTCTCTTCTCAATTTTTTCAATGTGGACACTGCTAGTACGCTCAAGGTGGAGCAGTGGTCTTGAAATTCATAAAGAGTGATGAAATAGAAAGCTAAAAAGACCTAAGTCTGCATACCTCTAGACATCTTATCATGCTGTAACTAGGCAGCATGATGTCCGGTTGTTTGTCGTCATGTAAACACATAACACAAATTTTTGTATGGAGGGAAATAGGTGTTTTGTTGCTTTTTTTTTAAATAGGGTTACAAATTTTGGTGGGGGGTGGGGTACTAGGAGAATTTCAGCTCTAAACCCTTACATAGAACCTCCCTTGCTCCTAAAAAGAATAGACACCAAATCCACACATAGAAGTTCCTCATTATTGCTTACGTGTCTTTTTCGAGCTTAAACCCACATGCAAACAGGTCTCCATCCTCTCCAGGGTAAGCATCTGTGGGTTTTCAGATGCTATCATTTTGTAGCAGCTCTCTCTCTCTCTGGGTCTGGGGTGTGTTGCCAGATTTCTCTGGATGGTTGGCAGGGGAAGCTCCATCTGCAAGGTGTCTCCATGTGCAGTTCTCTCGGAGTGAGAGTGAAAGTGGTTCAGGACCCATGTGCCATGCTGCACGGAGCCATGGCATCTCAGAGGCTGGGGCCTGCTGAGGCACGCATCCTGCCTCTGGGGAGCTGGTTTCCAACCATGAGGGCCCAGAGCCCTGGACCACTCCCAGCATCTGCTGCTCCCACTGGGAGATCTGCAACTACGGCGAGCTCCCTCTGGAGGAATGTGAAGAGGGGTAGTTGATGAGGTGGCTTCCCCTTTCCCAACTTCTCTTCCTCCCCCCTCCCCTTGGTCACTGTCAGTATGTTCCTTGTTTCCATGCCTCTGGTTTTATTTTGCTCCTTTGTTTGTTTTGTTCATTAGGTTCCTGCATTAGGTGAGATCATATGGTATTTGTCTTTCACTGCCTGGTTTATTTCACTAAGCATAATACTCTCTAGTTCCATCATTATGTTGGGAAATGTAGAAGTCTCTTCTATCTTTCTGCTGCATAGTATTCCACTGTGTAGATGTACCACAGTTTTTTGATCCACTCATCTACTGATGCGCACTTAGGCTGTTTCCAGCACTTCGCTATTGTAAATAATGCTGCTATGAACATAGCAACACCAAACATAGGAGCACCCAAATATATAAGGATGACTTCAAGGAAGATATTGACAGCAACACACTCATATTAGGGGATTTTAACATCCCACTGTCAACATTGGATAGACCTTCCAAGCATAGAATCAAAAAGGATATTGTGGCGTTGAATGCCAGTCTAATTCAAATGGACTTCCTTGATATATATAGGACCTTTCACCTGAAAGAAGCAAAATATATGTTCTTTTAAAATGCACATAGAACATTTTAAAAGACAGACCACATGGCATGACAGAAAAAAAGCCTCAACAAGTTCAAGAAAACATAAATCATATCAAGCATCTTCTTAGGTCACAATGGTTTGAAATTAGAAACCAACCTCAAAGAAAAAATTCAAAAAACATTCAAATTCATGGAGAACGAATAACATGCTATTAAGTAATAAATGGGACAACAATGACATCAAGGAAGAAACCAAAAAGTTTCTGGAAACAAATTAAAATGAAACATAGCACCCCAAACGTATGAGACACAGAGAAGGCAGTCCTGAGAGGGAAGTTAATAGCAATACAGACCTACCTAAAAAAGATAGAAAAATTTCAAATAAACAAACCAAATGAGTGGAAAGAATGAAATAATCAAGATCAGATCAGAGTTAAATGACATAGAGACTAAAAAACCAATTCAAAGGATTAATAAATCCAGGAGCTGGTTCTTTGAAAAGATACACAAAATTGACAAGGCTTTAACCAGACTTATCAAGAAAAAAGAGAGGAAACCCAAATAAATAAAATCAGAAGTGAAAGGGGAGAAATCACAACCCATACCACAGAAATACAAGGGATTTTAAGAAATTACTACAAATAACTATGTGTCTAAAAATTTGACAACCTGGATGAAATGGGCAAATCTAGAAACACAGAATCTCCCCAAACTGAATGATGAAGCAGAAAGCCTGAATATACCAATAACAACTAGTGAAATTGAAGCAGAAATAAAAAAATACTCCTGGCACACAAAAGCCCAGGATTGGATGGCTTCAGAGTAGCATTTTTCCAAACATTTAGGGAAGAACTAACTCCTATCCTTCTCAAACTATTACAAAAAGTTCAAGAAGAGGTAAGACACTCAAAATCTTTCTATGAGGCCAGTATTATCCTAACTTCAAAACCTGGTAAAGATACAACAGAGAAATAAAACTACTGGCCAATATCACTGATGATCATAGATGCTCAACAAAATATTGGCAAACCAGATCCAACAATACTTGAAAATGATCATACACTATGATCAAGTGGAATTCATCTTAGGGATGAAAGGACAGTATAATATTCACAAATCTATAAACTTAATAGACACATAAACAAAATGAAAGACAAAAATCACATGGTTTTATCAATAGATGCTGAAAAAACATTTGATGAAATACAGTACCCATTTATGATAAAAATGCTTAGCAAATGGGAATAGAGGGAGCATACCTCAACATAATAAAGGCCATATACCAGAAAACTACAGCCAACATGATACTCAATGGGAAAAAACTGAAATGTTTCCACCTAAGATCAGGAACAAGACAGGGTTCCCACTTTCTCCACTTCTATTCAACATAATTTTGGAAGTTCTATCTACAGCAATCAGACTATAAAAATAAGTAAAAGGCATCCAAACTGAAAAGGAGAAAATAAAACTGTCATTATTTGCAGATGACATGATAGTGTACATAGAAAACTGTACAAGCTCCACCAAAAAACTACTCAACCTAATAAGTAAATTTGGAAAAAGAGTGGGTTACAAATCAATATTCATATATCAAAGGCATTTTTGTATACCAATAATGAAATATCACAAATAGAAACTAGAAAAAAATTCCATTTACTATAGAAACATGAAAAATAAATTACCTATAGATAACCTTAACCAACGAGGTAAAAGACCTGTACTCAGAAAACTACAGAACACTGAAGAAAGAAATTAAGGAAGATACAAATAAATGGAAGCAAATACCATGTTCATGGATGGAAAGAATTCACATTATTAAAATGTTCATACTACCAAAGCAATTTATAGATTCAATGCAATCTCTATTAAAATACCAGTGACATATTCCACATACATAGAAAAAATATTTCAAAATTTTACCAAAAACTACCCCAAATATCCTCAGCAATCTTGAAAAAGAAGGACACAGTAGGAAGGATCACAATACCTACTGTCTAACTGTATTACAAGGCCACTGTAATCAAAACAGTCTGGTACTGGCATAAAAACAGACACATAGATCAATGGAACAGAATGGAGAGTCCAGAAATAAACTCAGGTCTCTATGGTCAATTAATATTTGACAAAGGGGGCAGGAGCATAAAATGGAGTAAAAATAGCCTCTTCAACAAATGGTGTTGGGAGATCTGGACAGGTGCACACAAAAAGGCGAAACTAGACCACCAACTTAAACCATACACCAGAATAAACTCAAGATGGACCAAAGACTTAAATGTAAGCTGTGACATCATAAAAGTCCTAGGTTAAACATAGGCAGTAAAATTTCAGATATATCACATAGTAATATTTTCACCGATATTATTTCCTAGGGCAAGGGAAATAAAGGAAAGAATAAACAAATGGGACTTCATCAAACCAAAAAGTTTTGCTTGGCTAAAGAAAGCATCAGCAAAAAGAAAAGGGAACCAACCATATGGGAAAACATTATTGTCAATGATATCTTGGACAAATGTTGATCTCCAAAATATATAAAGAACACATATGACTCAACACCAGCAACACAAAGACTACAGTTAAAAAATGGACAAAGAACCTGAACAGACACTTCTCCAAGGAGGACGGACATACAGAGGGCCCATAGGCATATGAAAGGATGCCCCACATCATTAGTCTTTAGAGAGATGCAAATTGAAACCACAATGAGATACTACCTCATGATGTTCAGAATGGCCATCATTAACAAATCAACAAACAAGTGCTGGCAAGGATGTGGAGAAAAGGGAACTCTAGTGCACTGTTGGTGGGAATGTAGGCTGGTGAAGTCACTGTGGAAAACTGAAATTTCCTCAAAAAACTAAAAATGGAAATGCCTTTTGATCCAGTGATTCCACTGCTGGAATTAAACCTGAAGAATTATGAAACACCAGTTCAAAAGAATCTATACACTGTCTTTGAAAATGCTCCATATGCATTTTGAAAGGGTGTATATTTTGTTTCCTTGAGGTGAGAGGTCCTGTATATATTAATTAAGTCCATTTGAATTAGACTGACATTCAATGCCACAATATCCTTTTTGATTCTATGCTTGGAAGATCTATCCAATGTTGACAATGGGATATTAAAATCCCCTATTATGAGTATGTTGCTGTCGATATCTTCCTTGAAGTCATTCTTATATATTTGGGTGCTCCTATGCTTGGTGCATATATCTTTACAACGGTTATATTTTTGTGATGTATTCTTTCCATAAGTATTATGGAATGTCCTTCTTTGTCTATTTTTATGGCCACTTCATTGAAATCTATTTTATCTGATATAACTATTGCTACCACAAATTTTATTTGGTGTCTGTTTGCTTAAAATATTTTCTTCCATCTCTTTGCTTTCACTTTGTGTATATCTTTTGTTATGAGGTGGGTCTCTTGTAGACCACATATATGTGGGTCATGCTTTTTATCTATTCAGCTACCCTGTATCTTTTTTATTGGAGGCTTTAATCTATTTATATTTAAGGTTATTATTAATAGGTACTTAATCATTGTCTTTTTTTCTCTTTGTACCTGTGTTCCTCTCTCTCTCTCTCTCTCTCTTTCTTCATCTTCTTTTACCTGGGAAACTCCTTATTTCATCTTCCATTTTGAATGAAAGCCTTTCTGGGTAGAGTAGTCTTGGTTGCAGGCCTTTGTTTTATGGCTTGGGGTATATTTTGCCATTCCCTTCTGGCTTATAGTGTTTCTTTCTTTCTTCTTCTTATTTTTTTTTGGGGGGGGGCAACATATAATTTTTTATTTTTTTATTTTATTTTTTGTTTTTCAATTACAGTTGTCCCATTTTTCCCCCATTGCTCTCCCCCACCCAGCTCACGCCTTCTCCCACAATCATATCCCTCCCCATTGTCCATGTCCATGAGTCTTTTATACACGTTCCTTGACTAAACCCTTCCCTTACTTATCCTCCTTCTCTCCCTCTCCCCTACCCCCTATTGACTGCTATTCTGCTCTTTGTCCTATTTAGTTCCTTTGTTTGTGTTGTTCTTTAGTTTCCTGTATTAGGTGATACCATATGGTATTTTTCTTTCTTTGCCTGGCTTATTTCACTAAGCATAATTCTCTCTAGTTCCATCCATGCTGTTGCAAATGGCAGGAGTTCCTTCTTCCTTTCTGCTACATAGTATTCCATTGTGTAAATAAACCACAGTTTTTTGATCCACTCATCTACAGATGGGCATTTAGGCTATTTCCAGCACTTAGCTATTGTAAACAGTGCTTCTATGAACAAAGAGGTGCATAAGTTCTTTTGAATTAGTGTTTTAGGATTTTTCGGGTATAATCCTAGCAGTGGAATCTCTGGTTCAAAAGGCAGTTCCATTTTTAGTTTTTTGAGGTAATTCCATACTGTTCTCCATAGTGGCTGCACCAGTCTGCATTCCCACCAACAGTACAGTAGGGTTCCCCTTTCTCCACATCCTTGCCAGCACTTCTTGTTTCTTGATTTTTGATGATGGCCATTCTGACTGATGTAAAATGGTATCTCATTGTGTTTTTTATTTGCATCTCCCTGGTGGCTAATGATATTGAGCATTTTTTCATGTCTATGGACCTTCTGTATGTCCTCTTCAGAGAAGTGTTTGTTCAGGTCCTTTTCCCGTTTTTTAATTGGGTTGTTTGTTTTCTTGATGTTGAGTCATATAAACTCTTTATATATTTTGGAAATCAGTCCCCTGTCTGTGATGTCATTGGCAAATATGTTTTCCCATATGGTTGGTTTCCTTTTCATCTTGCTGATGTTTTCTTTTGCTGAGCAGAAACTCTTTAATTTGATGTAATCCCATTTGTTTATTTTTTCCTTTATTTCTCTTGCTTTAGGAGATGTATCCGTGAAGAAATTGTTATGTGAGATATCTGAAATTTCCTTGCCTATGTTTTCCTCTAGGACTTTTATGGTGTCATGGCATACATTTAAGTCTTTGATCCATCTTGAGTTTATTCTCGTGTGTGGTGTAAGTTGGTGGTCTAGTTTCATTTTTTTGCAAGTCCCTATCCAGTTCTCCCAGCACCATTTGTTAAAGAGGCTCTTCTCACCCCATTTTATGTTCCTTCTTCCTTTATCAAATATTAGTTGACCATAGAGGCCTGGGTTTATTTCTGGACTCTATTCTGTTCCACTGATCTATATGTCTGTTCTTATGCCAGTATCAGACTGTTTTGATCACAGTCGCTTTGTAATATTGTTTGATATCTGGTGTTGTGATTCCTCCTGCTGTGTTCTTCTGTCTCAAGATTGCTTTTGCTATTCGGGCTCTTTTTTGGTTCCATATGAATTTATGGAGTATTTGTTCTAAGTCATTGAAATATGTCATTGGTATTTTAATAGGGATTGCATTGAATCTGTGAATTGCTTTGGGTAGTATGGCCATTTTGATGATGTTGATTCTTCCCATCCAAGAGCATGCTATTTGCTTACATTTATTTGTATCTTCCTTAATTTCTTTCTTCAATGTTATGTAATTTTCAGAGTACAGGTCTTTTATCTCTTTGGTTAAGTTTATTCCTAGGTACTTTATTTTTCTTGTTGATATAGTAAATGGTATTTTCTTTTTTGTCTCTGTCTCTGATACTTTATTGTTGGTGTACAGAAATGCCTTAGATTTCTGTATATTTATTTTGTACCCTGCTATTTTGCCAAATTCACTTATTATATCGAGTAGTCTTTTAGTGGAGTTTATAGGATTTTCTAGGTATACTATCATGTCATCTGAATATAATGATAGTTTTACTTCTTCTTTCCCAATTTGGATGCCTTTTATTTCTTTTTCTTGTCTGATTGCTGTGGCTAGGACTTCCAACACTGCGCTGAATAGGAGTAGAGAGAGTGGACAGCCTTGTCTTGTTCCTGATTTCAGGGGAAATGCTTTCAGTTTTTGTCCATTGAGTATGATGTTGGCTTCAGGCTTCTCATATATAGCCTTAATTATGTTAAGGTATGCTCCCTCTATTCCCATTTTACTGAGTGTTTTCATCATAAATGTGTGTTGTACTTTATCAAATGCTTTTTCTGCATCTATTGATATGATCATGTGACTTTTATCTTTCATTTTGCTTAGGTGATGTATTATATTTATTGATTTGCAAATATTAAACCATCCTTGCATCCCTGGGATGAATCTCACTTGATCGTGATGTATGATCTTTTTGATGTAATGCTGGATCCTGTTTGCCAATATTTTGTTGAGGATTTTAGCATCTATGTTCATCAGTGATATTGGCCTGTAGTTTTCTTTCTTTGTTGCGTCTTGACCTGGTTTTGGGATTAGGGTAATACTGGCTTCATAGAAAGAGTTTGGGATATTTCCCCTCTTCTTAGATTTTTTGGAATAGTTTGAGGAGAATAGGAGTTAGTTCTTCCCTAAAGGTTTTGTAAAATTCACCTGTGAAGCCATCCGGTCCAGGGCTTTTGTGTGCCGGGAGATTTTTGATTACTGTTTCAATTTCCTTCTTTGTTATTGGTCTGTTGAGACTTTCTACATCTTCTTGATTCCGTTTTGGAAGGTTATATGTTTCTATAAATTTGTCCATTTCCTCTAGGTTGTCAAATTTCTTGCCATACAGTTGTTTGTAGTAATCTCTTACAATTGTTTGTATTTCTGTGGTATCAGTCGTGATTTCTCCTCTTTCATTCCTGATTTGGTTTATTTGGGTCTTCTCTCTTTTTTTCTTGATGAGGCTGGCTAGAGGCTTGTCGGTTTTGTTTATTTTTTCAAAGAACCAACTCCTAGTTTTGTTGATCTTTTGGATTGTTTGTTTAGTCTCTATGTCGTTTAATTCTTCTCTGATCTTGATGATTTCCTTCCTTTTTCTTTCCCTAGGCTTTGTTTGTTGTTGTTGTTCTAGTTCTTGTAGCTTTAGGGTTAGATTTTTTATTTGAGATTCTTCTATCTTTTTCAGATATTCCTGCATTGTTATGAACTTCCATCTTAGGACTGCTTTTGTTGTGTCCCATAGGTTTTGGCTGTTGTGTGTTCATTATCATTAGTTTCTAGAAATTTCTTGATTTCTTCTTTGATTTCATTGTTAACCCATTCATTATTTAATAGCATGTTATTCATTCTCCATGAGTTTGGGTGTCTTTGATTTTTTTCTCTGAGGTTCATTTTTAGTTTCAAGGCATTGTGGTCTGAAAATATGCTTGATATGATTTCAATTTTCTTGAATTTGTTGAGGCTTGTTTTGTTTCTTCCTCTCAGGCTGACACCATTTGGAGGGGACTGCTCTGCCTGAGCAAGATGTTTCCTGCAGTGTATGGGGTGAGTCAGTGTGGGGATCCCATCAGTTGCTCCCTCAGTTCTCTCTCCAAAGCTGCAATCCCCAGACTCTCCTCAAGCACTTCTAGTCCACTCTGTCCTTCCTCTGCTGTAGCCCAAGGTAAGAAGGTGCCAATAAAATTTTGTACTTTGGCTCTTTAGGAAGCTCTCCATGACTTCAACCATCTCTCCTAGGCCAGCAATATTCCCCACCACTATTTGCAGCTGCATACTATCAGGGTTCCTCTCAGTCTGGTGCTAGGCTGGGGAGCCCAACTTGGGGTTCAGATTCCACACTTTTCAGGGAGAACCCTTCAGCCACTGAAATATTTCTCTGTACCTTCAGCTGTCACCAATGAGAGTTGAGCCAGCCCTTTCATGTCTCCTCTGCACTCCATACCAGACACATTGTGGTAAAGTGGTTTCTTCTGTCTGTCCATGGTTATAAGGCTTCTCTCCAGCTAGTGTGCAGTTGGTTATTCCAGATGATTTCTCCACAATTAAGTTGTAAGTTCAGATTGGTCCGAGGAGGATGTTAGTATAGCTTCCACTTTCTCCTCTGCCACCTTGGATCCTGTAGTGCTTGACTTAATATCATATATTTTTGTTCATTATGACCCTTAAACTTACAAAATCTTCTACTAATGTTGCTAGTAAGAGGTTACATCTAGTGATTGACATGGAAATAAAATTAAGAGTGATTAAGGTCTATGAAGGTGGAAAAATCAGTAATGGTTATTGCTATAGTCTTGAAGAACAAGAACAAAGTAACAAAAGCTATTACAGGATCTGCTTTGTTTAATGCAATCAGACTAGCAAAAATTCAATAAGGGCCTCTATGAGACACGAAAAAACTTTTAATAACCTGGATTGAAGACCAGGTACAGAAGTGTACCCTTCTCAGGATCACAATGAGGATGGCCAAAGCAAAACATTTGATTGAGATATTGAAAGAAAAACTGAACCCAACTACAATGTTGAATTTACTGCTAGTTCTGGGTGGTTTAAACAATTCAACAGTTATTATTCATTAAGTAATGTAAATGTAAGTGGAAGTCTGTTAATGCTAAATAATATTTTGGAAAATCTAGGTCATCTCATTGTGGAGGAAAATGACCTACCAGAGCAAATAGTTAATATAAATGAAATCTCCCAATTGTGGAAACAGGTGCCTAAAGGATCTTTAATGAATAAGAAGGCCAAGTCAACGCCAGGTTTCAAGGCTTTTAATGACAAGGTAGCAGTCTTATTTGGGGCAATGTTGCAGGCTACAAATTGAAATCATTTGTGATCTGGCACAGTGAGAATCCTAGGGTTTTCAAACATATGAAGAAACACACACCGTATGTGTACTACAGAAGTTAATAAGAAATCATGGTGTCACAGCTCTTGTTCCAAGATGCCCTCCTGAATTTCTATGCCATAAAAATAGAGAAGTACTCTTTGGAGAATAACATACTTTTCAAAATTTTTCTCATGGTTGATAATGCTCCAGGACATCCTTTTATTGGTGATCTTCACCCCAATATCAAAGTAATGTTTTTCCTTCTAAACACCATCTTTTTTATTCAACCAATGGATCTAGGAGTTATAGAAGCTTTTAAGGCCTGTTATCTGAGGAAGATCTTGCCCAGGCTGCAACTGAGGAAGACACTGAGAAGTGAGTGATGCACCACTTTAAGGATTACCACTTTATGACTGCATTAAGAACCTTGCCTTGGGCTGCGGGGATGTCACCAAGAAGTGTATGAATGGTATGTGGGAAAAGACACTAAAAGGATTTGTTCATGACTTCAGAGAATTTGCCAAGGATGAAGTGATTTCAAAAACCAACAAGGCTGTGGTTGAGATGGCAAACAACCTTAATGTGGGTGTCAAAGAGGATGACACTGATGAACTCCTACAGGTGGTTCCTGAAGAACTGATGAATAAGGAGTAATGAAAATTGGAACAGAAACACATAGAGACTGGTACACGATCTGATGCTACAAAGGGCAGATCCAGGAAGTGTGGATCAATCTAAGAAGTAGAGACAAACAAAAGAGTCACAAAAAATGGGGAAACAAAGAAACAACCCCCATCAAAAGGAAAGCAGGAACCCCCCCAAAAGAGTGCTAAATGAAATAAAGGAAAGCAAACTATCAGATATGGAACTCAAAATATGGCTTATAGGGAAGCTCAATGAGCTCAGTGAGCTCGAAGAAAACTACAAAGAACAACAGGGAAACTGCAAGGAACGTAGTGAGAAGTACACCAGCATTAAAAAGGACATAGAAGCTCTCGATAAGAGCCAGGAGAAAATGAAAAATATGATTTCTGAATTGAAGAACACAGTAGAAGGAATTAAAAGCAGCCTTGAGGAGGCAGAAGATCGAATCAGTGAGCTGGAAAACAAAGTAGAAAAAAATTACCAGACAGTGCAAGTAAATTTAAAAAAAGACTGAAAAAGAATGAAGAGGTTTTATGAGAACTACAGGACAACATAAAGTGCAATAATATCCATATCATAGGGACACCAGAAGGAGAAGAAGAGGAACAAGGGATAGAAAACATGTTTGAAAAAGTAATGACATAAAACTTCCCTAACTTGATGAGAAAAAACATCATGCAAGTCCAGGAAACACAGGAGGTCCTAATGAAGATGAACCCAAACAAGCCCACTCCAAGATACATGATAATTAAAATGGCAAAACTTAGAGACAAAGAGAGAATCCTAAAAGCAGGAAGAGAGAAACAGTTAATAACATACAAGGCAGCTCTGATAAGGCCATCATCAGATTTCTCAACAGAAACACTACAAGCCAGAAGGGAATGGCAAAAAATATTTCAAACAATGAAAAACAAAGGCCTACAACCAAAAGTACTTTACCCTACAAGGCTCTCTTTCAAAATGAAAGATGAAATAAGGAGTTTCCCAGACAAAATAAGGCTAAAAGAATACATCTCCACCAAACCAGCATTGCAAGACATACTAAAGGGTCTGCTTTAAGAAGATAAAGAAACAGAGAGAGAAAGAGAGGAACACAGGTACAAAAAGGAAAAGTGACAATGAATGAGTACCTATCAATAATATCCTTAAATGTAAATGGATTAAATGCACCAATTAAAAGACAGAGGGTATCAGATTGGATACAAAAACATGACTCACATATATGCTGCCTACAAGAGATCCACCTCAGAACAACAGATATACAGAGATGGAAAATGAAGGAATGGAAAAATATATTTCAAGCAAATGGACATGAAAAAAAAGCTAAGGTAGCAACGCTTATAACAGACAAAGTATATTTTACAACAAAGGCCATTAAAAGAGACAAAGAAGGACATTTCATAATTCTTAAGGGAAAAATCCATCAAAATAATATAACCCTTGTAAACATATATGTAACCAACATAAAAGCACCCAAAATATAAGGAAAATCTTACAGGACTTCAAGAATGATATTGACAACAACACATTCATAGTAGGGGACTTTAGCACTCCATTGTCAACAATGGACAGACCTTCGAAGCAAAGAAACACCAAGGATATTGAGGCATTGAACAACACTCTAGAGCAAATGGACTTCATCGATATATATAGAACTTTTCACCCTGAAGAGGCAAAATACACATTCTTTTCAAGTGCACATGGAACAGCCTCAAAGATGGTCTACGTGGTAGGACAAAAAACAAGCCTCAAGAAATTCAAGAAAACTGGAACTATATCAAGCATCTTCTCAGATTACAATAGCTTGAAACTGGAAATCAGTCTCAAGGAAAAAACTTTAAAACATTTAAACTCATGTAGAATAAATAACATGCTATTAAAAAATGAATGGGTTAACAATGACATCAAGGAAGAAATGAAAAAGTTTCTGAAAACAAATGATAATTAACACACAACAGCTCAAAAGCTATGCAATACAGCAAAAGCAGTCTTGAGATGAAAGTTCATAGCAATACAGGTCTACCTAAAAAGGATAGAAGAATCTCAAATGAAAAATCCAACCCTACAGCTATAAGAACTAGAGAAACAACAACCAACAAAGCCCAGAGTGAGTAGACAGAAGGAAATCATCAAGATTAGAGCAGAATTAAATGACATAGAAAACTAAACAAACAATTCAAAAGATCAATAAATCCAGGAGTTGGTTCTTTGAAAAGATAAAAAAAAAAATTGACAAGCCTTCAAGAATAAAAAAGAGAGGACCCAAATAAACAAATTCAGAAATGAAAGAGGACAAATCACAACTGATACCATGAAATACAGAGGATTGTAAAAAATTACTATGAACAAGTGTATCACAAGAAATTTTACAACCTAAATGAAATGGACAAATTTCTGGAAACATATAATCTTCCAAAACTGAATCAAGAGGAAGCAGAAACCCTGAACATGCCAATAAAAACCAGTGAAATTGAAGCAGTAATCAAAAAACTCCTGGCAAAGTAACGTCCTGGATCAGATGGCTTCACAGGTGAATTTTACAAAACATTTAGGAAAGAACTAATTCTTACCCTTTTCAAGCTATTCCAAAAACTCCGAGAAGAGGGAAGACTCCCAAACTCTTTTTATGAAGCCAGTATTACCCTAATTCCAAAACCAGGTTAACACAACAAAGAAAACCACAGGCCAATATCGCTGATGAACACAGATGTTAAAATCCTCAACAAAATATTGGCAAACCAGATCCAACAACACATAAAAGAGATCATACATCACGATCAAGTGGGAATCGTTCAAGGGATGCAAGGATGGTTTTATATTCAGATATCAATAAACATAATATATCACATAAACAATATGAAAGAAAAAAATCAAATAATCATATCGATAGATGCTGAAAAAGCATTTGATAAAATACAACACTCATTTATGGTCAAGACATTCAGCAAAAGTGGAATAGAGGGAGCATACCTCAACATAATAAGGGCCATACAAGAAACCTGAAGCCAACATCATACTCAATGGGCAAAAACTGAAGGCATTCCACCTAAGATCAGGAACAAGACAAGGATGTCCACTCTTTCCACTCCTATTCAACATAGTCTTGGATGTTCTTGCCACAGCAATCAGACAAGGTAAAGAAATAAAAGGCATCCAAGTTGGAAAAGAGGAAGTAAAACTGTCATTATTTGTGGATGACATGATAGTGTACATAGAAAACCCTATAGACTCCATCAAAAAAATACTCAACCTAATAGGTGAATTTGGCAAAATAACAGGGCACAAAGGTCAATATTCAGAAATTGAAGGCATTTCTGTACACCAACAATAAAATATCAGAGTCGGAAACTAGGGGGAAAAAATCCCATTTAGTATAGCAACAAGAAAAAGTACCTAGGAATAAACTTAACCAAGGAAGTAAGAGACCTGTACTGGAAAAACTACATAACACTGAAGAAAGAAATTAATGAAGATACAAATAAATGGGAGCATATAGCATGTTCATAAATGGGAAGAGTCAACATCATTAAAAAGTCCATATACCCAAAGTAATTTACTGATTCAATGCAATCACTATTAAAATACCAATGACATATTTCACAGACCTAGAATAAATACTTTAGAAATCTTGAGGAAGAAGAACATAGTAGGAGGAATCACAATACCTGATATCAAATTATGCTACAAGACCACTGTAATCAAAACAGTCCAGTACTCTCATAAGAATAGACATATAGATCAATGGAACAGAATAGAGAGCCCGGAAATAAACCCAGGTCTATATGGTCAACTAATACTTGATAAAGGGGGAAGGAACATCAAATGGAGTGAAAAGAGCCTCTTCAACAAATTGTGCTGGGAGAATGGGACAGGGACATGCAAAAAAATGAAACTAGACCACCAACTTACACCATACACCAGAATATACTCAAGATGGATAAAAGACTTAAATGTAAACCATGACACCATACAAGTCCTAAAAGAAAACATAAGTAGGAAAATTTCAGATATCCCATGTAAACATATTTTCTCCAATATATCTCCTACAGCCAGGGAAATAAAGGAAAGAATAAACAAATGGGACTACATCAAACTAAAGAGTTTCTGCTCAGCACAAGAAAACATCAGCAAGATGAAAAGGGAACCAACTGTATAGGAAAACATATTTGCCAATGATACCTCAGACAAGGGTTTGATCTTTAAAATATATAAAGAACTTATATAACTCAACACCAAGGGAAGAGACAACCCAATTAAAAAATTGGCAAAGGAACTGAACAAACACTTCTCCAAAGAGGACATACAGAGGGTCCCTAGGCATATGAAAGAATGCTCAACATCACTAGCCATCAGAGAGAAGCAAATAAAAACCACAATGAGATAACACTTCACACCAGTCAGAATGGCCATCATCAACAAATCAACAAACAACTTGTGCTGGTGAGGATATGGAGAAATGGGAACCCTGGTGCACTGCTGGTGGACATGCAGTCTGATGCAACCACTGTGGAAAACAGTATGAAATTTCCCCAAAAAGATAAAAATGGAACTGCCTCTTGATCCAGCCTTTCTATCGCTAGGTTTATACCTGAAGAATCCTGAAACACTAATTCAAAAGAACTTATGCACCCCTATATTCATAGCAGCACTACTTACAATAGCCAAGTGCTGGAAACAACCTAAGTGCCCATCTGAAATGAGTGGATCCAAAAACTGTGGTACATTTACACAATGGAATACTATGTAGTGGAAAGAAAGAAGGAACTCCTATCATTTGCAACAACATGGATGGAACTAGAGAGAATTATGTTCAGAAAAATAAGCCACACAATGAAAGACTAATACCATATGATATCACCTAATACAGGAAACTAATGAACAACACAGGCAAACTAGAAAAATTGAACCAGAGACATGTAAACAAGGAGCAGACTAACAGTGACAAGGGCATGGGGGAGAGGGTGAGACAGGGAATATTAAGGAGAAGGGTCTAGTCAAGAAACTTGTATAAATGACCCATGGACATGGACTACAGCAGGAGGGATTGACTGTGTGAGAAGGGTGGGTGTGGTGATGGGAAAGCAATGGGGAAAGAAGTGGGACAACTGTAACAGAAAAACAATTTAAAAAAGCACATAGCTGAAAAAAAAGAGGTGAGAAAAAAAGTAAACTATAGGTGAAGTAAAAAAAGAACCCTCAATAAAAATCATGGTGAAGGGTTTAGCAGAAACTTTTTCTTATTTCAATAAACTCCTTAAAATTTTTTGAAAACATGGACCCAACACGATAAGGTTTTCATTAATAGAAATGTTTGTGGTGCATTATCTATTTTCAATCTATGATTTAGAAATAAAAAGAAATAAACCAAGCTAACCACCATGGATATATTTCTGAAAATAGTGACACCTCATGAACAAGAGCCTCAGGGAGGTCTTTCAGGAGGTCTTCCAGAACAAAGCACTATTGTCATACAAGATAGCTCATGTTATTACCCTTGAAAATCTTCTAGTGGAACAAGATGTGGATGGAAGACAGTGATATTTATGATCCTGACCCTGTGTAGACCTACCCTAATATATGTGTTTGTGTCTTAGTTTTTAACAAGAAAGTAAAAAATAAATAAATAAATATTAAAAAGCTTATAGAATAAGAATATAAATAAAATATTTTTGTATAGCTGTACAATGTATTTGTTTTTTAAGTTGTTATTACAAGTCAAAAAGTTTAAAAATTTTTAAATTTATAGAGTGAAACAGTAAGCTAAAAGTAACTTATCAATGAAGAAAAATTTATAAACAGTATAGCCTAAGTGTACAGTGTTTATAAAGTCTACAGTAGTGCACAGTAATGTCCTACACATTCACATTCACTCACAGTTCACTGACTTACCCAGGGCACCTTCCAGCTCCATTCATGGTAAAATTATCATATAAGGTACAGTATTTTTATCTTTTATACCATTTTTTCTGTACCTTTTCTATGTTTACATATGTTTAGATATACAAATAGTTACCATAGTGTCACAATTGCATACAATATTAAGTACAGTTGTATACTGTACAGGTTTGTAGCCTAGGAGCAATAGACTACACCATATAGCTTACGTGTGTAGTAGGCTAGATCATTTGAGTTTGTCGGAGTGCACTCTATGATGTTCCCACAATGACAAAACCACCTAAGAACATATTTCTCAGAATGTATCCATCATTAAGTGATATGTGACTGTAATAAACTCTAAAAAGTATACATGAAAAATTATGTGAAACTAAACAAAAGCTTATGATTAAAGAAAGTATTGAGGTAAGAAGCACAAGCAGTTTGTCTCTCTGCTATAGTTTTTCTAGAAAATACTGGATTCAGTTACCCTACAGATTTCTTTGTCCCTTTCCAGTTATTTCTCCAAGAAGCAGATTGTAAAGTCAAAATACCTACCACAGGGAGTACTTTAGATACTAATGAGACTTTCTCTATATTTTTTGGTGCTACATAGAAATCTTTGACAACTAACATGATTTGAGCCTACAGATTTTAGTCAGGGAGGAAAGAAGTTTTAATTGTATACTATATAGAATACTAAGCAATTGGATCAAATAAACACCTAAAAAAAAAACCCCGTGTTATATCTGACCAATGAATATTGCCAACCCTTGAAAATATTACTCCCATTTTTATCAACCTCACCAAATGTACTTACACAACTAAATAAAAATGACAGAAAGTCAAAGAGTCAAACCACTAAGGTTGTTCCGCATGTGGTAATAAACTTCTTTATGGCCTGACATTTTTATGGTATCATCTGCTGGTGATGTAAGATGATATATAATATTTGTTGGATATTCTTGCTTTGTGTTGATATTTGCTTTTCTTTTTAAAAATAGAGTAAATCATTCATCCAAAATTATACAATATTGGATTGACCAAAAAGTTTGGTTTTTTTCCGTAAGGTGGCTCTAGTAGCTGTTAGTTGCCTTTAACTTCAATTGAAACAATTTTGTTAGATTTTATTGTGACAGCTGTCATATCAGCATGCATTTAAAAAAACTTGTCAAAATTGGTGAATTTTGTGTAGCCATTTTAATATTGAAGATGGAAGAAAATATGCAACTGTTTTGGCATATTATGCTTTTTTATTTCAAGAAAAGTAAAAATGCGACTGAAATGATTTAAAAAAAAAGATTTGTGAATTGTATGGAGAAGGTGCTGTCACTGATCAAATGTATCAAAAGTGGTTTGTGAAGTTTTATGCTGAAGATTTCTCATTGGATGATGCTCCACAATCAGGTAGACCAGTTGAAGTTGATAGTGATCAAATCAAGACATTAATTGAGAACAATCAATGTTATACCACGTGGGAGATAGCTAACATACTCAAAATATCCAAATCAATAAAGTTATTGGAGAAAATGGAAAAATATGTCTTCTATTTTATTGAAAATCTAAACAAACTTTTTGGCTGACCTAGTATTTATCCCTAGCCAGGTAACTCAGTTAGTTGGAGCATCTCCCATACACCAAAGTGTTGCAGGTTCCATCTCTGGTCAGGGCACATATCTGGGTAGCGAGTTCAAGCACTGGTCAGGGTGCATAAGGGAGGCAACTGATAAATGTTTCTTACATTGGTGTTTCTCTCTCTCTCTCTCACCCCCCTCCCTCCCTTCCTCTTTCTCTAAAATTAATTTAAAATAATATCCTCATGTGAGAATTTAAAAAATCATGTAATATTTAAAATCCTTACCTTATTTTTTCAAAAGTTGATTATTCTTATTTTTATCCCTCCCTCCACCCTTTTTTTTCCCATTGAATTTTAAAACCAGAGACTATCATCTCACTATTCTTACAGTTCATTTCCTTTAGAATAATTATTTCCAAAGGAAGTTACAGAAATTACCTGTTAGATTCCGATGGATTTTTCTGACACTTGTCAAAAATCTCTTGACCTAAAGCCCAGGCCAACTCTCACCACTACGAGGGAGAATTTGATATGTTTGTCATCTCAAGTTCCATTTTCACTCATCCCCAGATTAGAGACTTTGAATCCTTTGATTCATTAGAGACTCTGAATACTTTTAAATATGCTGGGGGTTGACAAAATATTCTCAGGAGAAAAAAAATCATTGCTTGTCTCTCTTACTCACAAACAGAACATGGAAACAGGACCTAAACCCCAATGTGTTAGCTCCACATGGTCACATTCCATTCCCAGGCCTGACTGATGAGGTGGTCTGGGAAGCATTCTGGCTGGGAGAGCTCACATTGCTAAACAGGGATGTGAAAAGTAATGTGGTTTCCTGAAAGTTTCCAGCAAGTACATGGGAATGAAGCTCTTGAAAGAGCCATGGAGCTGGAAGCACTTCCCTTCTGAGAAACACTTCCAATTCCCCCACAGAGCCAAGTGTAATAACAGTCCTGACATTATTATTACAAAGAGGAAAAAATCATTCATGCAGACTTGCTGCTGTAATTTGGGTATTTATAAGCTACACCCACTTCACAACCTTAAAGCCATGTGGTTTAAAATGGAGCCCACACAAAAGAGGAGGTTGTTAGTCAAAGCCATAACGCAATTTCTGCCCAGTCTTTCTGAAAGTGACAGGGATAGCTATTTTTTAAGTTATTTGAGACACTTTTAAAATTGGTCTCTTTCTCTCTATATGCAATATATATCCTCAAAGTTTTAACAAAATTTTCCTTTTTTGACCACAAGATAGAGTTCCAGACATGGGCAAAGGATTCATGTAATAAGAGCTCATGGTTCAGGGGAACTTAATACAATAATCATGTGTTCAGGAAAATTTTCTGCAGTTGCAGCTCATTTTTTTCCCTTTACTGAATCTGCTGTATTTAGAATGAACCAATGGCTCCCAGAAGTCACTGTGGCCTCCCACCATGCACATGTGTCATCAGTTACATTTGGACCAGTTTCCACAGTGGTCATGAGTAGAACACTATTTTAAGAGATGTAACATTACACATTGATTTTGTGGTTCCTGTGCAGTGACAGGATGACTTTCTTTTTTAATTAAATTTATTGGGGTGACATTTGTTAATAACAAATCCCTATAATATATCATCTGTATATTGCCTTGTGTGCTCAACACCCATAGTTTAGTTTCCTCCATTACCATATATTTGACCCTCTTTACCCATTACTACCTCCTCCTGCCTCCTTCCCCTCTGGTAACCACATACTGTTGTCTGTATCAATGAGTTTGTTTCCTTTGTTCATTTGTTGCTTTCTGTTCTATATGCCACATGTGAGTGAAATCATAAGGTTCCTGTCCTTTTTCATCTGACATTTTTCTTAGAATGGTGCTTTCAAGATCTATATAAGTTATCACAAATGGCAGTATGGTATTTCATCCTTTCTTATGGCTGAGTAGTATTTTACTGTATATATGTAACACACCTTCTTTATCCAATTTATCAATCACCTATCAAAGGACATTTTGGTTGTTTCCACATCTTGCTTACAGTGAATAGTGCTGCAATGAACATAGAGGTACATATATCTTTATAAATAAATATTTTCAATTTGTTTTGGGTAGATACCCAAAAGAGGGATTGCTGGGTCATATGGTACCTCTTTTCTTTTCTTTTTTTTTAATCCTTATCAGAAGGTATGTTTATTGATTTGAGAGAGAGAGAGAGAGAGAGAGGGAGAGAGAGAGAAACATTAATGTGAGAGAGGAACATCAACTGGTTGCCTACCATATGTGCCCCAACCAGAGATAGAACACAAAACCTTGGTATATGGGTTCTATGACTAGAAATTGAACTTGCAACCTTTTTGGTTTACAGAACAACTCTCCAACCAACTGAACCACATGACCAGAGTAATGCTTTATTCTTAATTTTTTGAGGAAGTCCCATACTGTTTTTTATAGTGGCTGTACCAATTTATATTCACACCACTGTGAGGGTTTCCTTTTCACCACAATCTCTCCAACACTTATTACTTGTTGATAAGAGACATTCTAACAATTGTGAGGCAGTGTCTCCTTGTGGTTCTGATTTGCATTTCCCTTATAGCTTGTGAAGTTGACCATCTTTTCATATATCTGTCGGCCATTTATATGTCTTTTTGGGAAAAGTGTCTGTTCAGGTCTTGTGTACATTTTTTAAATAGGATAGTTTGCATTTTTGTTGTTGAGCTGTGTGAGTTCCTTATGTAAGTGTATTTGTGCTATTAGCCCATTATGGGAGGTAATTTTTGCAAATATCTCCTCCCATTCAGTTGACTGCCTTTTTGCTTTGTTGATGGCTTCTTTTGCTGTCCAGAAGCTTTTTAATTTGATGTAGTCGCATTCATTTATTTTTGCTTTTATTTCCTTTGCTTTTGGGGTCAAGGTTATAAAAGCCTCTGTGAGACCAAGATCCACAACTTTAGTACCTATGCTTTCTTCTATGTATTTTATTGTTCCAGGTCTTATATTTAAATCTTTGATCCATTTTGAGTTAATTTTTATATGGTGTCAAATAGCAGTCTAGTATCATTCTTTTGCATATGGTTTTCTAATTTTTTCCCAACATCATTTATATAAAAGGCTTTCCTTTCCTCATTGTATGTTCTTGGCTCCTTTGCCAAAAATTAGTTGCCCATATATGTGTGGATTTATTTCTGGGCTCTAAGTTCTGTTCCATTTACTTGTTTGTCTCTTTCTGCCAAGACCATACTGTTTTGATTATTGTAGCTTCTTAATATAATTTGAAGTCAGGGTGTGTGATGCCTTTGATGTTATTTTTCTCAGAATTGCTTTAACTATTCAAGGCCTTTTATGGTTCCACACAAATTTGAGGGTTTTTGTTTTCTGTCTTTAAAAAATTACAATGGGATTTTGATGGGGATTGCATTTAACCTGTATATTGCTTTGGGTAATATGGCCATTTAAACTATGTTGATTCTCCCAATCTGTTATCACAGAATATCTTTTCATTTCTTAGTTTTCTTCAATTTATTTCAGCAATATTCTATAGTTTTCAATGTATGAGTCCTTCACTTCCTTTATTGTTTATTTTATTATTTTCATTGCAATTGAAAATGGAATTGTTTTCTTCATTTCTTGTATCTGATGACTCATTGTTAGTGTGTAGGAACAGAATCAATTTTTGTACCTTAACTTTGTATTCTACAACTTTATTGTATTTCTTTATTGTTTCTAAGAGTATTTTGGTGGAGTCTTTAGGGATATATATATAATCTCTGAACTCTGAATCCAGTGATCTGAATTCAAATCTTGGTAGGATTTGGATTCTGATATTTTTTTCTAATTGTGGTAAACCAACATAATACAAAATTTAGCATTTGAACAATTTTTAGGTGTTCAGTTCAGTCGCATTAAATAGTCACATTTTTGTACAACCATTATCACTACTTATTTTCAGAACTTTTTCATCATCCTTAACAGAAGCTTTGTCCCCATTTAACAATAACTCCTCGTTTGCCTTTCCCTCCAGTTCCATTCTACTTTCTGTCTCTCTGAGTTTTCCCATTCTAGATATTTCATATAAGTAAAATCATAAAACATTTTTACTTTTGTGTTCAGTTTATTTCACTGAACATAATATCTTCAAGATTCACCCACGGTATAGAACACATCAGAATTTCATTCTTTTTTTAAGACAGTAATATTCTATTGAATGTATGTACTACATTTTGTTTATCCATTCTGCAAAGTTACTGTAATTCTCACAGAGATTGCACTGTATGCTTTGAAATGAATTGACATATTTTATTCAATTTATTAAGAACCAATTGTTAGTTTAGCAATTTTTTTCTAACCCATAAAAACAGGATATCTTGATATTTATTTCTGACTTCTTTAATTTATTGAACATTATTTGTATGTTTCAGTGGACAAGTCTTTCACCTACTTGGTTAAGTTTTTCCTGTCATTTTATTTTTTGATGTTATATAAATGGAATTACTTTCTTAATTTCTTTTTTAGATTGTTTATTGCTAGTGTATAGAGATACAAATGATGTCTTGTGTGTTGGATATTGTTTAATTATTAAGAAGTGAGGTATCACCATGAACTAAAAGAAGCAATGTTACAAAAGATTATTTTATTTTACTCACCAGTTTATATATTTATTAAAAAAACAAAAAAAAAACCCCAGGATCCAAGATGGTGTAAAAGTAAGTGGATGCTACACTAACCTCCTCTCGGGACCAATCTGGAATTACAACTTAAGTGGAGAAATCATCTGGAATAACCAACTGAACACTAGCTGGAGAGAAGTCTTATAAATATGGAGAGATAGAAAAGGCCACTTCATCACAATGTGACTGGTAGGAAATGCAGAGACACAAAAAGGCTGGCTGGGCTCCCATGGGTGGCAGCTGAAGGGACTGAGAAACAACTCAGCAGCTGGGGGTTCCCCCTGAGAAGGGCAGGGTCTAAATCCCAGCTGGGCTTCCCAGCCTACAGCAACATAGTGGGAAATAAAATAGAATCCAGCTGGGAAAAGTGAAAAACCACAGGGTTTTTTGCTGGCCTGAAAAAAACAGCTGGAGACAAAGAGCTCTTAAACAGATCATATACAAAAACATTTTGGGACCCACTTACCCTGGTCTCAAGCAGAGGTAGGACAGAGAGGACTAAAGACACTTGGGGAAATTTGGGGCAGTGACTTTGAGGAGAGAACTGAGGTAGCAACAAATTGGGTTCCAGTGCTGATTCATTCCCCATACTGCAGGCAGACCATTCCCCTGCAGTGGCATCAGCCTGAGGGGAACCAAAAGCCCTGCCCACAGGAATTAATCTGGTCCAGACTTGGTGCTTAAGCCTGACAGCTGATCACAGATTGAATAGATTAACAAATACAGGAGACAGACAAAGGCAGTAGATCTCTGGCAATCTCCAACAAGCTCCCTAGGCCCAGACTGGTACACGACCTGACACCACTAGGGTCAGATGCAGGTAGTGCAGATCAATCTAAGAAGCAGCAACAAACAAGAAGAGTCACAAAAATGGGGAGACAGAAAAACAACCTCCCATTGAAAGAAAAGGAGGAATCCCCAGAAAGAGTGCTAAATGAAATTGAGGAAAGCAAACTATCAGATATGGAATTCAAAATACGGATTTTAGGGAAACTCATGAGCTTGGTGAGCTCAAAGAAAACTACAAAAAACTCCACAGAAACTACAAGAAACTTAGTGAGAAGTACACCAGCATTAAAAAGGACATAGAAGCTCTCAATAAGAGCCAGGAGAAAATGAAGAATATGATTTCTGAATTAAAGAACACAGTAGAAGGAATTAAAAGTAGCCCACAGGAAGCAGAAGATAGGATCAGTGAGCTGGAGGACAAAGTAGAAAAAAATTACCAGACAGTGCAACTAAATGAAAAAAAACTGAAAAAAAATGAACAGGTTTTATGAGAACTGCAGGGTAACATAAAATGCAATAGTATTCATATCATAGAGACACCAGAAGGAAAAAAAGAGGAGCAAGGGACAGAAAACCTGTTTGAAAAACTAATGACAGAAAACTTCCCTACCATGAGGAGAGAAAGAGTCACACAAGTCCAGGAAGCACAGACGGTCCCAAAGAAGATGAACCCAAACAAGCCCACTCCAAGATACATGATAATTAAAATGGCAAAACTTAGAGACAAAGAGAGAATCCTAAAAGCAGGAAGAAAGAAACAGTTAATAACATACAAGGCAGCTCTGATAAGGCTATCATCAGATTTCTCAACAGAAACACTACAAGCCAGAAGAGAATGGCAAAAAATATTCCAAGCAATAAAAAACAAAGGCCTACAACCAAGAATACTCTACCCAACAAGGCTTTCTTTCAAAATGGAAGGTGAAATAATGAGTTTCCCAGACAAAAGAAGGCTAAAAGAATACATCTCCACCAAACCAGCATTGCAAGACATGCTAAAGGGTCTGCTTTAAGAAGATGAAAAAACAGAAAGAGACAGAGACAAACACAAGTACAAATGGGAAAAATAACAATGAATAAGTACCTATCAATAATATCCTTAAATGTAAATGGATTAAATGCACCAATGAAAAGACAGAAGGTAGCTGAATGGAATAGAAAGCATGACCCACATACATGCTACCTACAAGAGACCCACATCAAAAAAAAGATCTACACATGCTGAAAGTGAAGGGATGGAAAAATATATTTCAAGCAAATGGACAAGAAAAAAGAGCTGGATTAGCAATACTTATATCAGACAAAACAGATTACACAGCAAAGGCCATAAAAAGAGACAAAGAAGGACATTTCATAATACTTAAGGGAATAATCCATCAAGATGATATAACCCTTGTAAACATATATGCACCCAACATAGGAGCACCCAAATATGTAAAAACAATTTTGAAAGACTTCAGGAAGGATATAGACAGCAACACTCTCACAATAGGAGACTTTAACACGTCATTGTCAACAATGGACATATCTTTGAAACAAAGAAACACCAAGGATATTGAGGCATTGAACAACACTCTAGAACAAATAGACTTAATTGATATATATAGAATTCTTCACCCCAAAGGAGCAAAATATACATTCTTTTCAAGGACACGTGGAACATTTTCAAAGATAGACCACATAGTAGGACACAAAACAAGCCTCAACAAATTCAAGAAAATTGAAATATATCAAGCATCTTTCAGATCACAATAGCTTGAAACTGGAAATCATACTGAAGGAAAAAACTCAAAAACATTCAAACT
Source organism: Furipterus horrens (assembly GCF_987537825.1). NCBI lineage: Eukaryota > Metazoa > Chordata > Mammalia > Chiroptera > Furipteridae > Furipterus > Furipterus horrens. The sequence goes on from NW_028327177.1 coordinate 55,418,122, forward strand.
CATGGAGAATGAATAACATGCTATGAAATAATGAATTGGTTAACAATGACATCAAGGAAGAAATCGAAAAGTTTCTGAAAACAAATGATAATGAACACACAACAACCAAAAACCAATGGGATACAGAAAAAGCAGTCCTCAGAGGAAAGTTTATAGCAATACAGGCCTACATAAAAAGGATAGAAGAATCTCAAATAAAAATCTAAGACCTCCAGCCAAGATGGAGGCCTAGACAGACACACTGGGTCTCCCTCCACAACTAAGAGGGAGTGCAACTAACTCAAAACTAGAGACAACCAGAGTATCCAGAAGGCTGAGCTGCATGGCAGTCCAACAAACGAAGACATAAAGTAGAAGTGCTCATCTAGACAGATGGGAGGAATGAAGCCTGGGCAGAGAGGACACGGTCAAAGGCAGCGGCAGTGGTGGCAGTGGCAGGCCAGCGGAAAGTGCAGTTACACATTTTAAAAAGTGGGGAGGGACACCTGGGGAGCATACCCAGCTCCTGACCAGACCACACAGCTCACGGACCCAACACCAGGGAAAATCAAGCCTCATTGCTTCTAACTTTGCAAACCATAGGGGATGGGGCAGAGGAAGAAACTGCTCATCTCTCAGCAAAGTCCACTTGTTTAAAGGACCCCACAGTCCTAGAACACCTGCGGACCCACCCACTCTCGGAACAGTGGCCAGGGCAACAACAAGAGAGATGGCACTCCCATACAAAGTGGGAGAAGTGCCTAGAAAAGGGGAAAGTGCTCAGCAAGCAACATTGTTCCCTCTTGGACCCTTCCCCCACCTACAGCACCACAACCACAATGTGGAAAAATGGGTCACCCTGTAGTGACAAATACCTAAGGCTCTGCCCTTTACAACATAACAGGAGTGACAGCTCTACTTAAGACACAGAGACAAACAAACACAGGAGCCTGTCAAGATGAGGAGACAAAGAACTATGGCCCAAAAGAGGGAATGGATCAATTCCAGTGGGAGAACTAAGTGATGAGGAGATAGCTAACCTAACAGAGAAAAAGATAGCCAACTTAACAGATGCAGAATTCAAAACACTGGTATAAAAATGCTCACAGGCTTGACAGATATGCTTGAGTATGGCTAATACATAAGGGAAGAAGTGAAGGCTATATTAAGTGAAACAAAGGAAAGTCCATACAAAACCAATGGTGAAGGAAAGGAAACAAGGGTTCAGATGAATGATCTGGAATATAAGGAAGAAAACAATAGTCAACCAGGACAGAATGAGGAAACAAGAACTGAAAAAAATGAGGAGAGGCTTAGGAACCTCTGGGACAACTTTAAACATGTCCACGTCCAAATCATAGGGATACCAGAAAGAAAAGAGGAAGAGCAAGAAATCGAAAGCTTATGTGAAAAAATAATGAAGGAAAAAAACCCAAATTTGGTGAAGAAAATAGAAATACAAGTCCAGGAAGCACAGAAAGTCCCAAACAAGCTAAACCCAAGGAGGAGCACACCAAGACACATTATAATTAAAATGCCAAAGGTGAAAGATAAAGAGAGAATCTTAAAAGCAGTATGAGAAAAGCAGAGAGTTACCTACAAAGGGGTGTCTATAAGACTCTCAGCTGATTTCTCAAAAGAAATTTTGCAGGCAAAAAGAGATTGGCAAGAAGTATTCCATGTGATGAGAAGCAAGGACCTAAAACCAAGATTACTCTACCCAGCAAAGCTATCATTTAGAATGGGAGGGCAGATGAAGTGCTTCCTAGACAAGGTAAAGCTAAAACAGTTCATTATCACCCAGCCATTATTATATGAAATATTAAAGGGACTTATTTTTAAAAAAGGGGATCAAAACTATAAAAACTAAAATGACAGCAAACTCACAATTATCAACAACTAATCTGAAAAATAAAAACAAAATCGAGCTAAGCAAACCAGAAGAGGAACAGAATCATAAGTGGAGGGATCATTTGGTGGGTTATCAGCTGAGAGGAGGAAGGGGGAAAAATGGGGAAATGGTGCAGGGACTAAGAAGCATAATTGGTTGTTACAAAATAGACAAAGGGATGTTAAGAATAATATAGAAAAGAGTTAAGACAAAGAACTTATATGTATGACACATGGACATGAATTAAGAGGGGTGGGATTGCTGGCGGGACAGGAGTACTGGGCAGAGGGGAGCAAAGGGGAAGAAATTGGGACTACTGTGACAATATAATCAAATATACTTTTTTAAAAAGCTATCCTATAGCTAAAAGAGTGAGAAGAACAACAACAAACAAAGCCCAGAGCAAGAAGAAGGAAGGAAATCATCAAGAGCGGAGCAAAATTAAAGGACATAGAGACTAAAAAAATATTCAAAAGATCAATAAAACCAGGAGCTGTTTCTTTAAAAAGATAAACAAAATTGACAAGCCTTTAACCAGGCTCATCAAGAAAAAAAGAGAGGACCCAAATAAGTAAAATCAGAAATGAAAAAAAAGAAATCACAACCGATGCCACAGAAATACAAAAGATTGTAAGATATTACTATGAACAACTGTATCACAAGAAATTTGACAACCGAGATGAAATGGACAAATTTCTGGAAACATATAATCTTCCAAAACTGAATCAAGAAGAAGCAGAAACCCTGAACACGCCAATAACAACCAGTGAAATAGAAGCAGTAATCAAAAAACTCCTGGCAAAGTAAAGCCATGGATCAGATGGCTTCACAGGTGAATTTTACGAAACATTTAGGAAAGAACTAACTCCTATTTTCCTCCAATTATTCCAAAAAATCCAAGGAAATGGAAGACCCCCAAACTCTTTCTATGAAGCCAGTATTACCCTAATTCTAAAACCAGGTCAAGACACGACAGCAAAAAAAACAACTACAGGCCAATATCACTGATGAACATAGATGCTAAAATCCTCAACAAAATACTGGCACACCGGATCCAGAAACACATTAGAAAAATCTTACACCACGATCAAGTGGGAATAATCCGAGGAATGCAAGGACGGTTTAATATTTGCAAATCAATAAATAAAATACAACACACAAACAATATGAAAAACAAAAATTACATTATCATACCAATAGATGCTGAAAAAACATTTGATAAAGTACAACACCCATTTATGATGAAAACACTCAGCAAAATGGGAATACAGGGAGCATACCTCAACATAGTAAGGGCCATATGCAAGAAACTAGAAGGCAACATCATATTCAATGGGCAAAAATTGAAGGCATTTCCCTTAGAATAAGGAACAAGACAAGGATGTCCATTCTCTCCATTCCTATTCAACATAGTCTTAGAGTTTTAGCCACAGCAATCAGACAAGAAAGAAATAAAAGGAATCCAAATTGGAAAATAGGAAGTAAAACTGTCATTATTTGCAGATGACATGATATTGTACATAGAAAACCCTATAGACTCCACTAAAAAACTATCAACATAATGAGTAATTTGGCAAAATAGCAGGATACAAAGTCAATATTCAGAAATCAAAGGCATTTCTGCACACCAACAATAAAATATCAGAGATAGAAACTAGAAAAAGAAACCCATTTGCTATTGCTAAAAGAAAACTAAAGTACCTAGGATTAAACTTAACCAAGGAGGTAAATGATCTGTACTCAGAAAACTACAGAACACTGAAGGAAGAAAGTAAAGAAGATACAAATAAATGAAAGGAAATACCATGTTCAATGACAGGAAGAACCAACATCACTAAAATGTCCACACTACACAAACCAATTTATAGATTCAATGCAATCTTTATTAAAATACCAACGACATATTTCACAGACCTAGAAAAAATATTTCAAAAATTTATATGGAATGAAAAGAGATACTGAATAGCCACAGCAATCTTGAGAGAGAAGAACACAGTAAGAGGAATCACAATACCTGATACTAAACTATACTACAAAGCAACAGTAATCAAAACAATCTGGTACTGGCATAAGAACAGACATGTAGATCAATGGAACAGAATAGAGAGCCCAGAAATAAACCTAGGTCTATACAGTCAACTAATATTTGACAAAGGGGGAGGGAACATTAAATGGAGTGAAAAGAGCCTCTTCAACAAATGGTGTTGGGAGAACTGGACAAGAACATGCAAAAAATTGAAACCATACCATCAACTTACACCATACACCAGAGTAAACTCAAGATGGATCAAAGATTTAAATGTAAGGCCTGACACCATAAAAGTCCTAGAAGAAAACAGACAGGAAAATTTTAGATACCCCACATAGTAATATTTTCACTGATATATCTTCTAAGACGAGGGAAATAAAGGAAAGAATAAACAAATGGGACTACATCAAACTAAAGAGTTTCTGCTCAGCAAAAGAAAACATCAGCAAGATGAAAAGAGAACCAACCATAAGGGAAAATATATTTGCTAATAATACCTCAAACAAGGGATTGGTCTTCAAAATATATAAAGAGCTTATAAGACTCAACACTGAGAAAACAGACAACCCAATTAAAAAATGGTCAAAGGACCTAAACAAACACTTCTCCAGAGGAAATACAGAGGGTCCATAGGCATATGAAAGAATGCTCAAGATCACTAGCTATCCAAGAGATTGTAATAAAAACCACAATGAGATACCACCTCACACCAGTCAGAATGACCATCATCAAAAAATCAACAAACAAGTGCTGACAAGGATGTGGAGAAAAGGGAACCCTAGTGCACTGCTGGTAGGAATGCAGAGTGGTGCAGCCACTATGGAAAACAGTATGGAATTTTTTCAAAAAACTAAAAATGGAACTTCCTTTTGATCCAGCCATTCCATTGCTAGGTTTATACCTGAAGAATCCTGAAACACCAATTCAAAAGAACCTATGCACCCCTATGTTCATAGCAGCACTATTTACAATAGCCAAGTGCTGGAAACAACCTAAGGGCCCATCTGTAGATGAGTGGATCAAGAAACTGTGGTACATTTACACAATGGAGTACTATGTAGTGGCAAGAATAAAGGTACTTCGACCATTTGCAACAACATGGAAAGAACTAGAGAGAATTATGCTTAGTGAAATAAGCCAGGCAATGAAAGACAAATAACATATGGTATTACCTAATACAGGAAACTAATGAACACAAACAAACCAGCAAAACTGAAACAGAGGCATGTAAACAAGGAGCAGACTAAAAGTGACAATGGGAGAGGGGGAGGGGGAGGGAGAGAAGGGGAGTAAGAAGAGGAAGGGTCTAGTCAAAAAACATGTATAAATGACCCATGGACATGTACATGGGTTGGGGATTGACTGTGGGAGAAGGCATGGGCAGCGTGGGGGGTAGCAATAGAGAAAAAAGTGGGGCAACTGTAATAGAAAAACAAACAAAAATTTTTAGTGGAGGAAAAAAATGAAAGCAAAATAAATAAATAAATGAGGCAGCAAATCCGCTCGCCAACCACGCCCCCACCCCCAAAAATAATTCACATGTAGGAAAGTAAACAAAAGAAAATGTAAAGTATGGAAATCCAATTTTAGTGAATATTTGAAGGACAAGGATTTTCCTTCACACTGTATATTTTCTTCCCTACCTGATCCCTCCAGAATTTGGCATTCTGAAGAAGTAAGCAATGATATAAGGTTTTTTTTTACATAAAACTAATAAGACCAGTTATTAATAGAGATTTTCTTGACCATCACTTTGACTGGAATGTCATGCCTAAAGGAGACATGCTTGGGCTCTGGTTGTTACCAAAAAGCCCTGAGGAACTGGGATTGACTTTCAAAGGTAATAAAAGCCCACAAGAAAAAATGCCTGGTACCTTGGTTGGTTGTGTGGTTCATGGCAATTTTTCCACAGAAGGAACGAAGGTTGCTTTCCTGAAAGATGGCTAGGAGGAACCTTAAGGCACAGTGGAAAACCTGAAGGACTTGGAAAAGACAGGTGTTTATAGGCAAGGCTGAATGGCAGGTATAGGCTCAACTTCTGTGCCCTGAAGGGCATACTGAAAGTCACCCTAAAGGTTCCTTGTGTAAGATCCAGCAAAGCAGAGGTAAAGATCGTATGTGATCATTTGCTGCTCTTGTTGTGTTTATGCAAACAAACAGGACAAATTAAAACTGGACTTAATGCAGCCTCTTTAATGACAAGAAGGGTAATCTTAAGGAAAAAAATAATGATTCAAGGAAAATCACAATACTCATGGTAGACTATAAACTACTGCAGCTTGTTGCAGTACTTTGTGGTTGAAGGCACGCAAGTAATTCCAGCAGACAGAATGGGATGGACGGAAGGTTGCTGCACACTCAGGCAGGTCAGCACTGAGCAGTGCAAGCACCTTACTTTTATTGGATTTTGTAGATATGCTAATCAACAGGGAGGGTCCAGGATGAGCTCACAGGCACATTCCAAGAATGTTTACAATATACTTGAAACTTACAACAGAGGAAGCTTAAAGGATTAACTGAAGAGAACGCTTCCTGATAAACAAGTCTGTATAGAGAACGCTTCCTGATAAACAAGTCTGTATAGCATCTAGACAGAAAAACAGAAATCCAATGATCTATTATCTTAAGACTATGGAACAGATGCACTGTTCCTTAAACACTAACAGAAAGCAATCAAGGTTAAACACCATTTGTGCTTAGTTTTGTTTGATTTCCTTATCAACATCAGATGGAGTACTCAGCAAGATTCTTTTTAAGTCACAGGATGTCTTTAAGACCCTGAGGCCTGAGCAGTCAGAGACTGTCAGCACCAGTGAGTCCAGCTCACTACTCGAATCATTAAACACCTGGACCAAGGGGCATGTAAAAATACCTCAAATCAGAAGTCTTGATTTCCAGCATCAGCAGCTGTCTTTAAAATTTATTTTCATTTAAAGTTACTTTTCATTTGAAAGTTACACTAGGTCTGTGACATCATCAAAGATGCTTAATTTACAGGCAACAAGAATGTCAAATGCCTTGCAACTGGATGTCTTCTCAATAAGACAGTCTCATAGATCTAGAGACAGGTTTGTGGGTTAGGTAGTGTAAATTATCATGTATGTCCTGTTTTCACAGGGCATAAATCTATTATCTCATTACCTGAGTGATTGTCTGTATGTATAGGCCTCACTTAATCCTGTGTGTATCACTGCCTCCTGAGACTCAACAGTTTGGCTGAACTAAGTAGTTGGTTTGGTGAAGCATGGGGTTGTCTGTGGGCTTCACTTTAAAATTGGTTTCTCTTTTCTATCCTAGTGGTTTGGACAGAACAAGCCAAGAGGTCTGAGAGGGGGGGGAAATCTAAAATATTCCCTCAGCGCAAACTAAATATAGTGGGCAAAAGGGATTTAAACAGGTGTAATGCAACTTGCACACCTTCCTCCAAAGAAGCCTTTTTTTTTCCTAATATGAAACATTGAAAAATTAATACCTGCCTTTTGTCACCTAATGGTTATGGATTGAATGATGCCTTTTACCCCTGTTGCCAAATCTGTTGCCCCCAGAATACAACAAGGAAGCCAGCCTGTTAAACCAAGAATGCCATGGTCTGGAGACAGCCAACTGACCTGGAGTCTGCAAGATCCTTCTCTATGTGGGAAGGCCACCCTCCCCTTTACACACCCACTCTTATTAGGGATTTCTGAACCCAAGGGTAGATATGATGACGACCATATCCAACTTGAAGCAGCTAGAGGAGCACAAGACATTCACCTATTGTCCTTTATAAGATTATAAAGGGTCTTAAGTCTGAGAGGGGGAATTTTTACAGAGCAGGTGTCCCCTCCCCCCAAAATAAACAAACTATGGTAAAAAAGAAAAAGAAAAAGAGAGAAATATACTTATAGATACAGAGAACAAACTGATGGCTTCCAGAAGGAAGCAGGGTTATGGGTAGGTGGAAAAAGAGAAGGGAATTCAGAGGCACAAACTTCAAGTTACAAAATAACTCATGGAGATATAATGTATAGTGTATGGAATACAGTCAATAATATTGTAATAACTATGTATGATGACTGATGGGTACTAATCATGGTGATCACTTTGTAAGGTTTATAAATGTCTAATTCCTATGTTGTACACCTGAAACTAAAATAATGTTGTATGTCAACTATAATTAAAATAGCTAAATTTTAAAAACTTTGTTAAACTCACCTTTCTTTTTTCTAAAAAGTACATAAAGATGGCCAATAGACACAGGAAAATATTCTCAACATCTCTAATCATCATAGTAATGCAAATTAAAACTACAATGAGTTATCACTTCACACCTGTCAGAATGGCTATCATCACTAATCAACAAACAACAAGCACTGATGAGGATGTGGAGAGAAAGGGGAACCCTTTTGCATTGTTGGTGGGAATGCAGTCTGGTGAAGTCACTGTGAAAAGCAGTGTGGAGATACCTCAAAAAATTAAAAATGGGTCTGCCTTTTGTCCCAACTATCCTACTTCTGGAAATATACCTGAAGGAACCCAAAACACTAATTCAAAAGAACACAAGCATCCCTATGTTCATTGCAGCATTACTTACCATTGCCAGGATATGAAAGCAGCCCAAGTGTCCATCAATAGATGAGTGTTTAAAATAACTGTGGGACATTTACACAATGGAATACTACTCAGCCATTAAAAAGAAGAAAATTTTACCCTTTAATACAGTATTGATGAACTTACAGAACATTATGCTAAGTGAAATAAGCCAGTCAGAGAAAAACAAATACCATATGATTTCACTCATATGTGGAATCTAATAAACAAATAGAACTAACAAGAAAAATGGGGACAGACTCATAGATGGAGAGCAAGATGACAGCTGGCAGGAGAAGTTAGGGGGTGGAAGGACTGAGCAAAAAAGAAAAAGGACTCATGGACATGGACAACAGTGTGGTGATTGCTGGGTGGAGGGAGACATAAGGGGACTAAATGATAATGTAAATAAATACGGTAAAGATTAAATCAAAAGAAAAAGAAAGAAAGAAAGAAAGAAAGAAAGAAAGAAAGAAAGAAAGAAAGAAAGAAAGAAAGAAAGAAAAGAAAGAAAGAATGAAAACATTGTTATTTTACCTTTTCTTTCCAGTTTTATTAAGACATCATTGACATAGAGCACTATAAATTTTAAGATATACAGAATAATTATTTGACTTACATATATTGTGAAACAATTACCACATTAAATTTAGTTAATATACATAATTTCATATAGATACCCTCCCCCAAAAAAAGGAAAGAATACTTTTTCCTGTGTGGAGAACTTTTAGGATTTACTTTCTTTAACAACTTCCATATATCCCATAAAGCATTTAATTATAGTCATCCTGTTGTAAATTATATTCCTATTACTTACCTTATAACTGGAAGTACCTTCCTCCATTTCCTCCTCACCCCACTTCCTGTTTCTAATAACCACAAATCTGATCTCTCTCTTTTTTTTAAATGAGTTTTGTTCTATTGTTGTTGTTTTCAGATTCTGCATATAAATGTGATCATGCAGCAATTTTCTTTCTCTGTCTGACATATTTCATTTAGCTGATGCCCTCATCGTAACAATTAAAATAATATCCTTCTTTTTTTTGACTGGATAATATTCCAGTGTATATATAGACCACATCTTCTTTATCCATTCATCTATTGATGAACTAAAGGTTATTCCTATGTTTCAGCTACTTTAAATAATGCTGCTATGAACATGGGGGTGTAGATATGCCTTTGACATAGTATTTTCATTTTCTTTGATATATTACCAGAAGTAGAATTGCTGGGTCATATGATAGTACTATTTTTAATTTTTTAAGGAATTGCCATACTGTTTTCTATAGTGTCTGTACTTATTTACAGCCCCACCAATAGTGCACAAAGGTTTCCTTTCCTTCGCATCCTCACCAGAATTTGTTATTATTTGTCTTTTCGGTTCTGGAAACTTTCATCAAAGACCAATAAGATACCACTGAAAGAAAAGAGATGAAATAGCTGTGCTACATAAGAAGCAATCTTTCCCAAAAAAGCATGGTATATTAAGAAAAAAAAGAGAGGATTTGGATTTCATTCATGGTTGAGAAAAATTACCAAAGCAAATTAGGATTCAGTAATTTAGTAGCTAATACCTATCTGGCACTGTGTACAGACTGGGGATATAACAGAATACAAAGCAAAAAATTCTACCCTCATTGAGCTTATAGTCTGTGATAAGAATCAAATATAAGACAAAATAACCAAGTTAAACATGTAGTATGTCTAATGATACATGCCATGAAAATAACAAAGCAACAAGAGGAAAGGGGGGGATACTCAGAGGCAAATTCAGCTTTTAAATGGCAAAGTTAGAGGTGACTCAATGAGAAAGTGACCTTGTGGCAGAGACCTGAAGGAGATGGAGTTCATGGATAGGAAGTCTGGAAGGATCCCAGAACAGTAGCATGGGAAGCAGTGCGCCCTCCTTACAGTGGGGGCTGGTGGAAACCTCTGCACTCTTAGTCTTGGGCACTAACAATCAGTCACTTGTTTTGTGTATAATAACGCTACTATATCTGTTTTAGGAGTCTTCAGGAAAACAGAACCAATAGGATATGTGTACTGAGAGAGGGAGATTTATTGTAAGGAATTGAATCACATGATTATAGAGGCTGGCAAGTCCCAAGTCTGCAGGATAAGCTGACAGGCTGAAGAGCCAGGAGACGATACTGCAGTTCAAATCTGAAGGCTGTAGGTCCCTTTGGGGAAGGCTGGGGAAATATTAACAGAATAACATTTTGGCAATATACCAGGCTCCCCACCTCCTCTTCATTCAGGGGGTTCTAGGTCTGTAAACTGGCTTCTGCCTAAGAAACAATTGAGGAGCTATGACTACTCTCTGATTTTAAGATTCATGTTAGACTTTTATTCTCTTGACCTAGAACTTTTCTGCTTGTACAAATCAAGCAAAAATTAATAGGCTTTGGCTTCCTATATATTTCACTTCTAGAAACACCATGATCAACTAGCCAATACCATATTTCTGCATAAGTCAAATATTCTGGTTGCTTCTTTGATTCTGTTGTCCATTATGGAACCATATCCACCTTGCCTTTGGCAGTTGAATGCCACCTTTTGGACCCTGCTGCCCAGGATCCAACTATTCTCATAGATACAGAGAACAAAACTGATGGCTGCCATTGCTTTTAGGTTTCCAACTGTTCCCACTGTGAGGTCTATCCTAAAGTAAAGAGTAAACACACAGCTCTTCAGCAGTGCTGGCTTCCCCTCATAAATTATTTCTCATAGTCATAAAAGGCCTGTTTTCTGGACCCTCCAAGCATGGGTGAGTAAATCTTAAATGACATTTCAATTCAAACATTCAAATCCCACTAAAGCTTTGAATCCTCTACTCTACATTAAATCAGTTGTTCAGCATTGTCAGTTTGCTCACTGTGGGCCATCTTTTGGTTCATGTTTCAGTCAACCAATCAAGTTGTTTGATTCTGCTTTACTCACCAAGCTGCAACATTAAATACACAACCTCTACTTAATGAGCCCATATCAGTAAATTTGGCCTGATCCAACTTTCCTTTTATCATTATTCCACACCAATAATTTCCAACATGTCCCTATTCCCTCCTTCTTTCTTTCTTTTTTAAGTAAATTTTGTTATGTTGTTATAGTAGTCCCAATTTATTTTCCCTTTGCTCCCCTCTTCCCAGTACCCTCCTACTGTCCATCTATCCCACCCCCCCTTACTTAGTTCATGTCCATGGGTTATGTATATAAGTTCTTTGGCTTCACCCTTTTCTATATTATACTTAACTTCCCCCTGTCTATTTTGTACCAACCAATTATGCTTCTTAGTCCCTGAACCATTTCCCCATTTCTCCCCCTTCTCCCTCCCAGCTGATAACTCTGCAAATGATCCCCACACCTATGATTCTGTTCCTGTTCTGGTTGTTTGCTTAGTTTCTTTTTGTTTTTATTTTTTAGATTCAGTTGTTGATAGTTGTGAGTTTTTTGTCATTTTAATGTTCATAGTGTTGATCTTCTTCTTCTTAAATATGTCCTTTTAACATTTCATATAATAATGGCTTGGTGATAATGTACTCCTTTAGCTTTACTTTGTCTGGGAAGCACTTTATCTGCCCTTCCATTCTAAATGATAGCTTTGCTAGATAGAGTAGTCTTGGTTGTAAGTTCCTGCTTTTCATCACATTGAATACTTCTTGCCAGCCCCTTCTTGCCTGCAAAATTTCTTTTGAGAAATCAGCTGAGAGTCTTATAGGCACCCCTTTGTAGGTAACCCTCTGCTTTTCTCATAATGCTTTTAAGATTCTCTCTTTATCTTTCACCTTTGGCATTTGAATTATGATGTGTCTTGGTGTGGTCCTCTTTGGGTCTAGCTTGTTTGGGACTCTCTGTGCTTCCTGGACTTGTATGTCTATTCCCTTCACCAAATTTGTAGTTTTCCTTCATTATTTTTTCACACAAGCTTTTGATTTCTTGCTCTTCCTCTTCTCCTTCTGGCACCCCCATGATTCAGATGTTGACATGTTTAAAGTTGTCCCAGAGGTTTCCAAGCCTCTCCTCATTTTTTTCAATTCTTGTTTCCTCATTTTGTACTGGTTAACTGTTGTTTTCTTCCTCATATTCCAAATCATTGATTTGAACCCTGGTTTCCATCTCTTCACCCCTGGTTTTTTGTGGATTTTCCTTCATTTCATTTAGTGTAGCCTTCACTTCTTCCCTTATAAATTTGCCTTACTTAAGCATTTCTGTCAAGCCTGTGAGTATCTTTACCACCAATGTTTTGAACTCTACTTCTGTTAGGTTGGTTATCTCCTCATTTGTGAGGTTGGCTGTCTCCTCATCGCTTAATTCTCCCACTGGAACCTTAATCCATTGCCTCTTTTTGGCCATACTTCTCTGTCTTTTCATCTTGACAGCTTCCTGTGTTTGTTTGCCTATGTGTCTTAGGTAGAGCTATCGCACTGTTATGTTTAAGGGGCAGAGCCTTAGGTATTCATCAGTACAGGGCGACTCATTTCACCATGTTGTGGTGCTGTATGTGGGGGAGGGGTCTGAGAGGGAACAATGCTGCTTTCTCAGCACTTGTTTCTTTTCCAGGCACTTCTCCCACTTCTATATGGGACTGGCAACTCTCTAGCTGTTGCCCTGCCTGTTGTTCCCAGAGTGGGTGGGTCTGCAGATGTTCCAGGACCACGGGGGCCCTTTAAACAAGCAAACTATGCTGAGAGACTGGCAGTTTCTGCCTCCATCCCAACCCCCACTGGTTTACAGTCAGAAGCAATGAGGCTTTATTGTGCCCAGTGCTAAAACTGTGAGCTATGCGGTCTGGTCTGGTGCTGGGAGTGCTCCCCAGGTGTCCCTCTAGACTTTCTTATATGTTTGACTATGCTTACTAGTGGCCTGCTGCTGCTGCCTCTGCTGCCGCCACCCCACCGCATCCTTTCCTCCCCTCCTACCTGTCTCTGGATGAGTAGTTCTCCTTTATATCTTTGTTTGTTTGTTGAACTTCCATGCAGCTCAACCTTCTGGAAATTCTGGTTGTCTCTAGTTTTGAGGTAGCTGTATTCCTTCTTGTGGAGGGAGATGCGGGAGATGCAGCATATCTGTCTAAGCCTCCATCTTGGTCTGAAGACCCCTTACTTCTTTCTTAGGAAGAAAAAAATTCACCAACTGTCAGCACATTGAAATACGTGTGTGTGTGTGTATGTGTGTGTGTGTATACACACATTGAAATATATGTATATATGTATATATGTACAGTACACACACACACTGTATTTTTTACTCCATAAAATGCACTTATTTTTCCCCAAAAAATGGGAGGGGAGGGGGGAATGTTCTTGCAACTTATGAAGCGAATATTGCATCACAGACCATGATGTGTATTACCTGACTTGTCATCAGTGGCAACAGCTATTAGAAGAGGAAGCGGTGGGCCCATGTGAAACCCCTGGGGATGCTTTATTGTCCCACTTTACTGCTAAATCTCAGGGCATCTGGTCAGTCTGAAGACAGCAAATAAAGTGATATCGTTGATTGTGAGCAACTAAGCTTCATAAATTCTAACACTAGCAATAATAAGTTCTTGGGGTTCCCAGAAAACTAGAAGAGTACTTGAACCTTAAAGTCTCTCCTCATTTGTTAATGACAGTGATGATGGTTCTTAATACCGCTGCTGTCTGCTGTTCACTTTACATGGTTCAAATATTATTCTGTTATATTTTATTAAATATTTTAGTATGCATTTGGTTAAAAGTATTTTTTTCTTGTTTTCCTCCTCAACTTAGGTGCGTCTTATGGTCAGATGCATCTTATAGTGTGAAAAATACAGTGTGTGTGTGTGTGTGTGTGTGTGTGTGTAATCAGATTTCTTAAATATAGAGAAGTAACATAGCGAAAAATGGTACAACTGACCATATTTGACTTCATTGAGCACCTATTGTAGGCCAAGTTCTGGTGCTATAAACACAGTTCTGTGCAGTAGATGCTCATTTGCTTCATGTTACCAAAGAGGACACTAGAATAGGAAAGGAACTTGCTCAGTAACATGAGTAGAAGGTGGCAACAGTCGGATTCAAGTACAAATCTGACTGGCTCCAAAACTTCTTTAAATAATATGTTGAATTAAAATCTGGAGTCTTTAGATGCTAAATGCTTAATAATGCCTCCTGGGTTTTCTTGTGACCCAAAAGTTTTACATTTAGGCACATTCTCCTTTGTGCCAAATCTGAGACTGAAATGTTATGGAAATAAGATTAAAAGGAAATAGCCTCCAATTTTATTTTAGAGCTCAGAAAACGTTCATTATGTATGGTCAGGCCAACCAAAATCAACATTGTTAAATTAAATTATGACTTTTGCAAAATTACTAATTCACATTGATACCATATGTCTTTAGAGAGAACATGTGAATTTTAGGGAACCCAGTCTGCCTCTAACAGGGAGAGATTCTGCTGTACAAATTCTGGTTCAGACTCACCTCTGGGCATTTTGAGATGCCAGAATCTGGGAGGTCAGAGTAGCCATTGCATACAACCCTTTTTCAGAAAATATGATATATTATGTTTGGAAAATTAGTAGAAGCTCCAAATGAGAGGCTGAATGGCCAGTAAGTTTTAAAAATACCTACAATTAAGATTCTCTAGGAGAAATTAATTTATGGCTTTCTGATTTATTAAGGTTTTTTGGCTTTCTAATTCAAGTTACACATTCAAATAGTTCTTATACAAGTTCATTTTGGACCAAAAAGAAAGAATGTTCTGTGACTAAACCCAAAGTGGACATCATTGGTCCTTGTCTTGAGCAGAGTCACATACCCAGCACCTCTGCAGTGTGTTGGTAGGTGCACAATGGGTTCAGCAAAGGTTTTATCACCACGTCGAAGGGAATTTTCTCAGCACTGACCATACGTGATATTAGGTCAATAATCTAGAATTAGACACTGAACCTACAAACCATGTATCAGTCATGTTATAAACAAAGAAGACAGAGAATAAATGGCTTATGTTAAAGACAATTATTGACAGGTTGTGAAATGTTTGAACCTGGTTCCATGAGAGTAAGTCATCTCAATGTATGTCTTTAGCTTAGCTGAGAAAATTCAACAATAATAAACATGTAATGTCTGCACTTTTCACACACAAAAAGAAAATAAGTAAGAACCCCATTCAGCTGCCTCAGCAGCAGAACCATGTGTGAAGGGTAAACAAACTAAAGCTTTAGAAAAAGCATGTGAAGGATGACAGCATTTCACAGATCTCAGGGGTTGCCTGCCCATCCATTTAAACCTAGATCAGTGTGGGAATTAAAGGGCAATAGGCAAAATCTGGGTCCAGTTTTTATCCAGAGATTCAAATTTTGAGAATGGTCAAGTGGAAAAGGGCTCAGAACACTATGTGCACTGCTCTGCTCCTGGAAACAGGGCATAAATGTGGCTGAGCACCAAGGGGGAGCTTAGAAAGCTAGGGTGCTAGATCTTCTCTCACACCTTCTGCACAAATGCCCTAGTATACTGCATTCTCGTTGGTGGGTTTAACCTACCTTTCCCAGACTTCTCAGGATAAAAGGAAGACTAGCTAATATAAAAATAAATGCAAATTTCTAAAATGCAACATAGAAAAATAATACAATGTTCAAAAATAATTCACCATTTATTTATTTATTTTTAATCGTCATCCGAGGATATAGTTATTAAAGAGAGAGAGAGAGAGAGATGAAAGAGAAACACCGATCAGTTGCCTCTGATGTGCCCTGACCAGGAACTGAACTCGCAACCTTGATATGTGCCCTGACCAGGAATCAAACACAACACGTATCTTTGGTGCACAATATGATGCTCCATCCAATGGAGCCACATTGGCCAGAGCATAATCCACAGTTTAAAGCAAGGACCCAAAAGGAAGGATTGAGATTTCTGGGAGACCTGCTCTCAGGGTGGCTGTCAAAGCATGTTTAGTTGATGTGCTGTCGAGAGTGACCTAGAATATATTTCATGAGGAAAGTATTTGAGATATACAAAAAAAAAAAAAAAAACCTGAAGCCAGCACATAAGACCAGCTGCAGAGACTGGAGTTACTGGAAACCAGGAATCACCTTGTGAATATTTGCTACATTCGAACTTCCACAGAAACACCAATGACCACAGAGAAAGCAAAAGTGAGGACACCTCCGACAAGCTTGCAGAGAGGTTCAGATGTGTGAACACTTTTTAAATATATGTTCTACTGGATAGTTTTGTTCATGCTAACAAAAAACAAAACAACTTGTATTCTCACTAATAGTCATTAACTAAAGATATAAAATAATCATTTCATGAAAGTCATTTTTCTCATTAAAGTGCTCTGCAAAGCTTGAGAACCAAATCAAACAGAACAATGCTACACATGCTGAACATATTTTTCTCATGGCAGTTGGATGAAGGATACACTTCATTTAGATCATTCATAAAGTACTTGGTGTTTATTCCAATAGGCCAGCAGAGAACCCACCACCTGTCAACCTCCCAGGAACATGTTCTCTGCTCTGAGGTAAGTGGTCAGCACCTCTACACAGAAAGCAAGTCTAGGATAATCAGGATAATTCCCTGAGTGCAGTCACAAAGCAGGGATGATCCTCCCACATCCTCAACAGTAGGCCGAGCCTGGATTCCAGCCACTTCTGGTCACTGCCACCTAGAACCCTGACCTTGAAGAGGCTGTAACTTCTCCCACCTTCCAATTCCAGGCTCCATTCTTTACTAGAAATGGGTTACCATTAACACTTCTGATGTTTGCTCATCATACAGTATTCAGGGTGTCCACTGGTGTCTAAGAATTCTAAAAAATTACGACTTCTGCCCAGAAGTGCTCACAAGCCCATAACATGTTAGAGAGTCTCTGTATCTAACATGTGCCTCTGTCCCAACACCACTTGTCCCTTCCTGTCCTCCTTCTCAGTCATTCTGTCCCCAACTTCTTCACTGCAAACTGCCATTAATTCTCATGTGCAACCATCTGAAGGCCTGCTGCCTTGGGTGCAGCCAGACCACAGGCAAGGAGTACAAAGGGCAGGAGCCCACCAGTAATAGTCAACATGGAATACTGAGCAGATAGGTGATGGCTAATTAGGTGGGGGTTGGGTAATTAAATTCACAGGCTTTGATCTTTCTTCAAATATTTCCAAATGTCCCATATCATTTGGCTTTAGATAACATAACACTTCTCCACTATTAGCAGATGCCTCTCTGCTTGACCTTATCTCCACAGCCAAGGGAGCCAGGACTGCAGATAAGCAAGCATCCCCCCACAGGATGTGGGTAAAACACCTCGTGTCTCTGAATGGAAGCAGGAGCCCAACCTGCTCAGCCTCGCAAAGCAGCCGGAGCACCCCCTCCCCCCCCCAGGTTTCCCCAGACAGCTTGGCTCTCACATCAGATGGAGCAGGTTTCCCTGTGTGCTAGGAAAGGCATGGAACCTGTCACCCGCCCTTCACAGCAATGCCTCCTGGACCCAGAGTAGGGTGCTTGCCAAATAAAAAACCCACCTCAGGAAGTGAATCATCAGGCCCACATTAAGCGCTTCCTCCAAGGCCACCTTACTCTACACCATTTCCTATCCCTGAAAAGGGCTGGACAGGACAGGAAAACCCAGAGGTGTGGGTTTTGCAGTCCAATATGGCCTTTGTGGAAAATATTTTCTGAATTGCTTTAATGTTATATTAAAATAAGTAATAGAAGGGGGATACTGAGAAAATGCAGGAAATGACTATAAGACTAGCTTTCCAGTCCTTCTCCATTTTGAAAATCAGATAGTCAGGAGAAGGAACTGGTAAGGAAGCAAATTTGCAACAATGTTTTGGATCCATCACCGAGGAACACACTGTCACACTTATCACCAAAATAAATTATACTGACAGCATACTCAGACAAGTCTTGCTACCTCCCCAAAAGAGGCTGCTCTGTGGAGATCAACTTAGGGAATAGACATGCCAAAATAATGGTGTTTCTCTTCCTAGTGAGGAAAATCACCCAATTTTGCTACCAACCATTAAGGAGTTGTTCATTTGCTTCCGTTACAAGGAAAAACCTAACCCGGTCCTTATGTAATACTCAAGAACAGTGTGTGATTTGGAAAAAGCCTGGGATCCTGCTAGCTTCAGCATGTAACACCCACCCAGCTTTACAGTGGATCTGACAGATGAAGCGCCATCCCTTTCTAAGCTGCCTGGAGGTACTGAATCTCTAAGAAATCAACTCAGATTCAGATACACTGATTAGCCTGGCTATGCCATCAGCTCTGGGAACACAGGTCCCCATCACAAAATCTATATGGTCCTGCCACTGTTCCTCTTACTCAGAATAAAAGTATCCACTTCCAGGGAAAAGGCCAGATATGGGCAAACCCTTTGAATGAAATGAGAACTCACTCTCCACACTGCTTCCCAACCAAACAGGAGCCTAAATGTCTGAATCTTTCTTTTATGTCATCTCCGTGTAAAGCACAGCCATCAAACAAGCACAATCTTTTAACATAAAGCAATAAAAAGTGAGAAGGCTGTTTCATTACTTTTCCATCTTTGGCTCAGACATGGAAAGGCTATTCTGGGCTGAGTCTTCCAGGAAGTGTCAAAAACCTAAAGAGAAATGGAGTTCGTGTGGAATTTCCAGCCCAACTTATTGTTTGAGACTGAGATATTTCAGACAGGTTTCTACTGAAGACCAAACATGTGGATGCTAACCTGAACTAAACCCCATACCTTTGGAATTTTTCACCTCACTCATGAAAATCTCTCTGCGTGCTTCGACTTGTAGCTCCCAAGGCGCTGTCTGCTGCTGGGAGTAAGAGTCACCTTTACATACACCTGTTCTGCCCAGTATGGTTGGGAAGCCAATAGCAGCCACGTGGTGCTTCTTCCGACTTTGTCTGTAATTCTCATATTCCTTTTATATGGTCTGTGCAACCACTGAGTTTTAAAAGCAAGACCACTGGAACACTTCATAGTTGGATGATCATAGGAGGGCTTTATAATAAATCCACTTAAAGCAACTCAGAACAGGTATCTGCTAGAAGGACAATTACAATGCATGTTATGCCAAGAAATTGTGCCAGTTTTTACCTGTCGAAGCAATTGGGAAATAGACCTGTACTGGCTGAAAATTTTACTTGTATATGCACGCATACTGAGGGAGGGTGAGCAGGTGTTTGTAAACCACAGGTATATTCTTAACAATGATCCCTGACTCATTAAAAAAGAATGCTTGCTGCTCAAACTCTTACAACAGTGGGGGAAATGCTCTGTGGAGCTTGAAAGCCTTATCAGGTGGTCAGTATTTCAAGGAAGAAGCAAGTGTCTACCTTTGAGCGTGAATTTTTACCCTACATATTTTGGGGTTCTTTATTTGAAAGCAAACAATTTGAAATTTTTATTATTAACTCTTCTTTGCTGCCAAACAGTAAGAAAAGAAATCCACCCATGGCTCACAGATATCATCAGCCACTTCCTGGTCCTTAGGGCTTTAATTTGCCTAGGAGCAGCATTTCTCCTATACTAAGGGAACAAAGAGACAATAAAGTAATTCACTGAGCAATCCTGCTGAGAAATGAATCCCCGTTTCAAGTCAAATTTAATTGCACAGAGACACTAAATTAGTTGATGATAATGGATAATGAATGCTTTCATAATACTGTATGAGTGAAACTCTTCTCAAGAGTATGCAAAGCACACTGTTCATACTTATGTAAATAGGGAGTTTTGTCTGTACTCCATACACTAATTTGTGATTAATATGGAGTTTAAATAAGACAAGTTTTCATAACAAAAAAATATGTTGAGTTTTCTTTATACCTCCTCTGGCTGCCTACGTCTTTTCTGGGTTAGAAGCTGTACTGTGTGGTGTCTTCTCTCCTGTCACCTATGAATGGCTGCTTCCAAGAGAAATCTGAAACCTAGGTGTTAGCACACTCTGATTCTCAGCAGTCTGTACAAGCAAAAGCCCAGGTGAAGCCTGCAATTTTGTTTATAGTTGCCACCTCCATGGCCAGGCAAACAAAGCTATTGTATTTAGGAAGCAGTTGCCTGTCTATACTTGGTCTGTGGTCTGTGGTTCAGCCCATTGTGGTCAATATTGTGGTTTCCTCCTGGATATTTATTCCATGAAGGTACCATCTTCAATGTCGCCAACTTATTGTCATCTTCCCTTTCCCCCCAAAAAACTTTTCTATAGCACATTCCAAACCATTGACTACTTATAAACATAGGTCAGTGAAGTTTTTTCTTCTAGCATGGGCATTCAGAGGCCCAAAACCCACTTCTTTTTGTACTCACAATGCTCCAGAGAATTTCATTTCACCAGGCTGATGATGCTCAGAGTTATAGAAGCAAGCGGCAGTAAGATGGGAAACCCAGACTCTCAGACAGACCAAACTCATGAATTACCTACCATAATGGTTGGATGTGGACCCTGTGTGCATGTAAGCAAATCTGAACACAGGGACCTAGGTTAACCAGCAGACAGCCACATTTTATCTTATAGCTTCAGAGTCAAACAAATTTGTTTATAAAACCTTAATTAGGTCTTAAAATTGTTACAGCACTGTTACAAGGGAACATGGTGTGCAAAATAAAGTGTCCATTTCCTAAGGGCACATTTATCTTAATTTAACTCCACTTAGGAAAGCAATGCCCACCACCCAACAGCCATCTCACTCTGTGAGCAGCCACCAGGGTGGAATAAAGAACGTCAGTTTTCTTTGCGTAATACCCTCATCCTCCACATCGCCATGTTAGAGCCGATGTGCAGAAACCCCCTTCCCAAGTGAGCTAAATGTTTAGGGTCATTTAAAACCACTAGAATTGCTGGCTTGCTTTCAGGTAAGCACTATAACTAAACTCCTGCCCAGAGTTGAAAATGCTTTCAAAGTCAGCTTTTCTAACTCATCAAAGCCAATCTACAGACCTTTCTCATGTTTTCCATTGTTTTTTCCCAGACACATTCTGAATCCTGAGGCTTTCACATTTGTGTCTCTAATAAGACATTTGCAAATGATCCTGATATTTCAGGAGGTCTCAGACAAATTTAAAGTTCTCCATCTTTGAAGTGGGCACATCCATTCATTGCAAGACAGACTAACTGCAACTCCACCAGTCAATAAGCTCTTCTTGAGAACACATCTATCGCTAGCTCATTGTTGGCATTTATTGCAGGCCTTGTGGGGTCCTAGGAAGTTTTCAGGTGTTCTCTCCTAAAGGTACCTTTACAGGATGTGATTAGGTAGATGACATTATTATTCCCAATATTACAGATGAGGAAACTGAGACAGAGCATTGAAGTTGCTTGCACAGGTCACATAGCAAGGAAATAGCAAATCTGATACTTCAGCCAGGTCATCCATCTCAAAAATCCAAGTGCTCAACCACAGCTGGGCCCACAGCATATGTGGTAAACAAAATGTCACTTGCTCCCACCCTGGTGGATCTTACAAGGGACAACGCAGTGATTAAACAGAGCTCATGCTGTATTAAATAATTGCAGGAGGAATAGAAAGTACAGGTTACTATGGAAACATGTAACAGTGGCACCTTGCTAGCCATGTAGTACCCTTATACAGAAGCACAAATCATCTAATAGGCAAAAGGAGAAGCACACAGCAGACCCATTTCCCTCCTCTGGATCTTGATCCCTGGCTGCAACAGGTTGCATTTTTAATAAAATACTGAAAAAAAAGATATAAAATACATATAATCTTTAATTGTTAATACGCTCTCATCTAAGAACCTAAGGAAATTGCCAACACACACAAATACAATTTTATGAAAAATTCTGCAAATTGACATCATTTACATATTTCCCAAGACAGTATACATTCCTCTGAGTTAAAAATAATCATTTTCCCCGAGATTTGGAAACTAAAGTGGAAATGAATAAAAGCTGCTTTTTTGTACACTTTTTTATTAGAGTTTGATTTTCAGAGAAAACTCAGCTTTCAGCAAATGTTTTCTCTCCTATGAAGTGGGGATGGTACAAAGTGTCAATATTAAAATAGAAAAGTAAACCAAGGAGAGAAGACTTAGAGAATTTGCTCTTTTATAGTGATTTTTTAAATGATTTATGAGGGAGGACATTGAAGATACTGGTCAGACTAAAATATTTTAATTTATCCATGAATTCTATTTATGCCATTCTTATTATAGCATCAGGTAGCATGTAATGAGCATGTATTATTATGTCCCAAGTACTAGACTTGGTGTTTGACACAGTTATGCCTTTTTAATCAAGCATTGTCACAACTGTCTCAGAGTATAGAAAAGAATCATTGTAACTAGCTACGTTCTAGTGTGTGTGCTTGCTTTTTACAAGCTGTTATTCCGTCTTAATGAACTTTTTCCATTGATTAGCAGTTTAACATCTAATCCTATTTGGAGGAATGAGTCCCACTTTTCCTCCATACACACCCTTGTGCCTTGCTTCCTACTCTTCAAATTGGCCACTTAATCCAGAAAAAATGGTTCTCTCTCAGAAAAGTTAGCAAGTCTCACTGCAGCAATGGAGCTGAGTCCTGCAGCAACACAAGATTCCCAACCAGGGCTTAGAGCCATGAAGGTCCAGCTCTTCTTGGTTCTTGCTTATTTTCTAAATCTACATCTGCAAGTGTGCCATGGTAGCCTTCTCATTAAGTTCTTTCCCTGCTAAAATTAGCCAGAGGTCATCTATGCCATTTGTAAGCCAGCACTGTAGCTAAAACACATGCATTTTCTCAATTAATCCTAATGGCAACAAAATGAGGTAGACACTTTTCCTATGCTCATTTTGTAGGCAAGAAACCAAGGGACAGAAAAATTAGATATCTTATTCAAGATTGCACACTTGCTGCTAGTGTTGAAATCTTGAACAGCATGACTCAAAACTCAACTTGGAGAGATAGTAACTTACCCAAGCAACTCTGGGTAGAGTCATTATCTGGTTCAACTATACCAAAATGCCTTTCTTTTATGATAAACCCAACTGAGACACAAGGGGAGACACATAGTCCCAGAAAAATGGATCCCAGAGATTGTAGCTATCTATAATGTAACACTACATGGCTGTCCCCCAGAGTCCTAACCTTTCAAATGCTGCATATCCCAACTCTGCTTCAGACAGATAGCCTGCCTGTTCCAAGTGGAGCCCTTACCTCCTCCCTGTGTCTTGATCCCAAAACACAGAGGGTCAGTAGAGGTCCTACAGAAGGCAACATTATTGAACACTGACTTGCAGGAGGTAGGTCTCCTAGTCCCACTGGGGAGGAGAGGCCCCCACTGCTCCTGCACCTGCAGACAGGCAAAGGGAACTTTCTTCTTCTTTTTTTAAATTGCTCTTTTATTTCCATACATCTCAGATCTCTTAACCTCCCAAACTCTGCATAAAGGTACAGTGTTCCCCCTTCACAAACAGCATACTGTGCCCTCATTTCTCATCAAGGCAAGGGTCACCAACTGCCTGCTGAAAACAGTCTTTCCTTTGAGAAACGTTTGCATTGCTTACTTTCCCAGTGGTTTCAAATCTTCTTTCCCTGTCCATTCAAAGGTGCCATATTGATAACAACTTCAGCCTCCTCAGTGTAACAGCAAATGGAAGACCATGGGAGAGATTAACTTCATGGCTCTGAGGAATTCTGAAGATGCTGGGAATGGGATAAGCCCCTGGGACTACTGTGGAAAGCAGCATTGAAGAGCTCTGCAGACTGGCAGCTCTTGACCACCTTAACACTTTCACTGACTTACTTATTTAGGTGAAGATGAAAGAAGGAACATAGTTCTGAAATGGTTCATACTGCTTTCCTGCCCGTTATTCATTGCCAGAGTAAAGCTGCTGATTGTTTCAAATGATATTTAATACAAAGGAGAAAGAGAGAAAAAGAAGGAGGGTTGGGGGAAATTCTCACTTTTGATTTCCATTTCAGGGGGCTGCTGAGCATGTTTGATTTGAAGACTGAGCAAACCTAGCAATTTTATGAGAATCCTGGTATCTTTTGCATTCTTGGTACAAAGTCTTTTAAATGAATCAATGTAGACAAAAGAAAACTATTTTTTTAATCCATAAGTTAAAACAAGTCATTCCATGTATTTTTCTTATCAACCATTTCTATATCCTGTATGTTTTATATAATGTCTATATACTACAAAATTTATTAACTGTTAAAATAATTAGAGTTTATTTACACATACATAAGCACAAATTGATATTTTTCATTTTTTGTATTAGGTAATTTGTACTAGGCAATTTAGAATGTCTTATCAGTTGAAACCTCAAAGAGTGTATTCAAGTGAAAATAACAAATATGCTTGTGTTTTTAACTTACTCTGACATTGATACCAATAAATATTTGGAGTCCTTTTGAAGTACCATATCCAAAGCATCATATTGACTCTAAAGAGCAGGTAACCTGCCTTCATGAACAACTCCAGGAAAAAAGGCCCACTACCCAGGCCACAGCACCTCCTCCCTGCTGCTGAAAAGTTCCAACAAAGCAGTTACTTCCCCCACCACAGAGGGCAGTAAAAATGAACCCCAAGTACATCTCAAGGTGTAAGGACTACACAAGTTCTCCTGCTAAAATAGAAATCTTTAGGGAAATGAGTTTTACAGGTCAGCTGGGAGAGAGAGCTCTTCCTCCAAGGGGGCCTCTCTTGGAATGGGAAGAATTAAGAAGTCTCCTTGATAGTATATGAGGGAATGTTCTAATCAGTCTCACCTAGCAAGTGACCCAACTTTAGCATTATATTTATATTTTAAAAAAATTATTTTTTAATGCAACTGTCCTGAAACTTCAAGACTCAATGACTGGAAGGCAACAAACTAACTGGGCAGTCTCCTTGGAGACCGCAGGCAGGTTGAGGGGTCAGGGTGAGAGGCAGCGACTGAGACACACCAGCCTGATGTCTTCTTCCTTCTCCCTTCCTCCTTAAGCCCTCAACACCCAATTTAAAGAGGGAATGTTGAAGAATGTTGTACAAATATTTTTTTGCTACCCTCTCCTATAAACTATACTGAGATAATCTGAGAGCAATAGCTAATAATGTACAGGAGCATATGGAGAAAAAAGGGCTAGTGTCGTTTCTAATGATCCACAGAGATATGATGAACTATCTTACCATCCCACAGTTTATCGATACGGTTTTTTTGTTTGTTTGTTTTTATGGAAAAAGGATATATACCTGAGAAACTATGAGTTCATGTGCATTCCATGTCATTGGTAAAGTTAAGGGGAAAGAAATTATGGGACTTTTAGTTGAATTCTTAATGGCAACTTTTAACACTCTTTTATTTTCCTCTAGAGAATACCCAGGTCACAGTTTGCACTTCGCATTCCCTCAAGTCCCCAATCGCTGAGCGCTCCTTGCCCCCTTTCAGGCCGCAAATGAAATCCATTTTCTGTCTTTCGTAGGAGTGGTGGGAGGACACGGAGGTAGAGGGGAGAATCAGGTTTAAAGAACAAGAAAATGAAAACAGATGCGTGGAGAGGAGAGGCTAGTGGGAACGGCGCGACCAGAAGCAGTTCCCCAGCGGTGCTGGCAGCATCTGCTACCCACTCCTCCGCAGCCACACACACCCCCTCCCGTCCTGCCCCATTTCACCACGAGGGGCCGGCCTCGGGATCGCGGCGCCAAACAGAGAATCGCTCCTCTCGGGAGAGAAACCTCTTTTGGATGCCTCAGCGCGGACTTTTTCAATAAACTGTTTTCAATTAAGAGCTTGGGGAAGGGCAGCGTGAGGGTGGGGGAGGCGCTGTAGTAGGAAGACTGAAAAGGAGACCAGTCCTTAAAACCAGTGAGGAGACTGAATGCAGGCCTTGCTCGTTTGCAAGCACAGGCAGCGCGCGCACGCACGCCCCACCCGGCTTGGAGTACCGGGCGTGAGCGCGGCCAAGGCCCGCCCCAGAGCCGCTGTGGCTGCGGCCCGCCAGGCACAGCACAGATGCCTCCCTTACCGCCGCCTGCGAAATCAGACACCCGGTTCTGCGCCTCCAAGGACAAGGAGGCGGGGTCCGCCACGCCCGGGCCCCACCCGTGTCTCTTTCTGCACCTCGGGCTGACAGGGCACACTTACAGGCTGGTCACAGCTCCTCCTGACCGCCCTCCAACCTGCTTTCTCCAGTCGGTGGGGTAGTGAGTGAGAGGAAGTAACTCCACTGTGACACAGGAGGCTGGCTGCTTGTCGTGTTCCTGGAATTGTGTGGGCTCGGCAAAGACAATCCTGCCAAGGAGCCAAGGAGAACCAGGAGCAGCTCTGGAGCGGTGAACTCAGTACTCACTACACACGGGGAGCTTTACACCTCAAGGCTTGTTCACCCCCAAAAATAGCAAGTCCAAAGAAAACCTTCACATTATCTGACAAGGACAACCAATTAATTCACACTATCAGACAACTGCCAACCAATTAATTCCAGAAGGTCCTGTGGGGACATGGAGTCAGAAGCAGAGGAAGGGCCAGGTTATGCCAGCAATGCAGTTGCTCTGCCTGAGTGCACCATACAAGAGAACAGGCCTGGAAACTTCAGCCAGGGCAGGGATCCTGACCAACTCCGCACAGATACTGGGGGACACTGACTCAGACAGGGCTCCAGTCACAGTTTCCTATGGGGTTTTGAGGAGGAAGAAGACTTGCAGCTCAAGGGAAGTCTGGGCATCAGGAGACAAGGCCAACACCACAAGACACTAGTTGCCTTGAAGTCCTGACAGGAACGTCTACAAACATAGAGCAGACAGTGGGATGTCTATTTTGTTTTTTAATCACTGCAATTGGGACTTCAAAAATTCTTATCATTGCTTAAAAAGGTATGCCAGTATTTTAGAACTCTGTCTTAACTGTACCCTACCTACATTGTTTCTTAGGACCGCAAACAGGCCTACAGTGGTGCTGGCATTTTCCCTTGCACTTGCCATCTGGCCACACATGAAATTTCACAAACATTTCTTAATCATTCAAATGTGATGTGAGGGATGGTACCTGCCTCCTCGCCTCCTAGAGACCACCTGCTCCACTGCCCAGGCACAGCAGTGTGTGTGTGCTGACTCAGTGGACTTAAGTTTTATTACTAAAATCCCTAAACAATGGCGTTCATTCATGCTTTTACATATACTGATATGTTACCTCAAAGTGTAAAAATTTCATTTTTATTTTATTGATAGAATTTCTGCCATTCAGGAGAAACAGATATTGGTTTTTGTGGGAATAAGTTTATATGGAAAACTGAGTTAGCAAATCTGTTTTATTGAAGGAAACTAAATTTATGGGGGTGACTTCCTTCAAACTGTTCAAAATACTCAAAAGAGTCCTCTATTTACTAACCAGTGGTCTAGAAAAATCTTCATTTTGAGAACAAAGGCGATCCAGAGCTATGAGGATTTCAAATAGTTCATTTGGCTTTTCTATATTTTGTTTTGGGTTCTTATCCATGAAAATATAATAGGAAAGTGAAATCTGAACAAGAAAGTATTTCAGTTAAGCCCTAAAGGATTGGAAAAACTATATTAAATGTTACCAAATTATATTTGCTAGTAGCCCTCTCCAGTTGTGGTAAATCTATGATGGAGGTGGGAAGATAAAGCAAATACAAATGTTTTCTTCCAACCACCTGTTCCTCTCCTGAAACATCACCTAAATTTGGCTTGATTCTACCAAGATTGTCGTCTAGGTCTGACCTGGAGACCATGGTGATGGTCTTTTGGAAGTAAGGCCAGATTTGATTCATAACAATAATATTGCAACAATAATTACTGTGTACACTGACAATTGCCACTTTCAAAATACTTTCATACTATGTTATTATGATAACCCTCCTAGTAAGTATTTTATTCCCACTTAACATGTGAGGAAACATAAGTTCAGGTAGATTAAGTATCTTCCCAAGAGTCATATAGCTAATATATAATCAAACCAAGTCTCAAATATTGGCTATCTGATTGCAAGTTAAGGGCTCTTTCCACTTTACATACCATGGCTCATGGTTAATTCTACAGGATTCATAGAATGACCCTGAAATAGAGACCCTAAGCCAGCTCTGAAAACATCTCCTACACTCACAGTCCTAGACCAGTATTTTCAAAATCACCAATGAATATTTTATAAAAAGTACAGACTACCAGCACCTACTCCAAAGAGTAGGATCAGGTGTGTTGGTGAGGACTAGACTCTGCATTTTAACATGCTTCAGACTGTCAATATGATCATTGGCACCAATTTAGTGCCAATAGGAATTCCCAACTGGAACATGGTGAAGGAGGAAACTATATCACAAACAGCTCAGTTGTGATATAGCAAGGCTGTGAATCAACCAGCTGTGAAGGGGCCCTGGGGCGAGGTGGCCCTGGCCAGTATTGAGGCTCAGCCCTTCTCGGGCTACACAGTTTCTTTCTGCTCCAGTCTGGTCCATTCTGTTCCACTCTGGTCCTGTCTCTTCTGATCCACCAAGATAGATCCACTGTGCTACTGCTCCACTCCAGTCCAGCAAGATTGCTCAGCCTCGGTGTTACAGCTTCAACCAGGGAAACCAGGAAGCACAGTCTTCAGTGGAAAGGGAAATTACAATCTTCAATCTCCTATCTCCAAGCCAGGAGGGGAGTTGATTTATATAGAGAGAAGTCCCTGCTCCTGATCCCTGGTTGGTCTACCCTCCTGCAAAAAGGACTGCAAATCCTCACAGTTAATTGGTCCAAAAAAGCACTGTCCTGATTAGTTGGAATGGAGCTTCTTTGATTGGTCAGTGAAGATCCTAATGAAGAGATAGTATCACAACTCTGATTGGACAGGGAAAGTCTCTGTCCTGTTGGTTGAAATACATCTCA
Organism: Furipterus horrens; assembly: GCF_987537825.1. Lineage (NCBI taxonomy): Eukaryota > Metazoa > Chordata > Mammalia > Chiroptera > Furipteridae > Furipterus > Furipterus horrens. The sequence continues at coordinate 55,447,350 of NW_028327177.1, forward strand.
GGAACCCTTTTACAAGGATTAGCTCAGATGACAGTACATACAGGCAGGTAGTTCAGTGCAGGCTTCTCCCTGAAACAGGCGTTGGGTGAGAGGCCCCTGTTCAGCAATGGCTGCTAGGCTCTGTTTTCATTTTTGGTTTTTCTCAGCCCAGTAAACCACAAGGAGTCTTTCTTCATAGGTATATTCTTTCTTGGCATCAATAGTATGAAATCTGATCATTTGTTCAGGAACCATTGTTGTAAATGAACTCTTTAGAAGCAGAGACATTTTCTCTTTATCTACCTAGTAACTGGTATACTGCCTGGCATATGGTATGTGTCTAAAAATGTTTGTTGAGTAAAAATATATTAAACTCAAACCAAAATCTACAAAAGGTCATCTACTTATTAGACTATGGAATACTGTTATAGACTTAATGTGTGTGTCCCTCCCCCTCAAATTAATATGTTAAAGTTATATGCCCAATATGACAGTATTTAGAGATAGGGTCTTCAGAAACTAAGATGAAATGAGACTCTAAGGGTAGGGGCCTGATCCAATAAAATCAACGTCCTTATAAAAACAGACACCAAAAATTTCACTCTCCCTGCTGTGTGAGCACACAGTGAGAAGGTGACCATCTGTAAGCGAGGAAGAGTCTTCACTGGGAACCAATCATGCTAAACTCATCTGGGACTTCTAGCCTCCAATGCCTGTTGATAGAGCCACCAACCAGTTTGTTGTATTTTGTTATAGCAACCTGAACTGATTAGTATAAGTACTGATAATCTAGTCCAGAGGTTGGCAAACTATTACCCGTGGGCCAAATTTGAATGTTCATTCATTTATGTATCATCCATGTCTGCTTTCATGCTACAACATTGGAAGTGAATAATTGTAACAGAAACTATATATCTTGCATAGCGGAAAATACAAAGGGGGCAAAAGTAGGTTTATAGTTGTGAGTATGCAAAACATAGAGTTTATTATTGTATTATTATTTATTAATTACTGTATGTATTATTTTCTATAGAACAGCTGTAAACATGTTCTACCCTATATTTACTACCTGGTCCTTTATGAAAGACATTTGCCCACCCTTAATCTAGGTAAATGAGTTCTAAATCTGATTAATCCTTACAATCACCTGGGGAGGTTTCTAAAAATACAGATTTTCAGGACCTACCAGAAGTAACACCAATGTTAAATGCCAGTATAAACCTAATATTTACCAACTAGGGCTATCCTGAGAGGCCAGAATCATCATCTTAGTCACCTTGGGCTGCTCTACCAAAATACCATAGATTGGGTAGCTTAAACAACATATTTATTTCTAACAGGTCTGGAGGCTGGAAGTCTCAGATCAAGGGACTAACAGATCTAGTGTCTGGTGAGAGCCCCCTTCTTAGCTTGCAGACAGCCACTGTCTCTAAACCTAATTGTCTCCAAATGCCATCATATTAGAGTTAGGGCTTCAACAAATGAATTTCATGGGGAGGGGAGGAACTGGGGAGGAGCACAATTCAGTCCATAGCATTCACATCCAGATGAAGGCTTTATTTCTGCACTTGTCCTTTGTTTTGCTGTGCCTTGATAGTAGGCCCTGACTGACGTACATAAGAATACATATATATGATTTCAGGAGAAACTGCACAAGGCTCAGGCTTTCTTCATGCACTTAGGATAAACTTCCCTCATGATGGTTTCATGAAGAAATACAAGATAACCATCTACTAAACAGCTAGAACTTTCCAGGAATAAAAATATGTCTCAAATACACCCAAAATATATTTGCATGAAAACTGAACAGAAAAGGAAGATGGAAGAAATTAACTTACCAAAAAATTAGTGGGCTACCCTTAATGTTCTCCCTCATTAATTGGCCTAACCAAAATGTTAGTTTTGTGAGGATTATGAACCAAGATGAGAGGATATGGAGATAGATTCAGGGCCTGACCCCTAGATGTGACAGTTCTGTAACCCTGGGCAATTTATTCTAAGTTCCTTAACCTTGGTTTCTTCATATATAGAATGGAAATAATAAAAAAGTACTTATTCTACATAGTACTTTTTATGATTTTTTTACAAGAAAAATCATTTAGTGGTGCTTTGTAGAGGTTCAGAATATCAGTAAATTTTAGCTTTTCTCATAAGGCTACAGGTATTTTGAAATAGAACACCACATAACTAAAATGAAATAAGATAAGAATGCATGCTCAAAAAGTACTTACTATTTTATTTGGGGAGGAATGGTATTTCAAATTATTTTTCAGCTATTTTTTTGGGAACTGATCACTCTATATAGCAATCACAGGAAACCTGAGAGATGAAGGAACTTATAGTATAGAAATAAAAAGAGTTTCAGCCAGTGATAACCTAAATAGGTATTACATTATTTCACTTGGGTCTTTTTCTTCAGCACAAGTTCAGACAAAATAACCAATTGTGCTTAAAAGCCTAATGCCTATGCCCAGCTCTCTGAAGACCCCCACAGCTCTGGTGCTGTGTTTTCTGTTCAAAGATGGAAGCCTTCAACCCGAAGGCTAGGGCTTGCCTATAACTTCCCTGGCTTAAAGAGTTGCAGGGGGTCAGCATAGGTGAGGATGTGAAGGAACAGGAGGAGGAATCTGAAGCGGTCCTTCAATTGCTTAGTTTTTTTCTTCCCAATTAACAAAGGTGAAGGCCAGCATAATCCAAATTTACATAGGACTACAAGACTATGTGGCCCTCTGCTTCAGACTCATTATAATGTAGAGCACACTTTGCTTCCACAGATACAATGTCAATCCCGGGAAAAACAGTGTCTTCCCCATGACATCACAGACCTAGTCCATTCATAAATAAAATAGCTCTGAATAGATCCAAAGCAGAGACTACCTCAGCAGTGGCTTTGGACAGCCCTGTGAGTCATGATTTATTACTGACGTGAATGACAGTTATACAAGCAAAGCTGATTGGAAAATCAAGGCTATCTATTTTGGCAGAAGTCTGACTGATGAAGGATCTTGTAGACTTAGAGATGATGAAGGAGGGTAGTAAGAAACCAAAAGGATCCAGATTGATAATCCACACTGATTTAATTTACACAGAAAGTATTTCACTCATCTCTTTTTGCCCATATAGACCCATGATTAATCTCTAAGTGTTCTGGTATTTATCATAAAAGACACAAAAATACTTGTTTATTTGAGTAAGCACTCTTTCAATCAATCTTACTTATTTTGTGTGAGATCCTTAGTGGAAAATGTAGGAATAGAGTGAACAGAGAATACATCTACATCTGGTTGTCAGCTAAAGTGATCCATATTCATGGCATGTGTATATATAATCTGTTCGCCTATAAATTCCATGACTACATGGGTCATAATTTCTATTTCCTTTGTACTCAACTCTACAGCTAATATAGTAGTTTGCATGAAGTTAATGCTCAGTGAACATTGTCAGTTGTCCTCAAAAAAAGACCATATACATTAGGTCACATATACTGTGCTTTTATTTTCTTTCTTTCTCTTTTTTTTTTTTTTTCTTTTTTTTTGGCTAATTGCCCTCCATATACACACATTTTTATAGATTTTTTTTTTTTTTTTTTTTTTTTTTTTTTACTGTGCAGGCAATCACTCCATCTTTACCAAATACAGGAAGATATGGAAATCGCCAACACTCAAGAACCTGAGTGGGATTATTTCTCCCTCTCTCCAGCATCACCACATCTCCAAGTTTCTCAAAGCATTCTTACAGTGATTAAGCATGCTTCCATTATTGTTCCAACCATAAAAGATCTATTGTTCCATTCTTTTTTATTATATATCATATCAGCTTCTGCTGCTTTAGTTGACAATTACATTGTGAGGAGAAATTACGTGGAGAAAAATATTTATGTTATATATGTACTCACACAAATACATAAAATATCTAAAATATATCAACCAAACATCAGCTAACATTTACAAGAAAATTTTTAACCAAGTATCATGAAATTTACAAGAAAAATTTAGAAATATATGAAGATAGATTTCATTCGCAGTTGACACAGTCATATATTATGTGTACTAGTGTCATTTTAAATTAAAATATTATTTCTATATTTTAAAAAATTTATCTCTTTTTTTTCTCACATCCTCACCATATTTCTGAGCCTACTTTGTGGGGTCATATAATTGCCTGGTCAATGGAATGTGAGTGGAAGTAACACATGATTTCTAGCCTGACTCTCAAACCTTCCTTGTGATCCTACATGCTGTCTCTCTTATCCTATCTTCTGATCACTACAGAAGAGCCAGGAAAGAATGCTTAGGCACAGGACCATTGGTTTTCAACTAGGGACAATTTTGGTTGTCACAACTGGGAAGGGTGTGACTGACAACAAGTAGGTAGAAAACAAGGACATTGCTAAACATCTTATAATTCAGAAGACACCTCCTCTACCACCCCATAGCAAAACTTATCTGGCCTAAACTATCAGTAGTACAAAGATCAAGAAACCCTGCCCTAGACAAGCTGCCCGTCAAGTTGAAAAGAGTTTGGGTGTCTCAGTGACTACATAGAGCAAGCACTTGCCAACCCACATCTCTGTTCCATTGCCACCACTTTCCTTTATGATTCCCAAATCTATAAGACTGTGAGAAATACACCTGTCAGAATGGCCATCATCAATAAATCCACAAACAACCATTGCTGGTGAGGATGTGGAGAAAAGAGAACCTTCATGCACTGTTGGTGCGAATGTAGACTGGTGCAGCCACTGTTAATAACAGCATGGAATTTTCTCAAAAAATTAGAAATGGAACTGCTTTTTGACCCAGTGATCTCATTTCTGGGAATATATTCTAAGAAACTCAAAACACTAATTTGAAAGAATATATGCACCTCTATATTCATAGCAGCATTGTTTATAATAGTCAAGATCTAGAAACAGCCCCAGTGCCCCTTAGTAGATAAGTAGATGAAAAGCTTTGATACATTTACACAATGGAATTACTACTTGGCCATAAAAAAGGAAATCTTACTTTTTGCAACAGCATGGAAGAACCTGGAGATTAAAACACTAAATGAAATAAGATAATCAGAGAAAGACAAATACTATATGATCACATTTATATTAAATATAATGAACTAAATAAACTGATGAACAAAATAGAAACAGAGGCATGGATACATGGAACAAACTGACAACTATCAGAGGGGAGGTGAGGGACAACTGAATGAAAGAAGGTAAAGGGATTAGCCAAAAAAGATATATACTAACCCATAGACAAAGACAACAGTGTGGTGACAGGCAGAGAGAAGAGAGGCAGGGGCTGGGTGGAGGTGGGCAAAGGAGGGGGAAATGGGAATGTAAAGAGATTTTATTTGGGGCAGCAGGCACACGATGCAGTGTGCAGATGCTCTTGTATTGAGTTGTAGGTTCTTTTGAGTTGGTGTTTCAGGATTCTTCAGGTATAATCCCAACAGCAGAATCGCTGAATCAAAAGGCATTTCCATTTTTAGTTTTTTGAGGAAATTCCTTACTGTTTTCCACACTGGCCGCACCCGTCTGCATTCCCACCAACAGTGCACTAGGGTTCCCTTTTCTCCACATCCTCACCAGCACTTGTTTGTTCCTTACTAAAAAATAATATGTGTATTGTAACAGAATAATCAATGAAGAGCTAAAAAAGTGATTTTACCCTCTGTATATTGAGTTGAGCTGGAATCTGTGCACACTGCTCCAGCAGAGCCAAATCTTGACTACCCAAAGTTTTCTGGGTAACTCCCTTTATCCCCAAGAGCACCTCACAACCCAGAGGAAATCAGGGGCCCACTGAGTTGGAGTGTGTCTGAGAGAGGAGTCAAATTACAGAAAGTGCATTCTAGCTGATGTTTTGTTTCATCTTTGTGACTGGAGTAACATCTGGTTTTTGGCTAGAAACATAGATTTCTTGAAAGTAGGGCAAAGGTATATCATGATAAAGAAGGCAAAGTGTACCTCTCAAACACTGGAAAGTTCAGGGAAGTCTGCTTTCTCTAGATAGTGTTAGCCCCCATACTTGTATAACCTAATGGTTATTGATCATCCCCACAATGTGTGAGCTCTGAGAAAGAAATAAATGTTTCCCAAATAGGACTTTTTCACAAATTCTTATGCATTTGACATGCCAAAGAATTCCACTCATGAGCCACAATAAGATCAGATAAACAAGGATGGCCCTACAGAACACAGGGTGGTGAATCTGCAGGAGCAAGAGGTCACTCTTCGCTGAGCAGTACAGAAAGGCCTGTAAGACAGACAAGGAGAGGCAGAGTTCTTTGGGGAGAGCAAGTGGCAATTGTTTTATTCTTATTTTAGATTTTTGATTTTGTAAAGTATGAAGCACACTTGTTTTGATACATGAGTTTGTTAAATAAAGTCACACTGAAGGAGTGCCACCAAACTGCATTTGATTCCCAAGAGGAAAAAACGCTTCAGTTGTTGCATTAGAATCCTTAGGGTGACCAGCATCAGCCCTTAGAAAGTAAGAGCATTCAAAGCTTTGGCATGTCAGGTCACAAAGCAAAATTAAACCCCATGAACTAATTATCCACCCTCATAGAAATGGGCAGGGATTGGTGGGAAATGCATAATCCACAGCTTACTGTGAAGTACATTCAATAAACAGGTTTCACAAGCTCCAGGAAGCCAAGTGTCAGGAGCCACGTGTGGGAAAGCTGCCTTATGGGCCAGGGTTCAGCAAGGTAAGCTGTAAGAGGTGCTGGGCTGCAAGGGATGGGCCCAGCTAATGGCTAGGTGACAAAGCAGCACAACAGGTTTAAGTTCCCAGCAGGTTCCCAGCCTGTGGAACACCTGGGAAATTTTCTCATGCTGTTGATAGGATGGGAAACTGGCACAGCTCTCATAGCCTAAATCCACTCTGGGAAATGACATTTATTGGAGTTCTTGCCTGATTAATTGTAATGCATAAGAGCAATATACATTTATTAATACTGTGTTTAAAAATTTTTTTTAAACATAAAAGCATAACAAAAACATGAAGGTGAGACCAGTCTATTTTCTTTAGAACATTTTAACTTTTATTGAAAAGTAGGAGCATAGGGTATGGGAATCTAACCATTCTTAACAGTCTTTAAAGTAACCAAATTACTTGGTCAGATTTTTTTTTAAGTAAGTCCCAACCAAAAAATATGGTAAATGAAAGAAAGCAAGCAGCAGGACTACTTGGATACTGATGCCACCGTGATTTTTCTTTATTTCCTGTATAGTTTCCTTTTTTAGGAGGAAAATATATAAATATTATGTATTATTTTATTATATATGATATATTATATATATATACAAGTATATGTGTGTGTTATTCAAAGAGAAAGAAATTTACATTGCTTTCAATAGCACTTTTAAATATATTTTCTAAAGGTGAAGGGATGAAGTACAAATTGGTAATTTCAAAACAGCCACAGGAATGTAAAGTACAGCACAGGGAATAGAGTCAATATTTCAATAGCTATGTATAGTGCCAGGTGGGTACTAAGAACACTTTGTAAAGTATAAGATTTTTCTCACTACTATGCTGTACAACTGAAAGTAATACAGAATAATATTGAATGTAAACTGTAATTGAAAAATAAAATTAAAAAATAAATAAATGTATTTTCTAGTGACATCTACCTGGGGGTAGGGGGACTGGGAGAGCAGGGTGAAACCATGGCACAGCAAGGCATTTGGCATCTCATTACTGAGCGCCTTTCCCAAAGTTCCTCACTCTTCTTTACCAACTGATTGATTAAAAGTAAAATCCTCAAACATCTTATTTAATCATTCTGCAATTATTGAGTGCCTGCTGTACGGCAAGAGCTGTGCCAGTCTCTAGAATCAATGGTGGAAGAGGAATGGCCCCTCTCTTCCTTTATAGATATCCCCCTGTGTGGGAACCAAGAATGTCTTAGTAGATGCCAGGTAAGAAAAAAAAGTAAATATGTTCAAGAAGTCCACAGACAACGCCACTGATTCCATCCACATTCCTCATGATATTTGTGTAATAAGTACTTCTATGCTTTACAAATATATATGAAGAGTCTGTTACAAAAAAAAAGTGAGTAGTTTTGGATATGAACCCAAAATATTCATCCTTGGATCTAGTCTAAGATAAGAAGAGATTTGAGATGCATTGGGAATAGCCAGCCAGTCAATTTTATTTATGCAGTCTCAGTAAAATGGATTCAGAACAGTAGATACAAAAAAAAATAGTTGCTCTTCTCCTCTTAGCTCCTAACCAAAATCATTTAAATCAAAAGCCATTAGCATATTACAGATCAAAGAAGTGATCTCTACTAATAAACAATGGAAATAGAGTTCTGGTCACATGACAAAATATGTAAATGCTGTGCTTACCTCTTCCCATGACCAAATCAAAATTACAATTATTATACAACAATTGACCTGGTTAACCTTCTGAAACCTAGCTACATGTAAGTCCTATAACTAAGGTTATAAAGAATAAGCCACATCAAGATTGGTAGGGGGAACAAAGACCCAAAATGAACTGCCCTCACACACACATATGATGGTTGAGAATTGGGAGGGACATGAGGGCTGCAGGTGTCCCTAGTGAGAAGTAAGTGATGCCACTCCCACACTAAGCTCCCTGGCCCAGAATACTAGTGCTGAAAAGAGGTCCCTACATCTGGCTGTGAAAATTAATGAGTATTCCATCCATCCAGGTGAGACAGAGGTGACTAGAAACCCAGGCATTCTTTTAAAGAGCCCAAGCACAGACTCACTCATTCACAGGCACTTACTATAGGCTTTGGTGAAGGGACAGACCCTGAGGGGGTAGGGGGTGTCAGAGACACATAGGAAGAAAATGAGTTGAATGGCTTCAGGGTGAGGGCTGTAGAAACAGCTGCCATTGTGGCCACATCTAAATCTGCATTATCCTAGTAAACTCCACTAGATCCACTTGACAACTCTCTGAGACACTGCCCCACCCAACTTGCACACAACCCGAGGCTCTTTCTGTGGTAGGAAACTAGCCTTGGCCTTCATTGTGGTCTTTCTTAAAAAACTCTCAAAGATCCATAGGACCCAGGTGGGTGGCAGATGGCTTTGGTGTACCCTGTGATTTTTTCTAAGTGGCCCCAGGCTCACCACTGAGGCAAACTCTGTAAATACATTAACCTAGTGAATGTCACACACACCATCCTGGTGACCCCTAGAAACTCTGTCTCACTCAACTTATATACTGCCCAAGACTTTCAGCAGATGATCTTACAGAAAGCCAGCAGAGAGTTTCAGGCCTTATTGTGCCTTTTGCTAACTTGTCCCAGATGGGTATTGGTGAAGCTACTAGAAAATGCAAGATGTATGTTTGGATTGGATTTTTAAAAAATCTGTTTAAGAACAAGGGTTCAAATTGTCTTCATATTCCTTGTGTCTCTAATAGATAGGAAGTAAAAATACAAAATAAATAAAACTGTGAGATAAAAAAAAACCTTCCATGGCAAATATTTATCTACTAACTCCTATGTAATAGGCACTGATCTAAATTAGATCATATAACCTAATTTAACTTCTAGTAACCTGGAGAAGTAGGTATTGTTATCTGCATGTTAGAGATGAGAAAACTGAGGTTGGTGTAGTTAAGTAACCAAGTAACCTTGCTTGTATCTCCTGTAGTAAATTGAGAATTATATATTTAGAAACTGTTATCTATTCACATGGCACTTATATAAAAATCCAATAGTGTACAAATAAAGACAATTGTTTTGAAGTAAAGACTGCTGCATTTCCTACCGGCTCTCTGTGAGCTAAGACACTATAGTGGTCACAGAAAGTCATGGAAGACTCCTACTTCTTAACATCTTAATATATAAAGGGAGCACAGGGGTGGGGCTAATACTACATTTGCCTTTGGAGGTATGGGAAATTGCTCAAAAAGAAAAAAAAAGCCCTCATTTTAACTATGGGTTTTAGCCTTATCTCATTATCAAACCACCAGGCAATACTGCTGACAGCTAATTTGCCAAATTAGACCTAGGTTATGTCTCTAAGTCTCTGCCCAGCTTCTGACAAATTCATCCAGATAAAGTCTGTGGGAAGAAAGGGAGTTCTCCATTAACTTATTCAAAGTATAGTAATATACCCAAGGTTCTTTCAACATACAAGTATTCCTAAAGTCCAAGCAGTGTTTGTGTCAGACGACTCACACATTCTGATGAATCTTCACATGAAGCTGCCTTACTAAAATCTTACCCCAGTGGCCCAAAGCTTCTCCCAAGCCTGCTCATATCCCGCATATGAGGGAGGACCCCCCCAAAATGGAATTATCTTCTGGAGGGTAGGCCATTTGTAGTACAGGCTTCCCCTGCTAGGTGAATGTCTAGGAACTCATCTGTATCAGGGTACCAGCTGGCATTGCTGTGAGAGGCTGCATTCAGCTTCAGTGAATTTTTTTGAAGACTCTTTCAACACATTTGCCCATTTCTTGTAGGGTGATTTATGAGTGCATCAGCCCACACTGTGCTGAGTGTTTGTCAGTTTAACCAAAAATGGCATAACCCCCAACCTCCATGCCCTCCCTATTCACCCAATATCTCCAAGAACAACTTTATTTTGTTTTCCTGGATGAAAAAAAAGTTCTCAAAGGGAAATGTTTTGCCAATGTGCAAGAGGTGAAACAAAAAATGGAAAAAGCACTAAAAGGTATCACAATTGATGGGTTTAAAACCTGTTTTGAGCAATGAAAAAAAAATCTCAAGAACTTTCTTTGATCAAATGGTAAGTACTTTGAATATGAATAAAGTTTAAACATGTAAGAATAAATACAGAATATTTTTTTAGATTTCTATTTATTTATATTAGAGAGAGAAGAGGGAGGAATAAAGAGAGGGAGAGAAACATCAATGTGTGGTTGCCTCCCACACACCCATAACTGAAAACCTGGCCTGCAACCCAGGCATGTGTCCTGACTGGGAATGGAACCAGTGACGCTTTGGTTCTCAGGTTGACACTCAACCCACTGAGCCACACCAGCCAGAACTAAATACACAATTTTTTATAAATAAATATTGGGGTTTTTTTTGGGGGGGGGTCCCCTTTCATAATAACTGAAATGAAGAATACACTAGAAGATATCAACAGCAGATAAAATGAAGCAGAAGATAGAATCAGCAATTTGGAATACAAGGTAACAGAAAACACCCAATCAGAACAGCAAAAAGAAAATAAATTAAAAATGTGAGAATAATTTAAAGGATCTCTGGGACAACATTAAGAATAACAACATTTAAGCCCTGGCTGCTGTGGCTCAGTGGATTGAGTGTCAGCCTGTGAGCCAAGTGTCACTGGTTCGCTTCCCAATCAGGGCACATGACTCAGTTGCACATCAGGTCCCCACTTTGGGGTGCAAGTGAGAGGCAACTACAAAGTGATGTTTCTCTCCCTCTCTTTCTCCTATCCCCTCTCTCTAAAAATAAATAAACAAACAAAACAACAAACAAACAATAAATAAATTATTTTAAAAAAAAAAGAATAACAACATTTATACACACAAGAGACTTCCGGCCAACATGGAGGCCTAGACTGACATGCTCCGTCTCCCTCCACAACTAAAAAGGAATACAACTACCACAAAACCAGAAATAACCAGAAGTTCCAGAAAATAAATAAAAGTCCAATGTATGAAGTTGTAGAGCGGGGGTGCTCATCTGGACGGGTAGAAGTCGGAATGGAGAGGTCAAGCTGTGCTGGTGGCGATTGCAATGGGATGGTGTTGAGTGCAGACACCCATAATTAAAGGGAAGTGCAAAGCACCTGGGGAGCACCCCTGGCTGCAGACCAGAACCGTCAGCTTGCGATTCCAACGCCAGGAAAGGCAGACCCCCATTACTTTGGACTGTGCGGCCCGGAGGTTGTGGGGACAGAGGAGGAAGCTCCTGGTCTCTCAGCAGAGAGTGAATGGCAGGAATCCATCTTTGACCCCTACCCCCACAGAAAACACCACAGCGTAGTGAGAAGGGTCCCACAGTTGTGATGAGTGCACAGGGCTCCATCTCCTACAGTGTAAGAGGTGTGACAACCCTGCCCAGGAAGCAAAGGTAAACACAAAACTGTCAGGATGGCACAGATCATGATAGAGATCCCAGTGACACAGCTGACCAGACAGCAAATATCTAGTCTAACAAAGCAGCAGATACAAAATCTCTCTGAGGCACAGTTCAGAGCTTTGGTTACAAGAATGCTTATAGACCTAACAGCAGATCTTAAACAAGATGGGGAAGGAATAAAGGTTAGTCCTGCTGAAATGAACAAAAACACATACAAAACTAGTGGTGAGGAAAATAAAACCAGGAATAAAATCAACAAATCAGAACACAGGAAAAAAACAGTCAACCAGTGCAGAAAGAGGAAACAAAAAGTGAGGAAAATGAGGAGAGGCTCAGAAACCTATGGGACAGCTATAAGCGGGCCTATATTCAAATCATAGCATTGCCAGAAGGTGAAGAAGAACTAGAAATTGAAAACTTATGTTAAAAAATAATGAAGCAGAACTTCCCTAACTTGGGCAAGGAAATAGACTTACAGGTCCAGGAAGCACAGAGAGTTCCAAAAACCTGGACCCAGGGAGAACCACACCAAGACAGTTTATAATCAAAATGTCAAAAATTAAGGATGAAGAGAGAATCTTAAAAGCAGCAAGAGAGAAGATGAGAATTATGTACAAAGGGGTCCCAATAAGACTATCAGCTGATTTCTCTAAAGAAACTCTGCAGGCAAGAAGGGACTGGCAAGAAATATTCAAAGTACTGAAAAGCAAAAACCTACAACCACGATTACTCTATCTAGTGAAGCTGTCATTCAGAATAAAGAAAGTGCTTCCAGGACAAAATAAAACTGAAGGAGTTCATCAGATCCAAAGCACTGTTATATGAAATTTTAAAAGGACTTGTTTAGGAGAAAGAGGATCAAAACTATGAACATTAAAGTGAAAAGTGTATCACAACAACCAACAACAGAAGCTAGGGAACTGAAACAAAGGCAAACTAAGTAGGCAACAAGAGTGGGAAAAGAATTATAAGTATGGGGAACATTTTGGGGGGAGGTCAGCAGGGAGGGGAAAGGGGGGAAAGGGAAGGAGATGGTACAGGAATTCAGAAGCATAGTAGGAGAAATGGAGTAGACAGGGAGGTGTTGAGAAGAACTATATGCACAACCAATGGGCATGAACTTAGAGGGGAGAACAACTGGAGGGAGGGTGGTCACTGAATGGAGGAGAACAAAGGGAAAATAAATTGGGACAGCTGTAACAGCATAATCAATAAGGCATATTTAAAAAAATGAATAACAACATTTACATCATAGGAGTACCAGAAAAAGAGAGAGAACAAGGGATTAAGGACCTATCTGAAGAAATAATGACTGGAAACTCACTAATCTGGTGAAAGAAATAGACATGCAAGTTCAAGAAGCACACAGAATTCTAAACAATATGAACACAAAAAGGCTCACACCAATACACATCATAATTAAAATGGCGAAGGTTAAAGACAAAGAAGGAATCCTAAAAGCAGCAGTAGGAAGGAAAGCAGTTAGTTACCTACAAGGGAACTCCCATAAGACTGTCAGCTGATTTCTCAACAGAAACTTTTTAGGCCAGTAGGGATTGGCAGGAAATATTCAAAGTGGTGAAAAGCAAGGTACTACAACCAATACTACTCTACCCAGCAAGGCTATCTTTTAAAATTGAAGGAGAGATAAAGAGCTCTTCTGACAAGAAAGTGTTAAAGGAGTTCATCACCACAAAACGAGTGTTACAAAAAATGTTAAAATGCCCTCTATAAGAAGAAGGAAAAAAGAACATAAATATGAATAATAAGATGGCAATAATGATGTACCAATAATCACTTTAAATGTAAATGGATTAATGCTCCAATCAAGTGGGATAGAGTAGCTGGATGGATAAGAAAACAAAACCCATACATATATTGTCTACAAGAGACCCATAACAGATTGAAAGACATACACAGACAGAAAGTGAAGGGATGGAAAAAGATATTTAATGTAATCTTATTAATACAGTTAAAACTATGAAAACAGACTTCCTGCCAAGATGGAGGTGGAGACGAACACGCTGTGTCTTCCTCCACAACTACGAAGGAATACAACTACCTCAAAACTAGAAACAACCAAAGTTCCAGAAAATCAAACTACATGGAAATCCAGCACAGATATAAAGAAAAAATACTCATCCAGACAGGTAGGAGGGGCAGAGTCAGGGCAGAGAGGACGCAGTATGGTGGCAACAGCAGCGGCAGCAGCAGCAGCAGGCCAGTAGAAAGTGCAGTCACACGTTTTTAAAAGTCAGGAGGGACACCTGGGGAGCATTCCCAGCTCATCACCGGACCTAGCAGCTCACCGTTCCAGCACCGGGGAAAAGCAAGCCTCATTGCTTCTGCCTGTGCAGACTAGTGGGGGTTAGGGTGGAGGCAGAAACTGCCGGTCTCACAGCAGAGTTTGCTTGTTTAAAGGGCCCCCACAGTCCTAGAATGTCCAAAAACCCACCCACTCTGGGAACAACAGCCAGGGCAGCAGCTAGAGGGGCACCAGTCAGGTGCAGAAGTGGGAGAGGTGCCTGTAACAGGGGCGAATGCTGGGCAGGTGGCATTGTTCCCTCTCAGACCCCTCCCCCACATACAGCGCCACAACGTGGTGAAACATGTCGCCCTGTACTGATGAATCCCTAAGGTTCCACCTCTTACAACATAATAGGAGTGACAGCTCTACCTGGGACGCGGAGGCAAAGAAACACAGGAGCCTGTCAGAATGAGGAGACAGAGAAGTATGGCCCAAAAAGGGGAATGGATCAAGGTTCCAGTGAGAGAACTAAATGACAAGGAGATAGCCAACCTCACAGATGAGGAGATAGAAACCTAACAGATGTAGAATTCAAAACACTGGTGATAAAGACGCTCACAGGCTTGACAGATATGCTTGAGTACAGCAAATGCATAAGAGAAGAAGTGAAGGCTATATGCTAAGTGAAATGCAGAAAAATTCATACAAAACCAATGGTGAAGGGAAGGAAACCGGGATTCAAATAAATGATTTGGAACATAAGGAAGAAAAAACCAGTTGACAAGTGCAGAATTAGGAAGAATTGAAAAAAATGAGCGAAACTTCCCAAATTTTAAAAAGGATATGGACATACAGGTCTGGGAAGCATGGAGGGTCCCAGGCAAGCTGGACCCAGAGGGGATCATACCAGGACGCATCATAATTGAGATGCCAAAGGTGAAAGATAAAGAGAGAGTCCTGGGGGCAGCAAGAGAGTTGCCTACAGGGGGTTCCTATAGGACTATCCGCTAATTTCTCAGAGGACACTTTGCAGGTAGGACGGGAGTGGCAAGCAGTATTCAATGTGATGAAAGGCAACCTGCAACCAGGATTGCTCTATCCAGCAAAGCTATCATTTGGAATGGAAGGGCAGATGAAGTGATTCCCAGACAAGGTGAAGCTAAAGGAGTTCATCGTCACCAAGCCATTATTATATGAAATGTCAAAGGGACTTACTTAAGAAAAAGGTCAAAACTATGAACACTAAAATGACAACAAACTCACAACTATCAACAACTGAATCTAAAAAATAAAAACAAAGTCCAGCTAAGCAAACCAGAATAGGAACAGAATCATAGGTATGGAAATCATTTTAAGGGTTAATAGCTGGGAGGAGAGAAGGGGAGAAATGGGGAAATGGCCCAAGAATTAAGAAGCATAATCAGTTGGTACAAAATAGACAGGAGGAAGTTAAGAATGATATAGAAAAGGATGAAGCCAAAGAACTTATATACACGACCCATGGACATGAACTAAGGGGGGTGGGATTGCTGGAGGTAAGGGGGGTACTTGGTGGAGGGGAGCAAAGGGGAAAAATTAAAACTACTATAACAACATAATCAATAAAAGATACTTTTGTTACAGAAACAGGGGAGTCCAAAAATCCCCAGAGTTTGCAGCTGGGGGGTGGGGAGAAGGAAGCAGCTTTTGGAATGCCTCCACATGCCTGAGGCTGGTGGCTAGTGTCTTTCTTATGCAAATGGCTTTAATGCATCCAAAGCCTCAGGTAGATGGGAGGAGTCTTGAGCCAGGGGACGGTATGGAAAGCACACAGAGCCTACGTAAGGGTCTGTGAATGGTCAGAACTGTTTGCAACGCCCACTGCGTCAGATGACGCAGTCAGAGATATATAAGCAGCTGCAGACATTTTAGCTCAGACTCTCTCAGACTCTCGTTCTGAGACTCTCTCTGGCTCTCACTCATGCTCTCACTCTGAGACTCTCGTTCTCTGACTCGGGCACTCACTCGCGCTCTCTCTCTGGCTGGCGCTCTGGCTCTCTCGCTCTCCCGCTCTCGTGTGCTCCCTCCACGTGGCTTGGTGAAGGGGCCTTCTCCATGTGGCTTGGAGAAGGGGTCTCCAGGCTGTGTTAGGAGGCTCTCACCATGCGGTTTTGAGAAGGAAAGGAGATCCGCGCAGTTTGCAGGAAGAAGGCAGTTTGCAAGGAGGCTGAGAATCCAGGTGGTTCTGCATTGAGAGCTGGAGGGCACCACAGCACAGAAAGGACCTCCCCAATCAGATTGAATGATTGGCAGCTGCTGGTAAAGCTGAACTGTGTTTGGAAAGTAGGGAAACAGTTTCTCTGACTTTCCTAAAACTAGCCTGGTTTGGAAGGGGGGGAGGCAAGGATATGTGTTTGTGGGTATTTTAAAGAGCATAAGACTTAACAACAGAAATCCGCAAATAACTAAATCTATATAACTGTTAAATAAACAATTCTTTTTCTTTTCACCAAACTCTGGTATTGAGAGTTATAATTTTGGCGGCGGGCAATCGGGCCCCTAACTAAAGAGCCCGTGGGTTTGTTTTCAACTGGAGCAGCCCAGGGGTTCTGTAACGCTTTTAAAAAAACTATGAAAACAATAAAACCTCTGTAATCTAGCATGCTTGGAGAATAGGGTATTCTTTAAATTTATGTGGTAACAATGCCGAATTTGAGCAGAATATTCTCCTCATACATTGTGAGAGAGCTACTTCAGGAACTCTATCAGTAATTCCTAACTATCTGTGTTGGTCACTCATTTGTTTTTTAATACAACACTTTACCAGCAACATTAGTATTCCTGATATCTCTATCTGTAGAAAGACCATGGGTTGTGGAGACCAATCAGACTCCCTCACTTATCAATGTTGACATTGAGCACACTGCAACTTCTCTAGCCCTCATTCTCTCCCTGTCTCAAAAGAATGGTAATTCCTTCCTGTAATGAATTGTTATGAATGATTAAATTACATGATTTAATGCAATGCCTGATACAGTTTTGGGTGTATAACTGATACTCGTTAAAAAAAGAAAAATTCTATTTAATCTTTTCAGGAATAGAATTTCTTAGAATTGTGGGAAAGAATAAGGAAGTTGATGGAAAAATTGTTACCAGATATTTTTTCCTATATATTAGTGGGGCAACTGGAAAGTGTTTTCTTATTAAATTAACTGCTAATTAAATTAATGATAATGTTCAAACTCAAAGTTTCATCTTGTACCATAGTTTAAAGAATTAACTGATCTGTGACTTGATTTAGAAAGAAGAATGAGGAGTCCTAAGCAGACTAAGACTGTGTAGACTCATGGTCAGACAGTGAATGTTTTTGGCTTTTTAGACTGTAAGATCTGTCACTACTACTCAACTTTGTTATTGTAGCATGAAGACAGCCAAGACAATATGAATAATAATGACTGTATTCCAATAAAACTTTATTTACAAAAATAAGCAGCAGGCTGCATCCGAACTGTTGAAGGTAGTTTGCCAACCCATTCCATTAAAAATTGTGTGTTTGTTTCCACAAATTCACATTGAAACATAATCCCCAATGTGATGGCATTTGGAGGTAAGCCTTGGAAAGACGGTTATGTCATTAGGGCAAAGCCCTAGACGGGATTAGTGCCCTTATAAAAGACACCCCAGAGAGCCCACTTGCCAAGTCCACCAAGTAGTGACACAGCAAGAAAATGGCTGTTCACAAACCAGGAGGTGAGCCCTCATGGGACACCAAAATACCAGGATTTTGATCAATGACTTCCCAGCCTACAGGACTGTGAGAAATAAATTTGTGTTGTCTATAAATAAATAAATAAATTGAATATTAATACTAAAGCTATTATGAAAGTGTACAGGATTTTAAACCACATTTTAATAACATCATAAGCCTTTTAGAGAAAAACAGAATTAATATCTTTAAAAAATTAATCAGCTTCTATTATTTCTTTCAACATATTCATTATAACAAAGTCATATCAAATCTTAAACTAAGCACTCAATAATTACCTTTTTTTCAAAGAGCTACCAATCCAGGTTTCCAAATCTCACATTAAAAATTAAACAGTTTAACTTTAAAATACATTTTTAAATATGAAAATTTTAAACAAAGTACCACCAATTAGCCCTACCAATGGCACACCCAAAGGCTGATCTCAGCAGTCACCTGACCCTTCTGGGAAAATAAAATACAAAGAAATTTTTACCTTCACCATTTCTATGACACATGCTGATAGCCACTTTAAAAACTTATTTTTAAAGCATAGTTGTGTATGAATTATCATAATGCTCTTAAAGCCCATTTGTTTGTTTTATAATATACTGAATATATGATACAAACTGGATATACCCAGCTATTAAATTTATAGAAAAATAAAATTAGATGACTACTAAAAGTAGATATATGACATAATTGCTAGCAGTTCCTTTTTCCTCTTGCCTGTGTGGATGTTCCTGCTAAAACCCCCTGACACTTAGCCTGCATGCAAGGGCCAATCACAGGACAGAATCCAAACAGCTGGCTGTGTATTGATGTGTACAGTGTACTCAACATTTTCCCACATAACGTGGGAATCCCATAGGAAAAATTCACCAGCCTGAAAATTTTTTTATGAATCATTCTCTCATCTCAACTCTACCACACCCCCAAGATATCTTGCTGTTAGTCGAGTGTTTTTGCAACAGAAAGAGAAGGGAGGCATGACCTCTGCTGGACAGTGGGGTCCAAGTCAAACTGAGTTGCATAGTTGTCTCCTTACTCCTGAGCCCAGTTTGCATTGTGAGACTTTGAAAGAGGCCCACTTGGCAGGTTGTCACCCTGGAACTCTGCCATTTTGAAAGGGAGATTCTATCATCTGATGATAAAAGGCACAGGCCCTGTATTTATAAGATCTGGAGCTGAGTGTGTAAGTCTCAGTTAGGGTGTCCCCTCTCAAGCACATTATCATAGGGGCCTTCCCCATCCCTGCTCCTTCACTGGTGGAGCCGGTCCTGTCTGAACAGGTCCCCAATGCACCATTATTTACAGAAAATTTCCAGGGTGCTTTCCCCTGACTAACAATTTACTTCAGGTTTTGATGGAGTTTTGAGCAGGGGAACAAACAAAATTGCTCTATTCTCCCATCAAAACCATTTTTCCAGCTTTCTAAAAATGATAACTAATTTCCTATTTAACATCTCATCAGGATAATTTCTTTACCTAGTATGACAATTAATTATATTCTGTTCTTTCTATTTTGTTCTCTGCTGTTAAAAATGTTGATTTGCTGAATTAATACCGAATGAGGAAAACAATTTCATTTTAGAACATTAAGGTAAATACAAAGCACACCCTAAGCCCAAACAGGATCCTTGGCCCTTATTATCTGACAGTGTGGGCCATACCACATACAGTCCCAGTGCTTCATGCAACAGCTGTTTCAGTCTCATGACAAATACTGATGCAGCACCAGGAAACATGGGCAATTTCCAGGCCAGCTCTGAGCATGGTCTTGAATGCCTGCTGCTGAGTATGTTAGTGGGTTACAAGGATAAAATCTCCAAGGTGACACTACAGTGAAACGAGAAGCAGTAGTGACACATTGCGCTATGTCAGGAGAGAACCTGTTTCTTCTGTGACTCTCTGTGACTCCCTCTGTTTCTCCAACCAGCCTGCAAGGAATTGATTCAGACATTGAATTGATTAATAGTAGTTAAATTTTTAAATTGATTTTTGTAAAGTTATCAGCTTGGGCACTTTCACCAAATTCTACTTTAACCCATCCTTTTGCAATGACTCTTGTCAAAATATAAGTCAGAATATATCTTCCTAGGAAATTTGATGAAGTGATGGAAAGAATACTGATCTGAGAATGGAGTTCTAGTCCTTATTAATTGCCCAACTTTGGGAAAATAGCCCACTGTCTCTCTGTTTAAAATGATGTATTAAAGGACGGAGTGAGGCTTCCAGTCTTCTGACTAGGTAGCTCCATACCACCTGAAACATATTTCCTGGGGTACTCACTAAAAAGATAACTTCAAGAACATTTTAGCAGAAATGTTATTCTGGACTACTGACCAAGATGGAGGCATAAGTAGACATGCTGTGTCTCCCTCACAACTAAGAAGGGATTTACAACCACTTCAAAACTTAAAAAACCAAGAATCCTGAAAATCAAACTACATAAAAATTCAATAAAGAAATAAAGAAGAAATATTCAGCTAGAAAGGTAGGAGGAGCAGAGCTGGGATGGAGACACATAGGTGCAGGGTGGGATAGCTGCAGGGCTGGAGCCTGACAGAGGCAGTGGCATGCAGATGGTAGCTCTAGTCAAAAGCAAAGTCATACATTTTAAACGTGGGAAGCAATTCCAGCCTCAGACCAGACCCAAACCAGACCACGTGGTGCACAGTGCCAGCTCAGGGAAAACAGAGCCACATTGCTTCTGACTGTGAAAGCCAGTGGGGGTTGGGGCAGAGGAAGGAATTGCCAGTCTTTCAAAGGAGGCAGCTTGCTTAGTATGGGAAGGGGGAGAAGTGGCTGGAAAAGTGGCAGCAACCAGCACTGCTCACTCTCAGACCCCTCCCCCCACGTACAGTGCCACAACGTGATGAAATGGGTCACAAGCACTAATGAATATCTAAGGCTCCACCCCTATAACAGGTGTGACAGAAGCAAACACAGAAAGCTTTCAAGATTAGGAGACAGAGCAGTACGGCCCAAAAGGGGGGCAGATCAAGGTTCCAGTGGGAGAACTAAGCAACAAGGAAATAGCAAACCTAACAGATGAGGAGAGAGCAAATCTATGAAATGTGTAGTTTAAAGCACTGGTGATAAAGATGCTCACAGATTTGACAGAAAAGATTAAGCAGGACCAAGAGGAAATGAAGGCTATACTAAGTGAAATGAAGGAAAATCAACAAAAACTAGTGGTGAAGGAAAGGAAACCAGGGTTCAAATCAGCAAATTGGAACATAAGAAAGAAATAAGCAGTCAACCAGTACAGAAGGAGGAAAAGAGAATTGAAAAAAAAAGAAATGAGGAGAGGCTTACAAACATCTGGTACAACTTTAAACATGCCAACATCTGAATCACAGGGATGCCAGAAGGAGAAGAGGAAGAGCAAGAAATTGAAAAATTATGTGAAAAAATAATGAAGGAGAACTTCCCTATTTGGGGAAGAAAATAAACATAAAGGTTCAGGAAGCACAGAGAGTCCCAAACAAACTAGACCCAGGGAGGACCACACCAAGCACATCATAATTAAAATGCTAAAGATTAAGGATAAAGAGAGAATCTTAAAAGCAGCACGAGAGGTACCTATTAGACTGTCAGCTGATTTCTCAAAAGAAATTTTTCAGGCAAGAAGAGACTGGCAAGAAACATTCAAAGTGATGAAAGGCAAGGACCTACAACCAAGAATACTCTATCCAGCAAAGCTGTGATTTAGAATGGAAGGGCAGATAAAGTGCTTCCCAGACAAGGTAAAGCTAAAGGAGTACATCATCATGAAGCCATTATTATATGAAATGTTAAAGGGACTTATTTAAGAAAAAGAAGATCAAAACTACGAACATTAAAATGACAACAAAATCACAACTATCAACAACAGAATCTTTAAAAAAAAAACAAAAACAAACTAAGCAGACAACCACAGTGGAAACAGAATCATAGGCATGGGAAGCAGGAGGAGGGATGTCAGCTGGTAAGGGAAAGTGGGGGAGAAGGAGAGAAATGGTGTAGGAATTAGGAAGCATAGTAGGATGGTGAAGAATAGATGGGGATGTTAAGAATAGTATAGGAAAGGGTAAGGTCAAGGAACTTATATGCATGAACCATGAACATGAACTAAGGGGTGGGGGAATGATGGAGGGAGGTGGGCAGCTGGGCAGAGGGGAACAAAGGGAAAAGAAATGGGACAACTGTAACAGAGTAATGAATAAAACATACCCAAAAAGAGAACATTTTAGCAGACTTAGCAGATCAGAATCTTGGGGTGTGGTCCTAGGATCTACATTTTTAACAAGGTTCTCTGGTGGTTTTTGTGCACACTAACGGCTACTCTACAAACTAGAATTGAAGATTCTTTTAAGATACCTCCCATGTTCCTTGAAGTTTATTCTATTCTTCTGAACAGCTTCAGGTTTAATCCCTTCCCTACCTCCTAAAACTACCACTAGACTTTGCAAGTCCTAAGGTAGAAACACATCTTTTTGGTTAAAAGGAGAATTAGCAGTTTGTCTTGATTGTAAGTAATCCTACAAGGTGTTACTAAAAAAATTAATATTCAACTCTGGTTGGAATGAGTATTATTGAAAAAGAAATACCTTTAATAGAAAATAAGGACAATGGTCCAAAGGTTTCATGTCAGAAAAATAAATAGTTTGTTCTTTAAGACAATCTTTTTGGAACTTATTTGATATAAATAGGCATAATCTTCTCTATCAATTTTCTCTTCCTGAGAGAACCATGCTCTGTGCAATCCTCCTTAATGAAGTTCAGGACCACTTTAATATCCCCTACAATTGAAGGAGGGAGTGCATTATCAAGGAAATCAACTTCCAGAGTGTGCCCAAAAGACCTGGAACTTGCATGCCATGCTGCCCCCGAAGTCTCTGGTTCTGTACCTCAATTTTCCTACAGGGAAGAACTTAACTGGCTGGGATTTTTGTGGTCCAGAAAAAGGATCCTTTCCTGATATCAGAGTTTCAATGGGGGAACAGGTTTATAACAAGATGGAATTCTAGGAAAATTTAAAATTCCTTATAAAACAGGGACATTTCCCTAGCAGACTAAATCAAATCCTGTGAGGAAGCTTCTCATTCATGCTTGTTTCAGTGAACAGTGGATGCGGAGGCATGGAGACAACACCCTCTGCAGGAGATTCTGCAGAGACATGCATTGCTCTCCTCCTCTGCTTATACTCTCACTCAGGTAAGGGATGAGGGCCTCACCCAGCCCCTCACTTTGCTGCTATTTAATTCAGTTCAGTAAACGTTTTACAGAACCACACTGAAACGCTTGCCATCTGTGGTAGACAGATTCCAGGGGTCCTCATGACCCCCACCACCCTAAGTGTGGACGGGACCTGTGACTTCCTTCAAACCAACAGAATATGGCAACAGTGATGGTATGTTACTTCTGTGGTTAAGACACATTATATAAGCCTCCATCTTACTAGCAGACTCACCCTAGAGACTGTCCTTGCAGGAATGATGAAATAAGCAACAGTGTTGGGGAACCCCATGTTGCCAGGAGCTGAGGGAACACTTGGCCAACAGCCAACAGAAAACTAAAACTCTCAGTCCTACATCAACAAAAGATTGAATGCTATCAACAACCATGCTAGTGGGGAAACAGATCCTTCCCAGTCAAGCCTCCAGGGTCCCCTTCCTGACCAACACCTTTTTTACAACCTTATGAGACTCTGAGCAGAGGATCCGCTTAAGCTAGACCTGGACTCCTGATCCACAGAGACTCTGAGATAACAAAAGTATGTTGTTTCAAGCTGGTAAGTTTGTGGCAATATGTTACTCAGACTACTACACCCCCTGTCTTTAAAGTTCATTCACTGATTTCTTTTTTCCTTATCAATAAAGTAGGTCAGTCACCTGATACATGAAAAACAACCTGGGCCCTAAATATTAACACAAACAAAAAAAGCACGATTTTGTTAGTTCAAATCTTTTTTGGGGGTGGGGTGGGCGGGAGTGTGTCTACAAGGCCGAGCAAGCTGCTCACCTCTTTTTTGTTACCTGTCTTCTGCCTTCACCCCGGGGGGCGTGTCTACCACGCCAAGCATGCTGCTCACCTGTTCTTTGTTACCATTCTTCTCACTTTACCCCGGCGGCCCGTCTGCCAGGCCGATCAAGTTGTTAGTTCAAATCTACCTATGAGACTAAATATAAAGGGAATGTGTGAGATCACACAAGTGTGCCCAGTCTTTTCTGAGAATTGGGGCTCAGATGAGAGTGGGCACTATTCTAGTTAGTATGGCTGTGAAGTAGCATGAAAGAAGGATACAGGGTTTTGTAAAGGTTTTGGAAATACAGTGGAAACTGACTTCATAAAGGGAGCTGGAATTGATGAAATATACAAAATAAATAGTTTTATTTTTCTAGTTTCTGAGTTCAGTTGTATTCCATAGCGGGAGTTGACAAACTATGGCCCACTCACCAAATCTGACCAAATGCCTATGTTCATAAAGTTTTATTGGAGCACATTCAGGCCCATTAATTTACATATTGTCTATGGCTACTTTCTCACTACAACAGTATAGCTGAGTAGTTCCAACAGAGAACATAAAGCCTAAATCATTTAATACCTTCCCATTTACAGAAAAAGTTTGCTGATCCCTGAAATCTCCCTTTCTTATCTTTTCCCAAAATTTATTCATAACTTCCTGGTCTCTTCCAGTTAATAAATCACAGTCCCACATACAACTTCAACCTCAAACCCAATTTAAATCTACTCTTATACCCAGCCTACAGTGCAGTGTTGAAGTAGGACTCCGATTTCTCGGATTAGAGGTAAGGAATTACTGTTGTTGCCCTATGATGACTCCTTCCTGTCCCTTTTAATTTTTTTAATTTTATTATTTTATTTATTTTTTCCTTTTTATTAAATTTATTGGGGTGATACTGGTTAACAAAATTATACAGGTTTAAGATGCACAATTGTACAACACATCATCTGTACACTGTGTTGTGTGTTCACCACCCCAAGCCAAGGCTCTGTCAACTTCCTTTCTCTTTAAAAACTATCTTCTCCAATTTATTAATGTGATGAGGACACTGAAGAAACAGGAAAAGATTTTCATTATCCATCTGTCTGTGCCTATATGCCTCTCAGACTAATGTTGACCAGTTTTGATACCATCTCTTCATCTGCCTTTTCAGTGCTGCCTCTTTGGTGAGTGCATGGGGAGGGTTCCTTGGATGACTCTGTGGGGAATCTCCCTACACAATTCCCTGACATGGACATTCTTGCTGCAGTGTGACTTTTTCTTCCACTTCAGCTCCCATCATCAGTTTCTTGAAGTTGACATCTTCTTGCCTAATGAACTCCAGTATCCATTTGAGACAATAAACAGATAAAATATATTCCTCCACCATCTTTTCCAACCACCATTGTTTATCCCCAACTCATATGGGCAAAAGAAAACATCAGTAAAACTTTTGCCTAAGCAGATATTGAAGTAGGAATTGGAATGGCAGTATTGGATTTTTTGTAAGACCCCCAATCCCTACTTGTCTACTAGTCAGGAAAGAGAAGCTATTATAAAAAAGGAAGAAAGTAACTTTTCATCATAAATGCTACCATTTTCCTATGATCTATGACCCCAATGATGACTTTCTCATTTCTTTCTGATCCAACAACCCACCTATATCATTGTATATCAATTGAGGAGAGAAAAGTGAAGCAGACATACTGGTAGGGAAGGTGGGCTGCCCTCAGTTAGTAATTCTGACACATGTGTCTGGGTTAGTTAGGTGTTTTGCCCTGTCTAGACTGTAGGAGTTAATTAATGTATCTTAGTGCTAATTCAACAACCTGTTACAAGGAAATGGAAGAACACTTGCTACATTCCAGCAAGTATTCAGAAAACTGAAAGATGTTACAGATAGAATGATTTAAAGAGTGAATTGAAGAAGGTCAAAGCATACAGGATCTCAGTCCTGTTAATTTAGATAACACTAAGGTTTCCTAACAGCAGCTCTATTGACATTTTAGACCAGAGAATTCTTTGTTGGGGGGAGCTGTCCTATGCATTGAAGGATCACTGCCCCACTCAGTTTTTACAACCAAAAGTATCTTCAGACACTCCCACGTGTCCCCAGGGTGGCAGGATATGGGTATGATTGAGAAGCCCTCTAATTACAGGATTGGTCAACAAGTCAACACCACCTGGGCTTATACCAAGAAGGAGAATCATTGATTTATTTATTTTTATCCTTTATTTTAAGGGTATTTTTATGTAGTTAAACTCTAATCATTATGAAAATAAAAGGCTACTCTGATAAGCCATCTAGAAAATATCAACTTAATAGAATGTCTGGGCATATAGCACCATAAATAATGTCAAACTAACTACTTCTATGGATTCGTATATCACTTCTTCTAGCAAAAACTAATTTCTATGAGTAGGTTTTGGACCAAAAACCCAGTTAATGGGTCAGGGAAGCAGTGGGTCCTCCACCTCACCATTAACTTTGCCTTGGTTCTTTGTAATAATTCCAGAAATTTATTGAACTATTTCTAACTTCTCGCTATGAGACTTAAGAACAACATAGCTGCCTCTATAAATTGGGGTTTCTAGAATAGATGACTTACGTGGACCCACTCAGTTTTAACATTCAACATGTGATTCTATTCAGTTTTACAGTTTTATAGGCCTTGACCATTGTTATTGATGTCTTTTTTTAAAAACATTATTACCTGGTCTCTTCAATTCAGATTGATATTTTACCCTACCACATCCTAATTTAGCCAGCCAGTTAATGATTGATTGACAGTTCTATTGCATGATCTGTGCATGTCTATGTTGTCATATCTGGAACTAGTTGTCATCCACTTCTGCTTAGAACAATGCAATGACTCATATTGATCAAGGTTGACCTTCTACAAAGGAAGTGATCGTTCTTTTTATTTTTTAACATGTGTAATTTGTGATTACAAGAATTGTGTGACAAGTCAGGGCAAGAAGAGAGAGCAGAGTTTTCAAATGTGTTTATTTTAAAAAGCAAAGAACCCTTAAAATAAAATTTAAATGGAAGCCCATGTATAAAACAAACTATTGAATTGCTGTAGGTTAAAGTTACTGGATCAAGGCCTAGAGTCTCACTTGGGCATCCTCTGGCCATCTATGATGAATGTCCTTTGGAAAGTTCCTACAGACTTCCTAGAACTTCAATAAACATCTTTAAATTGTTGTCCTAATAAAAGTAATTTTAGAAAAGCAAATAATGACCTTGTGATATCCACTCCTCAATAAAAGCAACAAAAACACTGTAAAACAACTTATTCAGAACTCTAAAACTATCCAAAGGATTACAACAATCCAAAGAGTGTTTATTCAAGAAAAATGGCTGAATCTCAGTAAGAAAATTGAGCATTTTAACTTGTCCTATTCCTGTCTCTCTTGTATTAGTTTTCTATTACCACATATTTACTAGCTTAAAACTGCACAAATTTATCATCTTACATTTCTATAGGGCAGAAGTTCAAATGGATCTCATTGGGCTAAAATCAAGACAATGGCAGAACTGCATTTTTTCTGGAGGATCTAGAGATTAATCTGTTTCTTTGACTTCTAAATTTTCTGCAGGCTGTCATCCTTCTGTGGCTTATGGTTCCTTGAGCCAACAATGGAGGGTTGAGTCCTTCTTAGATCATATCACACCAACCTCCTTTATACATCCTTCTTCCACTTTTAAGGACCCTTGTGATTACACTGGGCCCACACAGACAATTCAGGATAATATCTCTTTCTTAAGGTCAGTTAATTAGCAAACTTCATTCCCTTTTGCCATGTAACACAACATATTCACAGGTTCTGCGAATTAAGACATGAGTATGAATCAGGGAACCATTATTTTGCCTATCATATTTCTCCCCCAAACTCTGCAATAAGATTGAAAATCACAAACTTTGCAAGTGTACTTTCCATGAAAATCAACAGCCTTTTAGTCACAGGAAGGGGCAAAATCAGTTTGGAGTTCTTAAAAAAATCCTTCACCAGTTCTGCCACTATTTAACCTACCTGGCAGTTCTCTGAAAAACTACTTTTTCATGGCTTGTCTCTATTTGACCTGACTTAGTATTCACTCTATGCAAACACTCTTATACCTAGGATATTTGTGGAAAATAATCAATAGCGATTATTTAACACTGCAGCTTCCTAACAGGGGTACCAACTGGGGCAAACAACAGACTGGTTATAACCTTAAAAGAAAGACTTGAGGAATGAGACATCTATAAGCACCTTTGAAAAGTCCTGACGTATTGCTGGGAAATGAGAAGGATATGTGCATATGCAGGCTTTGTGAATGCTCAGGAAAAACATGAGAAGGCCCTAATCTCTTAACTCTGGATAACTTAAAAGCCTTGTACAAGTAGGAAGTGAAAGCCCAAGCACAGCTGTAAACTGCAAGTATTAAAGTATACACTAATATATACACAGAGCCCCTCAGCAAACAATGAGAAACTGGTTTAAGAGGTTTAAGAAAATTGTTGTCCAATCATTAGCTGACCACTAAGCTAAATGAGCAGACTTGAGTGGCTATACATGACAAAGAATACAAAATTTACATAATTATTTTAGGAAAGTAACTAAACAGCATCAAGAAATTCTGGGGTGGGAAGAAGAAAGGGGACTGTGATTTCCAGGATTGCCACATTATATTATATAAAAAATATGCAACATTCAACAACCACAAAAATTACAAGACACAAAAAGAAATTAAAAAGCATGACCCATAAACAAGAACAAAAAAATGGGTCAATAGAAACTGTCCCCTGACAAAGCCCAGATGTTGGACTTAGAAAAAAACCCTTTAATATAGAGTTCATACATAAACCTATGTATGAAATATATATATGTAATCAGGCATAATATCAACAAGAAAATAAGACTTGAACAACACTATAAATTGTGAATATATACCTATATACATAATATATATTTATAGTTGCATGTACAAGAAGTATAGTTTATGCTTGTGTTATTATTTATTAATTATTGTATCATTTCCACACAAACAACTATGAACCTACTTTTCCCCCACCCTGTACACATCTAAAGACTAAAGGAAACCATATTTAAAGAATTAAAAGAAAATATGAGAATGTCATCTCATCAAATAAGGGATATCACCAAATAAGGGATATCAAGAGAGGTGGAAATTATTAAGAAATAAATAAATTTATTAATAAATTAATTCATCCAGATTTGAAAAGATGCAAAACTGCATCACTGATGACATGATTTTATGTAGCAAAAATCCTGAGGAAAAACTAGGAGAAGTAATAAATAAGCTGAGCAACATTTCAAGATACAAGAGCAATATAAAAAAAATCATTTGTATTTATATACAATAGCAATGTATGATCCAAACATGAAAATAATAAAACAATTTCACTGAAATAGCATTTAAAAAATAAAATAACTTTAGGGATAAATTTAACAAAAGAAGTCCAAAATTTGTTTACTGAAAACTACAAAACATTATTTAAATTTAAAGAGCTTAATAAATGAAAAAGAATCTCGTGATTATAGATCAGAAGACTTACTATTGTTAAGGTGATAATACTCCCTAAATTGACTTATAGATTCACTGCAGTCATTAATAGAATCTTGGCTTAGTTTTGTAAAAGAAACTGACAGGGTTCACCATAAAATTTATGTGTAAATGCAAGGGACCCAAGTAGACAAAAAAATATTAAACGAGAAGAACAAAGTTAGAAGACTCATACTCCCCGATATTAAAACTTACTGAAAAGCTACCATAATAAAGTATGTGTGGTATTAGTATAAGAATAGGCATTTAGATCAACAGAATAAAATTAGGAGTCCAGAACTTAACATATAAATCTATCATCAATTAATTTTTTACAAGGATGCCAAGATAGTTCAATGGAGGACAGAACAGACTTTTCAGCAAATGCCGATAGGACTAGATAGGAACATTCAAAAAATGAATTTGGATCACTACCTCACAACATACAAAAATTATCTCAAAATGGATCATAGTCTTAAATGTGAGAGCTAAAACTATAAAACTTAGAATAAAGCATAAGAGTAAATCTTCATGAGCTTGGGTTAGGTATGAGTTGCCTTTCTTTTCTTCTGATGAGTGTGTCTTAGAAGTGATGCCAGAGGCATAAGTGACAACTACCCAAAATAGACAAATTATGGAAACAGAAAGTAGATTAGTGGTTTTCAGAGTCTAGGGGAAGGGGGATAGGTTTCTTTTCCGGTGATGAAAATGTTCTAAAATTAGACAGTGGTAATATTTGCACAACTCTGTGAAAATACTAAAGCCACTGAATTGTGTACTTTGAAAGGGTACATCTCATGGAATGTGAATTATATCTAAAAATAGCTATAATTTTGTAATGTTATTCTAGGTTTGGTACACCAGCAGAAATAATTAAAGTTAAGAAAAATACCATGAAAAGCTACAAAGATTCTTATATTTAAATATGACTACAAAGTTGGGCTTCCCATTATTTATAATGTGTTAAGTTTTTAGTGCATGATACATCAGAAGTGCTATGTGAATGTTAGCTATAGTAATTATTTACTATTACTATTATTATTATTATCATACCTTCTGTAATGAAGTTGAACCTGGCTTTTCACCTGGTACCAGGTGTGGTGGACTGTATTATGTCAAGCTGATAACTACACATCCCATAATCCCCTTTCTTGAATGTTTCAGTTTAGATTGCCAAAAGAAAGAGTTTTGCTAGATTTAGAAAGCAGAAGCTGAAAGTTTTTTTTCAGATTAGATGTGATGAAGGACAGATGTGAATTGTTCAGGAAGGGCTAGGCTGTCCTTTCCACTCCAGCTATCTGTCTTGATTTCTGACCCCACTGACCAAGAGTGGCTCCAATCCCAGCACAGAAGCTGGTTGGGATCCACAACGCAGCAGCTACACTGAGACAATATTAACCTTAACCACTACCCTCTCTGCTGTCCCACTTTGGTGGCTGGTCATGCTGACCTTCTCAATCTGAGGAGGTGCTGATGCCTCCCTAATCCCCCACTCTTTCTGGAACCCCATTGCCTCCCTCCATAGTGTAAGGCAAGACTGCTACCATAAACCCTTTACCTCATGATGCTCTTAGGATGGCAGCTGTCATGACTGAGCTTTGTCTGATACGTTGGATCTATCCTATGCATCAATTCATTTGTTTATTTATTTAAGAAACAAAAATTTTTTGAGCTCTTGGTATGTATGGGTGATTCTGTTTGGGTACAATGATTAACAAGGAAGCTGCCATTCCCTTCGCTACACTTAACTTTTTCTCAATGATTTGACACAGACCAGGAGCACAGGCTTCTTTGGGGGAGCTCACATGAGGTCACAAAAAAGTGGGAAAATGGCATAATTTTAAGATCTGATAGGAGGGAACAGGAGAGGGCTGAAGTAAAAACCCTTAGTCAGGGAAAAGCTGTTCCCAAGGAATTAAAAGTAATTAATTACCCCAGACCAATTGACTAGGACAGGCAAGCTCCTGAGTAGAGTCTGAGAACTGGAATTGAAGAGACAGAAGCTGCAGGGAAAAGGGGTTACAATGCACACCTAAACTTATCACTCACCACTGCCCTTAACCCGGTCTCCAGTGCCTGCTGCTCATCTCAGGCCCCCCACTTTGGGCCCAATCCAAGACCAGTCCTCTCCATGCAGAGCTGCACCTGAAGAGCCCTGCCTGGGTGTTCTTCCTGTCTTCCTTCCTCCTAGGACCCACTCCCACCATTGCACAGCCCTGGACTGCCTCAAAAAGACCCTATTGACATCTTCTCTCACCACTCTAGGAGCTGCTCATTCAGAGCCTCTATCTTTCAAGTGTAAGCACATGTCCACTGGACACTAATCACAAACACAGGGTCATCGCCAGGAAATGGCAGAAGGAAGCATTGAAAGGTAAGACATGGGGCTTTAGCGAGTATGTCTCACCCAAAATAAGGAAGAGGCAGAGAAGTTAGTTGGGAAACACCTAATGGTGGTATTCCAGATACTCAGCTAAAGTGAGGCTGTAGAGAAAGTGAAACCTTATAAGATTCTGAGCTCTGCGACTCAAAATGAAGGGCAAAGTGTTTGTATCTGTGAATAGAATTACCAATAGAATTGACCTTCAATTTAAAACTAATTCCTACTATGAGGAAAGAACAAAAAATAATTTTTTTAAATGATTGCCTTTAGTTCCTATGAATCTGCAACACAGAGTACCTAAGTTAATATAAGAAAAGGTGGATGATTCAGTCACTTAATGTTTTCATTTGTCAAACATCTTTTGAGCACCTTCATGTGCCAAGCATACTCCTTGCCTTTCAGCAAAGGAGAAAGGGGTTGAATAAATATTTAATTGCACATGTGCTAAATACTACCCACTACAAATGAAAGGTGTACTGGGATAAATAGTGCTCTCCCCAAACTCCTATCTACTTGGAACTTCAGAAGGTGACCTTATTTTGAAATAAGGTCTTTGCAGATGTAATTAGTTAAGATTAAGTCATACTGCATGGGTGGGGCAATGACAATTGTCCTTATAAGAAGAAAACATGGAAATGGAAATACAGGAGAGAATGTCACATGATGGAGGTAGAGATTGGAGTAATATAGCTACAAGTCAAGGAATGAAAAGCGTTGTTGGAAGAAGAGACAAGGAAAGATTCTTCCCTAGAGCCTCCAGAGGAAGTGTGATCCTGCCAACACCTTGATTTTGGACTTCTGGCCTTTAGAACTGTGAAAGGATGAATTAGTATTGTGTTAAGCCAAGTCTTTGGTCACTTGTTATAGCAGCTCTAGGAAACTAATACAGAAACTAAAATGCTCAATATATCCTAATACTTTGTTGGGAACATACATAATGATTGTTTCTTTTATGTATTAACTTGGCTAAACTATGGAGCCAGCTGTTTGGTCAAATATCAGTCTAGATGTTGTTTGAAGGTTTGTTTTTTTTAGATATGATTAGCATTTAAATGAGTAGACTTTGAGTAAAGGGAACTCTCAGTTAAGAGACAGGCTTGGTGATGAAACCTGAAAGTGGCTGATTCTTTTCTGCTGCTGGTGGGAGTGTGATCTTGCATTGCAGCATGGTCAGTGGCTTCAAGCTCCACTTGCCTCCCCTATAAATGGAGATTGTAATACTTAAAATACTGTACCTCTGGGCTGTCAGGAATGTGAGTGAGGCTTAAGCACAAAACCTGGAAGATAATAACTAATTGGTAAGTTTTCCTAAAGTACCAAAGTAGGGACAATCACTAATGGATCTGTATGATTGATAATCTTCAAAGAGTTAATGTAAACCTTATCTCTTTGCCTCCCTCACAGTTTTGCTGAAGAGGTAGATGAGTGGTGATGACTATGACACTGGTTTTTGCTGATGATGGAGCAGGGAATTCAGAGAGATTAAATGATTTCTCAAGTTCACAAAGTGAGGATAAAATGTACATTGAAAATTTACCACTGATTTTCAATGGTAGGATTTCCACATTAGTTTCCAATTGCTGCTGTAAAAAATTACCACAAATTTAGTAGCTTAAAACAACACATATTTATTCCCAAATAATTTTGGAGGTGAGAAGTCAAAATGGGTCTCATTGGGCTAAACTCAAGGTTTCAGCAGGGCTGTTTCTTTTTGGAGGGTCTAGGGCAGGATCTGTACTTCGCCTTTTCCACTTTCTAAAAGCTGCCATGTTTCTTGGCTCTTGGTTCATGCCTCCTTCTCCATCCTGCCATTTCCACTGTAAAGGACCCCTGTGGTTACATTAGATCCACCTGTATAAACCAGGTTAATGTTCTCATTTAAAAGTCAGTTGATTAGAACTCTAATTCTACTATCTTAATCTGCAATCTAATTTCCCTCTGTCATGTAACATATTTCCAAGTTCTGAAAATTAAGATGTGTACAACTTTGAGGTCATCATTCTGCCTACCAAAACTATTAAAGAATTAACTTTAATAAGCAGGAAATTGACCCAAAGGAATGGAAACAATAATGAGCAAAAGATTTTGCAAACATCTTAATAAATAGAAATAAATATCCTATAACATAAACATAAGAATAATAACAAGGTAAAACAAATTGGTGGAATTAAAAGGCTAACAGATAACAAGGAAGCTGCAAAGAGATTATCAAATTAATTTGTTTTAATATTCTGTCAGTAGGGAGAGTGATAGAGATATTAACTTTATAGTCTTTGTTAACTGAAATACATGTTACTCTTGTTATATTAAAAACAATTATGTGACCTATTTCCCATAGGCAAGGAAAAAGATATAAAGGAGACAATGTATCCACTAGAAAACAGAAAAGAATGAATGAAGCACATTAAAATTTTTAAAATATGTTTATTGATTTTAGAGAGAGAGGAAGGGAGGGAGGGAAGGAAGGAGGAAGGGAAAGGGAGACAGAGAGATAAAGAGAGAGAGAGAAACATCAATGAGAGGGAGAAACATTGATCAATGTTTGATCACCCTGACTGGGGATCAAACCCATAACCTAGGTATATGCCCTGACCTGAAATTGAACCCCCAAACTTTTGGTGTTACAGGATGACATGCCAACCAACTGAGCCACACCAGCCAGGGCTAGATGAAGCATATTAGATGGAATGTGGAAAATAAGTTGATAGAAACATATAATGCAAATGCATAAGTGCAATTTATTTCAATTTTCCCATTAAAAAAAAAAAAAGATTCTCACACGGAGCACCATGCTATTTACATGAAACGTGTGTCTAAAACACAATCACAAGCTAGAAAAATATATAATGAGAGGGAAAAGGCCAGTGAAGGCCCTGGCCATCTAGCTTAGTTGATTAGAGCATTGTCCCAGTATATCAAGGCTGTGGGTTTGATTCCCAGTCAGGATACATGCAAGAAACAACCAAAGAATGCATAAATAGGTGGAGCAGTGATTTTTTTTTCTTTCTCTCCCTCTCTTCTTTCCTCTCACTTTCTAAAATCAATGATAAATTTTTTAAAAGCCAGTGAAGTAATTAGCTTTAAGGCAAATATCCATCATGGATAGGGTGTCCAGAGAAAACATTAGTCCCAGTTAAATTAGAATTTTATAATAACATAAACATGAACTATTTTTAATATAAGAATGTCCCATGTAATATTTGGGATATAGTTATCTTAAAATACCCTGGCTGGTTTGGCTCAGTGGATTGAGCGTCGGCCTGCGAGCTAAGTGTCGCTGGTTCGATCTTCCAGTCAGGGCACATCAGAGAAGGAAAACTCTGATTCCAAAAAACCTCCACTGCCTTGCGGCATACCTCTTCAGGGGAAAGGCTAAGGGAGTAAACCCCGACAGAAAATCCGGAGCCAGAGTCCCTAAGGCGGTTTGACGTTGTAGTCAATACCGGCAACTCCTGCGGCGCACCTGAAGCCAAGCTGTATTGACTTCCGTCTTTCCCTTGGATCCTTCAGCTGCGAAGAGAGGGGGGGTCTGCTGCATGGGCAACAGCAGACCCTCCATATCACCCTGCCCAGGCTCTGTAGCTTCAGCTTCACTGGAGAGGACACTCCAGCGTCATCGCAAGATGTCGATTCAACATGGGAGGAGACAGATACCGTGTCACTCCCGAGTCGGACTGCACAGCCATTCTCGGCGGTGCAGATAGACTTAAGAAGCTACACCATCGTCTCTCGAGACGGACGGCTGCCGACGACGACGACGAGTTATCTTAAAAATATCATTTGTTGTTTATTTGAAATTCAAATTGAACTGGGGTTCATATTTTTATTTGTTAAATCTGGAAACTCTAATGCTAGAGTTCCTAGTTCAGGAGTCCTGAGAAAGAGCTCTGGGTACTGATGTGATTTGGAATTGGGTAGGAAAGTAGAAATAAGCATGTTACTCTTACATTATTCATTTCCTCCAGAAACAGAGCAGTTTACTCTAGGTAACTATCAAATGGCTGATGGCCTTCCCTGATCCCAGAGGCCTGGGCCCACTCATACCTGCCATTACTTCCAACCTCTGGGCAATAGTTTACTTCAGAGAGTAACTTTGCAAAAACAGAAGTTCCCAGAAAAGCACTGAAGCTTCTTGCTGGGTCACACCTAGGGCACTCAGGATCTTGAATATTGGTGTCTCTTCTACTACATTTAGACGAGGAAACCTTGGCTCATCCAGGACACACTGTGGATCTCCAGCTCTAGCTTGGAGCCTTTTCTATTGCACTTCAGGGCCCACCCTTGCAAAGTTCTTTTCTCTTAGCCATTCCATTATCCCTCAAACACTGTGGAGAATTATGGGGACTGGAGTAAAGGAAGACTGTATGAAATATCAACACCCGAAAGGTGAAGTAAGTCTTCAAATTCAGCAGACTCTTCTTTTCATAACCTGTTGTCTATGTGTTTCACATTCCAAGGGCATGTGCATTTTGCTTAGTAAATT
The DNA here is from genome assembly GCF_987537825.1 of Furipterus horrens. Taxonomy (NCBI): domain Eukaryota; kingdom Metazoa; phylum Chordata; class Mammalia; order Chiroptera; family Furipteridae; genus Furipterus; species Furipterus horrens. The sequence continues at coordinate 55,483,788 of NW_028327177.1, forward strand.
TCTCATTAATCAGTAAAACATGATGCTAAAAGCAGCCCCCTTCCTTACCCAGCTCACTATCCTGGTGGCGGCTTTTCCTAGAGCTGAACTTTTGCTCCAGTCAACTTTTTGCAAAGCCTGCACCACTCTCTTCTCAGCCTCCAGCAGGCTAAGACCGGCCGTACTTCCTGTTCAGGCTGTACTTGAGTCCACAGGATTCTGAGACCCTGAGGTCAAGTAAGTACCAGGAACAAGGGTTTTCCACTGCAGCAGTTGAATTATCCCTTTATCATCACCAGAAAAGCAAGAGACTCGCAGGTAAAAATCTCAGGTGTTGATGTTTGGCTATGCTTGACTTGTGGATTCATCAGTGTTGCTCAATTTGCAATGGGCCAGCAAAGCCTAACACCTTTAAGAAAGAAATCCATACTTCTTTTCCCACCATATAAGACCCTTGGTGAAGTCACAGTGACTTATTCTGGGAAATAATTCTTTGAAAAATTAGATTTGTACTAGCTAACATCCGCCAATTTCTCTGGAACTCTCTAGGGAAATATAAGATTTCTGTCCATTACAATAAGACATGTAATTTGGTTTTCATGTTGATGAGACATTACTGTGATAGCTGAAGTCAGGAATATGATTGCTTGTATATTGAACTATATTAATGATAGGTGATGGGTGTATAGTTTTGAGAACTTAGCCTATATTATGCCATTTAATCCTCCAAGCAGGAAACATTGCCTCCATTTCCTAGAGAAAGAAGCCAAAGCTCAACTCTTCATGCAGCCCAGTGAGTGATGGTGGGACCTGGTCTCCTGCCCTTAGCTAGTTGGGTCTTGGCTGTGCAGCACAGTCACAAGAAACAACTCAGTAGGAAAGGACACTACCATTGTCAGGGTCACTTCCTCTGTCCTGGATGTGTGTGTTAACATGTAATTGAACAATGTTTTGTGTAAGTGAGGCAGAAAGATGCCAGAGAACCAAACAGAAACCTGAACAAACACCTCCAGATTCTTCACCTGCTATCTTCCCTATACCCAAAACGCCTTCCACCGAGTTCATGGTACATCTTCATGCTGATTTCCTCCCTATGATTTCTATCATTTCCCTAACCCAGTTTTCCTGTATTATAGCACTTAACATACTCTTTTGTCACTTAGGCTTACTTACTGTCATCTCAGTTAGGCTGTAAGATCCTAATTACATGACAGCGACCTGAGACCTAGCCTACTGAATGAATGGGCCATCCAAGGAGCATCTAGTTCCAAGGTAATTGATACATTTATTATTTACAGAAAGGTTATCCAGAGGTGATGACCAGAACATAAAAGAAGCTATAAAGTTTATTAGCTTGTCACCATACTTCACTTGTAAAGGTACATAGAAGTTGATGGTGAAGATTTTTAATATTTGCTTCCTTAATATTCCTATATCCTAATTTCATGACAGAGATTCTAAATACTAAAACCTATTTTAACTGAGAAATATCTGTGTATGTTCTGCACACTACTTAACCTTCTTTATATATACAGAAGGGTGAAATAAAATAGATTCATCCCTTACCCTAGCCTATGGACAATTCAGGAGAAGAAGCGCAGCCAACTGGAGTTTTCAGTTCATCCCAAGGCACATCGTTAGGGACATTCAACACATTACCTATAGACAAAAGGACATTGGATCACCCCTGGCCACTGTGGCTTGGGAGCAGACAGAGCCAGCCCTGCCACTTAACTCCAACTCAAGGCTATAGCAGTGAGTTAGGGCATCTGAGTTGACTCAGTATGATATGTACATTCTTTCAGGCTAGCCTGGCTGTCAAGAGTGACCCTGTAGGTCACAGGATATTTTGAAGGCAAGTCCCTCCCTTCACCCACCAGCCAAGTACCCAGGTCCCCTGTTGTCTTATACCTTCACCTAACCAAAAGACCTCATCTGGCCTAGATAATGACCTTTTGGAAACAGCGTATTAATGGAATGGAATGCTTCACAGGCAGTAATTTCCCACTGAGACAGGTTTTCCTTCTACACAAACTGAGTATATGGCCTTTCCATTCTAACAATAATGGCCAAGATTTCTGAACACTCATTGTATTCCAGGCATATATTATGTTTTCTCATTTAACCTTACTGACAACCCTGTGGATTAGATATTATCATTATCCACATTACACTGATGAAAGAACACTAATGCTTCAAGGGATTAAGGGACTTGCCCAAGGTCTCAGCTGGCAAAGGATGACGTTGGAGTGTGTTTAAGAAGCAAACTGCAGCTTATCCAAGGCCACAGTGGCCAAAAAAATGTGACTGGTTATAACCAGTAATAACCCTGCAGTAGGAGTGATGTCCAGCTCCTCCCCCTCCTTCCTGGCCATGTTGCCTAATTTAATTTCATTCCAGAGAGTCAATAAATTTATTATTTTAAAGGGAAATAAAAACATTCCAGAACATTTGAGTATAATTTCAAGCTCAAAGAACACAAAGATCACTTTACAAAGAAGTTCTATAATGAATAAACTCTTCGTGGGGGGTGGGGGAAAGCAGAAAAAATAAAGTTCGATTTCTTTGGGATCAATTCAACTGTTTAACTCTGACTCTCAGTTACTAACAAAACATTCTCCTCTACAGTCCTTCACCCTACAGTTTTATCACACAGAGAACTATGATAGCCTTTACCAAAAGTAATATGTTACTTTTTTCTCATGAATCATCAGCTCTGCTATTCATTCTTTCAAGAAATTTTTAGGAAAGAATGAAAATTAAATTCTCCAGAATTCAAGATTTGATGATAGGTGCTTGCAGTCTTCCTAGCCTTTCTCTGGCTAGGGCAGGGCAGAGGCTGTGCAGAAAGTGCGAGTCCCTGTCTGCTGTGAGTGTTACAGGTGGGGTCCCTCAAAAATCCCCAGAGCCTTCAGATTGGGGGATGGGGAGAAGGAAACAGCCTTTAAGATGCCTTTGCATAACTATGGCTGGTAACTAGTGTCTTAGTTATGCAAATAGTTTTGGTTCTTCCAAGGCCCCAAGGAGATGGGAGGGGTTTTGACTATGAAATAGTGAGGAAAGAGCATACAGAGCCTGCACAAGCTTCTGTGAATGGTCAGAACTGATTACCATGCCCACTGCATCACAGACGATGGTCAGGAATTTAAAAATAAGGCGGCAGCCATTTTGGAGGGGGATACAATGCGGCTTTGAAAGGGCAAAGAAGGAACCATGTGTGATGCAGTGCGATATGGCACATGTTTTCCTGGACTGTTATGCGGAGGCTGATGACATTGTACCCCAGATCCTGAAGGAGAGAGCTGACAAATAAGGGATGGGGGACTTCTGGTCTTGTTTTTGGCTTCTAGCCTTTTGGGAGCAAAGGAAGTGTTGGATCCTGTGGGAGAACAGGGCTCTGAGCTGAAATGCTCACTGCCATCCCCAGGTTGAAATACTGTAGATAAAGACCTGTTTTCCTCAACACTAGTTGTTGGGTTTTACACCAAGGTGCCACATGAAAGAATGCCCTTTTGCTCTATAGCATGAGGGCAGTGGGCTGGAAACTGGAAGGGCTGGAGATAAGCACCTGAGATTATTAAAAGCCAAACAGAGCCCCCTTCCCTGGCAGAGATCAAACCTTTGGGAAGGAAAGGTTGCACCCAACCCCCATCTCCTGCAAGATCTGGAAAACTCTGCAGAACAGGCAGGCCAGACACAAGAGCCCCCTGCAGCGTGCATTTCTACAAGAGAAAAACAGCAAGAGGAACACCTAAAAGGCCCATTTTGAATTTCTCTCAGGGAGACAAAATACACTGGTTCCTAGGGTCCTATTTCACTGAGACCAGCAAAGCAGGGAGGATAAGAAATTGAAATTGGTGCAGCAAGCTGGAATCAGGACCCCGCCCAGCCTCTGCTCCCACACACGGCTGCTGTCAACACCAAGCAGGCTCCTCCCTTAAAACAGATAGCTATCTTCCGGCCAAGATGGAGGCTTAGACGGACGCGATAGGTCTCCCTCTACAACTAGAGAGGAATACAACTACTTCAAAACAAAGGATAACTAGAAATTCCAGAAAATAAAACTACACGGAAGCCCAACATATGAAGTTATAAACCAGCGGCGCTCTTTGGGCAGGTAGGACGAGAGAAAGGGGGCGGAGCTGTTTGCGGTCGCACCTGGGACAGCGGCGGGGAGAACAACCCCAGCTGCAGTCGAACTCCCGGCAGCTCGCGACCCCAACGCTGGGGAAAGCAGCCACCACATCGCCTTGAACAGTGAGGCCCAGGGGGGGCGGGAGGACGGATCCCGGTCTCCTAGCGGAATAACTGTGTGAATCCATCTTGGACCCCCGCCCCCAAAGAAAGCGCCACAGGGCTGCGAAATAGGTCGCGGACAGGCGCCGGTCACTGGCTTGTGACGCGTACACAGGCACTGCCCCCTACAGCCGGCCCAAGAAAACAAAACGCATCTGTCAAAATGTGGCAGACAACTATAGAAATACCGGTGACACAGCTCACCAGGCAACAGATGGAGAACCTGACAGATGAACAGATAAGAAACCTGTCAGATGCTCAGTTCTGGGCCATTGTTATCAGGTGGCTTACAGAATTCACAAAAGATCTGGAAAAAGATGAGAAAGAAGCAAAAAACACTCATAACGAAAGGAACAAAACCACATACGAGACAGATGGTGAGGAAAAAAAATCCAGAGTTCATTTCAACAAACTGGAATATGGAGAAGGAACAAGCAGTCAACCAATGCAGGGAGAGGAAATGGGAAGCAACGATGAGAGGATCAGAAACCTCTGGGACAGCTATAAAATGCCCAACATAAGAATCATTGGTTTGCCAGAGAGCGAGGAAGATGAACTAGAACTTGAAAAATTGAGTGAAAATATAATAAAGGAGAACTTCCCAGACTTGGGGAAGGAAATAGACTTACAGGTCCAGGAAGCACAGAGAGTTCCAAAAAAACTGGACCCAGGGAGAACCACTCCAAGACACATTATAATCAAAATGTTGAGGATTAAAGATAAAGAGAGAATCTTAAAAGCAGCAAGAGAGAAGAAAAGAATTATGTACAAAGGGGTCCCAATTAGACTATCAGCTGACTTCTCAAGGGAGACCCTGCAGGCAAGAAGGGACTGGCAAGAAATATTCAAAGTAATGAAAATCCAAAACCTACAACCACGAATACTCTATCCAGCGAAATTGTCATTCAGAGTAGAGGGACAGAGAAAGTGTTTCCAGGACAAAATAAAACTGAAAGAGTTCGTTAGATCCAAACCACTGTTGTATGAGATGTTAAAGGGACTGGTTTAGAAAAAGGAGGATCAAGACAATGAAATCTAAAATGAAAACTGCATCACAAGAAACAACAGAAGCTAGGGAATTGAAACAAAGGCAAACTAAACAGGCAACGAGACTGGAAAGAGAGCTATGGGTATGGGGAACATGTTGGGGGGAGGTCAACGGGGAGGGGGAATGGGGAGAGGGAGGGAGATGATATAGGCATTAAGGATCATGGTAGGAGGGAATGGAATAGACAGAGAGAGGTTGAGAAGAACTGTATGCACAACTAATGGACATGATCTAAAAGGGGGGGACAACTGGAGGGAGGGGGGCCACCGGGTGGAGGGGAGCAGAGGGAAGGGAAATTGGCACAAATGTAATATTATAATCAATAAAACACATTAAAAAAATAAATAAAACAAATAGCTAATTCATCAGAAACTATACATTATTGGGAATAAGCTGGGACAGACCAAGACTGCAGAGACAGGGGGAACACACCCACAAATTTCCCAGAAGACTGAACAGTGCCTCCTAGGGGAAACCTAGGAGTCCCTCCCTCCCAATCACAACAGAAGCTCCCTCTGGAGGCAGGTGAAGGTGATACAAGCAGTATTGTCAGACATTCAACAACCTACCTCCAGAGCATGAGCTGATAAAAAACCAAAGGCAGATTCAGAAAAAGAAGTCAGAAGGTGAATGCAAGACTTCTGAGATAAATTTCACCTCATTCTTCTTCAGAATTGCGTTTTTTATTTTTATTTCTATTTCCTTTCACATAGCCTATTAATATTCTTTTGTTTCAATTGTATTCCAACTAATTTACTATTCTTTTTATTTTCATTCTTTTTATTTAGATTTTATATTATTTTTACTTTATTGTGATTTCAAGTCTCACATTGCACCCTCCTCTTGTCTGGCTCCATTTTGCCTTCTTCCTGCCTTTTAATATTTTCATTGTAAATTTTTATTTTCCCCCACACTACACCTGTTCCTATTCCTTATTCTTGCTGTTTCTCCTACCTCTCTCCTCTCAGAAGCATTCTTCCTTCCTTCTTTCAGTCAGCTTGTTACAGAATCCCTGGGCTGCTCCAACTGAAATAGAACCCACGGGCTCTTTAGTTAGGGGCCTGATTGCCCACCACCAGAATTATAACTCTCAATACCAGAGTTCAGTGAAAAGAAAAAAAATTGTTTATTTAACAGTTATATAGATTTAGATTATTTGCGGATTTCTGCCATTAAGTTTTATGTTCCTTAAAACACTAATAAACACATATCCTTGCCTCCCCCTACCAAATCAGCCTAGTTTTAGAAAAGTTAGAGATACCGTTTCCCTACTTTCCAAACACAGTTCAGCTTTACCAGTAGCTGCCAATCATTCAATTCTGATTGGGGAGACCTCATCTGTGTTATGGTGTCCACCAGCTTTTAATCCAGAACCTTGTGGATTCTCAGCCTCCTTGTAAACTTCATGGTTAGTCCTTTCCACATGGTCAGTCTGTTCCTTTTCAAAGCAGCAAGGTATGTCCCTTCCTTAAAACTGCATCGTCAGTCCCCATTAAATCTGCATAGTTAGCCTGTCCCCAGTTAAATTCACATGGTCTGCCACCTTAAAATGTCTGCCGCTTATTTTTAAATCCCTGACTACATCCTCTGATGCACTGGGTGTGGTAACCGGTTCTGACCATTCACAGAACCTCACGCAGGCTTTGTGTGCCTTTTCCATACCATCCCCTGGGCCAAGATCCCTCCCATCTACCTGAGGCCTTGGATGCATTAAAGCCATTTTGCATAAGAAAGACACTAGCCACCAGCCTCAGGCATGTGGAGGCATTCTGAAAGTTGTTTCCTTCTCCCCATCCCCCAGCCAAAAGCTCTGGGGGTTTTTAGACTCCCTAGTTGCTGTAACAAGCTCAAATTCTTTTTCCCTTCTTATACTATTCTTATTTCCTTTCCACTTTATAAATTGTGGCTTGTTTGGTTGTTTCTGTTCTTCTTCAATAGTATTCCTATTTGTTCACTATTTTTTGCATTTCAAATCTCATAGGTTACTCTCCTCCTGTTTTACTCCATTTTGCCTGCAACCTACCCTTGCTTATTTGAGTTAGAAATTTTATTTTATTTTCTCTTTATTAGCCTGGATAGTGTTCCTTAATCTAATTTTTTTCCTCCCCCTATCCTCTCAAATCACTTTTCCTTACCTTAGATCTCATAGTCTCTTTTCTCTTTTGTATAATATTCTTATTCCCTTTCCATCATTATTAATCTTTGCTCAGCTGTTATTGTTATTGACCCTGTTGTGGTTTTTCGGAAATTTTATTCCCTTTGGTTCATTACCTTTTTAAATTTATTTTAAACCTTATGGCATATTCTTCCCATTTCTTCCTCCATTTTTTCATCACTCTTCCCTGTTTTACTTATATTTTAATTTTTATTTTCTCCCTCTCTTTGTCTTCTTTCTATCCCCTACTCTTATTTCTCCTCCCATCCCACTCAAAATTATTTTTCTCTCCTTTAGTCACCTCATATTCCCTTTTTTATATCTTAGAATATCCTTAATTCTTTCCACATTTATTAATCTTGGCTCAGTTGCTATTGATATTGCTGATGTGGTGGGGGGGTTGCTTGTGTGGGTTTGGTTTTCTGGGTAGTATTGCTTTGTTAACCAGCATCTGTACAATAGCATACAAGATGTGGCAGGAGTTATGACTCTGAGTCACCCAGCTGAAGGGGAGAACCCGCCAGCAAGTGAGCCACCAATAGTCAAAGCCCAAATACAATAAGAAAGCCACATAAACTGAATAAAAGGCAACCCTAGAGCAGCCAGATCAGGAGATCAAAGAGATTGCACCACTGAGTGCCACAGAACTCCTACCACAGAAGTCCACCCCACAAATACAGGCAGGCAAAAAAGAGTAACCTGAGATGCAAAAACAAACAAAAAGAGTCACCTAAAATGGAGAGACAAAGAAAAAAACACCAATCAAAAAGAACTGAGAAATCTCCAGAAAAAGCTAAATGAAATTGAGACAAGCAATCTATCAGACATAGAATTCAAAATAATGGTTATAAGGATGCTCAAGGAACTCAGTGAGAACTACAAGGAACTTAGTGGGAACTGCAGAAGCATGAAAAATGACATCAAAATTATTAATAAAAACCAAGAAGAAATTAAGAATACAATATCTGAAATGAAAAATACACTAGAAGGAATTAAAGGCAGGCTTGATGTAGCAGAGGACCAATCAGCAAGTTGGAAGACAAGGTAGAGAAAAATACCCAGTAAGAGCAACAGAATGAAAAAAACTCAAAAAAGAATGAGGTTAGTTTAAGGGAGCTTCAGGACAACATGAAATGTAACAACATTCACATCATAGGAATATCAAAAGAAGAAGAAAAGGAGCAAGGGATAGAAAACCTGTTTGAAAAAAATAACAGAAAATTCCCTAACTTGGCAAAGGAAAAAGTCATACAAGTTCAGGAAGCACAGAGTGTCCCAATCAAGATGTACCCAAAGGGGCTCACTCTAAGACACATCATAAATAAAATAGTTAGTTTTAAAGACAAAGAGACAGTCTGAAAGGCAGCAAGTGAAAAGCACCTAGTAACATATAAGGGAGCTTTGATAAGGCTATCAGCTGATTTCTCAACAGAAACACTACAAGCCAGAGGGGTTGGCATGAAATATTTCAGATACTTAAAATCAAAGACCTATAACTAAGACTACTCTATTGAGCAGAGCCCTCATTTAAAAATAGAAGGTGAAATAAAGAGCCTCCCAGACAAAAGAAGCCTAAAAGAATACATCTCCATCAAGCCAGCACTGCAAGAGATGCAAAAGGGACTGCTATAAAGAGAATGGGAGAGAAGGAGCAAGGAAGAGAGGGGAAGAGAGAGAGAGAAAGAAACAGACACAGAAAAAACAACAATGAATAAGTTCCTATGAGTAATAACTCTAAATGTAAATGGGTTAAATGCTCCAATCAACAGACACAGAGTAGCTAAAAAGATAAGGAAACACAGCTCACATATATGTTGTCTACAAGAGACCCGCCTCAGAACAAAAGATCTACACAGACTGAAAGTGAAGGGATAGAAAAAAATATTACATGTAAATGAAAATAACAAAAAAGCTAAAGTAGCAACACATATGAGACAAAATAGACTTCGAAACAAAGGCCATAACAAGAGATAAAGGAGGTCACTACATAATACATAAGAGATTAGTCCAACAAGAGGATATAACTCTTGTAAACATATTTGCAACCAACATAGGTGCACCTAAGTATATAAAGACAATATTGGAGGACTTTAAGAAAGAGATAGACAGCAATATAGTCAGGCATTTTAACACCCTACAGTCAATAATGGACAGATCTTCCAAACAAAAAAATCATCAAGGATATTATGGTACTGAACAGCACTCAAGATCAAATAAACTTAATTAATATATACATAACTTTTCATCCGAAAGAAGCAAAATATACATTCTTTTTAAATGCACATGGAGTATTTTCAAAGATAGACCACACAGTAGGACACAAAACAAGCCTCAACAAATTCAAGAAAATTGAAATTATATCAAGCATCTCCTTGGATTACAATGGCTTAAAACTAGAAACCAACCTCAAGAAAAAACTAAAAGCATTCAAATTCATGGAGACTGAATAAATGCTATTAAATAAAGAATGGATCAACAATGAGATCAAGGAATCAATCAAAAATTTTCTGGAAACAAATGAAAATGAAAACACAACCTTCCAAAACCTATAAGATGTGGTGAAGGCATTCATGAGAGGGAAGTTCATAGCAATACAGGCCTACCTAAAGAAGATAGAAAAATCTCAAATAAATAACCTCATCCAATATCTAAAAGAACTAAAGGAACAAAAACTAACAATGCCCAGAGTGAGTAGAAAGAAGGAAATAATCAATATCAGAGCAGAATTAAATGGCATAGAGACTAAAAGAATAATTCACAATATTAATAAATTAAGGAGCTTGTTTTTTGAAGAGATAAACAAAATTGACAAAACTTTAAACCAGACTAATCAAGAAAAAGAGGACTTAAATAAATAAAATAAGAAATGAAAGAGAAGCAACAACCAATACCAGAGAAATACAAAGGATTGTAAGAAATTACTATGAACAGCTATATGCCAAGAAACTGGACAACCTGGGCAAAATGAACAAATTTCTAGAGACATACTATCTTCCTAAACTGAGTCAAGAAGAAGCAGAAAGTATAAATAGACTCATAACAACTAGTGAAATTGAATAGTAATAAAAATACTCCAGCACACAAAAGCCCTGGACCAGATGGCTCACAGTTGAAGTTTAGCAAACCTTTAAGAAATAATTAACTCCTATCCTTCTCAAACCATTCCAAAAAAATTCAAGAAGAGGGAAAACTGCCCAACTCTCTTTATGAGGCCAGTATCATCTTAATTCCAAAACCAGGTAAAACTATAAGCCAATATCTCTGGTGAATATAAATGCTAAAATCCTCAACAAAATACTGGAAATCCAGATTAGAAATCCAGTAGAAAGATCATAAACTATAATCAAGTGGGACTCATCCCAGGGATGTAAGGATGGTACAATATTCCCAAATCAATACACATAATATACCACATAAACAGAAGACAAAAATCACATGATCATATCAACAGATGCTAAAAAAGCATTTCATAAAATCCAGCAACCATTTATGATAAAAATGCTCAACAAAGTGAAAAAAGAGGGAGCATACCTCAACATAGAAGACATCTATGAGAAACCTACAGCCAACATTATACTCGATGGACAAAAATGAAAAGCTTTCCCCTTAAGATCAGGAACAAAAAAAAGGTGTCTGCTCTCACCACTCCTATTCAACATAGTACTGGAAGCTCTAGCCACAGTGATCAGACAAGAAAAAGAAATAAGAGACATCCAAATTGAAAAGGAGGAAGTAAAACTGTCATTATTTGCAGACAACATGATAGTGTACATAGAAAACCCTACTGTCTCCACCAAGAAACTACATGACCTAATAAATGAATTTAGCAAAATAATGAGAAACAAAGTCAATCTTCAGAAACCAATGGCATTTTGTGAACCAACAATGAAAAATCAGAGATAGAAACTGGGGGCAGAGGGGTGAAAATCCCATTTACTATATCAATAAGAAAAATAAAGTATGTACTAATAAAATTAACCAAGGCGGTAAAAGATCTGTTTTCAGAAAACTATAGAACACTGAAGAAAGAAGTTAAGGAAGACACAAATAAATGGAAGCATATACCATGTTCATGGACTGGAAGAATTAAAATGTCCATACTACCTAAAGCAATCTGAAAATTTAATGCAATTCCGATTAAAATACCAATGACATATTTCACAGATGTAGAAAAAATATTCCAAAACTTTATATGGAACCATAAAAGACTCCAAATAGCATCAGCAATCTTGAGAAAGAAGAAAATATAGAAGGCATCACAATATCAAATATCAAACTATATTACAAAGCTATTGTAATCAGAACAATCTGGCACGTACTAGCATAAGAACAGACACACAGATCAATGGAACAGAACAGAGAACCCAGAAAAAAGCCCAAGTCTCTATGGTGAGTTAATATTTGACAAAGCAGGTAGGAGCATACAATGGAGTAAAAACAACCTCTTCAACAAATGATGTTGGGAGAACTGGACTGCCACATGCAAAAAAAAAAAAAAAAAAAAAATGCAACTAGATGATCAGCTCACCCCATACACCAGAATAAACTCAAAAAAGGATAAAAGACTTAATGTAACTCATGACACCATAAAAGTCCTAGAGGAAAACAGGCAGTAAAAATTTCCGATATCCCATACAGCCATATTTTTGCCAATATATCTCCTAGAGCAAGGAAAATGAAGGAAAAAGTAAACAAATGGGACTACATCAAATTTAAAAGCTTCTACATGGCTAAAGAAAACATCAACACCATGAAAAGAAAACCAACTATGTGGGAGAACATTTGCCAATGATACATCAGACAAGGGTTTGATCTCCAAAATATATAGAGAATATATATGAATCAACACTAAGAAGACAAAGAATCCAATTTAAAAAACAGACAAAGAATCTGAATAGACAGTTCTCCAAGGAGGGCATGCATACAAATGGCTCATAGACATAGGAAAGGATGCTCAACATCGCTAGCCATCAGAAAGATACAAATTAGAACCAAAATGAGATACCACCTCACACCTGTCAGAATGGCCATTATTAATAAATGAATAAACAAGTGCTGGTGAGGATGTGGAGAAAAGGGAACCCTAGTGCACTGTTGGTGGGAATGCAGACTGGTGCAGCCACTATGGAAAACAGTACAGAATCCTTAAAAAGTATGCAACTGTTTTTGACCCAGCAATTCCACAGCTGATAATATACCCTAAGAATCCCAAATCAGACTTCCTGCCAAGATGGAGGCCTAGACAGACATGCTGCATCTCCTCCCACAACTGGTAATGAATACAACTACCTCAAAACTAGAGACAACTAGAAGTTCCAGAAAATTGAGCTGCATGAAAATCTAAGAAACAAAGAAATAAAGAAGAAATACTCATCCAGACAGGTGTGACAGCTCCACCTAAGACACGGAGGCAAACAAACACAGAAACCTGCCAAGATGAGGAGACAGAGAATTGTGGCCCAAAAGAGGCAATGAATCAAGGTTTTAGTGGGAGAACTAAGTGACGAGGAGATAGCCAACCTCGCAGATGTAGAATTCAAAACACTGGTGATAAAGATGCTCACAGGCTTGACAGATATGCTTAAGTATGGCAAACGCTTAAGGGAAGAAGTGAAAGCTATGCTAAATGAAACGAAGGAAAAACCACATAAAAACAATAGTGAAGGGAAGGAAACTGAGGTTCAAATCAATGATTTGGAACATAAGGAAGAAATAACTAGTCACCAGTACAGAACGAGGAAACAAGAATTGAAAAAAACGAGGAGAGTCATAAGAACCTCTGCAACAACTTCAAACATACCAACATCCGAATCATAGTGGTGCCAGAAGGAGAAGAGGAAGAGCAAAAAAATGAAAGTCTATGTGAAAAAATAATGAAGAAAAACTCCCCAAATTTGATGAAGGAAATAGACATACAAGTCCAGGAAGCACAGAAAGTCTCAAACAAGCTAGACCCAAAGAGTATCACCCCAAGACACATCATGTTTAAAATGCCAAAGGTGAAAGATAAAGAGAGAATCTTAAAAGCAGCAAGAGAAAAGCAGAGAGTTACCTACAAAGGGGTGTCTATAAGACTATCAAGTGATTTCTCAAAAGAAACTTTGCAGGCAGGAAGGGGCTGGCAAGAAGTATTCAATGTGATGAAATGCAAGAAGTTTCAACCAAGATTACTCTATCCAGCAAAGCTATCATTTAGAATGGAAGGGCAGATAAAGTGCTTCCAAGACAAGATAAAACAAAAGGAGTTCATCATCACCAAGCCATTATTATATGAAATGTTAAAGGGACTTACTTAAGAAAAAGAAGATCAAAATTATGAACATTAAAATGACAACAAACTCACAACTATCAACAACTGAATCTAAAAAATAAGCACAAAATCCAACTAAGCAAACCAGAACAGGAACAGAATCATAAGTATGGGGATCATTTAGAGGGTATTCAGCTGGGAGGGGCAAGGGGGAGAAATGGGGAAATGGTGCAGGGATTAAGAAGCATAATTGGTTGGTCAAAGTAGACAGGGGGGAGTTTAGAATAATATAGAAAAGGGTGAAACCAAAGAATTTATATGCACGACCCATTGACATGAACTAAGGGGGGTGGAATTGCTGGAGGTAAGGGGGGTACTGGGTGGAGGGGAACAAAGGGAAAAAAATGTTGGGACTACTATAACAACATAATTGATAAAATATACTTTTAAAAAATCCCAAATCACCAATTCAGAGGAACTATGCACGTTATGTTCATAGCAACACTATTAAAATAGCCAACAGCTGGAAACAGCCTAAGTGCCCAATTGAGAAATGAGTGGATGAAAAAGACTGTGGTACATTTACACAATGGAATACTATGAAGGAGAAAAAAGGAACTCCTACCTTTTGCAAAAGCATGGATGGAACTGGAGAATATTATACTAAGTGAAATAAGCCCATCAGTGAAAGAGAAATATCATATGATCTTACCTAGAAGAGGAATCTAATGAACAAAATAAACTAATGAACAAAATGGAATCACAGGCACGGAAACATGGAAACACTCAAAGTGAACAGAGGGGAGGGCTGAGGGGGATAATGGTGGGAAGAAGGGGAAAGGCCTAGACAAAAACGCATATGAATGACCCACAGATATGGACAACAGTGGAAACTGACTTTGGGAGCAAGGTGTGGCATGGGCGGAGGAGGGCAAAGGGGGAATAATTGAGACAAGTGTAATAGAATAACAATAAAAAATGAAAAAATAAAATAAAATGCTTAATCTTCTGAAGGGTCTCACACTTTCTCATGCCTTGCATTTCCTCATGCTCTTCCTTCTGCCTTGACCATTATCTATCTTTCCCTTTTTGCCTGATTAATGTCTATTATTCCTACAAACTTTAGCTTAGAAATATCAGGCCCTAGGAAAGACCTAAGTATACTTCTTATGTGGGTTAACACTATCCTGTACTTGGACTCATGCCACATACCTGACACTGCTTTGTGAAAACTGTTTATGTAGCATTTGCCCGTTAGACTGTGGACTACTGAGAGATATACTATTTCTTACTCACTGTTTAATTCATGATGCCTGGAACATACTAAGAAAAGACTTCATAAAGGTTACTTAAGTGGGTGAACAAGTGATTGCATGCATAAATAAATGAATACACTCAATTGCTAGTCAGGTCACAATTTTCTACTGAGAACACACTTTGAACAGGGCACCACCATAGGAAGTATTCTAAAAGCTTATATTTGACACTGGGTTACTTATGTTCCTAAAGGTTTTCTCCAAAGATCATAAAAAAAACCTTATCATTGATAGTCTTACTTCCCAGAGGACCAGATTTAATCAGTGACTAACCAAAACAATGGGAAAGAGAAAACTATTTTTATAATGAAGTTATTAAAAGATAAAACAAAAGACCTCCAAGAAATTTGTACTTTTGCACCTGTTTTCCTGAGTTCATGCTGCAGAATCCCAAATGGGGCCAGTTCAGCCAGTCTATTAGCTTTCTTCTCTGAAAAAGTTTTGTTACCAAACAGCAAGTCAGGGTCCTGTTGCCCATTTCAATCCTCTATTCAAAATTCCAGAGGCAAAGGTTTGGTGATAAAGGAGAGGAGTCTTTATTTAAAAGCAGTCACTTAAGCCTATCAAGTTACAGCTTTAATCATTAATCCTACCAATTAAGGCTAAATTCTAACACCTGTACCTTTTCCCCTGTTATTTTCTATATGGTTACTTTACAAATTAAGACAGCATAATACACAAAAGCTACACAGTTCTGGGAGAATGGCAGGCTTCTGCCTCAGAGCCTGTTCCCTCTAGATCACCCAAAGTATAAACCTGCCACCTTCTGCCACGCCAGCTCAACCCTAGGCTGTGTCTGGAGTTCCTTCCCATACAATATACCATCCATTGGAAAATGCAGGCAGCTGCAACACCATCATCCAGGTATCCTTGAGGAAGAAGAGCCTGAGAGTGAGCCTGAGAGTAAGCCCTAGAGTCTAAGCCAGAGCCAGAGCCTGAGAGAGAGCCAGCACAGGAGCCAGAAAAAGCTCCTGAGCCAGAGAGCCAGCCCCCTTTTTATTTCCATTGGCTCTGGAGGCATTCAGCTTCTCAGCCAATCCTGTCCTAGACTGCTTTCCATTGACTCCACAAACTCCTCCTATTGTAACAGAACCCATGGGCTGTTCAGTTATTAGGGGCCCAATTGCCCGCCGCCAGAAGTATAACTCTCAATATCAGAGTTTAGTAAAAAGAAAAAGAATAGTTTATTTAATGGTTATATAGATTTAGATTACTTGCGGATTTCTGCCATTAAGTCTTATTTTCTTTAAAAACACCCATGAACATATAGTTCTGCCTCCCCCTACCAAACCACGCTAGTTCTAGAAAAGTCAGAGATACAGTCTTCCTACTTCCCAGACACAGTTCAGTTTTTCCAGCAGCTCCCAATCATTCATTCCTTATTGGGGAGGTTTTGCCTGTGTTGCGGTGCTCCCCAGCTCTTAATGCAGAATTACGTGGAGTTCCCAGCCTCCTCATAAACTGGATGGAGTTCTCCCTTTCCTTTCCAAGCTGCATGAAGTTCTTTTCTTCTCAAAACCACATGGAGATCCTAGCTAAAATGTCTGCCGCCTATTTTTAAACCCCTGACTGCGTCCTCTGGTGCAGTGGGTGTGGCACTCAGTTCTGACCATTCACAGAACCTTGCACAGGCTCTGTATGCTCTTTCTTCACCTTTCCATGGTCAAAACCCCTCCCATCTTCTTGGGGCCTTGGAAGAACCAAAGCCATTTGCATAACTCAGACACTAAGCTACTAGCCATAGTCATGCAAAGGCATCTTAAAAACTGTTCCCTTTTCCCGATCCCCCAATCCGCAGGCTCTGGGGATTTTTGGAGACCTCCACTCTGTAACTCTATGGCCCCTCCTACTTCTCCCCAGTAATCTTAATCAAATCTCTCTGTATCAGTTTGGGGATCATTTTCAGGTGTTGAAGCTTTAATACTGTATTTCTGAATACTTCACAGAGTAGCACTTAAAGTCATTCTCAAAATAATGGAATTTGATTCCTTTCCCCACCCTCTCATTGACCACTGGCTTATAACAAAAATTAAGTCAGGAGGAGTTAGAACAGGAGGTTTAATGAAGAAAAACTTTACTAATTACAAATGTAATACATTTATACATGTATAAATGTATACATGTAAATGTATAGTATTAAGAAAACAGGGCCTTTGGAGACAGAGAATATTGACTCTGTCACATACAATTGTGTGACATCAGGCAAGTTAAGCTTCAATTAACTAAATAAGTTTGGTTAGAAGGACTGATTATGGATCTAGCTCACAACTGAGCACCAGGTAGTGGGGACTGGCAGGGATACAATTCTCATTATAATCATTTTTCAACAGAGCAGGGGAGGTGTCCCCGAAGTCCCCACAGCTCATGGTTTTGGGGATTGGGAAAGAAGATGATACATCTTTTAAGGTACTTTGCATATCTATGGCAAGTTGGTAACTAGATTATAGCTGTGCTGCAGCCCAGTGCAAAAGGGTGGATGATAGCCTTGGAATATTTTTCATAACAATGATGTGGTGCTCTGGATCAGCATTTAAAATATGGGCAGGCAGCCATAAAAGGGAGAAGCCTTGGAGTCTGAAAGGGTGTAGACAGGTGTCGGGTAGGAGGTCTGGTGTGTAGGGAGACAGCCAGATGTAGCAGCTAGGCAGCTTTGTAGGAGAGCTGGTCCACAGTGAGAAGGAAGAAGCAGCTATGCAGTTTGTGGCCAGGATTCAGTCATGCAGCCTAGGCTTGTAGGAAAGCAGGCATGCTGCTGCTTTGACTGTTCCTAATCCAGCTGACTCCAAAGCCACCAAGGACTCTGTCTTGTAGTCCTGGGTTCTCTCTGGACCCTTGGAACTCAGGACATGTGTAAAGGAGAACTTAGTAGGACTTGTGCCTTTCCTGGACTTCACCATGACCCAGCATAACATGGCACATGCTTTTCTGGACTATGATACAGGGGCTGATGACAACATACCCCTGATCCTGAAGGAGAGAGCTGACAGGTAAGGAAAGGGGAAATAATGGGCTTGGTTTTGGCTTATGGCATTTTGGGGAGCAAGGGAAGTGCTGGGTCTCAGGGGAAAACAGACTCCAAGCTGAAGTGTTCCCAGTGCCCCCAAAGTTGGAATACTGTAAATAAAGACCTGTTTTCCTCAACACTAACTGTTGGGTCATACACCAAGGCACCACATGAATGAGCTCCACTTCACTCAGTAAGAATTTGAAAGACTGATTTTTTTTATCCATACACTATAGACTCACTGCCAGATTTGTAGTAGAAGTGGAAAAAGAGTTTGATTAAGAATAGGTGAAACAATTTACTGTAGTCTCATTAATATCCAAATCTCCACTTCCTTCCTTGCATGTATAAAACATGCTAGAAGTCAACTTCAAGTACTGCAGTCCTGATAAGTGTTGTAAAGCAGGTTGGACTAAAGGCAATTCACACAGAATGGGCCTGTCCAGCTCTTTAACATTATATACTAGTCTCACTGGACCCTGGCTGGTTTAGCTCAGTGGATTGAGCGTCGGTCTGCGAGCTAAGTGTCGCTGGTTCGATCTTCCAGTCAGGGTACATCAGAGAAGGAAAACTCTGACTCCAAAAAACCTCCGCTGCCTTGCGGCATACCTCTTCAGGGGAAAGGCTAAGGGAGTAAACCCCGACAGAAAATCCGGAGCCGGAGTCCCTAAGGCGGTTTGACGTTGTAGTCAACACCGGCAACTCCTGCGGCGCACCTGAAGCCAAGCTGTATTGACTTCCGTCTTTCCCTTGGACCCTTCAGCTGCGAAGAGAGGGGGGGTCTGCTGCATGGGCAACAGCAGACCCTCCATATCACCCTGCCCAGGCTCTGTAGCTTCAGCGTCATCGCAAGATGTCGATTCAACACGGGAGGAGACAGATACCATGTCACTCCCGAGTCGGACTGCACAGCCATTCTCGGCGATGCAGATAGACTCTTAAGAAGCTACACCATCGTCTCTCGAGACGGACGGCTGCCGACGACTAGTCTCACTGCTCCAGTGAGCATCAGGAGGCACTGAGAAGGAAGTGACAGAAGATGGGGTAACTGAGGCAGCACCTGAGGAGTGTGTCTGGAAAGGGGTAGTTTAGGGCAATATAACAAAATTTTTAAGTGCTGTCCTGACCCAGTTTTGAAACCATGCCTATAGGCTAGTCAGTTCCGCTTTTGAATAGATAATTAATTCCACATTCCAAGCACCTCCTTACAGGCTCTCTCTCAGGTCTTTTAACCACCCACCCTAATTGCCCCATGGCCAGAAACCAAAAAACCAGGGGCAACTCCTATACTCTAGAGTCTGCAGAAATCATTCAAACTGGCCCATTCTATACTTGCTAATCTGTGTCTCTGCATCCTTGCCAATAACAAGAACAAACTAAAAAAAAACACCTCACAAAACAGGCACTTGGCCAGAGTTGCTTTTCTCCCTCCGTCTCTTGACCAGACCTAGTGCCTCCCATGCTGTGTTCTTTCCAGAAAACTATGACTACGACAACACCGTAAATCTCCTGATTCCTCTCTCTTGATCTTCATCTGGCCTCATCACACCTTACCCAAGGTATTATGATTGACAGGCAGACATCTTTTTCCTAGGCAGCAGCAGCCCAAAGAATTAGAGTATCTCCAACAGGATGTTCCCTCCTTGGTACCCACTAGGCTGGGTCCAGGGTGATTTGGCCTTTGGGAGTTAGTGAACTGCTTGCTTTCTAAAAAAAAAAAAAAAAAAAAGGCATCATTGCTTTCTCTGCTCTAGTATAATAGTTGTTGTCTGTTTCATTCATCTCTTTCAAATTGTCATTTAAATCTTGAGCTATAATATCACATTTCAAATGTCAGAGGTCTTCCTCCCTGAGGCAAACCTCCAGGGGTGGGAGAAGCACTGGGCTTGCAGTGAGAAACCTGAGCTTGCATCCTGCAGCCTCCACTCAGGAACTAGGGAATTTGGTCCAGCTCACTGCCAAGACCTAAGGTTCCACTTCCTAAGTTCTGAAATGAAAACAATAATGCTGCCACACAGAGCCATAATGAGAATGAAAAGAGAGATTATACCAGCCCTCCTGCAACAACACTAGCTCTGAACTAACCTGGTACAGGACCTTTCCTGCATGGTGGTGAGACTCCCACAGTCTCTACAACAGTGGTGTGTAACTCTACTTGTCACATCTCATCTAGAGGATGAAATGCTCCTCATTGGCATATGGATGGGATGCCCTTAGAAGCTTGGAACTGCCACTGGATGAAAAGTTATTCCCAAATAACTTCAGTGATGCTTACTGGTCGAACAGTGCACAAATGTTTTCCCTTTCTAAACCTAGAATTTGCCTTCATATCGATTTCTTCCCATAATTCATCCTTCTATGTCTTGCTTTGTGTGTTCTTTTTTTTAATTGTTTTTCTGTTACAGTTGTCCCATTTTATTCCCCTTCGCTCTCCCCTGCCCTGCCCACCTTCCTTCTCTCTCACAGTCAATCCCTATCCTGTTGTCCACATCCATGGGTCATTTATACTAGTTCCTTGACTAGAGCCTTCCTCTTCTATCCCCCCTTCTCACCCTCCCCTCTACTCTCTGGTGTGTGTACTTCTAATGTAAAGGTATTTGTCAGCTTTTTCCCAAAAAAGTGTAGCTGCTTAAGACCAAGTGTCTATAATTTAATCTGATTACAAAATCCCTCAAGGAAAAATAATGATGAAAAGCCTTTTGGTAAGAAATATATTGTGGAAAAATGATTTTGTTACTTATGTAGTCAGGTTTCCCTCTAAAAGCTAAGTATACGCCCAGAAACTTAAATATTCTAAGATGTGGTTTTTCTTTGAAAATCACTGAGCTGTGTTAAGATTTGGGGTTTGGTTAACTGTGAGGTTCTCTTTTTGATGATGTAAAGCATATCAAACTTTTATTACTCTAAGAAAGAAGAGCTGCCTCTAACAGGGAAGTCAGTGATCTGTATAGAATGATGATCCTTTTACTTGAGACAACTAATTTTTTGATAAATAAAAGATATTTTTCAACAGGAAAAGTGCTGCTCCAAATTTGATAAGTGCTATTCAAAATTATGCCTCTATTCTTAAATAAGGAAGTTAATCACAATGAATTTATAGCATCAAAAGTAATTTAAGAATCAGTGTACAAACTGTATTGAGTCTTGACTTAGTGAGAAAACAATTTGTTTTTAACTCACCTTTATTTGCTTGGAAAAGAGTGACAATGTTTTACTTTAACTAAGGCCAGTATTCCTGGAAAGCAGTTGAGAAATTCCTCCACACTTTTGTGTTTTAAGATATAAATAATCACAAGGGAAAGCAGGACTTCTGGCCAAGATGGAGGCCTAGACTGACGTGCTCCATCTCCCTCCACAACTAAGAAGGAATACAACTACCGCAAAACCAGAAATAACCAGAAGTTCCAGAAAATAAAGCTACATGGGAGTCTAACGTATGAAGTTACAAACAAGTGGTGCTCTTCCAGATCGGTAGGAGGGGCGAAGCTGGGGCAGAGAGGACAAGCTGTGCTGGCGGCGGCAGGACAGCAGTAAGCACAGGTACCCATATTTAAGGGGAGGTGAGAAGCGCCTGGGTAGCACCCCCAACTGCAGACCAAACCCATCAGCTAACGATTCCAATGCTGGGGAACGCAGACCCACATTGCCTCGGATTATGAGGGCCAGAGGGCATGGAGACGGAGGAGGAGGCTCCCAATCTCTCAGTGGAGAGTGAATGGCAGGAATCCATCTTGGACCACCACCCCCACACAAAATGCCTCCGTGTGGTGAGAAGGATTGCCCGGTAGTGAAGAGTGCATGGGGCTCCGCCCCTATAGTGTAAGAGGTATGAGAGCCCAGCCCAGGAAGCAAAGGTAAACACAAAACTGCCAGGATGGCACAGATCGTGATAGAGATCTTAGTGATGCAGCTGACCAGTCAGCAAATATCTAATCTAACAAAGCAGCAGATAGGAAATCTTTCTGAGACACAGATCAGGGCTTTGGTTATACAAATGCTTACAGACCTAACAACAGATCTTAAACAAGACAGGGAAGGAATGAAAGCTGATCCTGCTGAAATGAATGAAAACGCATACAAAACTAGTGGTGAGGGAAAGAAAACCAGGCATCAAATCAACAAATCAAAACATAGGGAAGGAAAAAACAGTCAACCAGTGAAGAAAGAGGAAACAAAAAGTGAGGAAAATGAGGAGAGGCTCAGAAACCTCTGGGACAACTATAAGCAAGCCAACATCCAAATCATAGGGTTGTCAGCAGGTGAAGAAGAAGAACTAGAAATTGAAAAAGTATGTGAAAAAATAATGAAGCAGAACTTCCCTAACTTGGGGAAAGAAATAGATTTATAGGCCCAGGAAGCATAGAGAGCTCCAAAAAAATGGACCCAGGGAGAACCACACCAAGACAGTTTATAATCAAAATGTCAAAAGTTAAGGATAAAGAGAAAATCTTAAAAGCAGCAAGAGACAAGAAGAGAATTACATACAAAGGGATCCCAATAAGACTATCAGCTGATTTCTCAAAAGAAACTCTGCAGGCAAGAAGGGACTGGCAAGAAATATTCAAAGTAATGAAAAGCAAAAACCTACAACCATGATTATTCTATCCAGTGAAGCTGTCATTCAGAATAGAAGGGCAGAGAAAGTGTTTCCAGGACAAAATAAAGCTGAAGGAGTTCATCAGATCCAAACCACTGTTATACGAAATGTTAAAGGGACTTTTTTAAGCAAAAGAGGATCAAAACTATGAACATTAAAATGAAAACTGTATCACAACAGCCAATAACAGAAGCTAGAGAACCAAAACAAAGGCAAACTAAGTAAACAACAAAAGTGGAAAAAGAATTATAGGTATGGGAGCATTTGGGGGGACAGATCATCAGGGAGGCAGAAGAGGGGAAAGGGAAGAAGATGGTACAAGAATTAAGAAGCATAGTAAGAGGGAGTGGAGTAGATAAGAAGATGCTGAGAAGAACTATATGCACAACCAATGGGCATGGACTAAGGGAGGGGGACAACTGGAGGGAGGGGGGTCACTGGATGGAGGGAAACAAAGAGAGAATAAGTTAGGACAACTGTAACAGCATAATTAATATAACATATTTTTTAAAAAAAGAAATGAATAATCACAGAGAATCTCCTTCTCTTTCATACGCTGAGCTAAGATCCACCTTTTTATTTTCTCATTGACTCAGATAAGACCCAGCTCCTCTTCCTCATGACTCCCAAAGACTGACTGATTCCCTTGTCTACCTGCCTCTGCAGATGAACACACCCTTTTTATTTTCTTTTAGTTGTTCCTCTTTAGTAAACCCTTTTGCACTAGCCTAAATAAAATCATCCCCTCAATTGTCCAATGCATTTTTGTCTTTCTCAGCCTTTGCCTGAACCCCCATTTACTCCTCCCAGGTAATGAGGCTCTCAGGGGTCTTTGTGCTCCATTCCTGACTGGCGGTCCAATGACTCAAAAGTTGGGCTAGCTCCTAGTCCCATGTTCAGGATAACACAGTAAGGATTCACACCCACTGGGAAGAGAGCAGCTCTTTAATATGTTCAGATGAGCTTTATGATTTTATGTTTACTCTTGATTCAAAATTTCATTTTGAATTGAAATTGTGAACTCTCTCTCTCATATGTTTATATGTCTATAATTAAGAAAGTTCTTTACCTCTCATTGTAAAATTTTCCTACCTCCATATGGTATTTAAAAATTAGTTTACAAAATCTCTTAAATTATAGAAACTCTATTTTGATATTTTGATTGGGTTAGGGATAAGTAAGTGCTTACATAAATTAAATATTTCTAAAATTCTCAGATATATGAAAAATGGACTTCTAATACTTTCAATATGCTTTTTAAAAAAGTATTCTCTGACTTCTGGTTAAGATGGTGAAGTAGGTAGATGCTATGCTCTCCTTTTATAATCACATCAAAATTCCAACTAAGTTTTGGAACAACCACTTGAGACTCTGAAGACCAGCGGAACAGAACTTTTATAAATAAAGATATAAAGAAGAAGCCATGTTAAGCCTGTTAAAAGGGGTTGACACGTGAAGCAGGCTGGTCTCACAACCATGTGTGGCAGTTAAGGATCAGGAGGGATATCTCAACTGTGGAGGTGCCCCCTAGGGAGTAAAGGGTCCCAGCCCTACAATGGGCTCCGCTTCCCAGAGTGCCAATGCTGGAAGAGGAGTCTCCAAAACAGCTGGCTGTGAAAATCAGCAGAGACTCAGTCCTGGTGAGAAGGTGGGCTGCTAGAAACCCAGGTATCCTCTTAAAGGGCCAGAGCACAGACTCACACTCAAAAACACTTGTGCTAAGTTCAAGAAAAGGGACATTTGCTCAGAAAGTGCCAGGGACATGTGGGAAAAACTGAATTTGCTGGCTGCAGGGCAAGGGCTGGAGGGGCAGATCTATCGGAGACTAAACTGCCAGCAGGCGCCATTGCTCCTTTGTTGAGCACTCCTCTACATGGCCTGCAAATGCTGGCAGGTGCCAAAATTGGATCTCCATTAATCTGGCTAACACTGCTCTCACCCCACCCAATTTGTGGACAGGCCAAACCTCTTTTAGCAGCTGCTATTCATAAGAGCCAGCCTCTGCCAATGTGGCAGACTTTCCTAAAACCTGTCAAAGGCCCACAAACCCCAAACAAGCAGAAGCTAGCCTCAGGGTGCACTGTTCTTCTTCTGAAGTGGCCCTGTGTCGGCACTAGTGGTGGGCCTGGTTTACAGATTAATCGCTCCCAGGTGTCTCCAAGCCCAACACGGTCAGCTACCAACTACAGATCACTTTGTAGTTCTTACCAGGTGGTCCCTGGCTAAACACAGACAGCAGCTGACCTTGACTGCACTGGAGCCCCTCCCTAGAGACCCCAAAACCAACACACAGGTAACTAGCTTCAGGCCACACCAAGCACTGCTCTATTATCTCAAGATACCCAAAGGGTAGACTCAGAAGGCAATAGAGCCCCGCTAAAATGAATTCCACTCCATGGAGTCAGTCCCTTCACAACAACTTGTCACAGTCAGTCCTCACAGCCAGTATGCCAGTCAACCTGAGGGTCAATCGCACCCACTGACATGCCAACAGCAATCAAGGATCAACTACAAAGGAGACCACACACAGGTCACACAAGGGACACTCTTAGAGCACCTGGCTCGGATTAACAAGGAGCCTGCACTATTGGCCCCCAAAGGACACCTTGTACATGAGGCTACTCTGCCAAGACAGAGATGTAACAGATCTGTCTATTACCTAGAAACAAACACAATGATGCAACCAAAATGAAAAGACAATGAAAGATGTCCCAATGAAAGAACAGTATAAAACTCAAGAAGAAGAACTAAACAAAATGGAGTCAAGAAATCTACCAGATGCAGAGTTCAAATCAATGGTTATGAGGATGCTCAATTAACTTAGGGGAAGAATAGAAGACTCAGTGAGAACTTTGCAACAAAGATAGAAAATATAAAAAAGAATCACAACAGAAATGAAGAATACATTAGATGAAATGAATATCAGGTTAGATGAAGCAGAGGATCAAATGTAATTTGGAAAACAACATAGTGGAAAACACCCAATCAGAACGAAAAACAAAAAAACAAAAAAAAAACCCAGAATTTAAAAAATGATGATAGTTAAGGGACATCTGGAACGACATCAAACATAACAATATTTGCATCATAGGTGTACCAGAAGGAGAAGAGAGTAGCAAGGGATTTAAAACTTATTTGAAGAAATAATGACAGGAAACTTCCCTAACATGGCAGAAAAAATAGACAAACAAGTCCAGGAAACACAGAAAGTCTCAAACAGGATGAATCCAAAGAGGCTCACATGAAGACACATATAATAAAAATGCCAAACTTTAAAGATAAGGAGAGAATCCTAAAAGCAGCAAGAAGAAACACAGTTGGTTTCCTATGTGGGAGTTTTCATAAGACTGCAATTTCTCAAAAGAAACTTTGCAGGCCATAGGGATTGGCATAAGATATTTAAAGTGATGAAAAATAAGGACCTACAATCAAGATTACTCTGCTTAACAAGAGTATAAATTTGAATTAAAGGACAGTTAAATAGCTTCATAGACAAGACAATTGAAAGAAGTTTGTTACCACAAAAACAATGTTACAAGAAATATTAAAGAGACTTATTTAAGAAGAAGAAAATATTTTTAAATATGAATAAGAAAATATTACAAGAAAAATTCTCACTGACAAAGGAAACACATAAAAGCAGTGGATAAACAAGCATTAAAGCTATACAAAGGTTAAAGGTAAATATAGAAATATCATGTATAATTACAACAGTAAATTAAGAGATCCACGCAAACACAAAAGAAGTAAAAATAATGGCAAAAACATAAACATGGAGGCATGTAGGGGGTAAGTACAAACGGTGGTGATCCTAGAACTTCTTTGAACTTAAGCAACTATCAACTTAAAATAGACTGCCATAAATATAGCTTGGTACATATGAAGCACATCAAAAACAAACAAAAAATCTACAAGAGATATACAAGAAATAAATAAAGAGAAATAACTCTAATACAACACCACAGAAAGTCATTAACATACAAGAAGAGAGCAAGAGTATAAGAAAAGAACAGAGAACTATAAAAACCATCAGAAAACAATTAATAAAATAGTAATAGCTACTTGTTTATCAATAATTACTTTATTTATTTATTTCTTTTTAATGTTTTTTATTGATTATATTGTTACAACAGTTCCAATTTTCTCCCCCTTGCTCCCCTCCACCCAGCACCACCCGCCCCCAGCAATCCCCCCCAAGTCCATACCCCTGGTTCGTAAAAATTAACTATCCCCCCACTCTCAAATATTAGGACCCTTTGTAATCTTGTAAAGGACAATGGGCGAAGGTCTCAAGCTCCTCTAGCTGCTTCAAGCTGGACATGGTCGTCGTCCGACCTACCCTTGGGTCCAGAAAATCCTAATAAGAGTGGGGGTGTGGAGGGGAGGGTGGCCTTCCCACATGGGGAAGCATCGTGCAGACTCCAGGTCAGATGGCTGTCTCCGGTCAATGGCGTACTTGGTTTAACAGGCTGGTGTCCTTGTTGTGTTCTGGGGGCAACAGATTTGGCGAAAAGGGTTAAAAGACATCATTCAATCCATAACTACTAGAAGACAAAAGGCAGGGATTAATTTTTCAATGTTCCATATTAGGAAAAAAAAAAAAAGGGCTTCTTTGTAAGAAGGTGTGCTAGGCACATCTCACCTGTCCAAAACCCTTTTTCCCATTATACTTAGTTTGGGCTGAGGTAAATAGTTTAGGTTTTCCCCCTCTCAGACCTCTGGGCCTTTTCTGTCCAAGCCATTAGGATAGAAAAGAGAAACCCGTTTTAAAGTGAAGCCCACAGACCACCCCATTCTTCACCAACCCAGCCATTTAGTTCAGCCAAACCGTTGAGTCTCAGGAGGCAGCGCTGCAGAGAGGATTAAGTGAGGCTTATGCGTATAGATAATCACTCAGGTAATGCGATCATAGGCTTATGTCCTTTGAAAACAAAAAACACGTGTTAATTTATGTAACATAACCCACAAACAAGTCTCTAAATCTGTAAGACTGTCTTATTGGGAAGACATCTAGTTGCAGGGCACTTGAAATTCTATTTGCCTGAAACTTGAATATCTTTGATGATATCACAGACATGGTTTAATTTTCAAGTGAAACCATATTTTAAATGAGAAGAAACTTTTAAGACGGTTAGTTGCCCTGTTTTATACTCTACTACTGATCATTGTGATTTTCCTTGAATAATTTTTCTCCCTAAGGTTACCCTCCTTGTCTTTAAAGGGACTACATTAAGTCCATTTTTAATTTATCCTGTTCGTTTGCATAAACATAACAAGAGCAGAAAACGATCACTTATGATCTTTAGTTCTGCTTTGCTGGAACTTACCCAAGGAATATTTGGGGTGACCTTCAGTCTGTTCTTCAGGGCACAGAAGCTGAGCCACATATCTGGCATTCATCCTTGCCTGTATACACCTGTTTTTTCCAAGTCTTTCTGGTTTTTCCTTGTGCCTTAAGGTCCCTTCTAGCCATCTTTCAGGAAAACAACCTTCGTTCCTTCCCTGGAAAGATTGCTGTGGACCGCACAACCAACCATGGTACCAGGCCTTTTATCTCACGGGCTTTTATTACCTTTGAAAGTCATTCCCAGTTCCTCAGGGCTTTTTGGTAACAATCTGAGCCCAAGTATGTTTCCTTTAGGCTTGACATTCCAGTCAAAGACTTGGTCAAAAAAAAAAAAAGGAACCTCTGTTGACAACTGGTCTTATTAGTTCTATGCAAAGAAACTTATGTCATTACTTACTTGTTTAGAATGCCAAACTCTGGAGGGATCAAATAGGGAGAAAAATATATAACGTGAAGGAAAATCTTTGTCCTAATATTCACTGAACTGGCATTTCCATTCTTCATATTTTCATTTTTTCCCCCACTAAAAAAATTTTTTGTTAGTTTTTCCATTACAGTTGTCTCACTTTTTTAGCCCTCCTGTTTCCCTGCACCCTGTCCCTCCCTTACCCCACATTTAGTCCCCACTCAGTTGCCCCTGTCTGTGGGTCATTCATATATATATATATATTTTTTTTTACTTGACCCTTCCCCTTACACCTTTCTTTTCCTCCCCCCCCCGCCCCCCTTGTTACTGTTAGTCTACTTCTAGTTTACATACCTCTGGTTCAATGTTGCTCATTTGTTTGTGTTGTTCATTAGTTTCCTGTAATAGGTGACAGCATAAGGTATTTTTCTTTTGTGCCTGGCTTATTTCACTAAGCATAATTTTCTCTAGTTCCATCCATGTTGTTGCAAATGGTAGAAGTTCCTTCTTTCTTTCTGCTACATAGAATTCCATTGTGTAAATGTACCATAGTTTTTTGATCCACTCATCTACAGATGGGCATTTAGGTTGTTTCCAGCACTTGGCTATTGTAAATAGTGCTTCTATGAACATTGGAGTGCATATGTTCTTTTGAATTGGTGTTTTGGGATTTTTTGGATATAATCCTAGCAATGGAATTGCTGGTTCAAAAGGCAGTTCCATTTTTAGTTTTTTAAGGAAATTCCAAACTGTTTTCCACAGTGGCTGCACCAATCTGCATTCCCACCAGCAATGCACCAGGGTTCCCGTTTCTCCGCATCCTCTCCAGCACAAGTTGTTTGTTGATTTGTTGATGATTGCCATTCTGACTGGTGTGAGGTGGTATCTCATTGTGGTTTTAATTTGCATCTCTCTGATGGCTAGTGATGTTGAGCTTACTTTCATATGTCTATGGGCCCTCTGTATGTCTTCTTTGGAGAAGTGTTTGTTCAGGTCCTTTGCCCATTTTTTAATTGGGTTGTCTGTCTTCTTGGTGTTGAGTCGTATGAGTTCTTTATATATTTTGGAGATCAATCCCTTGTCTGAGATGTCATTGGCGAATATATTTTCCCATATGGTTGGTTTCCTTTGCATCTTGCTGATGTTTTCTTTAGCTGAGCAGAAACTTTTTAGTTTGATGTGGTCCCATTTGTTTATTCTTTCCTTTATTTCCCTTGCCTTAGGAGATATATCAGTGAAAATGTTGCTACGTGGGATATCTGAAATTTTCCTGCCTATTTTTTCCTCTAGGACTTTTATGGTATCACGGCTTACATTTAAGTCTTTGATCCATTTTGAGTTTATTCTGGTGTATGGTGTCAGCTGGTGGTCTAGTTTCATTTTTTTGCATGTCCCTGTCCAGTTCTCCCAACACCATTCGTTGAAGAGGCTCTTTTCACTCCATTTGATGTTCTTTCCCCCTTTGTCAAATATTAGTTGACCATATGAACCTGGGCTTATTTCTGGGCTCTCTATTCTGTTCCATTGATCTGTATGTCTGTTTTTATGCCAGTACCAGACTGTTTTGATTACCGTTGCCTTGTAGTATAGTTTGATATCAGGTATTGTGATTCCTCCTACTGTGTTCTGCCTCAAAATTGCTGTGGCTATTCGGGCTCTTTTTTGGTTCCATATAAATTTTTGAAGTATTTGTTCTAGGTCTGTGAAATATGTTGCTGGTATTTTAATAGGGATTGCATTGAATCTATAAATTGCTTTGGGTAGTATGGACATTTTAATGATGTTGATTCTTCCCATCCATGAGCATGGTATACGCTTCCATTTATTTGTATCTTCTTTAATTTCTTTCTTCAGTGTTATGTAGTTTTCTGTGTACAGGTCTTTTAGCTCTTTGGTTAAGTTTATTCCTAGGTATTTTATTTTTCTTGTTGCTATGGTAAATGGGATTTTTCTTTCAGTTTCTATTTCTGAGTTTTTATTGTTGGTGTATAAAAATGCCTTCGATTTCTTGATATTGACTTTGTATCCTGCTATTTTGCCGAATTCACTTATTAGATTGAGTAGTTTTTTTGTGGAGTCTAAAGGATTTTCTATGTACACTATCATGTCATCTGCAAATAATGACAGTTTTACTTCCTCTTTTCCAATTTGGATGCCTTTTATTTCTCTTTCTTGTCTGATTGCGGTGGCTAGAACTTCCAAGACTATGTTGAATAGGAGTGGAGAGAGCGGACATCCTTGTCTTGTTCCTGATCTCAGGGGGAATGCTCTCAGTTTTTGCCCATTGAGTATGATGTTGGCTTCAGGTATCTCATATATGGCCTTTATTATGTTGAGGTATGCTCCCTCTATTCCCATTTTGCTGAGAGTTTTTATCATAAATGGGTGTTGTACTTTATCAAATGCTTTTTCCACATCTATTGATATGATCATGTGGTTTTTGTCTTTCATTTTGTTTATGTGGTGTATCACGTTTATTGATTTGCGAATATTAAACCATCCTTGCATCCCTGGGATGAATCCTACTTGATCGTGGTGTATGATCTTTCTAATGTGTTGCTGGATCCGGTTTGCCAATATTTTCTTTAGGATTTTAGCATCTATGTTCATCAGCGATATTGGTCTGTAGTTTTCTTTCTTTGTTGTGTCTTGACCTGGTTTTGGAATTAGGGTTATACTGGCTTCATAGAACGAGTTTGGGAGTCTTCCCCCTTCTTGTATCTTTTGGAATAGTCTGAGGAGGATAGGAGTTAGTTCTTTCCTAAATGTTTTGTAGAATTCACTTGTGAAGCCATCCGGTCCTGGGCTTTTGTGTGCTGGGAGTTTT
The DNA here is from genome assembly GCF_987537825.1 of Furipterus horrens. Classification (NCBI taxonomy): domain Eukaryota; kingdom Metazoa; phylum Chordata; class Mammalia; order Chiroptera; family Furipteridae; genus Furipterus; species Furipterus horrens. The sequence goes on from NW_028327177.1 coordinate 55,515,013, forward strand.
TTGATTACTGCTTCAATTTCACTAGCTGTTATTGGTCTATTCAGACTTTCTGCTTCTTCTTGATTCAGTTTGGGCAGACTGTAGTTTTCCAGGAATCTATCCATTTCCTCTAGGTTGTCAAATTTCTTGCCATACAGTTGTTCGTAATAATTTCTTATAATTCTTTGTATTTCTGTGGTATCAGTTGTGATTTCTCCTCTTTCATTTCTGATTTTATTTATTTGGGTCATCTCTCTTTTTTTCTTGATGAGCCTGGCTAAAGGCTTGTCAATTTTGTTTATCTTTTCAAAGAACCAGCTCCTACTTTTGTTGATCTTTTGAATTGTTACTTTAGACTCTATGTCATTTAATTCTGCTCTGATCTTGATGATTTCCTTCCTTCTACTTGATCTAGGTTTTGCTTGTTGTTCTTCCTCTAGTTCTTGTAGCTGTAGGGTTAAATTTTTTATTAGAGATTCTTCTAGCTTTTTTAGGTAGGCTTGTATTGCTATGAACTTTCCTCTTAAGACTGCTTTCTCTGTATCCCATAGGTTTTGGGCTGTTGTGTGTTCATTATCATTGGTTTCCAGGAACTTTTTGATTTCTTCCTTGATGTCATTGTTAACCCATTCATTATTTAATAGCATGTTATTCATTCTCCATGAGTTTGAATGTTTTTGAGTTTTTTCCTTGAGGTTGATTTCCAATTTTAAGGCATTGTGATCTGAGAAGATGCTTGATATAATTTCAATTTTCTTGAATTTATTGAGGCTTGTTTTGTGTCCTACCATGTGGTCTATCTTTGAAAATGTTCCATGTGCACTTGAGAAATATGTATATTTTGCTTCTTTGGGGTGTAAACTTCTATATATATCGACTAAGTCCATTTGATCTAAAGTGTTGTTCAGTGCCTCAATATCTTTGATGTTTCTTTGCTTTGAAGATCTGTCCATTGTTGACAATGGGGTGTTAAAGTCCCCTACGATGAGTGTGTTGCTGTCTATATCTTTCTTGGAATCTTTCAAAATTTTCCTTACATATTTGGGTGCTCCTAAGTTGGGTGCATATATATCAATAATTACTTTAAATGTAAATGTATTAAATGCTCCAATCAAAAGACAAATGAGGTACATATGTATAGTGAAATATTACAAGGCATAAAAAAGAATTGAATCTTACCATTTGTAACAACATGGATGGTCCTAGAGGGTATTAGGTTAAGTGAAGTAAGTCAGACAAAGAAAGACAAATACCATATGATTTTACTTATAGGTGGAATATGAAAATAAAAAGAAATTAACAAAAAAACCAAACTCTTAGATACAGAGAACAAACTGCTGGTTGCCAGATCGAAGGGGATTTGGGGAGCTAGGTGGAAAAGGTGAAGGGATAATGAAGTACATGTTGGTAGTTACAACGTAGTCATGGGGATGTCAAGTATAGCATAGAGAATATAGTCAATTATACTGTAATAACTATGTATGGTGTTAGGTGGGTGCAAGACTTATAGGGGGATCACTTTATAAAGTTATAGAAATGTCTAACTGCTATGCTATACATGTGAAATCAATATAATAATGAATATCAACTAATTTAAAAAAAACATTTTAAAAATAAAAAAGTAAAATTCACTCTCATAGAAACTAATTCAAATGTATTACTAGCCAAGCTCACATAATTTAGGTAATTTTTGGCAGATAAGACTAATTTAATATTATTTATTTAATAGAAACTATCTCTTCAATGTCATATATAATACAAGCTTATGTTCTTCTTAAACCTATATAGGTTCATTAATAATATAAGCTAGCACTATTTCTACTAAATATTTAAGATAATGAAAAATGTGATTTGTGTGTATCATTATTGTGTTGAATCATTATTTTGACAAATTTTATTTCAACAGTAATTATGTTTTGTATATTTTGTAGCATGTTAGCTTGAAGACAGTTTCCAAAATCTTTAGGTAACTTACACCCGACTGATAACAAATTAACTAATGAATTTTTGTTAGATATCTACATCATTTCTAGGTAAAAGAATGCTGAAACATTAATTTTAAGTTTACATATTTTTGTCTCTAAATTTCATATGTACAGAGACATATATATATTTGGGTCTGTAAAATAAATGTGTTCATTTTTGCTACTTTGAGAAGTTGCACTGTAAGGAAGGAATATATGTGGTCATAGAAAGTTGTTAGATGTACAGTCATGAACTCTGCTAGTCTGTTGCAAAATATTGGAGTGTGGCAGACACTTGACTACTATCTACTTCCTAGCTTACTCTGTGAAAGAGAAGTTACCTTGGTTAAAAGTTATAATCAGCATACATAAATGAGTCTTGACTAGAAGCAGTAAGGTAGAGAGGAACAACTTTGAGTGCAAGGTTTGTAGATTTTTTTTAGAGAAAAAGAAGGTGGTTTTGTCCTAAAGTAAAATGATTGGTTGTTCCAGAATGAGGAAGAATAAAAGGAAGAATGAAACCTAAATGGATATAGAAAGTTATAGACGGTGCTCAGAGAGAGTTTTATTTACAGTGGTCAAAGCTTGTAAAGTTTTAATAGGTTTACTTAGAAGATTTTCAAAGAGCTTCGTTTACATTTATCTTGGGCTGTTGGTGTGTTCTCACTAAGTTTGTAAAGAGGTTGTCCTTCACTTCTGAGTAATTTGCTTAGAAGGCAAAGATTCTGTGACAACAGAATTTCATTTGCTTTTATGTTGACTTCATCATGTCCTTAATTATTTATTAAAATAAGTATTTTTCACTTTTGAAAGAGCTAAGGTTCTTTACAGTCATATTAGCCCTTAAGTTTTCTTCTAAAAACTTTTATCGTCACTTTGGTTGAGTACATAACCAAGAATTTTTTCTCAGTAATCCATGATTATATCCCAGGGGTCCAAATCTTGTTACAGCTTTTGATATTTTGCCATCCCAAAATCAAAACTTAAATTATGTCTTTTGTACCTAAAACTGTCTATGAGATTTCCCAGAAGGCCTTTAGAAAATTACAAAAGATTTATTATTTCATCTTATCACTATTGAGTTGTATAGGAAATGTTATCAAATTGGAAGAGATGCTTCACCTTCCCTAGGTTAAATTTGTGTGGGCAGAATGGTTTTAGCATAAATAATGCAGAGATTGTACAACCCTACAGGAAGTCCCTAGAGATTTGTCACTGTCCTCGCTGTCCATATGTTCTTATTCAGAGTCCTGATGCTACTTTGCTAATGTCATACAACAACAGGTTAGTGTTATCAGCCATAATTTCAGGCATTTTTTAAATGTCCATTTGATCAAAACTTTACTTCTTTAACTTAAACCTGTTATCTTCTTAGCCAGTGGTTTTCAAATGGATATTCACATCACTTACCTATCGTCGTCGGCAGCCGTCCGTCTCGAGAGACGATGGTGTAGTTTATTAAGAGTCTATCTGCACTGCCGAGAATGGTTGTGCAGTCCGACTCGGGAGTGACACGGTATCTGTCTCCTCCCGTGTTGAATCAACATCTTGCGATGACGCTGGAGTGTCCTCTCCAGTGAAGCTGAAGCTACAGAGCCTGGGCAGGGTGATATGGAGGGTCTGCTGTTGCCCATGCAGCAGACCCCCCCTCTCTTCGCAGCTGAAGGGTCCAAGGGAAAGACGGAGTCAATACAGCTTGGTTTCAGGTGCGCCGCAGGAGTTGCCGGTGTTGACTACAACATCAAACCGCCTTAGGGACTCCGGCTCCGGATTTTCTGTCGGGGTTTACTCCCTTAGCCTTTCCCCTGAAGAGGTATGCCGCAAGGCAGTGGAGGTTTTTTGGAGTCAGAGTTTTCCTTCTCTGATGTGCCCTGACTGGAAGATCGAACCAGCGACACTTAGCTCGCAGGCCGACACTCAATCCACTGAGCCAAACCAGCCAGGCAACACTTACCTATAAGTTTTTATTAATGTACAAATGTCCAGGACCCACTCTAGCCTTCCTCACTCTCTTTACTTGATGTGCCTGATTATATATATATATATATATATATATCACACACACACATATATTAACCTTCATCTGTCTACTCAGTATCCATGGTTTTAGTTTGCAATTTGTGGCTTTCAGAGTCAAAGAAATACATTAGTTTCACTTGCATTTGATATTTAGATTATATTCTTATTAAAATTTTTAATTTTTAAATCATATTTCTTCCATTACCACTTATCCCATCAGCTCTTAATTTCACACCTCCATTTCAGACCTTCTTTGGAAGGCTTCTTACTTGTAAAACTGTAAGACACTCATTTGACTTTTACTGGGGGGTCCTCTGCCCTCAGTGTTTAATCCTGCCTACATTTTGATGCAAAATAGTCAGGTCAGCATTCCCTGGAAGGTGAGGACAAGTTAGGGAGACTGGCCAGTGCAGCTCTTCAGTAGGATTGCATGAGGGGTAGATTTCAGACATCTTGCTGCCACTCATCTGCTTTCCTTTCTTCTCGGAGTAACAATAGCACAAGTTAGACATTATTTTAGATTTCCCTTTTGTATTTAAGAAGACCATCTTCATCCTGTGTGTTGTCTTCCAGGCAGTCAGTCAAGCACCAGTTTCCACCAGGGCCCAGACCAGGAAAAGATCCCAAGAAAAGGACCTTTTATTCCTGTCAACACTCAAACCCAACTTAGACATCTGTGACTGTCTTCAAACACAGTGCAATGGTGTTTTATATGGTAATAAATAAGAAAGAATGAATTAAAACAAACACAGTATATCAAATTTATGTAACTCAACAAATAAATACTATTTTAATTGCTACCAGATCCCGGTAGGTTCAACAACCATCAATTAAACAAAGAATCCCTAAGATTTAGGACAGAACCTGGGTTTGCTAGTGAAACTATTTGTTTAGTGCATAAATATTACTCTTAAAACTATAATACAAAGCATAAAAGGAGACCTAAGAATCACTCCATGAAGCACAATTAACTAACTGAATGCTGTAGGGGGTATATGTATTATGCCTTTTTGATAGAGAAGTATAAATACTTTCTCATTTTTCAGACTTATCTTCTGTTTTACTTAATATTTTATTCCTGACATTCTTACTCTTAATGTTGAAAATATTTATTTCCTTGTTGAAATATTTCCTATTTTTATTTCATTTTCTTATATTACATAATCCCCACATTTAAAAAACAAACAGAAAGTATGAAGAAGGATGTGAGGCATCCTGGCAGAGTCCTGGGCCAGACACAAAGACACAAAGGGGTCTGAGCAAATGGCTAACCAGTAGGGTAGAGGGCTTAGCTATGTAGAGGAAGATTAAGTAAATAAAAAACATATTGAAGCTAAGGGAGCCAGGTTTTCCACTGTTAGGCAAATAGTGAAAAATACAGAAAAAAGAAAGGTTAGAATGAATGCAGACTATTGGTCTGAAATGTGAGATATCAGTGATTTTTATGGTGTTTAATATAAATTTATAAATATAAAGGTATACATGTAAATTTGTACGTATGTATTTGTGTGTAGAAATATAGATAGGTAAATAACATATCTCCTAACACTGTCCACAAAAAGAGCCTAGAAATACACCTAAACTCTGAAACCTTGGCTTCCAAATATAATTCTTCAGTAAAAGAAACCAGAGTTTAGTTTTGTTTTGTTTTTTAGTTTGTCTTTGGGTTTTTTTTTAATGGCTGATTCAGGCAGAAGCAGGGAAAGTACAAGATGAACCTAAAACATCTTGTTATGCAGGAAGTAAGAATGTGCTCAAGGAATAATGGGGACAGGTCAAAAGAACACAGAAACCACATTCTAGGGACTCTCAGTAGCCAAATAAAGTACAATTTGAACATCAAAACAAATAGTGAAAGCAATGAATTATTATAGCTCATTGACTAAAACAGGATTCCATGAGATATCATTTTATTAATAAAAATATATTCATTCATACATACATAAAAGAGAAAGTTCTTTCTTAGAGTGAAATGCCAACTAATAAAAGCAGAAAGCATTATAAAAATCACTTTTTTGGCAGTAATCTATTCTCCTGGCAAGGAATATCAATCGGTAAGAAATGACACTTAAATAGCTCCAAAGTTATCTTCACACAAAATATTTAATTGATTACAAAAAGAACCAAAGGTAGCTTTCTAATGCGGAAACCTAGTATATAGTATGATAATCATGACATTAAATTTAAAGTCACAAGTCATGAGAAAAATCAACATCAATTTGCCAACTGGTAAGATGCAATGAAATAGCATGGGGAACACTTTGTAAAGTTTATGATTATCTAGACACTATGCTGTTCACCTGATACCAATACAAAATAATATTGAATATAAACCATACTTGAAAAAACACAATAAGAAGACAAGATAATTTCCTTAATATTCTTGTCAAAATATGTATAAATAGGGTCTAATCATGAGGAAACTTTGGATCATACCAAGTAAAAGAATATTCTACAAAATTATTAATTATTATTATTTTTAAACATTAAGATCATGAAGTCAAGGAAACAGAAACTGTTTCAGATCAAAGAAGGCTAAAGAGATATGACAAGAGGGTATAATATGTGATTCTGAATTAAATCCTTTTCCTATAAAGTTTATTATTATGACAACTGAAGAAATTTGAATAGAGTTTTGGTACTTTTTTGCAACTTTTCTATAAGTTCATTATTATTTCTAAATTATAAAATTCATTTTCAAAAAATCTTTGTCTCTTCTCATTTTTGCCTGTGACTGATAACATTTTTTTAATTTAAATACATAAATATTATGTCACAAATGTATTTCAGTTTGCATATGAGATCGATAGACAGATAGATGATGATTGATAGTTTCACAGACCATTAGATAGATAATATCTTAAATTTCAGTTAAGTATATATGTACATGACATCACAGAGACATATATGACAACCTTCAGGCATATCTTCTATCTAAGAATATCAAAAATCTTTGGACACAAATACAAACTTTTTCATACTTTACATCAATTTAATTTATATGTCCAATTTAGCATTTCAAACTTGTTGAGCATTAAATTAGAACTGTAAAAAATCTTGGGTTGAAAGTTTGGAAGATAGCAGAGGAGTGAGAGGAGGCTGCACTTGTTTGCTCCCGAGACCTGTCTGTGGTTTAGGCTAATTGTGGACAGAACATCTCAGTTAACATCTGGATAATGGCAGGAGTTGAGCCTTGGCACTGCTGGATCAGAGAAGACCATCTGGGAGCAACCTGTCTGGTGAGGATAGCGGAGGAGAAAGGGACAAGATGAGATTTCTGGCTGGCTTGGCTCCCCAAGATGCAGCTGGCAGTGTGCAAAGATTTTTTTAGTGACCCCGGGTTCCCCCTGAGAGGAGTCAGGAGGAGAGCGAGGCTCTGCCAGCTTGCAGAGCCAGGAGTAGGCCAGATGGCAACTGACTCTGAGAGGCAAGGAACAGTGTTCTTTAGTGTGTGTGTGTGTGTGTGTCTGTGTGTGTGTGTGTGAATGTGTTTTTCTTTTTCTCTTTTGATTGTTTTTTGCGGAAAGAGAAAGAGAGGCTAGGGGTGGGGTGGGATTCTTGAGGAATTGAAGTGCAGAAACGCACTCACCTACTCCCCAACCCTACCCCTGGTTCCCGCGAACACGCACAAAAGTGCCCCAGTCTGTGTCCCGGTCTGCCTCCCCAGGCGCGCAACCAACCCACCTTCCAGAGTGCCCAGGCACCCCTGGCCTGCCCCAACAGGTGCACAACAAACCTGACTGCCAGTGCACCCAGGCACCCCCGGCGTGCACCAACAGGCATGCAACCAACCTGCCTCCTGGCATGCAGAAGCTCCCCCATCCACCGGAACAAGCACACAACCAGTCCGCCCACTGCTGGCCCAGTGCAGGTGCACAGAATAGCCTTTGACCCACCCGCCCCCGTGTGCAGCCAGTCAGCCTGCCCCTGGCCCATGCAAGAGAGTGCACTTGCCCGTGGCTGAGGCCAAAGGAGGGTGAAGTGAACTAGAGGCACTTTGTAAAAAGTTTTGGGCACTGACTCTGGAGAACTAGCTAGGAGAGAAGTGGACTAGATTGCAGTACAGAATCATCCCCAGTGCTATGGGAGAAATCACTTAAGCAGACTACTCCCCTCCAAGTGGTGTCAGCTAGAGACAGAAGCTCAACAACTGTATACAAGAAGGTCACACCACAAAGGCAGAAAATAAAAACAGATCCAAGAAGCAGAAACAAAAAAGACCAACCTCCCCAAATGAGGAAATAGAATAACACCCCACCAAACATGAACAACACTGCACCAAAAGGAAAAGAGGAATTCCCAGAGAGAGGGGTAGATGAAATAGAGGCAAGCAACCTATCACACATGAAATTCAAAACAATAGTAATGAGGAAGCTCTATAAACTCAACAAACTCAACAAAAACTACAAAGAACTCCAGGGGAACTATAATGAACCCAGAGAAACTACAAAGAACTCCAAGGAAGCTACAAGGAACTTACTGAGAACTACAGTAGCATAAAAAGGGACATAGAAACTTTCAGTAAGAACTAGAAAGAAAAGAATACAATTTCTGAACTGAAGAACACAGGGAAATCAATCAAAAGGAGGCTAAATGAAGCAGAAGATCAGATTAGTGAGTTAGAGAAAAATGTAAAAAAAAAAAATTCCCAGATAATGCAACAAAATGAAAAAAGACTGAAAAAGAATGAACAGGGTTTACGAAAACTGTAGGACAACATAAAACAAAACACTATCCATATCATAGGGATACAAGAAGGAGAAGAGGAGCATGGGATAGGAAACTTAATTGAAAACTTATGATAGAAACTTTCCTAACATATGAGAGAAAAAGTCAGGCAATCCAGGAAGCACAGAAGGTCCCAATGAAGATGAACCCAAAAAGGCCTACTCCATGGCACATCATAATTAAAATGGCAACATTCAAAGACAAAGAGAGAATCCTAAAGACATCCAAAAATAAAAATAAAAACAGGAAATAACATACAAGAGAGCTCTGATAGACTCTTGACTGATTTCTCAACAGAAACACTGCAAGCCAGAAGGGAATGGCAAAAAATATTTCAAACAATGGAAAACAAAGGTCTACAACCAAGACTATTCTACCCAGCAAGGCTCTTTCAAAATGGAAGGTGAAATAAGGAGTTTCCCAGAAAAAGGAAGCTAAAAGAATACATCTCCACCAAACCAGCACTGCAAGACATGCTAAAGAAAATGTTTTAAGAAAAGGGAGAAAAAGAGAGAGGGAGAGGAACACAGGTACAAAGGGAAATGAATAAATACCTGTCAATAATAACCTTAAATGTAAATAGATTAAATGCTCCAACCAAAAGACACAGGGTAGCAGAATGGATACAAAAAGATGACCCCCATATATGCTGTCTATAAGAGACACACCTCAAAACAAAAGATTTACACAGACTGAAAGTGAAGGAATGGAAAAAAGTATTCCAAGCAAACTGACATGAAAAAAAAAGCTGGGGTAGCAATATTTATATCACACAAAACAGATTTTACAGCGAAAGCCATAAAAAGAGACAAGGAAGGACATTTCATAATACTTAAGGGAAAAATCCATCAAGAAGATATAACCCTGGTAAACATATATGCACCCAACATAGGAGCACCCAAATATAAGGAATATAAAGGAAGACTACAAGAAGGGTATCAACATCAACACACTCATAGTAGGAGGTTTTAAAACCCCATTGTCAAGAATGGACAGATCTTTGAAGTAAAGACACACTAAGGATATTGAGGCATTAAACAACACTCTAGATCAAATGGACTTAACTGATATATATAGAATTTTTACCCTAAAGAAGCAAAACATACATTCTTTTCAAGTGCACACGGAACACTTTCAAAAATAGACAACATATTAGGACACAAAACAAGCCTCAACAAATTCAGGAAAACTGAAATTATATCAAGCATCTTCCCAGATCACAACGCCTTGAAACTAGAAATCAACCTCAAGGGAAAAACTCAAGACATTCAAATTCATGAAGAATGAATAACGATATTAAATAAAGAATGGGTTAACAATGACATCAAGGAAGAAATCAAGACATTTCATGGAACAGATTATAATGGACACACAACAGCCCCAAACCTATGGGAAACAGCAAAAGCAGTCCTGAGAGAAAAGTTCATAGCAATACAGGACTACCTAAAAAGGATAGAAAAACATCAAATAAAAATTCTAACCCTACAGCTACAGGAACTAGAGGAATAACAACAAAGCCCAGACCGAGTAGAAGGAAGGAAATCATCAATATCAGAGCAGACTTAAATGACATAGAGACTAAACAAACAGTTCAAAGATCAACAAAAGTAGGAGCTTGTTCTTTAACAAGATAAACAGCAATAGAGGAAGATGGTGGCGAAATAAGTAGCAGTGTTGTCTGCTTGCTCCTATCATGAAAAGCTTGGGATATGGGCAGAGAGACGAGTGAGTGAGTACAAACTATGGACATCTCGAATGGGGAAGGGAGAGGGAGAATGGAGTGGAAAAGGGAAGAAGGCTCGCCAGTGCTCTTGGGAGGAGTCACTGGACCCACCAAGCCCTGCACTCCTACCAGACCACACCCCAGAGGGGAAGCTGAAGACCGGCTCACCAACCAGAATCTTCTTGGAAACTGTGGCCTATTGTGGGTGCGGGGACCAGCGGAGTCTATAGGGAAACAATAGAAAGGTTTTCATGAAGTGGCCGGAGGTGTGAGAGGACAGGGAGTGGCCCAGACTGTGGAAAGCTGTATGATCTGAATCTGGGTGGAGATCCTCCGAACAGGCAGTTCTGGGCTGGTGACCCCATACCCTCGGTGCGCGCATCACACAGGCACTTAAAAGAGAGGAGCTGAACTGGGCCAAGAGAACTGCATTAGAAACACGATCTGGGTCACAGCTCCAGACCGGGGGGCAGGGCGCACAGGTGAACAGTGAGATGGTGAGCGACCCAGAATATGGGAAGCTGTGTGAGCTAAGTCTGGTGCTGGCAGCACCACATATCAGGCGCATGCATACATCATGGCGCCACTGATCAGAAAAAAGTGGAATTGGGCTAGAAAAATTCCATTAGAAACATGGTCTCGATTAGGGCCCAAAGCGAGCGGGCAGAGTGTGCAGGTGAATAATGAGGTGCTGCCAGACAGGGATGGAGCCCAGTGCTGCAGCTTGGAACACAGAGACTTCTTGGGAGGAAGACCGAAGGCAGGATCCAAGGCAGGGCAGGAACTAGGATCATGCGCACTGGCTTGCCAACAGAACAGCCATACTAGAGAAGCTTGAGGACTGCTGGAGGGTGCTGCAGGACAAGTGGGGAGAGACCCAACCCTGCGGCTCACAGCAGATAGTTACAGCAAGCTGCTGAGTGAGAGAAAAGCAGCCACAGAAACCAGCAAGAGCTCCTCACAGCCAGCCAACCAGGAAAAAATTTGAAACTCATGGAATTTTAACCAGGTGTGGATCCAGAAAAAGAAGACTGCACACAAAGGTTGAACTGAGTAAAAACTTTCTTTTTAATTTTAATTTTAATTTTTTTTATAAATATTTTTTCTCTTTAATCTGTTTCATACAATCTCTCCCTCCCGTACTTCATCTTTAATTTTAGTTTGTTTATTTGTCTGTTTTGTTTAGCCTCCTTTTCACACTAAATATATAAAATATACCTATTATATAAATCTAATACTATACACAACCACTTTCTTACTTTATCCTGCATTCTTCCCTCTCTTTATTTATTAACATACAATGTAAATATTACTTACTGTCTTGCATAGTCTTGACACTACATGCTACTATTATTACTCTATCATCCGCCTCTCAAAAATCATCTTTTTCTGTATTTAAAACAACTCTTATCTACTTCTCCTATAGTATAATAGCCCTAACCTCTCTATATTTATATTAATACTGGCTCATTTGCTGCCGATAGTGGGATAGAGGGTGGGGGATATCTTTGAGGTTGTGAGTTTCTTGCCAGGGCTGTGTGATTATGTTTTTAACAGCATCTCCACAAAAGAACTTAAGATAAGGTGGGGACAGTGACTCTCAATCTACTAGCCAGACGGAAGGTCCCACCAAAGAGTAACAGAAATATAACCAGATGGCATAAACAAACGACATAAAGGATATCCGAAGAACATCAGGCTCAGGAGATCAAAAAGACTGCACCACTGAAACCTCCAGGTCTATAAAGAATCTCATACTGCAAAGGCCAAAAATTGAAGCAGACAAATCTAATAAACAAAAACAAACAAGAAGAATCCAACATGGAAGATGCAGAAACAACCTCACAATGAAAGGAAACGATGAATTTCCAGAAAGAAAGGTAGATGGCATAGACATGACCCAAATGTCAGACATGGAATTCAAAATAATGGTGATGAAGAAGCTCAATGTACTCCACAACCTCAGAAATAACTACGACAATCTCCAAGGAAATTACCAACAGCTCCAAGAAAATTACAGAGAACTTACGGAGAACTACACCAGCATAAAAAAAGACATAGAAAATATTAACAAGAACCAGGAAGAAATGAAGAATACAATCTATGAACTGAAAAACACAGTAGAATAAATCAAAAGCAGGCTAAATGAAGCAGAGGATCAGATCAGTGAATTAGAGGACAATGTAGAAAAAAATTCCCAGACAATAAAACAAAATGAAAAAAGACTGAAAAAGTATGAAGAAGGTCTAAGGGAATTACAGGACAACATGAGACAAAATAATATCCGGATCATAGGAGTAAAAGAAGGAGAAGAAGAAGAACAAGGGATAGAAAAGCCGATAGGAAAAGTAATGACAAAAAATTTTCCTAACCTGATGAGAGAAAAACTCATCCAAGTACAAGAAGTACAGAAAGTCCCAATGAAGAAGAACCCCAAAAGGCCCACTCCAAGGCACATCATAATTAAAATGGCAATATCCAAAGACAAAGAGAAAATTCTAAAACAAGAGAAAAACAGCAAATAACATACAAGGGAGCTCCGATAAGGCTATCAACCAATTTCTCAACAGAAACACTAAAAGCCAGAAGGGAATAGTCAAAAATATTTCAAGCAATGAAAAACAAAGGCCTACAACCAAGAATACTCTACCCAGCAAGGCTCTCATTCAAAATGGAAGGAGAAATAAGGAGTTTCTCAGACAAAGGAATACTAAAAGAAAACATCTCTTCCAAACCAGCATTGCAAGAGATGCTAAAAAAAATGATCTAAGAAAGAGAAGGAAAAAAAAAAAGAGTGAAAGGCACACAGGTACAAAGGGAAATGAATAAATACATGTCACTAATAACCTTAAATGTAAATGGATTAAATGCTACAATTAAAAGACATAGGGTAAGAAACAAGATGGTGGAGGAGTAAGTGGAAGTTACACTAACCTCCTCCCAGAACTAGTCTGGATTTACAACATAATTTTGGAGAAATCATCTGGAATAATCAAACAAACAATAGCTGGAGAGAAGTCTTATAACCACAGAGAGACAGAAAAGGCCACTACATCACAATGTGACCAGTAGGGGAGTGCGGAGATGTGGAAGGGCTGGCTGGGCTCACACGAGTGGCAGCTGAAGGGACTGTGAAACAGCTCAGAAGCCGGGAGATCCCCTGAGAAGGGCAGGGTCTAAACCCCAAGCTGGGCTTCAAAGCCTACAGCAACAAAGTGGAAACTAAAATAGTATCCAGCTGTGAAAAGTGAAAAACCACAGGGTTTCTTGTTAACCAGAGAGAAACAGCCCTTAAGTGGATCACATACGAAAATATTTTACCCCCACTTACCCTGGGCTAAAGCAGAGGGAAGGCAGAGAGGACTGGAGATGCTTGGGGAGACTTTGGTGTGGTGGCTTTGAGGGGAGAGCTGGGGAAGCGGCCGGCCATTGCTGACTCACCCCCAGTACTGCAGGCAGGCCATTCCCTCCTCCCCCCAAGTGGCGTCAGCCTGAGGGAAACAAAGGCCCTGCCTACAAGAATAAAGCTGCCGGAAGCTATGGGAGATCCAATATGGCGGAGGAGTAAGTGGAAGCTACACTAACCTCCTCCCAGGACCAGTCTGGATTTACAACTTAATTTTGGAGAAATCATCTGGAATAACCAACGGAACACTAGCTGGAAAGAAGTCTTATAACCACGGAGAGACAGAAAAGGCCGCTACATCACAACGTGACCGGTAGGGAGTGCGGAGACGCGGAAGGGCTGGCTGGGCTCACCCGGGTGGCTGCTGAAGGGACTGAGAAACAGCTCAGCAGCCGGGGATTCCCCCTGAGAAGGGCAGGGTCTAAACCCCCAGCTGGACTTCCCAGCCTACAGCGACAGAGTGGAAAGTAAAATAGTATCAGCTGTGAAAAGCGAAAAGCCACAGGCTTTCTTGCTAGCCGGAGAGAAACACCAGGAGAAAAAGAGCTCTTAAGTGGATCACATACGAAAATATTTTGGCCACCACTTACCCTGGGCTCAAGCAGAGGGAAGGCAGAGAGGACTGGAGACACTTGGGGAGAATTTGGCACGGTGGCTTTGAGGGGAGAACTGGAGGAGCAGCTGACTGGGTCCCAGTGCTGACTCATCCCCAGTACTGCGGGTAGACCATTCCCCTCCAAGTGGCGTCAGCCTGAGGGGAAGCAAAAGCCCTGCCTACAGGAATTAAGCTGCCACACCCACAGTTCTTAAGCCTGACAGCTAATCACAGATTGAATAGATTAACAATCAAAGAAGACAGACAACAGCAGTAGATCCCTGGAAGTCTCCAACAGGCTGCCTAAGGCCAGACTGGTACATGATCTGACGCCACCAGAGGCAGATCCAGGAAGTGCAGATCATTCCAAGAAGCACCAACAAACAATAGGAGTCAAAAAAATGGGGAGACAGAGAAACAACCTCCCATCAAAAGGAAAGGTAGAATCCCCAGAAAGAGTGCTAAATGAAATAGAGGGGAGCGAACTATCAGATATGGAATTCAAAACATGGATTATGGAGAAGCTGAATGAGCTCAGCGGAAACTTCAAAGAACTCCAGAAAAACTACAAGGAACTCACAGAAAATTACGTGAGCATGAAAAAGGACATAGAAGCTATCAATAAGAGCCAGGAGGAAATGAAAAATACGATCTCTGAATTGAAGAACACAGTAGAAGGAATTAAAAGCAGGCTAGAGGAAGCAGAAGATCGGATCAGCGAGCTGGAGGACAACCTACACAAAAACTCCCAGACAATGCAACAAAATGAAAAAAGACTGAACAAGACTGAAGAGGTTCTAAGACAGCTGCAGGACAACATGAAACGTAATAATATCCGTATCATAGGAATTCCAGAAGGAGAAGAAGAAGAGCAAGGGATAGAAAACCTCTTTGAAAAACTAATGACAGAAAACTTTCCTAACATGACGAGAGAAAGAGTCACGCAAATCCAGGAAGCACAGAGGGTCCCAATGAAGATGAACCCCAACAGGCCCACCTCAAGACACATAATTAAAATGGCAACATTCAAAGACAAAGAGAGGATCCTAAAAGCAGCAAGAGAAAAACAACTAATAACATACAAGGGTACTCCAATAAGGCTATCATCAGATTTCTCAGCAGAAACACTACAAGCCAGAAGGGAATGGCAAAAAGTATTCCAAGCAATGAAAAACAAAGGCCTACAACCTAGAATACTATACCCAGCAAAGCTCTCATTCAAAATGGAGGGTGAAATAAGGAGCTTCCAAGACAAAAGAAGGCTAAAAGAATACATCTCCACCAAACCAGCAATGCAAGAGATGCTAAAAGGTCTGCTCTAAGAAGATAAAGAAACAGAGAGAGACAGAGAAGAACACGAGTACAAAGGGGAAAAATGACAATGAATAAGTACTTATCGGTAATAACCTTAAATGTAAATGGATTAAATGCTCCAATTAAAAGACATAGGGTAGCTGAATGGATTAGAAAGAATGACCCACATATATGCTGTCTACAAGAGACCCACCTTAGAACAAAAGATCTACACAGACTGAAAGTAAAGGGATGGAAAAATGTATTCCAAGCAAATGGACATGAAAAAAAAGCCGGGGTAGCAATACTTATATCAGACAAAACAGATTTCACAGCAAAGTCCATAAAAAGAGACAAAGAAGGGCATTTCATAATACTTAAGGGAAAAATCCATCAAGAAGATATAACCCTTATAAATATATATGCACCAAACTTAGGAGCACCCAAATATGTAAGGAAACTTTTGAAAGACTCCAAGAAAGATATAGACAACAACACACTCATAGTAGGGGACTTTAACACCCCATTGTCAACAATGGACAGATCTTCGAAGCAAAGAAACACCAAAGATATGGAGGCACTGAACAACACTCTAGATCAAATGGACTTAGTCGATATATATAGAAGTTTTCACCCCAAAGAAGCAAAATATACATACTTCTCAAGTGCACATGGAACATTTTCAAAGATAGACCACATGGTAGGACACAAAACAAGCCTTAACAAATTCAAGAAAATTGAAATTATATCAAGCATCTTCTCAGATCACAATGGCTTAAAATTGGAAATCAACCTCAAGGAAATAACTCAAAAACATTCAAACTCATGGAGAATGAATAACATGCTATTAAATAATGAATGGGTTAACAATGACATCAAGGAAGAAATCAAAAAGTTTCTGGAAACTAATGATAATGAACACACAACAACCCAAAACCTATGGGATACAGCTAAAGCAGTCCTAAGAGGAAAGTTCATAGCAATACAGGCCTACCTAAAAAAGCTAGAGGAATATCTAATAAAAAATTTAACCCTACAGCTACAAGATCTAGAGGAAGAACAACAAGCAAAGCCCAGATCAAGTAGAAGGAAGGAAATCATCAAGATCAGAGCAGAATTAAATGACATAGAGTCTAAATTAACAATTCAAAAGATCAACAAAAGTAGGAGCTGGTTCTTTGAAAAAATAAACAAAATTGACAAGCCTTTAAGCAGGCTCATCAAGAAAAAAAGAGAGAGGACCCAAATAAATAAAATCAGAAATGAAAGAGGAGAAATCACAACTGATACCACAGAAATACAAAGGATTATAAGAAATTATTATGAACAACTGTATGGCAAGAAATTTGACAACCTAGAGGAAATGGACAGATTCCTGGAAACCTATAGTCTTCCCAAAATGAATCAAGAAGAAGCAGAAAGTCTGAATAGACCAATAACAGCTAGTGAAATTGAAGCAGTAATCAAAAAACTCCCAGCACACAAAAGCCCTGGACCGGATGGCTTCACAAGTGAATTCTACAAAACATTTAGGAAAGAACTAACTCCTATCCTTCTCAGACTATTCCAAAAGATACAAGAAGAGGGAAGACTGCCAAACTCATTCTATGAAGCCAGTATAACCCTAATTCCAAAACCAGGTCAAGACACAACAAAGAAAGAAAACTACAGGCCAATATCGCTGATGAACATAGATGCTAAAATCCTCAACAAAATATTGGCAAACCGGATCCAGCAACACATTAGAAAGATCATACACCACGATCAAGTAGGATTCATCCCAGGGATGCAAGGATGGTTTAACATTCGTAAATCAATAAACGTAATACACCACATAAACAAAATGAAAGACAAAAACCACATGATAATATCAATAGATGCAGAAAAAGCATTTGATAAAGTACAACACCCATTTATGATAAAAACTCTCAGCAAAATGGGAATAGAGGGAGCATACCTCAACATAATAAAGGCCATATATGAGAAACCTGAAGCCAACATCATACTCAATGGGCAAAAACTGAGAGCATTCCCCCTGAGATCAGGAACAAGACAAGGATGTCCGCTCTCCCCACTCCTATTCAACATAGTCTTGGAAGTTCTAGCCACCGCAATCAGACAAGAAAGAGAAATAAAAGGCATCCAAATTGGAAAAGAGGAAGTAAAACTGTCATTATTTGCAGATGACATGATAGTGTACATAGAAAACCCTATAGACTCCACAAAAAAACTACTCGACCTAATAAGTGAATTCGGCAAAATAGCAGGATACAAAGTCAATATTAAGAAATCAAAGGCATTTTTATACACCAACAATAAAAACTCAGAGATAGAAACTGAAAGAAAAATTCAATTTACCATAGCAACAAGAAAAATAAAATACCTAGGAATAAACTTAACCAAGGAGGTAAAAGACCTGTACTCAGAAAACTACATAACATTGAAGAAAGAAATTAAAGAAGATACAAATAAATGGAAGCATATACCATGCTCATGGATGGGAAGAATCAACATCATTAAAATGCCCATACTACCCAAAGCAATTTATAGATTCAATGCAATCCCTATTAAAATACCAGCAACATATTTCACAGACCTAGAACAAATACTTCAAAAATTTATATGGAACCAAAAAAGAGCCCGAATAGCCACAGCAATTTTGAGGAAGAAGAACACAGTAGGAGGAATCACAATACCTGATATCAAACTATACTACAAGGCCACGGTAATCAAAACAGTCTGGTACTGGCATAAAAACAGACATATAGATCAATGGAACAGAATAGAGAGCCCAGAAATAAACCCAGGTTCATATGGTCAACTAATATTTGACAAAGGGGGAAAGAACATCAAATGGAGTGAAAAGAGCCTCTTCAACAAATGGTGTTGGGAGAACTGGACAGGGACATGCAAAAAAATGAAACTAGACCACCAACTTACACCATACACCAGAATAAACTCAAAATGGATCAAAAACTTAAATGTAAGCCGTGATACCATAAAAGTCCTAGAGGAAAAAATAGGCAGGAAAATTTCAGATATCCCACGTAGCAACATTTTCACTGATATATCTCCTAAGGCAAGGGAAATAAAGGAAAGAATAAACAAATGGGACTACATCAAACTAAAAAGTTTCTGCTCAGCTAAAGAAAACATCAGCAAGATGAAAAGGAAACCAACCATATGGGAAAATATATTCGCCAATGACATCTCAGACAAGGGATTGATCTCCAAAATATATAAAGAACTCATACGACTCAACACCAAGAAGACAGACAACCCAATTAAAAAATGGGCAAAGGACCTGAACAAACACTTCTCCAAAGAAGACATACAGAGGGCCCATAGACATATGAAAATATGCTCAACATCACTAGCCATCAGAGAGATGCAAATAAAAACCACAATGAGATACCACCTCACACCAGTCAGAATGGCCATAATCAACAAATCAACAAACAACTTGTGCTGGAGAGGATGCGGAGAAACGGGAACCCTGGTGCATTGCTGGTGGGAATGCAGACTGGTGCAGCCACTATGGAAAACAGTTTGGAATTTCCTCAAAAAACTAAAAATGGAACTGCCTTTTGAACCAGCAATTCCATTACTGGGATTATATCCGAAAAATCCTGAAACACCAATTCAAAAGAACCTATGCACTCCAATGTTCATAGCAGCACTACTTACAATAGCCAAGTGCTGGAAACAACCTAAATGCCCATCTGTAGATGAGTGGATCAAAAAACTGTGGTACATTTACACAATGGAGTTCTATGTAGCAGAAAGAAAGAAGGAACTTCTACCATTTGCAACAACATGGATGGAACTAGAGAGAATTATGCTTAGCGAAATAAGCCAGGCAACGAAAGAAAAATACGTTATGCTGTCACCTATTACAGGAAACTAATGAACAACACAAACAAATGAGCAAAATTGAACCAGAGGTATGTAAACAAGGAGTAGACCAACAGTAACAAGGGGGGAGGGGGGAGGGAGAAAAGGGGGTAAGAAGGGGAAGTGTCAAATCAAAGAACATGTATAAATGACCCACGGACATGGGCAACTGAGTGGGGACTGAATGTGGGGGAAGGGAGGGGCAGGATACAGGGAAGCAAGAGGGGAAAAAAAAAAAAAAAGAGAGACAACTGTAATGGAAAAACAAACAAAAAAATTTTTTTTAGTGGGGGAAAATGAAAATATGAAGAGTGGAAATGCCAGTTCAGTGAATATTAGGACAAAGATTTTCCTTCACGTTGTATATTTTTCTCCCTATTTGATCTCTCCAGAGTTTGGCATTCTAAACAAGTAAGTAATGACTTAAGTTTCTTTGCATAGACCTAATAAGACCAGTTGTTAATAGAGGTTCCTTTTTCTGAGCAAGCCTTTGACTGGAATGTCAAGCCTAAAGGAGACATGCTTGGGCTCATGTTGTTACCAAAAAGCCCTAAGGAACTGGGAATGACTTTCAAAGGTAATAAAAGCCCGCGAAATAAAAGGCCTGCTGCCATGGTTGGTTGTGCGGTCCACAGCAATCTCTCCAGGGAAGGAACAAAGGTTGTTTTCCTGAAAGATGGCTAGAAGGGACCTTAAGGCACAATGGAAAACCAGAAAGACTTGGAAAGGACAGGTGTGTACAGGCAAGGATGAATACCAGGTATGTGGCCCAGCTTCTGTGCACTGAAGAGCAGACTGAGGGCCACCCTAAATGTTCCTTGGGTAAGTTCCAGCAAAACAGAACTAAAGATCATAAGTGATCATTTGCTGCTCTTGTTATGCTTATGCAAATGAACAGGATAAATTAAAAATGGACTTAATGTAGTCCCTTTAAAGACAAGGAGAGTAATCTTAGGGAGAAAAATCAGTATTCAAGGAAAATCACAATGATCAGTGGCAGACTGTAAAGTAGGGCAGCTAACCGTCTTAAAAGTTTCTTCTCATTTAAAAAATGGTTTCACTTGAAAATTAAACCATATCTGTGATATCACCAAAGAGATTCAAGTTGCAGGCAAGTAGAATGTCAAGTGCCTTGCAACTGTATGTCTTCCCAATAAGACAGTCTTACAGATTTAGAGACTTTTTTGTTGGTTATGTTACATAAATTAACATGTGTTTTCTGTTTTTAAAGGGCATAAGCCTATGACCGCATTACCTGAGTGATTGTCTGTACGCATAAGCCTCACTTAATCCTCTCTGCAGCGCTGCCTCCGGAGACTCAACAGTTTGGCTGAACTAAATGGCTGAGTTGGTGAAGAATGGGGTGGTCTGTGGGCTTCACTTTAAAACTGAATTCTCTTTTCTATCCTAATGGCTTGGACAGAAAGGGCCCAGAGGTCTGAGAGGGGGGAAACATAAACTATTTCCCTCAGCCCAAACTAAATAAAATGGGCAAAAGGGTTTTGGACAGGAGAGATGTGCCTAGCACACCTTCCTCCAAAGAAGCCCTTTTTTTTTTTTTTTTTTTTTTTTTTTTCTCCTAATGTGGAACATTGAAAAATTAATCCCTGCCTTTTGCCACCTAGTAGTTATGGATTGAATGATGCTTTTTAACCCTTTTTGCCAAATCTGTTGCCCCCAGAACACAACAAGGATGCCAGCCTGCTAAACCAAGCACGCCGTTGTCCGGAGACAGCCAACTGACCTGGAGTCTGCATGATCCTTCCCCATGTGGGAAGGCCACCCTCCCCTCCACACCCCCACTCTTATTAGGGATTTCTTGACCCAAGGGTAGGTAGGACGACGACCATGTCCAGCTTGAAGCAGCTAGAGGAGCTTGAGACCTTCGCCCATTGTCCTTTACAAGATTACAAAGGGTCTTAATATCTGAGAGGGAGGGATAGTTATTTTTTACGAACCATGGGTATGGACTTGGGGGGGGATGCTGGGGGAGGGAGATACTGGGTGGAGGGGAGTAAAGGGGAAAAAATTGGAACTACTGTAACAGCATAATCAATAAAATATATTAAAAAAAAAAAAAAAAAGAATAAAGCTGCCACACCCACGGTCTTTAAACCTGAGGGTTAATCACATATTGAATAGATTAACAACTAAAGGAGACAGACAAAGGCAGTAGATCCCTGGAAGTCTCCAACAGGCTGCCTAGGCCCAGACTGGTACAAGATCTGACGCCACCAGGGGCAGATACAGGAAGTGTAGATCATTCTAAGAAGCACCAACAAACAATAGGAGTCACAAAAATGGGGAGACAGAGAAACAACCCCCCATTGAAAGAAAAGGTAGAATCCCTAGAAAGAGTGCTAAATAAAATAGAGGGGAGCAAGCTATCAGATATGAAATTCAACACATGGATTTTGGAGAGGCTCAATAAGCTCAGCTGAAACTACAAGGAACTCCAGAAAAACTACAAGGAACTTACTGAGAATTACACTAGCATGAAAAAGGACATAGAAGTTATCAATAAGAGCCAGGAGGAAATGAAGAATACAATCTCTGAATTGAAGAACACAGTAGAAGGGATTAAAAGCAGGCTAGAGGAAGCAGAAGATCGGATCAGTGAGCTGGAGGACAACTTAGACAAAAACTCCCAGAAAGTGCAACAAAATGAAAAAAGACTGAACAAGACTGAAGAGGTTCTAAGACAGCTGCAGGAATACATGAAAAGTAATAACATCCATATCATAGGAATTCCAGAAGCAGAAGAAGAAGAGCAAGGGATAGAAAACCTCTTTGAAAAACTAATGACAGAAAACTTCCCTAACATGAGGAGAGAAAGAATCATGCAAGTCCAGGAAGCACAGAGGGTCCCAATGAAGATGAACCCCAACAGGCCCACTTCAAGACACATCATATTTAAAATGCCAACATTCAAAGACAAAGAGAGAGTCCTAAAAGCAGCAAGAGAGAAACAACTAATAACATACAAGGGAGCTCCAATAGGCTATCATCAGATTTCTCAGCAGAAACACTACAAGCCAGAAGGGAATGGCAAAAAATAGTCCAAGCAATGAAAAACAAAGGCCTACAACCAAGAATACTCTACCCAGCAAGGCTCTCATTCAAAATGGAAGGTGAAATAAGGAGTTTCAAAGACAAAAGAAGGCTAAAAGAATACATCTCCACCAAACCAGCATTGCAAAAGATGTTAAAGAGTCTGCTTTAAGAAGATGAAGAAACAGAGAGAGACCGACAGGAACACCAGTACAAAGAGGGAAAATGACAATGAATAAGTGCTGAAAGAAAGAAGGAACTTCTACCATTTGCAACAACATGGTTGGATCTAGAGAGAATTATGCTAAGCGAAATAAGCCAGGCAATGAAAGAAAAATACCTTATGGTATCGCCTATTACAGGAAACTAATGAACAACACAAACAAATGAGCAAAATTGAACTAGAGATATTTAAACAAGGAATAAACTAACAGTAACAAAGAGGGAGATGGGAGGGAGACAAGGGGGTAAGAAGGGGAAGGGTCTAGTCAAAGAACATACATAAATGGCCCAGGGACATGGACTACTGGGTGGGGACTGAATGTGGGAGAAGGAGGGGCAGGGTGCAGGGAAGCAAGAGCGGGAAAAAAGTGGGACAACTGTAATGGAAAAACTAACAAAAAAATTTTTAGTGGGGGAAAAAATGAAAATATAAAGAATGGAAATATCAGTTCAGTAAATATTAGAAAGACAAGGATTTTCCTTCACAGTGTATATTTTTCTCCCTATCTGATCCCTCCAGAGTTTGGCATTCTAAACAAGTAAGTAATGACATAAGTTTCTTTACATAAAACTAGTAAGACCAGTTGTTAATAGAGGTTTTTTTTTTGTTTTTTGTTTTTTCTTTTAACTAAGACATTGAATGGAATGTCATGCCTAGAGGAGACATGCTTGGGCTTTGGTTGTTACCAAAAAAACTCTGAGGAACTGGGATTGTCTTTCAAAGGTAATAAAAGTCCATGAGATAAAAAGCCTGGTACCTTGGATGGATGCGCGGTCCATGGCAATTTTTCCACGGAAGGAATGAAGGTTGCTTTCCTGAAAGATGGCTAGATGGGACCTTAAGGCACAATGGAAAACCAGAAGGATTGGAAAAGACAGGTGTTTACAGGCAAGGCTGAATGCTAGGTATGTGGTTGTGCTTCTGTGCCTTGAAGGGCAAACTGAAGGTCACCCTAAATGTTCCTTGCATAAGTTCCAGCAAAGCAGAACTAAAGATCATAAGTGATCATTTTCTGCTCTTGTTGTGTTTATGCAAATGAACAAAATAGATCAAAAATGGACTTACTGCAGTCCCTTTAATGACAAGGAGGGTAATCTTAGGGAGAAAAATCGCGATTCAAGGAGAATCACAATGCTCAGTGGTAGACTATAAAGTAGTGCAGCTAACCATCTTCAAAGTTTCTTTTCATTTAAAATTTGTTTTCATTTGAAAGTTAAACTATTAAGGAAGATACAAATAAATGGAGGCAAACACCATGTTCTTGGATGGGAAGAATCAACATCATCAAAATGGCCATACTACCCAAAGCAATTTACAAATTCAATGCAATCCCTATTAAAATTCAAATTACATATTTCACTGACCTAGAACAAATCCTCCAAAATTTAATATGGAACCAAAAAAGACCCCGAATAGCAAAAGCAATCTTGAAACAGAAGAACACAGCAGGAGGAATCATGATACCAGACATCAAACAATACTACAAAGCCACTGTGATCAAAACAGTCTGGTACTGGCATAAGAACAGACATATAGATCAGTGGAACAGAATTGAAAGCCCAGAAATAAACCCAGGCGTCTATGGTCAACTAATCTTTGATAAAGGAGGAAGGAACATAAAATGGAGTGAGAAGAGCCTCTTTAACAAATGGTGCTGGGAGAACTGGACAGGGACTTGCAAAAAAATGAAACTAGGCCACCAACTTACACCACACACGAGAATAAACTTAAGATGAATTAAAGACTTAAATGTAAGCAGTGATACCATAAAAGTCCTAGATGAAAACATAGGCAGGAAAATTTCAGATATCACACATAACAATATCTTCACAGATACATCTCCCAAGGCAAGAGAAATACAGGAAAAAATAAACAAATGGGACTACATCAAACTAAAAAGTTTCTGCTCAGCAAAAGAAAACATCAGCAAGATGAAAAGGAAACCAACCATATGAGAAAACATATTTGCCAATGATATCACAGACAGGGGACTGATCTCCAAAATATATAAAGAGCTTATACGACTGAACATCAAGAAAACAAACAACCCAATTAAAAAATGGGCAAAGGACCTGAACAAACACTTCTCCGAAGAGGACATACAGAAGGTCCATAGACACATGAAAAAATGCTCAACATCATTGGCCATCAGAGAGATGCAAGTAAAAACCACAATGAGATACCACCTTACACCTGTCAGAATGGCCATCATCAACAAATCAACAAACAACAAGTGCTGGCGAGGATGTGGAGAAACAGGAACCCTACTGCACCGTTGGTGGGAATGCAGACTGGTGCAGCCACTATGGAAAACAGTATGGAATTACCGCAAAAAACTAAAAATGTAACTGCCATTTGAACCAGTGATTCCACTGCTAGGATTATACCCGAAAAATCCTGAAACCCTAATTCAAGAGAACTTATACACCCCTATGTTCATAACAGCCCTGTTTACAATAGCTAAGTGCTGGAAACAGCCTAGGTGCCCGTCTGTGGATGAGTGGATCAAAAAACTGTGGTACATTTACACAATGGAATACTATGTAGCAGAAAGAAAGAAGGAACTCCTTCCATTTGCAACAACATGGATGGAATTAGAGAGAATTATGCTTAGTGAAATAAGCCAGGCAAAGAAAGCAAAATACCATATGATATCACCCAATACAGGAAACTAAAGAGCAACCCAAACAAACGAACTAAATAGGCAAAGACTAGAGTAGTAGTCAGTAGGGGGGCGGGGGGAGGGAGTGAAGGGGGATAAGTAAGGGAAGGGTCAGGTCAAGGAACGTATATGAATGACTCATGGACATGGACAACGGGGAGGGATATAATTGTGGGAGAAGGGATGGGCTGGGAGGGGGGAGCAATGGGGGAAAAATGGGACAACTGTAATTGAATAACAAAAAATAAAATTAAAAAAAGAAAGTACAGATGTAGCTCTTTGAACTGAAAAAAAAAAAGTTAAACTATGTCTGTGGCATTATCAAAGATGTTTAATTTACAGACAAGAAGAATATCAAATGCCTTGCAACTGGATGTCTTTCCAATAAGACAGTCCTACAGATTTAGAGACTTGTATGTAGATTATGTTACATAAATTAACATGTGTTTTCTGTTTTCAAAGGGCATAAGCCTACGATCTCATTACCTGAGTGATTGTCCGTACGTATAGGCCTCACTTAATCCTGTCTGCATTGCTGCCTCCTGAGACTCAATGGTTTGGCTGAACTAAGTGGTGGGTTGGTGAAGAATGGGGTGGTCTGTGGGCTTCACTTTAAAACTGGTTTCTCTTTTTTGTCCTAAAGGCTGGTACAGAAACAGCCCAGAGGCCTGAGAGCGGGAAACCTAAAATATTTCCCTCAGCCCAAACTAAGTATAATGGACAAAAGGGTTTTGGACAGGTAAGATGTACCTGGCACAACTTCCTCCAAAGAAGCCCTTCTTTTCCCTAATGTGGTATATTGAAAAATTAATACCTGTCTTTTGTCATCTAGTGGTTATGGATTGAAGGATGTCCTTTAATCCTGTTGCCAAATGTGTTGCCTCCAGAATGCAACAAGAATGCCAGCCTGTTAAATCAAGCATGCCATTGTCTGGGGACAGCCAATTGACCTGGAGTCTGCACGATCCTTCCCCATGTGGGAAGGCCAACCTCCCCTCCAAACCCCCACTCTTATTAGGGATTTCTGGACCCAAGGGTAGGTAGGACGACGTCCATGTCCAGCTTGAAGCAGCTAGAGGAGCTCGAGACCTTCACCCATTGTCCTTTATAAGATTATAAAGGGTCTTAAGCCTGAGAAGGAGGGATTGTTATTTTTTTATTGTTAAAATAATTAATTAATTAATTATTTTTAAAAGAAGAAGAAGAAGAATATATGAAAGGGTGAGACAGGAGAGCCTGTATGTATGACCCATGGGCATGAACTTGGGAAGGGGGGGGATTGTTGGGGGAGGTGGGTGCTGGGCGGCGGGGAAAAAATGGGAAAAAATTGGAACTATTGTAACAGTATAATAAATAAAATATACTTAAAAAAAGACATAGGGTAGCGGAATGGATATGAAAACAGGAACCACGTATTTGCTATCTACAAGGAACACACCTCAAAACAGAAGAATTAAACAGACTGAAAGTGAAGGGATGGGGTAAAGTATTCTAAGCAAACAGAAATGGGAAAAAAAGCTGGGGTAGCAATTCTCATATCACACAAAATGGATTTCAAAGCAAGGGCAATAAAAAGAGACAAAGAAGGACATTTCTTAATACTTAAGGGAACAATCCATCAAGAAGATATAACACTGATAAACATATATCCACCCAACGTAGGAGCACCCAAATACATAAAGAAAATACTAGAATACCACAAGGATATTAACAACAACACACTCATAGTAGGGAATTTTAACACTCCATTATCAACGATAGACATATCTTCAAAGCAAAGAAACACCAAGAATATACAGGCATTGAACAACACACCAAACCACATGGATTTAACTGATATATATAGAAATTTTCACCCCAAAGAAGCAAAATATACATTCTTCTCAATTGCACATAGAACATTTTTAAAGATAGATCACATAGTAGGACACAAAACACGCCTCAACAGATTCAAAAAAATTGAAATTATATCAAGCAGTTTTTCAGACCAATGCCTTGAAACTAGAAATCAACCTCAGAGAAAAAAAATCAAAGACACCCAAACTCATGGAGAATAAATAACATGCTATTAAGCAATGAATTGGTTAACAATGACATCAAAGAAGAAATCAAGAAATTTCTGGAAACTAATGATAATGAACACACAACAGCTCGAAACCTATGGGACACAACAAAAGCAGTCCTAAGAGGGAAGTTCATAGCAATACAGGCATCTCTGAAAAAGATAGAAGAATCTCAAATAAAAAATCTAACCCTAAAGCTACAAGAACTAGAACAACAAAAACAAACAAAGTCTAGGGCACAAAGAAGGAAGGAAATCATCAAGATCAGAGCAGAATTAAATGACATAGAGACTAAACAAACAATTAAAAGATCAACAAAAGTAGGAGCTGGTTCTTTGAAAAAATAAACAAAATCAACAATCCTTTAGCCAGGCTCATCAAGAGAAAAAGAAAGAATACCCAAATAAACAAAATCAGAAATGAAAGAGTAGAAATCACGACTGATATCTCAGAAATAAAAGTATTGTAAGAAATTACTACAAACAACTGTATGGCAAGAAATTTGACAATCTAGAAGAAATGGACAAATTTCCAGAAACATATGACCTGCAAAAACTGAATCAAGAAGAAGTAGAAAATCTCAGAAGACCAATAACAAAAAAGGAAATTGAAACAGTAATCAAAACTCTCCCGTTACACAAAAGCCCTGGACCGAATGGCTTCACAGGCGAATTTTACAAAACATTTAGGGAAGAACTAATGCCTACCTTTCTTAAACTATTCCAAAAAATCCCAGAAGAGGGAAAAATCTCAAATTCTTTCTATGAAGCCAGTATTGCCCTAATTCCAAAACCAGGTCAACACACACAAAGAAAGAAAACTACAGGCCAATATCACTGATGAACATAGATGCTAAATCCTCGTCAAAATATTGGCAAACAAGATTCAGCACCACATGAAAAAGATCATACACCACGGTCAAGAGAGACTAATCCAAGGGATGCAAGGATGGTTCAATATTAGCCAATCAATAAATGTAATACATCACTTAAACAAAATGAAAGACAAAAATTACATGATCATATCAATAGATGCAGAAAAAGCATTTGATAAAGTACAACACCCATTTATGATGAAAAGGGTCAGCAAAATGGGAATACAGAAAGCATACCTCAATATTTAAAGGCCGTATACGATAAACCTGAAACCAACATCATACTCAATGGACAAAAACCGAACAGTTCTCCTGAGATCAGGAACAAGACAAGGATGTCCGCTCTCTTCACTCCTATTCAACATAGTGTTGGAAGTGCTAGCCACAACAATCAGACAAGAAAAAGAATTAAAAGGCATACGAATTGGAAAAGGAGAAGTAAAATTGTCATTTTTTGGAGGTGACATGAAAGTGTACATAGAGAATCCTATAGACTCCACAATAAAACTATTCAATACAACAAGTGAAATTGACAGAATAGCAGGGTACAAAGTCAATATTCAGAAATAGAAGGCATTTCTGTACACCAACAATAAAATATCAGAGATAGAAACTAGAATAAAATTTCCTTTACTATAGCAACAAGAAAAATAAAGTACCTAGGAATAAACTCAGCAAAAGAGGTAAAGGACCTGTACTTAGAAAACTACACAACACTGAAGAAAGAAATTAAGGAATATACAAAAAAATGGAAGCATATACCATATTCATGGATGAGAAGAATCAACATCATTAAAGTGTCCATATTACCCAAAGCAATTTATAGATTCAACGCCATCCATATTAAAATACCACTGACATATTTTAAAGGCCTAGAAAAAATACTTCAGAAATCGACATGGAACTAAAAAAGAGCCTGAATTGCCACAGAAATCTTGAGACAGAAGAACACAGGAGGAGGAATCACAATACCGAACATCAAACTATATTACAAGGCCACTATAATCAAAAAGCCTGGTACTGGGATAAGAACAGACATACAAATAAATTGAACAGTATAGAGAGCCCAGAAATAAGCCCATGTCTATATGGTCAACTAATATTTGACAAAGTGGGAAAAAACATAAAATGGAGTGAGGAGAACCTCTTAAACAAATGGTGCTGGGAGAACTGGACAGGGACATGCAAAAAAATGAAACTAGACCACCAACTTATACCACACAGCAGAATAAACTCAAGAGGGATCAAAGACTTAAATGGAAATGTCCGAGAGGAAAACATAGGCAGAAAATTTTCAGATATCCCTCATAGCAATATTTTCACCAATACATCGTCTAAGGCAAGGGAATAAAGAAAAGAATTTAAAAAACTGGACTACACCAAACTAAAGAGTTTCTGCTCAGCTAAAGAAAACATCAGCAAGATGAAAAGGGAACCAACCATATGGGGAAATATGTTTGCTAATGATACCTCAGACAAGGTATTAATCTCCAAAATATATAAAGAACTCACACATCTCAACACCAAGAAGACAGGCAGTCCAATTTAAAAATGGGCAAAGGGCCAGGACAAACACTTCTCCAAGGAGTATATACAGAGGGTCCATAGGCATATGAAAGAATGCTCAACATGATCAGCCGTCAGAGAGATGCAGATAAAAACCACAATGAAATACCACTTTACACCAGTCAGAATGTCCATCATCAAGAAATCAACAAACAACAAGTGCTGGCGAGGATGTGGAGAAATGGGAACTCTAGTGCACTGTTAATGGGAATGCAGACTGGTGCAACCACTATAGAAAACAGTATGGAATTTACTCAAAAAACTAAAAATATAAGAACTGCCTTTTGAACTAGCAATTCCACTGCTAGGATTATACCTGAAGAATTCTGAAACACCAATTGAGAAGAACTTATGCACTGCTATGTTCATAGTTGTGCTATTTACAATAGCCAAGTGCTGGAAACAGCCTAAGTGCCCATCTGTAGATGAGTGGATCAAGAAACCATGGTACATTTACAAAATGGAGTACTATGTAGCAGAAAGAAAGAAGGAACTTCTACCATTTGCAACAACATGGATGGAACTAGAGAGAATTATGCTTAGCGAAATAAGCCAGGCAACAAAAGAAAAATACCTTATGCTATCACCTATTACAGGAGACTAATGAACAACACAAACAAATGAGCAAAATTGAGCCAGAGGTTTATAAACAAGTAGTAAACTAACAGTGACAAGGGAGGAGGGGGGCTGGAGAGAAGGGTGTAAGAAGGGGAAGGGTGTAGTCAAAAACATGTATAAAGAACCCATGGACGTGGACAACTGGGTGGGGAGACTGACTGTGGGAGAAGGGGTGGGCAGGGTGCAGGAAAGCAATAGGGAAAAATGTGGAACAATTTTAATAGAAAAACAAACAAACAATAAATTATAGAGAGGGGGTGGGAATGAACGCAAAATAAGTTAACAAATGAGCCAGCAAATTCACTCCCCCCAAAAAAGACCTCTCATGTAGGACAGTGAACAAAAGAAAATGCAAGGTATGGAAATGCAATTTTAGTAAATATTTGAAGGACAAAGATTTTCCTTCACATTGTATATTTTTTTCCCTACCTCAACCCTCCAGAATTTGGCATTCTGAAGAAGTAAGCAATGATGTAAGGTTCTTTGCATAAAACTAATAAGATCGGTTGTTAACAGAGGTTTTGTTAACCATGACTTTGACTGGAATTTCATGCCTAAAGGAGACATGCTTGGGCTCTGGTTGTTAACCGAAAAGCACTGGGGAACTGGAATTGACCCTCGAAGGTAATAAAAGCCCACGCAAAAAAAGGCCTGGTTGGTTGTACAGTCCATAGCAATCTTTCCAGGGAAGGAACAAAGGTTACTTTCCTGAAAGATGTCTAGAAGAGATCTTAAAGCACAATTGAAAACACGAAGGACTTGGAAAAGACAGGTGTTTACAGGCAAGGCTGAATGGCAAGTAGGTGACTCAACTCCTATGCCCTAAAGGGCAGACTGAAAGTCACCCTAAAGGTTCCCTGTGTAAGTTCCAGGAAAGCAGACGTAAAGATCATATGTGATCATTTGCTGCTCTTGTTACATTTTGTGCAAACAAACAGGATAAATTAAAACTGGACTTAATGCGGTCCCTTTAATGACAAGGAGGGTCATCTTAGGGAGAAAAATCGTGATTCAAGGAAAACCACAATGCTTAGTGGTAGATTATAAAGTAGTGCAGCTAACTGTCTTCAAAGCTTATTTTCATTTAAAGTTTGTTTTCATTTGAAAGTTAGACTAGGTCTGTGACATCATCAAAGATGCTTAATTTACAGGCAAGAACAATATCAAATGCCTTGCATCTGGGTGTCTTACCAATAAGAGAGTCTTGCAGATATAGAAACTGGTTTGTTGGTTATGTTGCATAAATTAACATGTGTGTTTGTTTTCATAGGGCATAAGCCTATGATCTCATTACCTAAGTGCTTGTCTATATGTATAGGCCTCACTTAATCCTGTCTTCATTGCTGCCTCCTGAGACTCAATGGTTTGTCTGAACTAAGAAGCATGGGATGGTCTGTGGGTTTCACTTTAAAACTGGTTTCTCTTTTCTATCCTAAAGGCTTGGACAAAAAGGGCCCAGAGGTCTGAGAGGGGGGAAATCTAAAATATTCTCCTCAGTCCAAACTAAGTATAGTGGGCAAAAGGGTTTTGGACAGGTGTGATGTGCCTTGCACACCTTCCTCCAAAGAGCCTTTTTTTTCTCCTAATATGGGACATTGAAAAATTAATCCCTGACTTTTGTCATCTAGTGGTTATGAATTGAATGATGCCTTTTAACCCTGTTGCTAAATCTGTTGCCCCCAGAATACAACAAGGATGCCAGCCTGTTATACCAAGCATGCCATGGTCTGGGGACGGCCAACTGACCTGGAGTCTGCAAGATCCTTCTCCATTCTTATTAGGGGTTTCTGGACCCAAGTGTAGGTAGGATGACTACCATGTTCATCTTGAAGCAGCTAGAGGAGCACAAGACATTCGCCTATTGTCCTTTATAAGATTATAAAGGGTCTTAAATCTGAAAGGGGGAAATTATCTTTTATTGTTATAAAAAATTAATTAATTATTTTTTTAAAAAAGAAGAATATAGGAAAGGGTGAAGCCAAAGAACTTGTATGCATGACTCATAGACATGAACTAAGCAGGGTGGGATTGCTGGGGGATGGGGGATACTGGGCGGAGGGGAGTAATGGGGAAAGAAATTGGAACTATTGTAACAACATAATCAATAAAATATATGAAAAAAAAAAAGACTTGGGTCAATAAGCCCTGAGTTGCAACTTTCAAGAAGAATGACTCCCAATAAGCAATAGCAAGGTTCTCCATGGACATCTGAAAAGATATCTTTAATATAAAAAAAAGAAAAAACCTGTTTCAGGAAATCTCTTACTAATGTCATTTTAAGGATGTAATCCTCAGCTGTTGATGTTGCCAACTCTCTGGGCTCTCTAACTTCACTTCTGGTTGAGGGCTGAGCTGCAGTCATACACCACTGGGTGTTCTGGTGCTCTTTTACCTCTTGAAACAGCACAGCATGGTTTTGTAGGTGAGTTGGAGACCCAAATTCCACAGAGAGGCCACAGGAGTGGCTCAGAACAGAGTAGGGTTCCTGCACATTCCTAGATGAACCACATACATGTTTTATGTTCACTTACAGGATCATTTATAGGTCTTTTTTCACAGCCATTTCTTTCCAACCCTGTCATTTTATTTTTTATTGGTTTTTTTAAAGAGGTTTTATTTACTTACTTTTAGAGAAGGGAAGGGAGGGAGAGAGAGGGAAAGAAACATGATGTGTGAGAAACATTGATCGGTTGCCTATTGCACGCCTCAACTGGGAACCTGGCTTGCAAACCAGGCATGTGCCCTGACCAGGAATCAAATAGGCAAAACTTTGGTTTGCAGGATGATACCCAACCCACTGAGCCACACTGGTCAGTGAAGCTACCCTGTCAACCTTTTAAAGGTATTTCTGGGATATTTGATACTGACGAACCCCTGAAAACATTTTGGCAAACAAAGAAATGATCTTAATTATTTTTATGATTAACCTGAAGTAACAAAAAGAGTAAAGAATGTGACCCAAAATACTAAGCATAATTATTTTACCAAGATTCTTTTAAAATCTTTACTCTTTCTGCTACCCAGTCCCTGAATTTCTGCTCCTAATTTTTTTTTGGGGGGGGGGGCGAGGTGTGGATTACCAGAAATTGAGTTTATTTGGGAATAGCAGAGGAATTGAAATTTTGGAAATGCATGCTGTAGCAATACAGGCTAGTCTGTTGAGGGTTTGGGACAGGATGTATATATGTGCAAGGAGCACAAATGGGAGAAATTCAGCCAGAGTCTAAGCAGTAACTTCGCTGGCTTGGGGATGAGGAGAGATTCTTTTTATTTTTATTTTTATTTTTATTTACATATTTATTTATTTTAATATGTTTTATTGATTATACTGTTACAGTTGTCCCAATTTATTTTCCCTCTTCTTCCCTCCACCCAGAGACCACCCTCCCTCCAGTTGCCCCACATTTAGTCCATGTTCATTGGCTGTGCATATAGTTCTTCTCAACCTCTTCCTGTCTATTCCATTTCCTCCTACTATGCTTCTTAATTCCTATACCATCTCCCTCCCTTTCCCCCCTTTCCCCTCTCTGCTGACCTCCCCACAATATGTTCCCCATACCTATAATTCTTTTTCCACTCTTGTTGCCTACTTAGTTTGCCTTTGTTTTGATTCTCTAGCTTCTGTTGTTGGTTGTTGTGATACAGTTTTCACTTTAATGTTTATACTTTTGATCCTCCTTCTTCTCAACAAGTCCCTTTAACATCTCATATAACAGTGGTTTGGATCTAATGAACTCCTTCAGTTTTACTTTGTCCTGGAAGCACTTTCTCTGCCCTTCTATTCTGAATGACAGCTTCACTGGATAGAGTAATCGTGGCTGTATGTTTCTGCTTTTCATTACTTTGAATATTTCTTGCCAGTCCCTTCTTGCCTGCAGAGTTTCTTTTGAGAAATCAGTTGACAGTCTTATTGGGACCCCTTTGTACATAATTCTCTTCTTCTCTCTTGCTGCTTTTAAGATTCTCTCTTTATCTTTAATTTTTGACATTTTTATTATAATATGTCTTTGTGTGGTTATCCGTGGGTCCAGTTTTTTTTGGAACTCTCTGTGTTTTGTGGACCTGTAAGTTTATTTCCTTCCCCAAGTTAGGGAAGTTTCATTTCATTATTTTTTCACATAATTTTTCAATTTCTAGTACTTCTTCTTCACCTTCTGGCAACCCTATAATTTGGATATTTGCTCTCTTATAGTTGTGCCAGAGGTTTCTGAGCTTCTCCTCATTTTCATCACTTTTTGTTTCCTCTTTCTGCACTGGTTGACTGTTTGTTCCTTCCCTATGTTCCGATTTGTTGATCTGATCCCTGGTTTTCCTTCCCTCACCACTTGTTTTATATGTGTTTTTGTTCATTTCAGCAGGACTAGCCTTCATTCCTTCTCTGTCTTGATTGAGTCTCTCTGTTATTTCTGTAATCTGCCTTATAACTATAGCTCTGAACTGAACCTCAGAAAGATTATTTATCTGTTTGTCCATTAATTCATGTATTTGCTTTCTTGTCGCTGTGTGGTTGGTATCTCTATCATTATCCCTGTCATCCTGACAGATTTGTTTACCTTTACTTCTTGGGCGGAGCTGTCATACCCCCTACACTATAGGGGGCGGAGCCCCGTGCACTCATCACCACTGGGTGACCCTTCTCACCACACTGTGGTGTTTTGTGTGGGTGCGGAGGTCCAAGATGGATTCCTGCTGTTCTCTCTCCGCCAAGAGACCAGGAGCCTCTTCCTCCATCCTCATGCCCTCTGGGCCTCACAGTCCAAGGCAATGGGGGGTCTGCCTTTCCCAACGTTGGAATCACAACCTGACAGGTTTGGACTGCAGCCAGGGAGGCTCCCCAGGTGCTTCTCACTTCCCCTTAAATATGGGTGTCTGTGCTTATCGCAGTCCTGCCACTCTTTACTGCAACTGCTGCTGGCAGCACAGCTTGATCTCTCTGCCCCAGCTTCACCCCTCCTACCCATCCGAATGAGCACCATTTGTTTATAACTTCATATGTTGGACTTCCATGTAGCTTTATTTTCTGTTACTTCTGGTTATTTCTGGTTTTGCAGTAGTTGTATTCCTTCTTAGTTGTGGACGGAGATGGAGCATGTCAGTTTAGGCCTCCATCTTGTCTGGAAGTCTTCTGCTCCTAATTCTTAATAGTTACACAAAGTCTGTAAGAATTTATGAAAGGACTATTGCCTGGTGAATAAAACAGTTAAGTATGAGCAGAAGAAATCTCTCCAGCAAAGCATCTCAACCAGATGAGATCTTAGAGGGGAATTGTAAACCAAAGACCACAGCTGATCTGTGATGGACAGTTATGCCCAGATTCCAAACCTGGGATCTCAGAAACTGGGTCAGTGGATGGCTGGACAGTTGGACATTTCCTTGGCCTCAGGACAGTGCCAGTGAGCAACATTTTCCTCTGAGCAATTCTTACATGGACATCTGCCTACAGTAAGTCCCGGTACAGCACTTTAGCCTCCCCTTAAGAAAGGGATTTGTGACCCCAATATTATTATAATCAATGTATTCTTATTCTCCAAAACACCTTGTTCTAAATCCCGGATATTGGTGTTGATTGTGAACATTTGCTGCCAGGGGTTGAGCAAAAAGAAGCAGGGGCCCGCTGTGCTTATTTCTCAGATTTGTTTACCAGATTCCCTTAGCTACTCTGCAAACTTCAAGGTTTTGCAATCTCATTTTGAAAGGCTTCAATGAAGTCTTTATATGTAATTCAGTTATTTCAGGGTTGGATCTAGTCCATAGGCCTGGATATTTATTTACATGGCCTGACCCAAGGTTAGCTCATTTTAATGGCTATAACTGTGATTTGTTCTTCAGAGCCCTCCTCTGTGAAACTGAGCACACCCTGGGACATGGACAAACAACATTCACAAGAGAACCAAAAACTAAGTTCACACAAAGCACCTTTAAACAAAATCTGTGTCCCTGCTCTTAACAAAAGACAGTTTATCTCATTGCAAAAGCAGATGAACAGGGAGGCTTCCTGAAGAGGCCACCCAACCTGATGGTCCAAGCAGCCTGGAAAGGTTCAGCTGGAACCTGCTTCTGCTAAAGGGTTCCCAGAGTGCTCCTTCCACAGGGGAAGGAGCCCAAGAAAGGAGCTCCCTAGAGAAGTAGGCTCAGAGAAGGAGCTGACTCTGCCCGACAGAACAAACCTGCCTCACGGAGGAGTGTGCTGCTGAGGCTAAACTTGGCCAGACCATTTTCTCTCTCTTTCCTTCTTTGCTTGTTTTTAATCCAATTGAACACTTGCTGCCAGGCATTGCTTTGATTTTTACCGTTTCTCAGTTTTAAAGTAGATTTGAATGTTACAGATCAGACACTGCAGACATAGAGGACTTGCTTCATTTCTCACTATGCACAGATGCCCTATGAAAGCAGGAGGCACACTGTATGATGGTTGAGAAAACATGCATAAGCTTATTGCTCTTGAAGGGGAGTCTAGGGACTTGAAATGGGCAGAGCTTATATGATGTTAAAGTTTGAGAACAAGACAGAAAATATGGTTTCTTATATTTTCTCTATCAGAGATCTTAGCAGCAATAAAGGTACCTAATGAATTGGTGGCAGCACAAATACAACACAGATTGACAGTCCTGATCAAACAGCACAGAAAGAGATGCAGTCAGCATTTGCACTTCTCACCATTGTAAATGTAGATATGAAGACTTTAATTAAAACAAACAAACAAAAAACAATTTTATTTGCCAACTAAACCATCTTACCCACTCATGGTTTTACTTACTATCCACAAATTGAGAACTCCCAAACTTGAGACCATAAATTGAATCTAAATGCAGAGATTCAGGACCACATATACAAGGGTTTATTGGACACTTAGCTAACCCACATGCACCTCAGACTTGCCACATATCCCCTTCCAAAGAATTTCCTGATATCTTCCTCCAGGATTCTCTGGCATCAGGAGCCAGAGCTTGAAAGCCCTTCATGACTCCCTGCCTTCACCTCCCACATTCAATCCATTACCAAATCTACATAAATGGACCTCCAAGAAAAGCCCACACCTAGCTCAGGTTTCAGTGCCTCTGCCTCTGCCTCTGCAGTGGATGCCAAGGTGTCTCTTGTCATCCACACTGACCTACCTTCATCTGTTCCCAACCCTGCAGTCTCAGGGTAGTTCAGTACAGTCCTCCATAGGTCCACTCCCTTCTCACCCTTCTGTTACTTCTGACCTGACCTTTGCCTGCGGCTCTGCCTACAACCACACACCCTCTCACTGGGCCTTTATGCCCAACCATGACATGGTTTTGTTCACTTCCATGTTCCTAATGCATAGTACAGTGCCTGGCATATATTCTGTGCACAATAAGCATTTGTTAAATAAACACATATGCATAACAGAAAAGTGCTGAAGAAAGAACTAAAACATTGGATTTTAGATCGCTGTTGTAGGTCATTATCTTCTTAGGCTTAAGTAAATGTAAAAAAAAAGAGGCTAAAGATATTTTATAAATTAGGAATGTTACAAATATTACAAAGCAGAGACATAACATGAAGAACAACATTTCTCCATGATTGCCTCTAACTAAAGGAGGGCAACATGGTGGAAAGAATAAGCAACAGGCTGCAGCTGGAGCAGAGTTGGGTTCAAATCCCACTTTCTGCTTCTATGCTGCTTCCTAATTTGGTAGCTCTGCCTGAATCTCAATTTCTGTCTGTAAACTGTGGATAACATATAATGCCAGAGGTTTTGCATGTAAAGACTCAGCCAATTTATTTTTTTAATTATTTGTTTGTTTGTTTGTTTATTTATTTATTTTTAGAGAGAGGGGAAAGAAAGAGAGGGAGAGAAACATCACTGTGTGGTTGCCTCTCACTCGTGCCCCAAATGGGGACCTGACGTGCAACCTAGTCATGTACCTTGACTGGGAATCAAACTAGTGACACTTGGCTCACAGGCCGATGCTCAGTCCACTGAGCCACAGTAGCCAGGGCTTAAGGCTCAACCAACTTAAATAGTATTTGTTAATGCCATTGGCAAATTATATATGTTATCCTTAAGCAAATTGAATTAATTAGTTTAATCAATTATCCCTACTGAAAAAATTAAAGCCATTGCACCATGCCCAGAGCAGGGAAAAGGCATATAAAGAAGAAATAAGTTTTAAGGGTTCTGGATACAGATTATTTATTTAACTACAATTCTAACAGTACAACTGTAGGGATTGTGTTTTATTGTTAAAAAGCACAAATAATTATTTCTCAAGTTGAGACTGGTCAATGTTTCATTTTCCCAGGACTGCTTTGCAAAAACCATTGGGAAACAAATTTCATTCAGTTTTTCTTCTGTATCTATGGACACACCAACCTGCATTGGATTAACACCACTGAGCCTCCATGTAGGCCCAGCTCTGCTGCAAGGCTAAACTGAATTCCCAGGGCTGCTGTCTGGAATGATGAGCCTAAGGAGCCATCGAAGCTATTTCCTGACCTGGACATTGAACTAAGGAGCAGAATACATAGCTGCAAACAAAACCTGAATACAAAGTCTTCACTTTTCAAAGCTGCCTCAGTCTCATTAGTTCTTCCCTGTAGGTTTACTAATTACATACCGCGACATGGAATTTGACTCACAACTACTGTAACATAGAATCTTCATCTTAAAAGATCATTTTCAGAGACAAAAATAATAATAATTGAAGAATAAAAATGAATTTATTCTTCGCTTTCAAAAGAGCTAAAATAAATAAAAGACTAGGGGTGGGGGTGGGGCCTTGGACACAGATTCTCAGCTTCTAGGAACACAGAGTATCTTACACTTCCCAAGCTTTTCTTCCTCACATGGGACTCTGGGACTGAAACTATCTCCTTTCTCATTTAACTAATGCTCTCCTTGCTTCTTGGGGAGTCATTCCACAGAGCATGCCAAACCCTGCAGTGGGGGACAAGCTCTTCTCTCACTGTAATAATGCAGAGACAAAGGACACTGGCCAGAGAAAGGCATTTATTTTTATAGTATCACTTCCTTACTCCCCAAATGATAACTATTTGGATTGTTAAATCAGAGGGAACAGAAACATCAAATCTAATTTCGTTTGAACTATTTGCACCACTATTTGTTTATCTTTTATTCACTATTTAGCTTTGGAAAATTTTTTTTAACTTGGCTATTCTTTCTACTTTGTATCTAGACATCTTAATCTTCTCCTTCTCAGCTGTAGTTCTTCTTTCTCAGCTACTTGCATTATTGAAATATAAAGGGCCCATAATGCTTATGTTTCTCTACAAATACTCAAATGCAAATGGGAAAAGCTCCTAAGTAAAACACACAAGAAATTATTCCCCACATATGACCTAGTCATCTAGCTCAAAGAGCAGGCAGCCCTCATGGGAGTCAGGCTAGTCAGTACAGCTTTCAGGTAGCTACCGGCTAATGAAAATTCAGTGACATTAATATAGTCCAAGCATCCCTCATTTATTAATTCACTATAACATGCTTAGCAGGACTCAAGAGCATCAGGTAAAAGTCAATAGACCCACATAGGTACAGGATGAAGACAACAGAGTAATCCTCAGACAGGAGATGAAGAATATATCAATAGGGCTTGCATGGTTTCTAATAACACAGCCAAGTTTGGGAAATTGGGATATAGAGCACCAGATCTTCAGGACTTATGGAAGAGCAGGTTCTTTGTGATCAGATGGAGATGGCCCTAATTCCTATCAGCACCCTGCAATCCCACACCATCCTGGACAGATGTTTCCAACATCTCCAACTCCTGCCCTAAATTGTGCCCAGCCATACAATCCTGTTCCAACAGAAAACATATATTTGACCTCCCTTCTTATATGGCCCAAACTGCATTCACCATTTTTTTTCTTATAACACCAGCCAATAACCTTTTCCAGAAAATACCCTGGCAACATCATTGAGCCATATGTTTCCTTCACTTTTTATTTCCAACCCACCTTTTCTACCCAACTCAAGTTATATGTTTCTTCAAGTTATGTCTGAAATTTGCCAGCTCTTTCTATCTTTGTAGTTAATTGAATGGTCCAGAGCCTCATCTCCTCATGCCTAGAAGGCAGCCCAGGGCATCCCAGGATTGAGTCAGTATTAACCACCTCATTCCTTGTGTAACTTTCACTTGAAGGCCT
The DNA here is from genome assembly GCF_987537825.1 of Furipterus horrens. NCBI lineage: Eukaryota > Metazoa > Chordata > Mammalia > Chiroptera > Furipteridae > Furipterus > Furipterus horrens. The sequence continues at coordinate 55,555,802 of NW_028327177.1, forward strand.
CATCTTGAGATTTTAGTCATTTGAAAAATCTGGTGACAAGTCATACTTTGCAGGGTTGTAGAGAACAATCATTGGCAAAAATACCTTGTAGAATAATGTTATCAGTCTTCCTAAATATACTTTGGTTAGACCAGTTCCTGGTTCAACAACCCATGGGGGATTTTTTTCTCTATGGTCTCTTCACAACCTCTCTGTGGCTTGTACTAATGATCTCAAGCCCCCCATTTCCCACAGAGTAGCATCAACCCCACTGTGTGCATATCTCAGACTCCAGGAGGACTCATCTGACTTCTTTCCGTATCACTTCTACCCACCACCCAAATCTGTTTATTGTTTAATGCTTATCTCAGCTGTAAACTTCTCTAAGGAGACTTCCTTGTGTCCTCTGGATTATATTGATCTCTTCTGTCTCTGGTATTTAAAAAAAAAAATACACTTATATAGCAGTTACTATGTGCCAGACTGTATTATGCTTTTAAATTATGATTATTATCATTATCCCCATTTTACAGGTGGAAGCCCAAGATATAGAGTGCTTTTCTCAAGGTCATATATAAAACAGGTGGCAGAACCAGAATTTGGCCCCAGAGAAGCTGGACATACTTCCCAACCTGAACCACTGGCCTCAACCGCATAGCCCAGATACTCTAAAAGCTTGAAATTTAATTCTTATTCAATAACTTTAGAGGTAACCTCCTGGGGGGAAGAAGTAACCTTTAGTACTAAGATTTTAGAGGGCTGACCAAGGTAACTACATAGGAGGGTCCTGAATTCCACTCTTCCCATAGACCCAACAAAAGTAAATCTACACATGGATAAATTTCCAATTAAAGAAATACAGAAATCAGCAAAGTGAATCCTATGTATTAGCCAAATGAAAAAATAGCTAAATCAAAATGTAGAGGAGAGGCTGAGACATGCTCATTCTATAAACCCTACAACAGAATAGTACTATAAAATTGGGAGGACACTCCAACTCCAAGTGTCTCTCTGAGGAGTGAAATATTGGAACTTCACATTTATGACCCCAACTTTTAAGACACCCACCCAAAAGATAGCCCCCAAAACACTTAGCTCTGAGAGCCGGTGAGGCTTGCATCTCAAGCCTGTGGCAAAGGAGTTATTAACAAGATTGTGAGCAATTGCTGCACTTTCTCCCCCAGGGCTCAGTGCAGGAATGAACAAAAATACCTATGTCTCAGTATTTCCTAGAAAAGGATTTATCTGCATACTTTAAAAGCTGCTGCCTGAGAGTCAAGATTCTAATTTAGGAAATATCTAGGTGCTGGCTACTACTGTCCTCCCAGAGACCAGGGAAGCTGAGGAGCACATTTCTGCCATCTCCACCTAGACTGCCCAAAGATGTATCTTCCTGAAAGAAACTTGTACACATGTCTGGCATCTCAGCTTTTGTTACTATTGCCCAAAAGATGGGCCAAAAATGTTCCAAACCTAGAGAAAGAAAGAAACATTTAGGTCAAGAGAGCTCAGAAAATTCCAAATAAATTCCAAATCATGTGAATTTTAAAAGACCTACTCCTAAAGCCAAGAAAAGAATCTTAAAAGCAGCAAGACTAAAGCAACTTGTTACATGCAAATGAAACTCCATAAGACTATAAGCAGATTTTTAGCAAAAACTTTGAAGGCCAAAAGGAAGTGTGCTTATATATTCAAAGTGTTTAAAGAGAAAAAAAAAAAAAAACCTGCCATCCAGTAATACTCTACCCAGCAAAATTGTCCTTCAGAATTAAAGGAAAAATAGTTTTCCAGACAAACAAAAGGTGAAAGAATTTATCATCACTGGACCAACCTCACAAAAAATGTTAAAGAGAACAAAGAATACTAACTGATAACAGGAAAATATGTGAAAGTGTAATTTGATTATAAAAGTAAAGTGTAATTTAATTCAGAATACTTTGATGTTGTAATGGTGATGGGTAAATCACTTATCTCTAGTATGAAAAAAGATAAAAGAATTAAAAATAACTATAACTACAATGATTTATTAATTGACACACATGTAAGAAGATATAAATTGTTAATGACATAAAAGCTATAAAAATTTGAAAGTGTCAAAATGTAGGGCTTTTATTTTCGTTCAAAGTTATGTTGTTAGGAGTTTAAAACAGATCGTTATAAGATGTTCTATGTAAGTCTCATAATAACCACAAAGCAAAAACTTACAGTAGATACACAAAAGATAATGAAGAAGAGATAAAAGTCTACCACTACAAAAAAATCATCAAATAACAAAGAAAGAGTAAAAGAAAAACAAATGAATTATAAAATAACCAGAAAGCAATTAATATAATTACAATTATAAATCCATGCCTATTAATAATTACTCTAAATGTAAATAACAAAGCTTTCCAATCAAAAGACATAGAGTGACCAAATGGATAAAAATATAAGACCCAATACATGTCGACTACAGGATACTTACTTCAGTTTTAGGGACACACATTGTCTAAAAGTAAAGGGATGGAAAGAGATATTCCATGCAAATGGAAACAAACAAAGAAAAGCAGCAGTACCTATACTTAACATCAGACAAAACAGACATTAAAACTAAAGACTGTAGAAAGAGACAACAAAGGTTATTATATAACTATAAAGGGGTTAAGTCATCAAGATGATATAACTTTAGTAAATATTTAAGCACCCAACATAGAAACACCTTAGTATATAAGTCAAATATTAATTAATCTGAAGGAGAAATAGAAAGCAATACAATAATAACATGATGTCATAACCCCATTTTCAACAATGACTGGGTCATTGAAATAGAATATCATAAGGAAATAAGACTTAAACTGTATGTTAGATCAGATTAACGTAATAGACATTTGTAGAATGTCACATCCAACATCAGCAGAATACACATTTTCTCAATTGCACATGTAACGTTCTCCAAGATAGATAATATTTGAGATCACAAAATAGCTTAACAATTTTAAGAAGATTGAAATTATATCAAGCACCTTTTCTGACCAGTGTTATGAAACTAGAAATTAATTCCAGGAAGAAAACTGTAAAAGTCACACATATGTGAAGATTAAACAACATGCTTCTGAATAACCAATGTGTCAAAGAAAAAAATATCAAAAGAATAATAAAAAATATCTGAGACAAATAAATATGAAAGGACAACATAACAAAACTAAGACTTAAGCCAAAACAGTTCCAAGGGGGAAATTTATAACAAAAAAAAAAAAAAAAGAAAGAAAGAAATGCCTACATCCAAAAACAAAAAAAGGTCTTGTATAAGCAACCTAACATTATACCACAAAGAAATTAGAAAAGAAAAGAAAAAACTAAGCCCAAAGTTAATTAAAGGCAGGAAATAAAAATCAGAGCAGAAATAAATAAAATAGAGACAAAAAAGACAATAGAAAATATAAATGATACTAAGAGAGTTAAGTAACAAAGTAGATGAGCCTTTACCTAGAATTATCATGAACAAGAAAGGACTCAGATATAATTATAAATGATAGAGATGTTACAGTGGCTAGCACATAAATAAAAAGATCGTAAGAAACCACTATGAACATCAATCTAACAACTTGAACAACCTAGAAGAAATGGTTATATTCCTAAAAACATACAATCTACTAAGACTGAATCATGAAGAAACAGAAAACCTGAACTAGGTGATTACTAGTAAAAAAATTGAACCAGTAACCAAAAACATTCCAACAAACAAAAGTTCAAGACTAGATGGCTTCATTGGTGATTTCTACCAAACATGTAAAGAATACTAATCCTTCCAAAATTCATTCAAAACATAGAAGAGGAGAAAACATTTTCAAACTCATTTTACAAGGCTACCATTAGCATGAAACCAAAACCAAACAAAAATGCTAGAAAAGAAAAGGAAATAACAATGATGCACAAATTCTTAACAAAATATTAGAAAACCAAATTCAATAGAACATTTAAAAAATCATACAAAGGGATTTAGTTCATTAATGCAAAGATGGTTCAACATTCATAAATCAAAAATATGATACATCACACTAACAAATGGAGAATAACAATATGTTCATGTCAGTAAATCTATAAAAAGCATTTGACCAAATTAAACATCCTTTTGGGAAAAAAATTCCTCAACAAACTGCAAATAGAGGGAATTGTACCTCAACATAATAAAGGCGATATATGAAAATCCCACAACTAACACCATACTGAAAGGTGAAAAGCTCCCCGAATAGCAAAAGCAATCTTGAGACAGAAGAACACAGCAGGAGGAATCACAATACCAGATATCAAACAATACTACAAAGCCACTGTGATCAAAACAGTCTGGTACTGACATAAGAACAGACATATAGATCAGTGGAACAGAATAGAGAGTCCAGAAATAAACCCAGGCCTCTATGGTCAACTAGTATTTGATAAAGGAGGAAGAAACATAAAATGGAGTGAGAAGAGCCTCTTTAACAAATGGTGCTGGGAGAACTGGACAGGGACTTGCAAAAAAATGAAACTAGACCACCAACTTACACCACACATGAGAATAAACTCAAGATGGATCAAAGACTGAAATGTAAGCTGTGACACCATAAAAGTCCTAGAGGAAAACATAGGCAGGAAAATTTCAGATATCCCATGTAACAATATCTTCACAGATACATCTCCTAAGGCAAGAGAAATAAAGGAAAAAATAAACAAATGGGACTACATCAAACTAAAAAGTTTCTGCTCAGCAAAAGAAAACATCAGCAAGATGAAAATGAAACCAACCATATGGGAAAACATATTTGCCAATGACATCACAGATAGGGGACTGATCTCCAAAATATATAAAGAGCTTATACGACTCAACATCAAGAAAAAAAACAACACAATTAAAAAAATGGGCAAAGGACCTGAACAAACACTTCTCTGAAGAGGACATACAGAAGGTCCACAGACACATGAAAAAATGTTCAACATCATTAGCCATCAGGGAGATGCAAATAAAAACCACAATGAGATACCATTTTATACCAGTCAGAATGGCCATCATCAACAAATCAACAAACAACAAGTGCTGGAGAGGATGTGGAGAAAGGGAAACTCTACTGCACTGTTGGTGGGAATGCAGACTGGTGCAGCCACTATGGAAAACAGTATGGAATTTACTCAAAAAACTAAAAATGAAACTGCCTTTTGAACCAGCAATTTCACTGTTAGAATTATACCCGAAAAATCCTGAAACACTAATTCAAAAGAACTTATGCACCCCTATGCTCATAGCAGCACTGTTTACAATAGCTAAGTGCAAAAAACAGCCTAAATACCCATCTGTAGATGAGTGGATCAAAAATCTGTGGTACATTTACACAATGGAATACTATGTAGCATAAAGAAAGAACGAACTCCTGCCATTTGCAACAACATGGATGGAACTAGAAAGAATTATGCTTAGTGAAATAAGCCAGGTAAAGAAAGAAAAATACCATATGGTATCACCTACTACAGGAAACTAAAGAACAACACAAACAAACGAACTAAATAGGACAAAGAGCAGAATAGCAGTCAATAGGGAGGAGGGGGGAGGGAGAGAAGGGGAATAAGAAAGGGAAGGGTTTAGTCAAGGAATGTGTATAAATGACTCATGGACATGGACAATGGGGAGGGATATAATTGTGGGAGAAGGGGTGGGCTGGGTGGGGGAGAGCAATGGGGGGAAAATGGGACAACTGTAATTGAAAAACAAAAAAATAAAAATATATATATATTAAAAAAAAAGGTGAAAAGTTGAAAGTTTAAAGACTAAGGATGCCCACTCTTGCCACTTTTATTCAACATAGTACTTCAGTTTCTATACAGAGCAACCAGGCAATAAATAAATTCAAATTAGAAATGAAGAAGTAAAATAGTCTCTATTTGCAGATGACATCACACACACACACACACACACACACACATACAAGGTCTGTCCAGAGAAAGTCCAGCCATTGTTAATATAATGAGAATGGATTGTGCAACCTCAATGCAATCTGGCAGCCAAGGAGAGTGGACTGTAATATGCATGCGTGAACAATGATGACTTCACTGTACTAGTCAATGGGGTCAGTAGATGTTGTTGAGTGAGCATGTGTATTGTGAAATGACTAAGAGAGTAGAACAATGAATCTGTGTCAAATTTTGCATTAAGCTTGAACATTTCTCCATGGAAACTATTTGAGTGATTCAGAAGGTGCAGCTACAGGCAAGTGGTGATTGGCAGCTTTATCACATCTCATTCAGTTTTTCTATGAAACAGCAAACCACCAAGGTGACTCTGCCCCTCCAAAGATCAGATTTGGTGCCGTGTGACTTCTGGATTTTCCCAAAACTAAAATCACCTTTGAAAGGGAAGATATTTCAGACCATCGATGAGATTCAGGAAAATACAATGAGGCAGCTGATGGTGATTGGGAGAACTGTGTTAAGTCCCAACCTACCTACTCTGAAGGGGACTGAGGCAACATTGTCCCATGTACAATGTTTCTTGTATCTTTTATCTTCTTCAATAAATGTCTCTATTTTTTGTGTTACATGGCTAGATACCTTATAAACAAAACTTGTATAGTGAATACATGTATATTACTAAAGACTCCATCCAAAATGTGTTAGACCTAATAAATGAATTTAGCAAAGTTTCAGGATTCAAAATCAATATACACTATCAATGAACTATAAGAAAGAGAAATTAAGAAAATAATACCATTTATAATATTGCCAAAAGGAATAAACAACTTAGAAATAAATTTAACCAAGGAGGTAAAAGACATATACTCTGAAAACTCTAAGACATTATTGAAGAAAATTGAAGAAGACACAAGAAATGAAAAGATACTCCATGTTCATGAATAAGAAGAACTAATGTTCTTAAAATATCTGTACTATGGAAAGAGATCAACAGATTCAAAGCAATCCTTCTCAAAATTCCAATGGAATTTTTCACAAAACTAGAACAAACAATCCTAAAATTTGTTTCTCATCACAAAAGATAAAAGGAATCTTGTGAAGGAAGAACAAAACTGGAAGCATCACACTCCTGATTTCAAACTGTATTACAAAGCTACAGTAATCAAAAAGCATGATATTGGCATAAAAACAGACACATCAATCAATAGAACAGAATAAAAAGTCCAGAAATAAACTCATGTGTATATGGTCAATTAATTTACAAAAAATAAGCCAAGAATAGACAATATAAAAAGGATAGTCTCTTCAGTATATGGTGTTGAGAAAACTGGATTGTCACATGCAGAAGAATGCAGTTGCACCCTTATCTTACACCATTTGCAACAATAAACTCAAAATGGATTAAAGACTTGACTGAAAGACCTGAAACTATGAAACTCCTAGAAATCATCACAAAATAAAAAAACAGCCTGGAAATGGGAGAAAATATTTGCAAACCACATATCTGATAATGAGTTAATATTCAAAATATACAAAAGACTCATAGCAAAAAATAAATAACTCAAGAGAAAAATGGGCAAAGGACTTAAATAGATTTTTCCAAAGAAGGCATATTAATGGCCAACAGGTATGTGAAAAAGTACTCAACATCACTAATCATCAGGGAAATGCAAATCAAAACCACAATGACATATCACCTCACACCTGTTAGGATAGCTTTCTTTTTTTAAGACAAGAGCTTTAAAAAATGCTGGTGAAGATGTGGAGAAAAGGGAACCCCTGTCCACTGTTGGTGGGAATGTAAACTGGTACATTCACTAAGGAAAACAGTGTAGAGGTTCTTCAAGAAATTAAGAATAGAACTACCATATGATCCAGCAGTTCCACTTTGGGGTATTTATCCAAAAGAAAACAAAACTATTATCTTGAAGAGGTATCCATGCTCCTAACATCTTTGAAGCATTATTCACAATAGCCAAGGCATGGGAACAACTTATGTCTATGGACAGATGAATGGATAAAGAAAACATGATATATATCTCCAATGGAATAGTATTCAGCCATAAAAAGGAAAAATACTCTGTCATTTGTGACAACACAGGTGAACTTAGAGGGTATTATACTAATTGAAGGTAACCAGAGATGAATACTGCATGGTATCACTTACATATGGCATCCTTTAAAAAAAAGTTCAACCTCATGAAAACAGGGACTAGAAAAGCAGTTGTCAGGGACTGGGGGATGGGAAAAATGGGGAGAGGTTGGTAAAAGAAAAGATACAAACATCAACTAAAAGATGAATAAGGTTTGAGGACCTCATGTACAAAATAGACATATAGTTGATAACACTCTGTTGTATAATTGAAGTTTGCTGAAAGTAGAACTTAAATATTCTCACATTTTAAAAAAAGTAAATATGTGAGGCGATATTGGTGTGTTAATTAACTTGATGGGGGGGTACCCTCTCACAATATATATGTAATAAAATCTTCCCTTTGTACACTTTAAATATGTTAAAAATTTTCCAATTATAACTCAATAAAGCTTTTAAAAAGTATCCTTTTATATTTCTTAAGTAAACCCCACAGTGCTAGTTATCACAGCAAATAAAAAGAGGTAATATTTATTGAGTTTAACTGTGTACCTGACTTAAGTCTAAATACTTTACATGCTTTAATTAATGCACTTTATCCTCATAATCTAAGAAGGTTAGTATTATTAACCTATTTACAGAGTATGAAACAAGTTTTTTCATCCTTCTCTGTGACACGGCATTTCGTAATGTCAGATATCACAATGAAGCAAATTAGGGCTGAGAGCAGACTTTATAAAGAAAGTATGAGTTCTCTCAAGAGTGTTGCCAAGCCCTTAATGTGTGACATGCTTCCTTCTAAGTCACTCTGGGCCTTCATTTCAGATGCCTTTGATGTTAAACTTGGCATTTCTCCAGCCAATCTTTGGAAAAGAAGCTTGTGGGTTGTGTTTTTGAAAGAAAAATGAAAACAGAATGAGTTTTTATCATTGTGGGTAGCTGGGTCCTATATATTACTCTACCAGTTGTGGACTGCTTGTGGAATCCAACAACCCAGCTTGTGCCTTATATATTATTCTAACTGCAAAAGAATAAGGATATTTAAGAGAGAGACAAATGAGAGAGAGAGAATTTTCTGGCCAAGCTTCTCATTTGTATTTGTATGTGAGGAGTTTACTCATGTTTCAAATATTTAGAATTTAATACTTAATTAAAAGTTCCTATTTGGTCAATTCTAGGGATAGAAAATCAAATACATAAGAAAACTGCAATAATTATATATGTGATCTCATTTTAGATACAAAACATTGGTGCTATTCTGCACATCATTAAATTTGAAAAATGTGGAGAGTAGAATGACTCCTGAACAAAGAATAGGCCAACACACGTCCATCCTGGCTTTACCCCTCAGTGTGTATTTGGAGCAGCATCTGAAATTCTTGGGGCTATTACCCTTTAGTCAAATGGTGAGTAGGTGAGAAATAGTGATTGCTCTTCCTACCTAGAGAGCTTCTGTCATGGACAATTGAAACACTGGGTATGGAGAAACACTAAATCTTGATCTTATTTCTCCACTTCCAGTTTGCCCTTTTTAAGGGCAAATAGTCCTCACCATCAACAAAGACACCAAGCTCCACTAAGAACACAGGTCATTTAGTGACTGTTTCATCCCACCGAAGTGTTTGTGAAGAAAGAGTAAAAATAATAATAATAAAATTAGTAAACACAAATTTAACAATGAGAAAAGAGAAGAAAGTACACCCTCAGTGACCCAGAGACTTGTGTTTTAACCCTTTGAGTGCCATGCATAATTTGAAATTTGGATCAACACGAGAAAAAATTATATCAGTATATAACCTGAGGTACAAAAAAAGAGAACAAAACATGAGTATGAATTATTCCATTGTTATTTAAATTTATAGCCATCGAAAAAAGAGTCATTGGGAGCAATGCTGGCACTTTTGGGAAAATTTGTCCGCGTTGCTCACAGCGACGTTGGCACTCAAAAGGCTAACAACCCCCAATGTCTGCAACAGTCCCAAGCCCAAAAGAAGGCATTCAAATAGGCTTCCTGTCTCTGCAGACACACAGAGCACGCTTCCTCTGTGTGCATCACAGGCATAGGGACCAGGCCAGGGGCACATCTGCATCTTTCAAAAGAAGAATGAGTGGATAGTGAAGGCATGGCCACAAGTCACTCCTCTTCCCGAAGCTCAGGGCAAGATGAGAGGCCTTCACTCCATGGAAAAGCAATGAGACAAGTCAAGCTTATAGCAAGCCCTGCATTCCACATGATCACCATCTGAAACATAACACAATAAAATTGATGTTGATAATGACAATCCAGGACAGAAGGAAACTGATAAATTATGTCCTGGAAACTTTGTGTAAGAAGGCAGGAAATTGGGTAATATATTTCAAAATAATTGTCACACCAAAAAAAGTGTTCAAATTTAAATTGTAGAGAATAAAGGATTAAAATTTCTACCACCCAAAAATATCACTTTACTGCAAGCATTTATTCATTATGATTCTGGCTAACTGGCATTTTATTTGGCAATTTCATTTGTTCTACAATGAGGAATAACTCTGATAAATTCTAATTATAATTTTTCTTTGTAACTTGAAACTTCTCTATCATTGCTAAGACTTTTCAAAGTAGATTTGGGTACAAGTTCCAAAAATTGGCTGGAGCCAACATTTATTGAATAATTACCATGTGCCTGGGCTGTGCTAAACATTTTACAGGAATCAGTTCACAGTCCTCAGAAACCCTCAATGGGGGCAGAGGGAGTACTAATATTGCTCCCAATTGATTAATGAGGAAACTAAGGCTTAGAGAGGTTAATTATGTGCTCCAAAGCTAAACAAGGACTATGTCAAGATGAGAAGCCATGTCCGTTGGGCTCCAGAGCCAAGTATTCGACTGCTAGGAAAAAAGTGCAGAAGAAAGGAAAGCAAAACACTGGGCTTAGATAACCTATAAAGGAATTGGCTCTGATGAGAAAGGCAACTTGGCTAAAGTACTAAAACCCAAGCAATTTTTTCCTCAGCTGGTATTTAGATATCCATTTAAAGCAGTGTTAACAGCAGTCATTTTAACCTGAGTCTAATTGTAGCAACAGTTTTAGGTCACTGCAACAAAGAACAGCACTTTTCAGAAGAGGAGACTTCTCTCATTTCATTCTAAAATCAGAAAATAGACAGGAGGGGGAAGCAAGAAGCACTCACTCTTAGCCATAACCTGCTTTATTTCACTTTAGGTCTCTTATTAAGTTGGGTTGAGAGCTCATGAATGTCTCAACAGAACTTGGAAGTTTCACCAGGCAGAATTCAGATCATGAATTTCCATGTGAGAAGGCTCTGTGGCAACTCAACTGGCAGACAGAAGTCACCACATCAATAATGAATGCTCAAACTCAGTTTGTAACTGAGAGCCATTTGGGTTAGAGAAGCCTGGATGTTCAGGCCAGGGGTCTCTCAGAGAGCTCAGTGGTAGGCTTTTTCCAGCTCTGGGCACCAACCACTGTGGATGTGCCGACAGAAGCCATGTGTTTCTATGAGGGGAGAAAATGCAGCAGTCTTAAGCACTGCCAGGAGCACAGACTATTTTCATCAAACTTTTGCAAACACCACTCCATAGCTCCCTGGTGCAAAGATGTAGTTCTCAGGCTGAGGAGCTGCTCCTATAGGAATTTAAATTTGGGCTTTCAGCTATTTCTAGTTTTGTTTGTTTCTGGAAAAGAGGGAGGAAAAAATGGGAACAAGTTGAAAGAGGGGCATTGAATGGCCTCTTTGCTATTGTTCTTCACCATGTGAAACTCATTATTTCACTGCTAAACTAATGATGATCTAGCCAGAAAATCCCTGGGATCTGAGAAAGAGCCCACAGACCTCAGAACTCCAGGCATGTGTGTCCCAAGACATGTGCAGAGACTGTTGAGCTAACATTTATAAGGCTAAACTTGGCTAAAGGAATGAGCAACACTGCTGGAATCAAATGTAGAAAAAGGCAGAGGTGAATCAGAACTGGGTACAAATCAGAAGCCAAAGATGGACAATGAAGAAGCCAAGGATGGCATAGCATTGCCTGGGGGACAAAGGCCTGAGATGGCCTTCCATCATCACCTGGGCTTTACAGATAAAATATAAGTAGAAATGAGAATGCCAGCCTCCCAGACTTCTGGAAAAATGCCATTCCCACTACCCCACACTGTATTTGGCAGGGAAGATTTCCTTCTTCAATGTATCAATAGTAACTCCATTTGCTTAGACAATACTCAGTTATTTTCCCCAGACTGGTACCTTTCTAATGTTGCATAAACCATATTGGACAATGTCAAAGCCTTCTCCAGTTAAGTGGAGCCAACTTTAGAAAGGGCCAATCTTAGAAATGGTTGATGTCTTGCTAGCACATAGGATGTCATACCTTCTCATCATAGATTTATTAGTATTTATTATGATAATATAAAAGTAATCTGCCTACTGACAAAAGAACTTTGAGCTGGCCCATAAAATTAGTAAATATTAGTAAAAGAGAGAAAAGCTTGTTCTTCACTAATCCAAAAAGAAAAACAGAAAGTGAGTAAAAGTACTAAGATTCTGATTCAGTGTTTTTTAAGTTCTAATGTTGATAATTTTTTAGCTGCCTGAATGGAGAAACTGGTGTATTGGTGGAAAAACCACTTCTCTTCTTTAGAAGTGTTCAACAAGAAGTTGACTTACTTTATTATGGAGAATATTAATTTACTAATTCCACTGGTCTTCCTCACCTCCCATGCTGAGAAGAGTATGGAGGTTCTATTATCCTGCATAAGGACCAAATGGGCACAGACAGGTGGTCATGGCTTCAGTTTAGCAGAGCTCAAGATAGAGCAGGAGCTAGCAAAATAATTTTTATGTTTCTTTCTGTTTTAAATTCTATAGTTTGGAAGTTAATGATGCTGATAAAAATGTGCCTGCCTCACTATCTCACATTCCTCTAACAGTAACATCGAGTTATTGACTCCACATTTCCTTCTGTCCTTCTGTCAGCCTGAGAGTCAGCTGTGGCTTTCCTAACAAAGGTAACCCAGGCACTCAAGAAAATATTTATATTTAAACTCCTAACATCTACATAAGATTGATTTAGGTCCAACTCTATGCTTTGTGAATGACTGATGTCTTCAGTAAGATTTCAGAGAATTCTCAGAGACTGGTTGCTGTATTCTCCTGTCCTCTGGCCTCAAATTAATGTGAACTATTTAGTAATTAGCTTACTGTGAGACTCAATCCTTTTCTTTAATCAGTGACCATCAAGACAAAAACCAAAGACATATCCATGACATGAGAGTCAGCACCAGAAAGCTCTGCCTTGGAAATTCCTGTTTCTGAAGGCCCACAGCATAGCTACACCTTTGTCATGACCCCTCTGCAGGCATAAGGCCCTCTCTCTTCCTCATTGAAAACTTCTGTACATGCCCAGGAATGCAGAGCAGTTTGGCTATATTATGTCACCTTCTCTTTCCACAACTATTCCTTCATCAAATATTAAGCGAGCACTTATTTTGGGAGGGCACTGCTTTATGTTCTGGGGATACAGCTGAAACCCAATATTTTCCCTCATGGGTCTTATCTTCCTGTGGTGAGAGACCAGCAGCAAGCAAACAGATGGCATGTCAGACAGTCATAAGGCAAACTAGGGAAGCCAAACAAAGGAGGCTCACATGGGTTGCCAGGGCTGAAGGTTGTTATTTTGTTTAAGGTGGTCCTGGAATACTGCTCTGATAAGGGGATATTTTATTAGAGACCAGGAAGAATATGATTACCTGGAGGAAGAACATTCTAGTTGGAGGAAATAGCATGTGCAAAATACTGAGGCAAGAACAGCAGGAACAGCAAGAGACATTGTGGTTGAGTACAAAAAAAAAGAAGAATGGTATAGAGATGAAGGCAGAGAGTCCGAGTCACACACGTCTTACAGGTCACCGGAATACTCCAATTTTTGCTCTGTATGAATCAGCAAGCTGTTGAGCTAAATGGGACTTATTCAGTCTGATTTATTCTTTTAGAACCTACTTTCAAGACTTCTGGCCAAGATGGAGGTGTAAACAGACACGCTGCGACTCCCACCACAGCTAAGAAGGAGTACAACTACCTCAAAACTAGAAACAACCAGAAGTTCCAGAAAATCAAACTGCATGAAAGTCCAGCAAACAAAGATATAAAGAAGAAATACTCATCCAGACAGGTAGGAGCAGCAGAGCCAGGGTGGAGAGGATGTAGTGTGGTGGCAGCAGCGGTGGCGGCAGCAGTGGCAGTGGCAGGCTGGCAGAAAGTGCAGTCACATGTCTTAAAGTCAGGAGGGCCACCAGGGGAGCATTCCCAGCTTCTCACTGGACCTAGCAGCTCATGGTCCAGGAAAATCAAACCTCATTGCTTCTTCCTGTGCAGACCAGCAGAGGTTGTGGTGAAGGCAGAAACTGCCAGTCTCTCAGTAGAGTCCACTTTTTTAAAGGGCCCCACAGTCCTAGAACATCCGCAGACCCACCCACTCTGGGAACAATGGCCAGGGAAGCAGCTATAGGGGCGCCAGTCTGGTGCGGAAGTGGGAGAGGTGCCTGGAAAAGGAGCAAGTGTTGGGCAGGCGGCATTGTTCCCTCTCGGACCCTCCCCCACATACAGTGCCACAACGTGGTGAAACAGGTCGCCCTGCACTGATGAATCCCTAAGGCTCTGCCCCTTACAATATAACAGGAGCGACAGTGCTACCTGGGATGCAGAGGCAAACAAACACAGGAGCCTGTCAGAATGAGGAGACAGAGAAGTATGGCCAAAAGGGGGGAACAGGTCAAGGTTCCAGTGGGAGAAGTAAGCAACGAGGAGATAGCCAACCTAACAGATGAGGAGATAGACAACCTAACAGATGCAGAATTCAAAACACTGGTGATAAAGATGCTCACAGGCTTGACAGATATGGAGAGTATGGCAAACGCATGAGAGAAGTGAAAGCTATGCTAAGTGAAACAAAAGAAAATCCACACAAAACCACTGGTGAAGGGAAGGAAACGGGGGTTCAAATCAGTGATTTAGAACATAAAAAAGAAAAAAAAAAGTCAACTAGTTCAGAATGATGAAGCAAGAATTGAAAAAAATGAGGAAAACTTCCCAAATTTTGGTAAAGGAGATGGACATACAAGTCTGGGAAACACGGAGGGTCCCAGACAAGCTAGACCCAGAGGGGACCACACCAGGACACATCATCATTGAGATGCCAAAGGTGAAAGATAAAGAGAGAGTCCTGGTGGCAGCAAGAGAGAAGTGGAGAATTGCCTACAGGGAGGTACCTATAGGACTATCAGCTGATTTCTCAGGGGACACTTTGCAGACAGAAAGGGACTGGCAAGAATTATCAATGTGATGAAAGGCAACCTGCAACTAGGACTACTCTATCCAGCAAGGCTATCATTTGGAATGGAAGGGCAGATGAAGTGCTTTCCAGACAAGGTGAAGTTCAAGGAGTTCATCATCACCAAGCCATTATTATATGAAATGTCAAAGGGACTTACTTAAGAAATAGAAGACCAAAACTATGAACACTAAAATGACAACAAACTCACAACTATCAACAACGGGATCTAAAAAATAAAAACAAAATCCAACTAAGCAAACCAGAATAGAAACAGAATTATAGGTGTAGGGATCATTTGGAGGGTTATCAGCTGGGAGGGGGGAGAACAAGAACTGGGGATATGGTGCAGGGATTAAGAAGCATAATGGGTTGGTACAAACAGACAGGGGGAAGTTAAGAATAATATAGGAAAGGGTGAAGCCAAAGAACTTATATGCACAACACATGGACATGAACTAAGGGGGTGGGATTGCTGGAGGGAAGGGGGAGTAATGGGCAGAGGGGAGCAAAGGGAAAAAAATTGGAACTACTATAACAACATAATCAATAAAATATACTTAAAAAAAAGAATCTATTCTCAATACATGTGGAGAATAAAGTGTGGGCGCTATAGTGGAGGTGGAAACCAAGCAGGTGGCCTTGCAAGGAGGCTGGTGAGAGATGAGGGCAGCTTGGGCAACCAGGTAGATTGAGAAACAGTGAGAAGGGCTGATTTATTGGTGGATCTTGAAGGTGAAGTAAACAGATTGTGTGAGGAGCTGGATGAGTGGCATGAGATGAAAAGATGAGTCAAGCATGACTTCAGCTCTGGGCAGCCACTGCGTCACCCATTCAGTATTCCACCCTCCTCCCCCATGAGGTTTATCAAGGTGACTCTCTAAACAAAGATAGTCCTGTCTGTAGGACGGGTTTGGGTAAGAGCAGTTCATGTAAGGAATGTATCACCAACTATATATCCCTGGGCTCCTTCTCCTCTCGCTGAGTAGGCGAAGGGAGTTGAACAGTCCTTTGGCAGGAAGACATTCAAAGGGAACTTTTCCTAGAATTGTGAATAACAGAGAGCTACTAAAAATGAGGTCTGACTTTACAGGGCACATGCTGGAAATGAAGGCTATTAATAGATTCCCACAGGAATGCTACCATGCTGAAATAGGCTTTGAGGCAGGGAGCCTCGCCCAGCAGCATTCATGGGAGGTGAGAAACAGAACTCAAGGGCTTCTAAGCAGGGCATGGAAAAAAAAATTATTTCATAGACTTGCCCTAGGAATGAAAAAAAAGAAAAAGTCAGTAATCATGTTTCAACCCCTGCAGTCTATGGCCGAACATAGCTGTGAGTTAGTATGTGGTTATTCAAACTAAACAGAAAACTGAAAGCTTATGGAAGTAACCAAAATAAAAGAACCCACTACAGTTTACCAGAGATGGTGAAACGTGATTTTTAAAGGACCAGCAGGATATACAGACCGTGGAACCTTAAGCTAGTAAAATGATTCGCTTAAATTAGTACAGTAGTCCCTCTCTATATTGCAGTTCACTTATTGCAGCCTCACTGTATCATGGGCTTTTTTTTAATATTATATTTAATTATTTATCGCAAATTTTTTGCTATATCGTGGGATTTTGCGGTACTGTATAACGTAAGTCCTTAAAGTTACGTAGGTTTAAGAGTGTAGGACATGTTTAAGAACATAATTAGTGTTTATAAAGATGTGGAAAAGGTTAATAAGGGAGTAAGAAAGGTTAATAAGGGACTGGGAACAGTTTATAAGTGTGTGAGAAGGGTTTATAAAGCCTTAAAATATATATAAATACTAAAATATATGTAAGGTTCCTACTTCGTGGATTTTCACCTATCACAGGGGGGTCTAGAACATAGTACACATGATAAGTGAGGGATCACTGTAATTAGTAGCCAGTCAGCAACGACCCACCCACCCTCCGCAATAAGGGATTCTGAACCAAATTCTCCAGGCTCAAATCCTAGACAAGGAGCAAAAAGATGCCAAGTTAGAAGCTTTCTAAGCCAGTTCTGCCTTTGCACTAATACACTGAATGAATGCTTCAGTTCCCGTCAACATTTTCTGACACCTAGTATGTCAGGGCAGTGGATGAGCCACGCTCATACAGAACAGCATCTGTGAAACCCAATGTGCTAGTAGGACAAAGAGAAAATCAGGCAGCAAAAATTAGAATGCTTGAAAAACAGCTCATTTTTCTCATGGTAAATTTTTTTTTAAAGTATCAATTCCTATTGTGTGCCTTTTTTCCTAGCCAGTGCTTTGGAGAACTACAGATACACAATCAAACCGAGGCAGTGGAGTAAAGAGCACAGCTTTGGAATCTCAAAGATCTTTTGAGTCCCAACTATAACTGCTACCAGTTGACCTTTGAGAAGATGACCTAATCTTTTTGAGCCTCAGTTTACTCATCAGTAAAATAGGCATAACACTCCTTATTCCACAGTGTTGTGAGAATCAAATGGGATAACATTCAAAGTGACTGGTCCCTAGTGAGTTACTGCAAATGTTAATTTGCTTTCCCAGTTGCTAATGTAAGAGGAAAACAGAGTTTAAGCCAAGGGAATTTATAGCTTGGGAATCCAGAAAGAAACCATTGCAGTAGGCATATTTTCCAAGTAGTGTCACTACACACTGGTCACATATTGAGTATAGCTGTGAGAAGCAGTGTCTCACTTCCCTGTTTCCCACCAGAATGTCTTCTCTGGCAACATAATATTGTAGTAATTCTGCTTAGGATTTTTCCTGTTTGCAAATGAACATAAGTGCCTAGTGTTTTTTTCCTTTAATCTTGTAGCTGTGTCATGTTTTCTACAGAAGTTAGAGGACCCCCAAGCTAGTCAAAGGGCATTCTTTGGATGCCAAGGCTCAGAAAATCCATGAGGCAGTTGTTCTCCTTCATCTACTTTTGGATTTCACCTGCATATCATACAAAACCAGTTCCTCCTCAACTAGAAATAGTCTGTGACTGAATGAATACTTCTTTTTTTTAACCTCTTTGAAGAGATTTGGGAGGAATCTAAGTGTCATTGTAAAATCCACAAAACCCCAAACCCACTGAGCGAGCAGCAGATAAGGGAAATTGTTCCATATCCTGTCGAGAGGAAATGAATAGGACTTGGAGGAAGAATGTGTTGCGTGGTGTGAAAACTTGGTTTTGACTCCTGATGCTGAACATCTGTCACACTTTTATGTGGAGCCACCAGCTCAAGCTGACAGCAAGGACCCTAAACTCACAAGCTTCCAAGTGCAGACTAAAGCTGTCACCCTCAGTAGCTGTGGGAATGCAGACAGGAAGCAAGGGACCCTGGAAGAGAGAGTGTAGGAGTACATCCTGTGGGGATAGATAAAAAATAACAGCTAGGCTGTGGGAACCTATTCCAAGCAAACACGTGAGCTGGAGAATATCCTGAGCCAAAGATCTGACTCCAGTTATTTGCTGTATTGGTTGTTTTTTTCCCCCAGTGATTTTGCTTAATTTTGACAAAAGAGGGGAAAAGGCATAAACCCAAAATGTATACAATTATGTTTTTTAAGCTTTTGCTTGATCAAAGAGTGCTCACATGAGACTGGGCAAAGGGGTACCAGTCCAAAATTCAGGATTTTCCACGTGGGCCAGAAGAGCACAAGCAAGGGGAGGAGTATCTGATAGGCCCTTCTTGATGGCAGAGGAAGCTGCTCAGCAGGCACATTAGGAGGCTGTCCCATGGATGATTCCCTTAGGTCCAGGGTGTGTTTTCCTACTGCATCAGCCTACTCTGAGCCAGGGAGAGGAGTTCTCTTGGAGTCACATAATGAGAAAGCAATTTATCATTATCAGAGGCATTATCACAGTCTGGCGTTTCTCTGAATTTCCAAGAAAACTCCATAATTTTTACCAAGACTTAGAATTCATCTATCTCATCCTGCATATTATTAGAATTTAAAGCAATAAAATTCATGTTGGGTAAGATATGTTTTCAGTACTTTTTAGAGACAGAAACTTCTTTTTTAATCCTTTTTAAATAGTTATCAAATGGATTTTTTTTTGGATACACCATTTGTCAGTTCCTGTGACACAGGTTTAGGTAATGAGATTCTACATCCGGACATGTATGCCATTTCCCTCAACAGGTGCATGGCCGAACTCTCCAAGATGGGCTAGGTGAACCCACCATGCACATTCTGTGCCCTTTCCCTGAGTGAAGAGCAGAGCCCAGCAAACCATGTCTCTTTGGTACCTCTTTAGAACCCATCTCCAGTGCATCAAGTCTCTTTCTGATCACAGTGCCTCTTACCTCAAAGCCTGCTTTGCAAAGTAGACACTTTGTGTTTATACCTCTTGAATATTCATGAAACATTCTGTTGAATGACTCGAACTTACCTTCATAGGATTCACGAGTTCATTCTTTTTCTTCCTCATCTTTCCAACCAAAGAAACTTTGACTTCATGATTTTCCCCCTGAAGTCTCTTCTGCATCCAATTCCGTAGGAGACCAAGTGTTGTGGGCCTCCTTTTTACTAGGCAGCAGCTGTGTCTCCAATTCAAGCCTCACCTCTCAAACACCACATTCATCGAGTGTGCTTTTTACTAATTTAAGTTTCATTTCCATTTGATCTAGGTGTTATAAGTAGCTTTTCTTTAAAGAAATATTTCTTGCCCTGACCAGGTGACTCAGTTGATTGGAGCATTGTCCCACACACTAAAAAGTTGTGGATTGGATTCCAAGTCAGGGGACATCCTTAGGTGGCAGGTTTGATTCCCTGTTGGTATATACAGGATGCAACCAATCAATCTCTCTCTGTCTCTGTCTCTCTCTCAAATTAATAAACATATCCTAGGATCAGGATTAAAAAAATAAATGTTCCCTTCCATTACTTCATGGTACCTCTCTCTTTAAACCTTCCCTCCCTCTCTCCCTCCCTCCCTCTTTCCCTCCCTTTCTTCCTTCATTCCTTCCTTCCCTCTTTTCTTCTTACATTCCTTCCACATCTTAGTGCCCTTAAACAATAGGACAGGGCCTGCCATCCCAGGTGAGGCCCCATGTGAACTTGGAAGTCATTTTTTCACAATTACACCAGAGCCTCTTACAATGTGGCCTTTCTTTTCACTCACTTCCAGCAGATGCAGTCAGCATGTCTGTTCTTGCCCTGCCTGCACTTATCTCTTCCTGAGTGTATAAGTTAACCTTCTAATGTGGGCCACGGTAGACCAAAGCAGTCCAACCGACAAACTTTGCCTCACCCTGAAGGGTTTACTGGGTGAATGTAAACATCCACCTGCATGATGGTAAATGAAAAGGGACAGGTAAGAGGATGTTGCCACAAAACACAAAAGAATCACAAATAAAGAAAATTTAAAGTACCTCAGAATTTGGTGCTAAACATCTCTCTAAGCATCTTCTGATTTCACAAATCTGATGGAAATATTCTGAAGGTATTAATAAAATGCAGATGTTAGAGAACTTGACTTAGAATTCTGCTGAGCAAATGACCCTATTGGGAAGTCGTTTCCAGTCTCCAGGGACATTCCACAGAGAGCCCAGCTGACTGCCTCATATTGAAACAACATGTCCAAGACACATTCCAGCAAGAAGAAAACGGAACAGGGCTACTCTCACCAAATATAAATCATGAGGCAAAAGGGCAACTTAACTCCCTCAGCTCCCCTCTCCCTCCTTCCCTGATTCACCCTCTAGCCTCCTCCCACTCTCTCCCACCCCCAAGGAAAACAGAGCATTGAGGAAAAGACTGCCAAACCAAGCTGACTCAGGCGCCAACCAGAGGCCCAGCACGGCACAGATGGCAGCCGTTTTGGAAGTTCACAGCTTTTGGCGCTGTGGCCCTGATGTTTTTACTTCACTGCAATTTGTTTCTGATCTTCAGTCAAATCCTTACAATGCTAGGATCCCCTGGAGAGTTTATACTTTGACCTTATGACAATTAACACCAGAGGCCAAGGAAAAAAGAGATAACAGAAAAAGTCTATTGAGAGGTAGATGGTAGGAAAACAAGGTGGGGTCTTAATACTAAAGTAAATGTGTTATTTGTGAAATTATTTCCCATCCAATAAAAAGAATGCAGTGTCTTTAAAAAGACAAGTTGCCAAGATAGAAAGAAAGTCTTCTTTCAAAAACTGCCAGACCTGGCAATCTTCAGTAACTGTGTGTTCAGAACAGGACAGAAATGAGTTGAAATTGAGGCTGAAGACCTTCCATGGGGCAGACAGGGCCTTCCGCAGCTGAGTTTGGTTATAGAAATGTAGGGAAGCAGAGGAAAGTACCTGTCTAGAGCATGCCTGCCCTCATCCCTGAATGGCAGACCCAAGTCCTAATCCAGAAGCTTCGGTCTGAATTCCGGATTCCCAAGGCCACCAGGTGCCCTCCTGTGGGTGATGGAGGACACCAAGCAGAGCAGCAGCAGCATCTGTTTTCACCTCTCAGGTATGGCACACGGTCACAGGGAAAGAGAATGCAGGCTCTGCTGGATACTGCCTGACATGTCACCAGAAGGCAAGGGATAGTAACATCAAAGATTTCCCAGCATCCCACCCTGCCCCAGCCCTACTGAACAAAAGTATGTGTGTCCCTGAGGATTTCCCCAGAGATAGGGACTTGGGAACAAATGTACCCAGAGAAGCTTAGTTAATGGCCAGTTTGGAAACAGGAATGTCATAGCAGAGTCACCAAAACCAGGAGCCCTTCAGAGCATAGGTTGAGGCACAGGGTCTCTGATCCCCAGTTTTAATCTCTACCCATCCCTTGAGCCCCCACGCACATGCAGGGCCAGGAATGGACCCCACAGCAGGGCCAAAGGCAGTGACCAGAGATAAGGGATGCCAGATGGGGTATTTGCGTAATTCAAATCTTGGCTTTCTTTTAACTCTCTTTATTTTTCTTTCAGAGACAGTCCTTATTTAGAGCTTGGTCCAGATCTGAAGTAAGGGTTGGTGTGATGCAGAACAGCTGATGTTTGGTGTGCATGTGGTTTGCTGGGAGAACAGGTCTTTCTCCCACGGAGACTTCTGTGGGGGAGAGCCCCAGAGGGCTGTGGGCTGTTCATTATAAATCACCCCATCCCAGTAGAAAACAGCACAGAGCATGACAGATATAAAATGGTTCTCACCCACAGAGAGGCGTATGAGCAAACCGAGCAGGAAGGCCAGCTAAAAAGTCTAGTTTTCAAAAATATTTCAAGTTAAAAAGAAATAGCCCAAATTATTTTTCCCTCAGAGAATTTATCAGAAAACATTATTATTATCCTAAGCAACTGAATGTTTTGGCTTACTCAGAAACAAAATGTTCTTTTGATAGAAAACACCTACTGGCTCCCACCAGGAGTCCTGCTTTGGAGTGTCAGGGGCTGGGGTCTATCCATAGTGGAGAGGGTGGAAGGCTATCTGCTGACTCTGCAGGGAACAGGGAGATTCAAAGAGCTAAGGAGAGAGAGGAATCTACTCAAGTTTGGGGAATGAAGCAGGCTGGCAGTGAAAACAGAGTCTAGACTGAGGTCTGAATAAATTACCCAGGTAATGAGAGAACAGAAACAGTATTTTATGCATAGGGACCTGCCAGTCATTTTCTAGAGCCTGATACAGAGAGAGGGGTGAAAGATGGAGAGAGGAGGATGCTGTGGGGAGAATTTAGTCTGCAGTACCCAGCAGTGACAAACTGCTAACCAAACTATTAAGCCATGTTAAAGAAACTTCTTTTTTTCAAATTTTTTTATTGTGGCACAATACATATGACATAAAATTTACAATTTTAAGTATTTTAAGTGATCATTCCCCTTGCCCTAGCCATGACCAATCACTAGTATACTTTCTGTCTTTGTGATTTTGACCACATTAAATATTGGATTGGCCAAAAAGTCTGTTTAGTTTTCTTCCATAAAATAAAAGACACATTTTTCATTTTCACCAATAACTTTACTGATTTGGTTTTTTTGAGTATGTCGGCTATCTCTTGCATAGTATAACATTGCTTGTGTCAATTAATGTCTCGATTTGTTCACAATCAACTTCAACATGTCTACCCAACTGTGGAGCATCTTACAGAGAAAAATCTCCAACACGAAAATTCACAAACCACTTTTCTTAAGTATATTTTATTGATTATGTTGTTACAGTTGTCCCAATTTTTTCCCCTTTCCTCCCCTCTTCCCAGTACCCCCCTTCCCTCCAGCAATCCCACCCCCCCTTAGTTCATCTCCATGGGCCATGCATATAAGTTTTTTAGATTCACCCTTTCCTATATTATCCTTAATTTCCCCCTGTCTATTTTGTACCAACAAATTATGCTTCTTAATCCCTGCACCATTTCCACATTTCTCCCTCTCCCCCTCTGAGTTGATAACCCTCCAAATGATTCCCATACCTATGATTCTGTTCCTATTCTAATTCACTTAGTTGAATTTTTTTTTTAATTTTTTTTTAATTAATTACTTTATTTATTTTTTGGGGGGGGGCCTCTGTAACAATTCCTCCCTCTCAGACTTCAGACCTGTTATAATCTTATAAAAGACAATGGGCAAAGGTCTCGTGTTCCTCTAGCTGCTTCAAGCTGGACATGGTAGTGGTCCTACCTATCCTTGGGTCCAAAAATCCCTAATAAGAGTGGAGGTGTGGAGGAGAGGGTGGTCTTCCACATGGAGAAGGATCTTGCAGATTCCAGGTCAGTTGGCTGTCCCTGGCCCATGGCATGCTTGATTAATAGGCTGGCATCCTTGTATTCTGGGGCAACAGATTTGGCAACAGGGTTAAAGGCATCATTCAATCCATAACTACTAGATGAAAAAAGGCAGAGATTAGTTTTTCAATG
Source organism: Furipterus horrens (assembly GCF_987537825.1). Taxonomy (NCBI): domain Eukaryota; kingdom Metazoa; phylum Chordata; class Mammalia; order Chiroptera; family Furipteridae; genus Furipterus; species Furipterus horrens. Next base: position 55,579,937 of record NW_028327177.1, read on the forward strand.
TCCCACATTAGGAAAAAAAAAGGCTTCTATGGAGGAAAGTGTGCAAGGCACATCACACCTGTTCAAAACCCTTTTGCACACCATACTTAGTTTGGGCTGAGGGAAATATATTAGGTTTCCCCCCTCAGATCTCGGGGCCCTTTCTGTCCAAGCCATTAGGATAGAAAAGAGAAACCAGTTTTAAAGTGAAGCCCACAAACCACCCCATACCTCACTAACCCAACCACTTAGTTCAGCCAAATCATTGAGTCTCAAGAGGCAGCTATGTACACAGGATTAAGTGAGTCCTATACATACAGACAACCACTCAGGTGATGAAATCATAGGCTTATAACTATGAAAAAAGAACACACATTAATTTACACAACATAACCCACAAACCAGTCTCTAGATCTGAGAGATAGTCTTATTGGGAAGATATCAGTGCAAAAAAATTGACATTTTTCTTGCCTGTAAATTAAGCATTATTGATGATGTCACAGACCTAGTCTAACTTTCAAATGAAAACAAACTTTAAATGAAAATAAACTTTAAAGACAGTTGGCTTCCCTGGTTTGTAGTCTACCACTAAGCATTGTGATTTTCCTTGAATCATGATTTTACACCTTAAGATTACCCTCCTTGTCATTAAAGGGACCGTACTAAGTCCAGTTTTAATTTATCCTGTTCATTTGCATGAATACAACATGAGCAGCAAATAATTACATATGATTTTTTTGTATATTTTATTGATTATGTTGTTACAATAGTTGTAATTTTTCCTCTTTTGCTCCCCTCCGCCCAGTACCCCCATTTCCCCAGCAGTCCTCCACCCCATTAGTTCATGTTCATGGGTCATGCATACAAATTACTTGGCTTCACCCTTTCCTATATTCTTCTTTTGTTTTAATTAATTAATTAACTTTTTGTAACAATAAAAAATAACAATTCCTCCTTCTCAGACTTAAGGCCCTTTATAATCTTATACAGAACAATGGGCAAAGGTCTTGTGCTCCTCTAGCTGCTTCAAACTGAACGTGGTCGTCTTTCTACCTACCCTTGGGTCCAGAAATCCCTAATAAGAATGGAGGTGTGGAGGGGAGGGTGGCCTTCCCACATGGAGAAAGATCTTGCAGACTCCAGGTCAGTTGGCTGTCCCCAGACCATGGCATGCTTGGTTTAATAGGCTGGCATCGTTGTTGTATTCTGGGGGCAACAGATTTGGCAACAGGGTTAAAAAATATCATTCAATCCATAACTACTAAATGACGAAAGGCAGGGATTAATTTTTCAATGTCCCATTTTAGGGGAGAAAGAAAAGGCTCTTTGGAGGAAGGTGTGCAATGCGCATCACACCTGTCCAAGACTCTTTTGCCCATTATACTTAATTTGGACTGAGGAGAATATTTTAGGTTTCCCCGCTCCCAGACCTCTGTGCCCTTTCTGTCCAAGCCTTTAGGATAGAAAAGAGGAACAGTTTTAAAGTGAAGCCCACAGACTATCCCATGCTTCACCAACCCAGCCACTTAGTTCAGCCAAACTGTTGAGTCTCAGGAGGCAGTGATGCAGACAGGATTAAATAAGGCCTAACGTAGGGACAATCACTTAGGTAATGAGATCATAGGTTTATGCTCTATGAAAACAGAACACACATGTTAATTTATGCAACATAACCCACAAACCAGTCTCTATATCTGCAAGACTCTTATTAGAAAGACATCCAGTTGCAAGGCATTTGATATTCTTCATGCCTGTAAATTAAGCATCTTTTTTAATTTAACTATATTTTATTGATTATGTTGTTACAGTAGTTCCAACTTTTTTTACCCTTTGCTCCCCTCTGCTCAGTACCCGCCTTCTCTCCAGTAATCCCGCCCTCCTTAATTCATGTACCTGGGTCATGCATATAAGTTCATTGGCTTCATCCTTCCTATATTATTCTTAACATCCACCTATTTTGTACCAACTGATTATGCTTCTTAGTCCCTGCACCATTTCCCCATTTCTCCACATCCACCCCACCAGCTGATAACCCTCCAAATGATCCCCATACCTATGATTCTGTTGCTGTTCTTGTTTCCTTAGTTGGATTTTATTTTTTATATTCAGTTGTTGATAGTTGTGAGTTTGTTGTCATTTTACTTTTCATAGGTTTGATCTTCTTTTTCTTAAGTAAGTCCCTTTGACATTTCATATAATGGCTTGGTGATGATGAACTCCTCTAGCTTCACCTTGTCTGGAAAGCACTTCATCTGCCCTTCCATTCCAAATGATAGCCTTGCTGAATAGAGTAATCCTGGTTGTAGGTTGCTTTTCATCACATTGCATACTGCTTGCCAGTCCCTTCCTGCCTATAAAGTGTCTTCTGATAAATTAGCTGATAGTCCTATAGGAAACCCGCTGTAGGAAACTCTCCACCTCTCTCATGCTGCCCCAAGGACTTTTTTATCTTTCACTTTTGGCATCTCAGTCATGATGTGTCTTGGTGTGATCCCCTCTGGGTCCATCTCATCTGGGACCTTCCGTGCTTCCCAGACCTGTAGGTCCATCTCCTTCACAAAATCTGAGAAGTTTTCCTCATTTTTTTCAATTCTTGCTTCCTTCTTCTGCACTGTACACTGTCTTTTTCTTCCTTATGTTCCAAATCATTGATTTGAACCCCGGTTTTTTTCCATTCATCATTGCTTTTTTGTGGATTTTCCTTCATTTCACTTAGCATAGCCTTCACTTCTTCTCTTATGCGTTTGCTGTACTCAAGCATATCTGTCAAACCTGTGAGCATCTTTATCACCAGAGTTTTGAATTCTGCATCTGTTAGGTCATCTATTTTCTCATCTGTTAGGTTGGCTATCTCTTAGCTGCTTAGTTCTCCCACTGGAACCTTGATCCATTTCCCCTTTTGGGCCATGCTTCTCTGTATCCTTGTTCTGACAAGCTCCTGTGTTTGTTTGCCTCTGCATCCCAGGTAGAGCTGTCACTCCTGTTATGTTGTAAGGGGCGGAGCCTTAGGGATTTGTCAGTACAGCGTGACCTGTTTCACCATGTTGTGGTGCTGTATGTGGGGAAGGGGTCCGAGAGGGAACCATGCCACCTGCTCAGTGCTCACCCATCATCCAGGCACCTCTCCCACTTCTGCACCAGACTGGCGCCCCTCTAGCTGCTGCCCTGGCCATTGTTCCCAGAGTTGGTGGGTCTGCAGACATCTAGGACTGTGGGGCCCCTTTAAACAAGCAGACTCTGCTGAGACCAGCAGTTCTGCCTCCACCCAGACCTCCACTGTTCTGCACAGGCAGAAGCAATGAGGTTTGATTTTCCCCAGTGCTGGGACCATGGACTGCGAGGTCTGGTAAGGAGCTGAGAATGCTCTCTAGGTGTCCCTCCTGACTTTTTTAAATGTGTGACTGCACTTTCTGCTGGCCTGCCGCTGCAGCCAATGCTGTTGCCACCACACCATGTCCTCTCTGCCCTGGCTCTGCCTCTCCTCCCTGTCTAGATGAGTATTTCTTCTTTATATCTTTATTTGCTGGACTTCCATGAAGTTTGATTTTCTTGAATTTCTGGTTGTTTCTAGTTTTGAGGCAGTTGTATTCCTTCTTTGTTGTGGAGGGAGATGCAGCATGTCTGTTTACGCCTCCATCTTGGCCAGAAGTCTAATTTAAGCATCTTTGATGATGTCACAAACCTAGTTTAACTTTTAAATGAAAACAAACTTTAAATGAAAATAAACTTTGAAGACAGTTAGCTGCACTACTTTATAGTCTACCACTGAGAATTGTGGTTTTCCTTGAATCGTGATTTTTCTCCTTAGGATTACCCTCCTTGTCATTAAAGGGACCGCTTTAAGTCCTGTTTTAATTTATCCTGTTCATTTGCATAAACACAGCAAGAGCAGCAAATGATCACATATGATCTTTACATCTGCTTTCCTGGAACTTACACAGGGAACCTTTAGGGTGACTTTCAGTCTGCCCTTCAGTGCACAGAAACTGAGCCAATACCTGCCATTCAGCCTTGCCTGCAAAAACCTGTCTTTTCCAAGTCCTTCAGGTTTTCCACTGTGCCTTAAGGTTCCTTCTAGCCATCTTTCTTGGAAGCAACCTTCGTTTCTTCCCTGGAAAGATTGCCGTGAACCGCACAACCAATCAATGTACCAGGCTTTTTTTCTCATGGGCTTTTACTACCTTCGAAAGTCAATCCCACTTCTTCAGGGCTTTTTGGTAACAACCAGAGCCCAAGGATGTCCCTTTTAGACATGACATTCCTATCTAAGTCTTGGCTAACAAAACCTTTATTAATAACTGGTATTATTAGTTTTATGCAAAGAACCTTATGTGATTACTTACTTCTTCAGAATGCCAAATTCTGAAGAGATCAGGTAGGGAGAAAAATATACAGTGTGAAGAAAAATTCTTGTTCTTCTAATATTCATTAAAATTTAATTTTCATACTCTATATTTTCTTTTGTTCACTTTCCTACATGTGAAGGGTTTTTTTTTGTTGTTGTTTTTTGGATGGGGGGATTTGCTGGCTCATTTATTTATTTTGCTTTAATTTTTTTCTCCACTAATAATTTTTGTTTTTCTTTCTATTACATTTGTCCCACTCTTTTCCCCATTGCTCCCCCCCTACCCACCCCCTCTCCCACAGTCAATCCCCACATCACTGTTCATGTCCATGGGTCATTTATACATGTTCTTTGACTAGACCCTTCCCCCTCTTACTCCCCCTCTGCCTCCCCCTCCCCCCTTGTCACTGTTAGTCCGCTCCTTGTTTACATGCCTCTGGTTCAGTTTTGCTCATTTGTTTGTGTTGTTCATTAGTTTCCTGTATTAGGTGATATCATATGGTATTTGTCTTTCATTGCCTGGCTTCTTTTGCTAAGCATAATTCTCTCTAGTTCCATCCATGTTATCTCAAGTCATAGGAGTTCCTTATTACTTTCTGCTATATAGTACTCCATTGCGTAGAAGTACCAGTTTTTTTTTTATCTACTCATCTACCGATGGGCACTTACATTGTTTCCAGCACTTGACTATTGTAAATAGTGCTGCTATGAACATAGTGGTACATAAGTTCTTTTGTTATTATTTTGGGTACTTATTAATTGACATTTTCCCCCTTTGTACTTGTGTTCCTTTCTGTCTCTCTCTGTTTCTTCATCTTCTTAAAGCAGACCTTTTAGCATCTCTTGCAATGCTGTTTTGGTGGAGATGTACTCTTCTAGCCTTCTTTTGTCTAGGAAACTTCTTATTTCACCTTCCATTTTGAATGAGAGCCTTGTTGGGTAGAGTAGTCTTGGTTGTAGGCCTTTGTTTTTCATTGCTTGGAATATTTTTTGCCATTCCCTTCTCGCTTGTAGTGTTTCTGTTGAGAAATCCGATGATAGCCTTATTGAAGCTCCCTTGTATGTTATTAGCTGTTTCTCTCACTGATTTTAGGATTCTCTCTTTGTCTTTGAATGTTGCCATTTCAATTATGATATGTCTTGTAGTGGGTCTGTTTAGGTTCATTTTCTTTGGGACCCTCTGTTTCCTGGACTTTTATGACTTTTTCTCTAACTAAGTTAGGGAAGTTTTCGGTCATTACTTTTTTCAAACAGGTTTTCTATCCCTTGGTCCTCCTCTTCTCCTTCTGGTATTCCTTTGATACGATATTATTACATTTTATGTTGTCCTGCAGCTCTCTGAAAACCTCTTCATTCTTTTTCAGTCTTTTTTTGTTTTGTTGCACTGTCTGGGAATTTTTTTCCTACGTTGTCCTCCAGCTTGCAGATCCGATATTCTGATTCCTCTAGCCTGCTTTTAATTCCTCTTACTATGTTCTTTAATTCAGAAATTGTATTTGTCATTTCCTCCTGGCTCTTATTGAGAGCTTTTATGTCCTTTTTCATGCTAGTGTAATTCTCAGTAAGTTCCTTGTAGTTTCCCTGGAGTTCTTTATAGTTTCCTTTGAGCTTGCTGAGCTCATTGAGGTTCCCTATTATCCATATTTTGAATTCCATACCTGATAGTTTGCTTCCCTCTATTTCATTTAGCACTCTTTCTGAGGATTCCTTCTTTCCTTTCAATGGGGGCTTGTTTCTCTATCTTCCCATTTTTGTGACTCTTCTTGTTTGTTGCTGCTTCTTAGATTGATCTGTACTTCCTGGATCTGCCCCTGGTGGCATCAGATCGTGTACCAGTCTGGGCCTAGGCAGCCTGTTGGAGACTGCCAGAGATCTACTGCTTTTGTCTGTCTCCTTTAGTTGTTAATCTATTTAATCTGTGATCAGCCATCAGGTTTAAGCTCTGAGAGTGGGGCAGATTAATTCCTGTTGGCGGGGCTTTTGCTTCTCCTCAGGCTGATGCCACTTGGAATGTAATGATCTGCCTGAAGTATGAGGAATGAGTCAGCACTGGGACCTGGTCGGCTTCTCCCTCAGTTCTCTCCTCAAATCCACCACCCCAAGTTCTTCCCAAATGTCTCTAGTCCTCTCTGCCCTCCCTCTGCTTGAGCCCAAGGTAATTAGGTGCCAAAATATTTTTGCATGTGATCCATTTAAGAGCTCTTTGTCTCCCACTGTTTCTTTCAGGCCAGCAAAAAACCCTGTGGCTTTTTGCTTTCTCAGCTGGATACTATTTTACTTTCTGCTCTGTTGCTGTAGACTGGGAAGCCCAGCTGGGGGTTTAGACCCTGCCCTTCTTAGGGGGAACCCCTGGCTACTGAGATGTTTCTCAGTCCCTTCAGCTGCCACCCATAGGAGCACAGCCAGCCCTTTCATGTCTCCTCGCTTCCTACCAATTACATTGTGATGAAGTGGCCCTTTCTGTCTCTCCATGGTTATGAGACTTCTCTGCAGCTAGTGTTCAGTTGGTTATTTCAGATGATTTCTCCACAATTAAGTTATAATTTCAGATTGGTCCTGGGAGGAGGTTAGTGTAGCTTCCATTTACTACTCCGCCATCTTGGATCTCTCTCCAAACCACTTTTGACACATTTGATCAAGTCATAGCTCCTTCTCCATACACTGAACAAATTTTTTTGTTTTTGCATTTCAGTTGCATTTTTACCTTTCTTGAAATAATAAAGCAAAATATGCCAGAAATGTTGTATATTTTTTCCATCTTCGGTGTTTAAATGTCTGCACAAAAATTTACCAGTTTTGATTCTTTTTAAATGTATGCTGATATGACAGCTGTCACAATACAATCTAACAAAGTTATTTCAAATGAAGTTTTAAAAAACCATGTGTTGTTAGAGCCATCTTACAGGAAAAACAAGCAAACTTTTTGGCCATCCCAATACTTCATGTAAGTGGGGCCATACCATACAGCATTTGTTTCACTTAACATTACATCTCTAAGGTTCATCCATGATGTTACATATGTCAGAATATAATTTGTTTTTAACTGAATAGTATTTCATTGTAGGTATACATTACATTTTGCTTATTCATTCACCTGTTGATGAGACTTGAGTTGCTTCAATGTTTTATTGGGAATCTGCTGCTATAAATGTGGGTGTACAAATACCTCATCTAGACTGTGTTTTCAATTCTCTTGGGTATATATCCAGAAGAGGAATAGCTGAATCATATGGTAATTCATTTTTAACTTTTTGAGAAACTGTCATACTGTTTTATATTACAGCTGCATCATTTTACATTCTTACCAGTAGTGCACAAATATTCCAAGTTCTGCATATCCTTGCCAGCACCTGTTATAAGAATTAGATTCTCAAGAAAAAAGCTTTGAAAGATTTTTTTTGAACATCTAATGCAGAGGGTTAAGTTAATAATATTCCCCAGTTCTTGGCACATTATTATTATTAGCCCCTAAAATTATTAAATTGTTTGAATCTTGTACTCCAGTCCATTCCCTTTTCCTTCAAAGGCAAAGTATTTAAAATGTGTTTCTTCTTATTCAAGGTATTCTTATGAAGTGTATTTTGTGGTTTTATGCACATGTATTCTAATTTTATGTAAACAGATGATGTAGTTTATCTTATTACATTTCTTGCTTTTCTAACCAAGTACTCTTTTTCAGACAGATCATGTCATTACACACACACTGAGTGCATTGCTTCTAACCTGCATCACTTTCCATCTACCCCAGGTTGCTACAGTCTCCTGCCCCCATATGCCAAACTGCAGTGAGCATCTTCAGACCTATCACTTGAAGGATCCACCTGGGGATTTCCAAGGAGCCCATCACTGGTAGTAGGACCTCCCATACTTGATTTGACTCAAGAGGCCCAGGTCCTGTCCAGAATGGCTGTCCAGCTTGCACACCCACCCGCAGTAAATGAGGGTTCCCACAGGAGGGAGCTGCAGTGAGAAATCATGCTGGAAAAAAAGCTGATCTTCCAATCAAGATTCATATTTAGACTTCAGTTTCTCAATAACAGAGCCATTGAACTATTTTAACAACCTCCTTTAAGAAGGGAAATAAGTCTACCTTTCATATTCTAAATAACATATAGGCGATGCCTTTCTTCTTATCATTCTCTTATTCAAGAAACTGCTAATAACTGAAATTGACCAAAAAGGTCAAACCTCAGAAATGAAGTTCTCTGTTCCATGTTCCCCATACCCTTCACTCACTCTTGGAAGCTTATGAAACTGTTAAAAATATGTGTCAAGTGCAATTTTCTAATAAGACACTATAGTAGATGCAAGGATTAGGGGATTTCACCAGATTGGTGTGGCATTTCAGTCTATGTTGTTGTAACCTATATTCATAAAATTGAGTGTACACCTAAAACTGTAGGCTGATTGGGGAACTTACTAGAGGATGAATGGTGGAGTCAGTGAAGAGAGTGAGGGGGAGAGTTTTAGATAAAGTTAAGTCTCCTTGTAGATGCTGTATAGGAGTCACTATAAAACAGAATGTCAGAGGGCATCCCTCCTGGGGCTCTATCTTTACCTGTTGTCAACATTGTAAGTGGGAATTTTGCAGTGTGGAGGAACACAGCATTATAAGGAGACACTCAAGACAGTGGCACCCTACAGAGTCATACAGCATAAGGATTAAGAATAAATAAACTGTATGTAAACTAGAAATTAAAACTCTAGATTCCTCACTTAGACACTTGGCTCTCTAAGCCCAGGTTTTATTATCTATAAAATGGTGACAATATAATCTCTACCTCTCCTTATTCAGAGGATTCATTCATTCTTTATGCCAGGCACTGCTTTGGATGTAAAAAGTTTCATCAATGAGCAAGTCGGACAAGGTTTTTGTTGTCAAGAAGCTTACACCCTAGTGGAAAGAGATGGTGACAGTAATAATTTTATAAAGATATTATTCCCCCCCCTCCCAAAACCACTGCTATGGTAATTCAGATGTTAGCTGAGGACTCCCAGCTCCTTAAGATATAGATAATATTATTTTCTACCTCTTTCCTGAACCCCATGGAGAAAAAAATCCAGTGATCTCTCAAATTTTTTGCAAACCAATTTTCAGGAACTTCCCCCTCTAGTTCATCTCTGCCTCCTATTTCCTATGTATTCTGAATTTGTATTCTATACATATTACATCAGCTGTCTTTCCTTGATTTATACATACACACACACACAGCAATGACAGGTTTTATTGAGGAGTTTGGAGCCATGGATGGGGGCTCACAGAGCATCAGTGCAAAACTTTAAAGATTACTTAGGTTGTGACTTCCGGTCAAGATGGAGGCCTAGACGGACACGCTAGGTCTCCCTCTACAACTATAGAGGAATACAACTACTTCAAAACAAAGGATAACTAGAAATTCCAGAAAATAAAACTACACGGAAGTCCAACATATGAAGTTATAAACCAGCGGTGCCATTTGGGCAGGTAAGAGTTAAAGTGGGCAGTGCTGTTTGCGGTCACACCCGGAGCAGCGGGCGGCGAGGAGTCCCGGTGGCCAAGACCCTGGCGGTGCGTGACTCCAGAGCTGGGGAGAGCGGCTACGCAAGCCCCTGGCGGTGCGCGACCCCGGCGAGGAGTCCCGGTGGCCAAGCCCCTGGCGGTGCGCGACCCCGGCGAGGAGTCCCGGTGGCCACGCCCCTGGCGGTGCGCGACTCCGGAGCTGGGGAGAGCGGCCGCCACATCGCCTTGAACAGTGAGGCCCAGGGGGGCGGGAGGACGGATCCCGGTCTCCTAGCTGAATAACTGTGTGAATCCATCTTGGACCCCCGCCCCCAAAGAAAGCACCACAGGGCTGCGAAATAGGTCGCGGACAAGCAGGCGCCGGTCGCTAATTTGTGACGCGTACACAGGCACTGCCCCCGACAGCCAGCCCAAGAAAACAAAACGCATCTGTCAAAATGAGGCAGGCAACTTTAGAAATACCGGTAACACAACTCACCAGACAGCAGATAGAGAACCTGACAGATGAACAGATAAGAAACCTGTCAGAGGCTCAGTTCTGGGCCATTGTTATCAGGTGGCTTACAGAATTCACAAAAGAGCAGGAAAAAGATATGAAAGAAGCGAAAAACTTTCATAACGAAAGGAACAAAACAACATACGAGACAGAAGGAAAGGAAATAAAATCCAGAGTTCATTTCAACAAACTGGAATATGGAGAAGGAACAAGCAGTCAACCAATGCAGCGAGAGGTAATGGGAAGCAACAACGAAAGGATCAGAAACCTCTGGGACAGCTATAAAAGGCCCAACATAAGAATCATTGGTTTGCCAGAGAATGAGGAAGATGAACTAGAACTTGAAAAATTGAGTGAAAATATAATAAAGGAGAACTTCCCAGACTTGGGGAAGGGAATAGACTTGCAGGTCCAGGAAGCAAGGAGAGTTCCCAAGAGACTGGACCCAGGGAGAACCACTCCAAGACACATTATAATCAAAATGTCAAAAATTAAAGATAAAGAGAGAATCTTAAAAGCAGCAAGAGAGAAGAAAAGAATTATGTACAAAGGGGTCCCAATTAGACTATCAGCTGACTTCTCAAGGGAAACCCTACAGGCAAGAAGAGACTGGCAAGAAATATTCAAAGTAATGAAAATCCAAAACCTACAACCACGAATACTCTATCCAGCGAAATTGTCATTCAGAATAGAAGGACAGAGAAAGTGTTTCCAGGACAAAATAAAACTGAAAGAGTTCATTAGATCCAAACCACTGTTATATGAGATGTTAAAGGGACTGGTTTAAAAAAAACAGAAGCTAGGGAGATGAAACAAAGGCAAACTAAATAGGCAACGAGAGGGGAAGAGGAACTGTGGGTACGGGAAGCATATTGGGGGGAGGTCAACAGGGAGGGGGAATGGGGAAAGGGAGGGAGATGATATAGGAATTGGGGATCAAGGTAGGAGGGAATGGAATAGACGGAGAGAGGTTGGGAGGAACTGTATGCACAACTAATGGACATAATCTAAAAGGGGGGGACAACTGGAGGGAGGGGGGCCACCGGGTGGAGGGGAGCAGAGGGAAGGGAAATTGGCACAAATGTAATAATTTAATCAATAAAACACATTAAATCTGGAAAAAAAAAAAGATTACTTAGGTTGTTTGTGTTTGTTATGTTCCTTCTGTCATTATGCCATGTGGTTCAGTCTTTTCTTCTGTGTACCCTAATTCTCTCCCCTCTGTTCTCCTTCAACCTCCAACACCAAGTATCTTCTCCTGTCCTTCTAATGAAACAAGTTCTATCAGTCTCTTTAGTGGCCCCCAGCTCTGAGTTCTTTGGATAGTGGTTCTGCCCTAATCTCCTTTTGACTTCCCAAAGCTTCCACACCGTGGACCACACCTTTCTTACCTTTCTTCTCCAAACGTTCTTTCCTCTTGGCTGTGTCCCTCCTCCCTCCCTGCCAAATGCATACAGGACTTTTTGGAGCTCACACTCCTCCACAGGCACATTAAATGTGGAATTTCTTCAAGGATTGGCCCTAGGCTGACTTTTTTCTTCACTTTATGTACCAGGGGTATGCAAACTTTTACTATTAAATGTCAGATAGTTAATGTTATAGGCTTTGTAGACCATAGGGTTTATATTGCAACTACTTAATTCTGCCAATGTAGCACAAAAAGGAGCCATCAATGACACATAAACACACAGTGTTTCAATAAAACTTTATTTTCAGAAGCAGTTTGCTGGCTAGATTTGATCTGTTGACCAGTATTGGCCAACCCCTACACTCTGCTCTATCTTGGGTGAACAGATCCACTCTCAAGATTTTAACTACTATGTAAACCTATGGTTTCTACTAAGTTTTTCCTCTGAATTACAAATCCATTTTTACCTCCTCAGATAAATAAAACACTCCCAACTTAGCATCCTCCCATGGACCTCATGGCCTTTCCACTTTCTGCTCATCCCCCTTCTGTTTTCTTTCTCAGAAATTACACACCCATCAGGTCAGGCAATCCAGACATCTGTGAATCATCCTGGACACCTCCTTCACCCTAACTCCTATATTTAAATTCAGGATAAAGTATGCTGATTTTACCCACTAAAAATTTCTTGAGCTTTACACTTTTGCCCACCTTTATAGTCACTCCCTTTGCCCACACTTCAGCCATTTTTGTCAAGAGAGCTGCATGAGCCTCCAGCCTGGGTCACACAATCCACCCTTCTCCTCTCCAATTTATTCTCTACAGTACAACCAACAGGATGATTCCCAACCATAACTGTGCATGAACACCCTTGCATAAGATACTTTCCATTTTTCTTAGAATAAAGACAAAAGTCCTGAGTCTAGCCAAATGGTCCAACAGAGTGGCCACCGCCATCCTTTTCCAGCTTCACTCCATGTCTCTAATTCCCTTCATCTGCCTAAATGCTCTTTCCTCCCCTCTTACCTAATTTCTTCTCTTTATCCAAATCTCAATTGAAATAAATCAAATTCTCCTTTATACACTCTGACTATACTACACATCTTTCCTATATAGCACTTAATGCATTTCGATTATATATTTACTGTTTCAGTTGGGGTTGGCAAACTACAACCTGCAGTCTAAATCCATCTTGCATTTATCTTTGTAAATAAAGTTGTATTGGACATAACCAGGTCTGTGTGTTTGTGCAGTGTGGCTACTTGTACAGCAGACCTGGGCAGTTATGGCAGACCATGAGACTTCCAAAGCCTCGTGTGTTTATTCTCTGACCTTTGTGGAAAAAGTCTGTTGACCCTGGTTTTACTTATTTTGATGTCTTTTTTCCACACTGGATAGCAACCCAACAAGGATAGAGGTCATGCATTTATACTCCATTCTCAGCACCTGACACTCAGCAGAATCATGATTATTATTGATGGAATGAATGAATGATCAGATATTCCATGTCAGGTCATACTTTCCATCCTAAGACATTCCCCTAAGTCATGATACTGGTAGTTAAGATGGCAATTTTCCCATTTTTTTCCTTGCCTCTGGTAATTTTCACTCACCCCACTCACTGAAGACTCTGTTCTTCTAAAGAGGGAGTAGACATAGCAATAAATAGTCTGAACAAGGATGCTTGTTACCCCAAGTGTGCATAAAATGACCACACACCAACCAAGAATTACTTTTGCAAACAGTCCTCTACTGCACATTTTCCACAAACTGTCTGTCACACAGCCTGTGAGGAGCCCTGGGATCTGCCCTCACTTAACAGCAGAGAGAACCTAGCTTGAGGGTAAAGGCATTTGAAGACATTCTCTCATATATTATGGCCGCAAAGTCTCTTTCAACATACCAACATCTCCAAAAAAATGTGCTTTGTAAAGATGTTTATGAGAAAAATGGGGTTCCATGCTTAAATGTGATTAGAAAATTGAGCATATGCTACAGCCCTGATGGAGGTTCTGCAAGAAAGAAACCTCTTTAACATTTCCTAAATGTATTTGCTCTTCATATGCCTTTTTCCCATAAAATGCCTAGAAACCCTCTGCATGGACTTGGACAAACACATATTTTTAATAATTTGTGTGTCACTCATTACAACATTAAATTCATTACAACCTCCATTTGATTCTCTGCACAGTACATACTACGTGCCTATCATTGCTGCTCTGAAGATGAGAGGAATTGGGATGAGACTGAGAAGTGTCTCAGGCCTTCCTTCCCATAAAACACGTTCAGCTCCTAGATAACCCCTATTGCTCCATTCTCTCAGAGCAAATTATTGGAACTGTCTTAAGAGGAAAGTGATTTCTTTGTCTGAACAAAAGCCTTCACTCAAAATAAAATGGGGATAATTCTATTGTGATTTTTTTTTTAATTTAAAGAGGGCTTACCTACCTACATGTAAATTGAACATCAAAATACTGTAGGTTATGTCTCTATAAGCTCCCCATCTGTACCCTGTCTTTGTAAATAGGGATCAATTAAGCAGCATCCTTCTGAAGTGCTACGAATTGCTTCATTTGTACTCTATTGCTTCAGGTATGTAACTACAGCCACTATTTATATATAATATACTTTCTTCCTCACTCGACAAACTTCTCATTTGCCTTTTTGGCATCCTCATTACATGGTCTGGTATTCAAAAAATGTTCATTGAATGAAATCAAAAGCCTTTTGATTTTCATTTTATAGACCTCTAACCAATAAGTATTTCTTGGGCACCTACCATATGCCAAACACCATTCTAGGCCTGAGCCCAGGAGCTCACTGTCTACATGGGGATATAAACAGGGACATGATGATTCATAGTGCACAGTAATGAGTGTTATATTATCATTTAACAATAGCTATGATTTTCCAGAAATTTGGGAGAAGTCTCACAGAATAGACCTGGTCATTGAAGTGTCTCATCAAGGTGCATACCCCAAAGCCAGACTAGGAAGTGGGACAGGAATATCACAGTGTACTAGGATCTAGGCAGTGGGTGAGAGAGCAGGGAAGCAGACAGGAGGGGCCATCCGGAGTGTGGAGAGTTTGGTGGGTTAGCCTGGGATGTCCTGATTTTGTTCTATGGGTAATGACAGCTATGAATAATTTTTAAGAAGATTTTTGTTCCCAACTTTGTTAAATCTACATTTAGGAAGCCAACCTAGTCTAGAGGATAGATTGGAAGGGAGAAAGCCTCCTCTGTATTTGGAAAGGCACTGGAACAAAGCTTTAGTGTTCTTAAGATAACTTGGGGAGTTAACCTACCAAACATCCTTTTAAAATACAAGTGAAGTTCGCTGGCAGGTGACACATGCAGCCTAGGCAACATTATAGCACTCTGGGGCTGACTGTGTGTGAGGGAGCTATCTCCTCTGAGGCTCTCCAACTTGTTCTTGCTAAGCAAGGCAGAAAGCCAAGGATCAAAAGGACCCACTCTTTCAAAGCATTCTTGCTTCCTGCTCAGTAGAGTGTTGGAAAATACACAACCATTGGGAGGTGTGATGAGGACTCTGCTGCACCCAGAGACTGCAGGAGGATGCCTGCGCCAGGCCTGTACTATCCTACCAGCGTGGCCAGAGAGAATGCTGGACAATACTGGGAAGGAAAAGGAGGGAATCCTCGACCTTGGACCAGAGCTGGGCTACAGACCCCTGAACCCTGGGTATCTCAACAAGCCTCAAGAAGAAAAAAATTCTTGGAAGCCAACAAGGCAGCAAGTGAAAACAAAAGATTCTCAATGGTAGGAAACAGGACAAAATGTAGAGAAATTTGTTTTGTTTGGGGAGATAAAATAAGCAATAGACCATTGAACTTGGGTCAGGAGAGCACAGCAGCCTTCCCCCAGAACTGAGAGCAGACAAAAAAGGAAGTGTGGTGGAGACATGTATAAAAAAGAAGCTATTTTGAGGAACATTGTCTTAAACTCAAAACAGCTTTTTTCTTCAAAGAAGGTACCATCTTTGTGAACAGACTAACCAAATCCATTATGATGAAAAATAGTCAAGGAAACACTGGATGTTCTTATGATCCCTAAGTCAAGCCTATAGTAGGAAACTCCCTGGTTTCTTTGTGTGATCCCTGACAGAAAGCTGAGGCCTCCTAAGTGATGCACACTCACTGTCTTTACTAAGTGAATTCCCTCACTGAATGAGTCACTAATCAAGTTCACATTTGGCTTTGTGTTCTGTAGGCCAAAACCCCTAATCACAGCAAATTCAGATATAACAGCCTAATGCAAGAGACCTGAGTCATTTCCCATGCAGCTTTGGGCCAGCTCAATGGCTGCAGGGTTATTTTGTTTGAAAAAAACAAAAAACAAAACAAAATTGTAGGCCAGTAGGATTTTCTATATGCTTTAGATTTAATATTTATGCAAAAGCATTTTCACTAGCAGTAATTCATTGAATGTTTCTTGAATGCATTTACCAACTACTAAGAGGGCTTAGAAACATAACTGCATGAAGGGCTTTGTGACAACTCCATGTGTGTTGTACCTAGGTATTTCCAGAATTGGAGTATCCTCCTCATTGCGTGAATTCTCTCCTATTTTATCTCACATGACTACAGGATGGCCAGAGGGATTTCCCAATAGGGGCCATTACATCAGGAGATCTTTAGAAACTGAACAATTCATTATTTACTTCTTTGGAAGATTTTGTTACCTACATACACAGCTATCTTTATTCCAACAGAGTGGCCTAGCCATAATATTGGCCCCTTTGAATATGAATCCTAGAGTGAGAACCTATCCTATAGGGGTAGAGAAATGAAGCTGTCACATGAGCAACTGATTTATGCAGTTATTTAGAACAGTCCTGGCAAAAGACACAGGTATTGGGACCATGTAATTTGAGATTTGTAGGGATAGCTTGTTATCATGGTAAAAGAGTTGGAGGGAGTTCCGGCCTAGATGGAGGAATAGGTAGACACACCACATTTTCCTCACAACTAAGAAGGAATTTACAATCACTTCAAAACTAAAAAACCCACAAGACCCAGAAAATAGAACTACATGGAAGTTCAACAAACAAAGAAATAAATAAGAAATATTCAGCCAGAAAGGTAGGAGGCGTGGAGCCAGGACAGAGAGAGCAAGGTATGGCACTGCAGGGGTGCAGGGGTGGAGTTTGGCCATGGCAGCTGATAGTGCAGCTAGCAGCAGCAGCAACTGGCAGCTGGGGCAGTAACACAGGGACTGTAGATGCCACAAAAAGTACAGTTACACATTTTAAACCTGGGATGCGATCCCAGCCCCAGACCAGACTGCACAGCTCACAGTTCCAGCACCATGGAAAACAGAGACAAATTGCCTCTGACTGTGAAAACCAGTGGGGGATTGGGATGAAGGAAGAAACTGCTGGTCTCTAAAAAGAGGCAGCTTGTTTAGAATAGGAAGGGGAAGAAGTGCCTGGAAAAGGGGCAAATGCAGGGCAAGTGGCAGTGTTTTCTCTCAGATCCCTTCCCCACATACAGTGCCACAATGTGGTGAAACAGGTCACCACCACTGATGAATACCTAAGATTCCGCCCCTCACAACATAATAGGTGTGACAGCTCTACCTAAGACACAGAAGCAAACACAGAAAGTTGTCAAGATGAGGAGATAGAGAAGTATGGCCCCAAAGTGGGGAAAGATCAAGGGTCCAGTGGGAGAACTGAGCAACAAGGAGATAGCCAACCTAATAGATGCACAGTTCAAAGCATTGGTAATAAAGATGCTCATATACTTGAAAGAAAAGATTAAGCATGATAAGGAAGAAATGAAGGCTATACTAAGTGAAATAAAGGAAAATCCCTATGAAACTAGTGGTGAAGAAAAGGAAACCAGGGTTCAAATCAGAAAATTGGAACATAAGAAAGAAGTAAACAGTAAACCAGTATAGAAGGAGGAAATGAGAATTGAAAAAAAATGAGGAGAGGCTTAGAAACCTCTGGGATAGCTTTAAACTTGCCAACATCCAAATCATACAGGTGCCAGAAGAAGAGGAAGAGCAAGAAATTGAAAACATGTGAAAAAATTGAAAACTTATGTGAAAAAATAGTGAAGGGAAACTTCCATAATTTGGGGAATAAAATAGACATACAGATCCAAGAAGCACAGAGAGTCCCAAACAAACTAGACCCAGGGAGGACCACTCCAAGACACGCCATAATTAAAAAGCTAAAGATTGAAGATAAAGAGAGAATCTTAAAAGCAGCAAGAGAAAAGAAGAGAATTACCTACAAAGGGGTATCTATAAGACTATCAGCTAATTTCTCAAAAGAAACTTTGCAGGCAAGAAGGGAGTGGCAGGAAATATTTAAAGTAATGAGAAGCAAGGACCTACAACCAAGACTACTCTATCCAGCAAAGCTATCATTTAGAATGGAAGGACAGATAAAGTGCTTCCTAGACAAGGTAAAGCTAAAGGAGTTCATCATCACCAAGCCTTTATTATATGAAATGTTAAAGGGACTTGTTTAAGAAAAAGATCAAAACTATGAACATTAAAATGACAACAAACTCACAACTATCAACAACAGAATCTTAAAAAATAAAAACAAAAACAAACTAAGCAGATAACCAATGTGGGAACAGAATCATAGGTATGGGAAGCAGGTGGGGGGTGTCAGCTGGGAGAGGGAAAGGAAAGTGAAGGAGGGAAATGGTGTAGGAATTAGGAAGCATAGTAGGGGGGTGCCGAATAGGCAAGGGGATGAGTGAAGGAGGGAAATGGTGTAGGAATTAGGAAGCATAGTAGGGGGGTGCCGAATAGGCAGGGGGATGTTGAGAATAGTACAGGAAAGGTAAAGTCAAAGAGTTTATATGCATGACTCATGGACATGGACTAAGGAGGGGTAAGAGAGCTGGAGGTAGGGGGTTGCTCGGTGGAGGGGAGCAAAGGGGAAAAAAAATGAAACAACTGTAACAGCATCATCAATAAAACATACAAAAGAAAAAAAGAGAAGGTTTCCCTGCCACTATGTAGCCATGTGTGAGCCCAAGAAAACAATTATAGATAGATACAGATATGTGTGTATATATATATATATATTTTTTTTTTCATTGGCAGCCGTCCGTCTCGAGAGATGATGGTGTAGCTTCTTAAGAGGCTATCTGCACCGCCGAGAATGGCTGTGCAGTCCAACTCGGGAGTGACACGGTATCTGTCTCCTCCGGTGTTGAATCGACATCTTGTGATGACGCTGGAGTGTCCTCTCCAGTGAAGCTGAAGCTACAGAGCCTGGGCAGGGTGATATGGAGGGTCTGCTGTTGCCCATGCAGCAGACCCCCCCTCTCTTCGCAGCTGAAGGGTCCAAGGGAAAGACGGAGTCGATACAGCTTGGCTTCAGGTGCGCCGCAGGAGTTGCCGGTGTTGACTACAACGTCAAACCGCCTTAGGGACTCCGGCTCCGGATTTTCTGTCGGGGTTTACTCCCTTAGCCTTTCCCCTGAAGAGGTATGCCGCAAGGCAGCGGAGGTTTTTTGGAGTCAGAGTTTTCCTTCTCTTGCCCTGGCTGGTTTAGCTCAGTGGATTGAGCGTCGGCCTGCGAGCTAAGTGTCGCTGGTTCGATCTTCCAGTCAGGGCACATCAGAGAAGGAAAACTCTGACTCCAAAAAACCTCCACTGCCTTGCGGCATACCTCTTCAGTGGAAAGGCTAAGGGAGTAAACCCCGACAGAAAATCCGGAGCCGGAGTCCCTAAGGCGGTTTGACGTTGTAGTCAACTCCGGCAACTCCTGCGGCGCACCTGAAGCCAAGCTGTATCGACTCCGTCTTTCCCTTGGACCCTTCAGCTGCGAAGAGAGGGGGGGTCTGCTGCATGGGCAACAGCAGACCCTCCATATCACCCTGCCCAGGCTCTGTAGCTTCAGCGTCATCGCAAGATGTCGATTCAACATGGGAGGAGACAGATACCATGTCACTCCCGAGTCGGACTGCACAGCCATTCTCGGCGGTGCAGATAGACTCTTAAGAAGCTACACCATCGTCTCTCAAGACGGACGGCTGCCGACGACGGCTGCCGAAGACGATATATATATATGTATGTGTATATATATTAGCTCTATTAAGATATAACTCACATATCATATAATTAACCTATTTAAACTGCACAGTTTAAATTTTTTATTATATTCATAGAGTCCTGTGACCAGAACTACAATCTATTTTAGAATATTTTCATCACCCCAGAAAAAGACTAGTGCCCATTAACAGTCATTCTCTATTTACAGCCAACCCTCCAGCCCTGGGCAACCACTAATCTACTTCTGTCACTATAGACTCCAGAAAATTTTTAAAGATGCCTGGGCCTCGGTTTCTCCACCTGCAAAAGGAGAGAAATGGGTATGTGCATGTTAGAGAAGCTCTCAAAGCCTCTATCACTTTAAGACACCTAAGACCTATAATCATGTAATAAACAGCTTTTCATGGGATCTTGCAAAACCAAGCCATGGCATTAGTTCTGGTTTGAGTTGTCTTTCCTTTAGGTAAGAGTATAAAATTCACTTAGAGGTCAAGAGCACATCATATCCCATTTCCCTTGTGCTCATAACCTCCACTCTGTTGCACACTCCTCTTTGGAGAAAAGAATCCCAGCCATGCACGGAGCCTCAACACAGATCACAGAGGATAGTTCTGTAACAGGAAATCTCACTAATGTCCCAAGGTTGAAAGCACGTGCAATCAGTGATTGCAAGGCAGAGGAGTGGAGGGTGGAGGTGGAAGAGGGTTTAGGGAGGATAAATGATAATGGAAAAAATACAATAAAAAATAAAGTAAAAAAGTAATTTAAAATGAAATAAAGAAAAGAGACCTTTCAAGAGACAGTTTAACACCTGTTCTGGACAGTAAGTCACCACCCACTTCCAGCCCAAAGAGATGCTTCAGATGTGTGAAGCAGATTGAGGGGATTTCATTAAATTTATTAAGTTAACCATTTTAAGTAAAAAGTTCAGTGACATTTAGTACATTTATGATATTGCACAACTACCACCTCTATGTAATTCCAAAACTTTTACATTACTTCAAAGTAAAATCTCTAACCCATTAAGTACTTTCTTTCCATTTCTCCCTACCCCCAGCCCCTGAAACACCACCAATTTAAGTTCTGTCTCTATGGCTTTATCTATTCCATATATTTCATACAAATAAAACCATATGATATGGCCTTTTGTGTCTGAATTATTTTACTTAGTATAATGTTTTTAGAATTAATCTACATTGTAGCATGTATAAGTACTTTTTTTGATGATTGACAATCCATTGATTCACAGTTGACCTGTGTCCATCTTTTGAATATTGTGACTACTGCTACTATGAGTATGCATGTGTGTGTACTTGTTTGAGTACTTATTTTCAATTCTTTGTGATATATATCTAGGAGTGGAATTATAGGGGGTCATATAATAATTCTATGTTTAGGTTTTTAAAAAACTGCCACACTATTTTCCACAAAGCTTGTACCATTTTACATTTCTAGCAGCAATATACAAAGGTTTCATTTTCATCACATCTTTGCCAACACTTGTTATATTCCATTTTTTTAAATATATATTTTTCCTTACCTGAGGTCATGCTCACTGATTTTAGAGAAAGGGAAAAGGAGTTAAAGGGAGAAAAACATTGATGCAACAGAGAAATATTGATTGGTAGCCTCTCACATGCACCCTGATGGGGGACTGAACCCACAGCCCAGGCATGTGCCTTGATGGAGAAAGAATCAAACCCAAGACCATTTTGGTCTATGGGACGACACTCCAGCCATCCAAGCCATACCAGCCAGGGCCCATTTAAAAAAAAATGATTGCCATCCTACTGGGTGTGAAATAGTACTTCATTGTGGTTTTGATTTGCATTTCCCTAATGACTAGTAATGTTGAGTATGTTTTAATATGTTATTGACTGTATATCTTCTTGGAAGAAAGTCTTTTGCCCATTTTCTTAAATTGGGTTGTTTGTCTTTGCTATTGAAAATTCTTTATATATTCTAGATACTAGGCCCTTATCAGATATATGATTTCCAAATATTTTCTCCTATACATTAGGTGGTTTTTGCTTTCTTGATACTGCCTTCTTAATGTGTAGAAATTTTTCATTTGTATAGTCAAGTTTATTATCTTTTTGTATGTTGCTCATGCTCTTGGTGTCATATCTAAGAATCCATTTTCAAATACAAGGTTCTGAAGATTTACCACTGTGTATTCTTCTAAGAGTTTCATGGTTGTGTTCTTATATTTAAGTCATTAATCTATTTTGAGTTATTTTTTGTATATGGTGTCAGGTAGGGGTCTAACTTCTTTCCTTTGTATATGTATAACCAGTTTTCCTAACACAATTTGTTGAACAGATTATTTTTTCCCCATTGAGTAGTCTTGGCACTCTTGTCAAAAATCAGTTGACGACAAATGTATAAGCTTATTTCAGTTCTATTCCTTTGGTCTATATGACTACCTGTATGCCAGATCATGCTGTTTCATAGTTTTTAGTAACTTATGAAATGAGGAAGTATAAGTTATTCAACTTTGTTTTTCTTTTTCAAGACTAGTTTGGCTATTCAGGTCCCCTTTCTATATGAATTTGAAGACTGACTTTACATTCCTGCAAAAGAATCACTGAAATTTTAAGGAAGAAATTATTGAATCTGAAGATTGATTTGGATAGAATCAGTATCTTAACAATATTAAGTCTTCTAATCCATAAACACAGGATGCTTTTCTATTTATTTGTCTTTTTCAATTTCTTTGGACAATGCCTTATATATTTCAGAGAACAAGTCTTCCACCTACTTGGTTAAATTTATTCCAAGGTATTTTATTCTTTTGAATGCTATTATAATAAAGTTATTTACTTAATTTTATTTATATGTTGTTCATAACAACTGACTTTTAATGTATTATATTACACACTGCAACTTTGTTGAACTCATTTATTAGTTATTGTATCTTTTTGTGGATTCTTTGACATGGATACATATTCATGTTATCTGCAAATATAGATAGTTCTACTTCTTCCTTTTTAAAGTGGACATTTTTATGCCTAATTTCTCTGGCTAGAATTTCCAAAGCAATGTTAAATAGCAGTGACAAAAGTGGAAATCATCAACATGTTATTAATCTTAAGGGGAAAGCTTTCAGTTTTTCACCATCATGTGGTGTTACCTGTGGGTTTTTACAAATGTCCTTTACATTGTTGAGGAAGTTTCCATCTATTTCTATTTGGGTGAGTATTTTCATGAAAGAATGTTGAATTGTGTGTTTTATTCATATCCATTTGCTTTTAATGTAATTAAATGTAGGGATGGAAAGACTAATTGATAAGGAAGAACTTCTTTATGACATTTTCCTATTTATTTTTCTTTACATTTTTGTCCCTCATTTCCTCCACTACTATATTCTTTTGTATTTAGTTAATTTTTTTTGTAGTGAACCATTTTGGTTCCCTTTTTATCTTCAACAGCTCTGCGCCTGTATGGCTTTGTCCGCATCCGTTTGTGGTGTTGTTGTGACAAATTACACTTGTATACATTGTGTGCTCAATAACATATTTGTAATTACTTTTGTGCATTTGTATTTTAAATCATGAAGGAAATAAAAAGTGGAGTTAAAAACAAAAAAAAATGAAATTATATTGGCTTTCATACTTGCCTATATAGTTATCTTTCCTGGCAATTTTCATTTATTCGGTGGCTTCAAGTTATTGTCTGCTGTCCTTTTGTTTCATTCCTTTCATTATTCTTTGTAGGGCACATCTGCCAACAAATTTCCTTAGCTTTTGTTTAACTGGAAATGACAATTTTCCTTCAGTTTTGAAGGAGTCTTCTCAGATATAGAATTCTTGGTTAATAATTTTTTCTTTTGTATTTTAAATGTAATCCCACTACCTCTGTCCTCCATCACTTCTGATGAGAAATAGGCTGTTAATGTAACTCAGGATCCCTTGTATGTATATCTGCTACTTTAAAGATTCTCTCTTTTTTAAGTATATTTTATTGATTATATTGTTATAGTAGTTCCAATTTTTTCCCCTTTGCTCCCCTCTGCCCAGAACCTCCCTTCCATCCAACAATCCCACTCCTCTTAGTTCATGTCCATGGGTTGTGCATATAAGTTCTTTGGCTTCACCTTTTCCTATATTATTCTTAACATCCACCTGTTTATTTTGTACCAACCAATTATGCTTCTTAGTCCCTGCACCATTTCCCCATTTCTCTCCCTCCACCCTCCCAGCTCATAACCCTCCAAATGACCCCCATACCTATGATTCTGTTCCTATTCTGGTTTGCTTAGTTGGATTTTGTTTTAATTTTTTAGATTTAGTTGTTGATAGTTGTGAGTTTGTTTTAATTTTAGTGTTCATAGTTCAGATCTTCTTTTTCTTAAGTAAGTCTCTTTGACATTTCATATAACAATGGCTTCTGATGATAAACTCCTTCAGCTTTACTTTGTCTGGGAAGTACTTCATCTTCTCTTCCATTCCAAATGATATCTTTGCTGAATAGAGTAATCTTGGTTGTAGGTTGCTCTTCACTACCTTGAATACTGCTTTCCAGTTCTTTCCTGCCTGCAAAGTGTCCTCTGAAAACTCAGCTCATAGTCCTATAGGCACCCCCCTGTAGACAACTCCCGCCTCTCTCTTCCTGCCCCCAGAACTCTGTCTTTATCTTTCACCTTTAGCATCTCAATCATGATGCGTCCTGGTGTGGTCCCCTATGGGTCTAGCTTGCCTGGGACCCTTCGTACTTCCCAGACCTGTATGTCCATCTCCTTTGCAAAATTTGGGAAGTTTTTTTCATTTTTTCCAATTCTTACTTCCTCATTCTGCACTGGTTGACTGTTTTTTTCTTCCTTATGTTCCAAATAATTGATTTGAACCCCGGTTTCCTTCCCTTCACCATTGGTTTTGTGTGGATTTTCTTTTGTTTCACTTAGCATAGCTCTCACTTCTTCTCTTATGCGTTTGCCATACTCTAGCATATCTGTCAAGCCTATGAGCATCTTTATCACCAGAGTTTTGAATTCTGCATCTGTTAGGTTGCCTATCTCCTCACCTGTTAGGTTGCCTATCTCCTAGTCGCTTAGTTCTCCCACTGGAACTTGGATCCATTTCCCCTTTTGGGCCATACTTCTCTGTCTCCTCATTCTGACAGGCTCCTATGTTTCTTTGCCTCCTCATCCCAGGTAGGGCTGTCGCTCCTGTTATGTTGTAAGGGGTGGAGCTTTCGGGGTTTGTCAGTACAGCGTGACCTGTTTCACCATGTTGTGGTGCTGTATGTGGGAAGGGGTCCGAGAGGGAACAATGCCACCTTCCCAGTGCTCGCCCATCATCCAGGCACCTCTCCCACTTCTGCACCAGACTGGCGCCCCTCTAGCTGCTGCCCTGGCCATTGTTCCCAGAGTTGGTGGGTCTGCAGACATCTAGGACTGTGGGGGCCCTTTAAACAAGCAGACTCTGCTGAGACCAGCAGTTCTGCCTCCACCCAGACCCCCACTGGTCTGCACAGGCAGAAGCAATGAGGCTTGATTTCCCCCAGTGCTGGGACCATGGGCTGCGAGGTCTGGTAAGGAGCTGCGAATGTTCCCCAGGTGTTCCTCTTGACTTTTTTAAATGTGTGACTGCACTTTCTGTTGGCCTGCAGCAGCCACTGCTGCTGCCGCCACCGCTTCTGCCACCACACCGCGTCCTCTCTGCCCTGGTTCCGCCCATCCTACCTGTCTGGATGAGTATTTCTTCTTTATATCTTTGTTTGCTGGACTTCCATGCAGTTTGATTTTCTGGAACTTATGGCTGTTTCTAGTTTTGAGCTAGTTGTATTTCTTCTTAGTTGTGGAGGGAGAAGCAGTGTGTCTGTCTACTCCTCCATCTTCTAATTATGCTTCTTCTCAAGGTTCTCTTATTGTCTTTGGCTTTTAACAATTGTATAAATTGTGTCAGAGTGGATCATTTTGAATTTTTTTTACTTGAAGTTCACAGAGCTTTTTGCTTGTGTAAGTCCATCTCTTTCCTCCTATTTCAGAAATTCTCAACTATTTTTTTTTCAAATATTGTTTTGTCTGCTTGTTCTAGCTATCTTTTCTTTCTGGGAGTCCCATAATGCATACATTGGTTTATTTAATAATATTTCACAAGTCCCTTAGGTTCTATTTACTTTATTTCTTCTTTATAGATTATATAATTTAATTGTCATTTCTTAAATTTTTTTGATTCTTTCTTCTGTCTGGTCAAATATTATGTTAAAATCCTCCAGTGAATTTTTATTTCAGTTATTATAATGTTTTAGCTCCAGAATTTGTATTACTTCCTTTTTAATAATTTCTATCTGGTTTCCTTAAGTTCTTTGTCATAATCTCTATTAGTTCTTTAGACATATTTAAAACAGATGACTTAACTTTTTGTCTAGTAACATGAATGTCTGGGCTTCCTTAGGGATGATTGATGTCAATTAATTGTGTTCCTTTTAACGAGCCACATTTTTCTATTTCTTTGTATCTTTATAATTTCTTGTTTAAAACTGGATGTTTAAATTTTATAATGTGGCTACTCTAAAAATCATATTCTCTTCCTCAGAGTTTGCTGTTTTCTTTATTTAAAGACTACAGCCATTCATTTGTGTAGAGACTTTACCACACTAATTTTTGAAAGACTATATTCCGTGTCATGAGCATCACTGAAGGCTTTGTTTCTTTATCTTGCTTTTAGATTTCCTTGAATGCCAGGAACTAAATAATGAAACAACACAAGAGTCTATTAATATTTTAATATTGACACTTTGCTAGGCATCCCTTCAACATTGAGAAGATATGTTTAGAGTTCTGCCTTAGCCTTCTTTTTGTGCTTGAACTAACCCTACAAATCATCCAGAGATGAAAGCCTAGGGTTTTATCATATATTTTCTGTGCATGTACCTTGCCCTGGGCTTGCATGTTGCTTTCTAAATTCTCTACTATGTACAGGTGCCTTTAAATGCTCCCTAATATCATAAACTCTCTCCAGCTTTCCCTTCAAGGACTTAGGAGATCTATTGTATGTCTCAACCATAATTTTTTGTTAAGGAGGCTGTAGATTACTTGTTTGCTTTATAGTGTTTTTAAGAAATGTCCACCATTTTTCCACCCTGATTTCTGAGTTAGGTGAATCAGATACAAGGACCTTGTGTCAGTTTTTCAGGTAGCTCTCAGAGAGGTGAGAAGAGATAAATGCTATAATTTTCAAACAATGTCCTATAGTCAGGGACCGGTGTTTCATTCTGGGATTTTAGGCTGCCTTCTTTAAAACCACCATCACCTGTTAAGGAGTGGGTTAAGACTACAAAATAATGCCACAATGATTAAATACCATTTCCAAGTCACTTTTTTCTTAATTCAGCATTCTTTTGGTTGCTATAAACTTTTGACTGTTTTTCAGAGTTCTGGTAAAACTGGTTCTGAAAGTTTCTGCTCATTCTCTCACAGGTCTATAGGATGGCAGCTGCCTACTCTGCCATTTTGCTGACCTGCCCTGACAGAAGAGAAATTTTTATAAGAAAGCTTTTGACCTAGTAGGAGAGGAAGTGCTATGGTATTTCTCCCACTTTCCAAAATACACATACCTCTAACTCAATGAAGTTGTTTCACAGGCCCACTTGTGTCTACAGTGCCTGACAGGAGGTCAGGAATTAAATAGGTATACCTGATTCTTGTTGGAAAAGTCTAACCTTGAAGGGCTGCATAAGCTACCCTGGTGGCAGAGCAAGGAGAGCAAGTTGCAATGGAAGTTGCATTTCCACCTGTGAAATAGGCCATAGCCCATGTCACCATGAGCCAGATTCTACAGTGCAGAGATAGATGAGCTTAAGCTCTCTTGAAAAGATCCTAACCTAAGAGGTCTGAACAGTGAAGCAACTCAGCAGAAAGAGTCTAGGCAGGGTATACTGTTGGAGCGGAAGTGGAGAAGAAGTCAAAGTGACTAGCTGGACCATGTAAGTGTGTCAGGAAATATCTCAAGTCTTAAGACTCCCTTTAAAAATGAATGTTTTCCAAAGAATCCGCTGGAGCATCAATTTAAAGGAAAAGCCAACATCTGGGACCTGAAGAGAGTACCAGTGTCAAATAAGAGCTACAGTAGGCAAATGAGATCTTTCTAACACAAATTCTCCCCCTTTCCCAGCTGGGTCTCAAGCCCGGTCAGAACTGAGATGGGGTTAGGGCAAGGGATGAAACAATATAATGATAAGTTAAAGTTTTTTATTTAACTTAAGCTTAACTTTTAATACCTAAAAGTGAACAAGAAAGCTATGGGCTCTGCTCAAGGTCTCATCCAAGGACATGAGGGCTCTTCAACTGGATTAATTAAGAATAGTGTTTTCCTGCTTTGTATGTTCCTGAGCCAAGTTAATTCAGGGTATAGATGGCACACGTAACAAGATGAGTAGCATAAAAAGAGGCGCAAATGAAAGAAGCAAGTAGATTCAAACAGACAATACATTATTTTATAAATCAAAAAAGTGGGGGCAAAACTTAAAATTAAAATTTTAGGATCACACACAAATGCATTTAAAAACTTAGAGTTGAAACGTGTTCTCATAGGTGCGATGTAAGGGTGTAAGCATTAGCCCATAGAATCCAAGGTGCCTCTCCAGAGACAGCCCTTGCTTACTCTCAGGCCTGTGAAATGGCTAAGACAGAGAGGACTCCTGGGACACTGCTGCTGGGAACATGGGGAAGGTGTGCCCTAGACCAGGCACTCTGTGGGAAATCATATGCTCCTCTATGATTTCTTTAAACTTGGTATCAGGGAAGCTTCAGCAAGTTGAATGTCTGAGGTGTGCTATGAGTATGTGAGACATTTCGACTTGAATAGTCAACACAAAATTAAGAAAGTAGAGATGGGGAAAGGAGGGTTGAAGTTCACTGGAGTAAGATAAGGTCTGAATCAATTGTGTATTCATAACTACTAATACCATTAGGAAATTGGTGAAATGAGGTAGCCACCCTTGTCTCCTGTCTCAGAGCTCTAGCTCCAAGAGCAGCTGGAGACACCCAGCAGACTTTGCTTGTCTTCTTCCCAAGTAGATCCCATTCAATCTGGTTAGTACTTGCTGTACACTTGGTTCATGACTTTTTGGTAATAAAACTGAAATAATTTATTTTCTGGGCTGCTCCATAAAATGTCCTATGAATTTATTTTAAAGGAGGAAAGGAAAAAGGAGGAATAAATGTGGTGTTGGTTTTTCAATTGTGGTTTTCATTTCCATAAACCTTAGATCACAAGAATGCATGAGATATTTAGACAAATCTTTCCATGATTCCTGTGGCCTTTGGGAGCATAGCATTTGCATGACTTCACCCCATGGCTTCCATGTGCTTTCTCAGCAGCTTTGCTTGCATCAGGGAACAGTCCCAACAGTGCTTGTAGGTGTGTGTGTGTGTGTGTTTGTGTGTGTGTGTGTGTGTGTGTGATATTTGTATATATGTGTGTGGTGGTGGTGGGAGAGACAGAGGGAAGAATGGGAGAAATTGTCATTTCTCTTTCTTTGCTTTTTCTGTAGCAAATTCAATTTTGAAAAGGGATTCCAATTTTTCTGCATCACAATATGTTGAGTTTTCTCATTGTAGCTGTTTTCTTCTTGGATGATTTCTTTGGGAATGACAAAGTGAGAGGACCCTAACTGAGAAGAGTAAGGTCTCATTTTTGCAACCAGGAGACATAAGGGCTGAGAACATAGAAAGGATTTAGCTATGAGGAAAATGGAACCCAGGTTTTGCTTCTCAAGTGAGTTAGGTTTCTTTATCTGCAACAGATTCTCCAGCAGCAGGAGAGTGGATATCTGGGTGTGCACCTTGGCCAAGCAAAGCCTTGGAACCAAGCTAGGGAGCAGGAATCACCCATACACAAGCACAAAGTGCACAGTAGGTCCTGAGCCATGCCATTCCTATATTTGTTATAGTTGTTTTCCACTTGATAGCTACTAATCGAGAAGCACCTGCACCTACCAATCGAGAAGACTTCAAGAGCTACCTGTATGCACCAGCTTAGAAAATGAGTAATATGTACCAGTTACTTCCCCAAGCCACCTGGTGTCCTGGTGGAATACAAATGAATCATGCAGACACCACACTGACTTTTCTCACATTAGCCATTTACTATTTCTCCGATTTTGTGTTATTGTACACTAAAGATGCTGATACCATGATCAACACTGAAAACAGCAGCAGATCCAAAGGAATAGTATGAAGGTTGAGAAAACATATCTCTTACACAGCAGACACTTTGTCATTTTAGCTCCACTTCTACATCCTCTTCATTCCACCTGTGGCAAATTGTGCACTTTGGGAGAAAGAACATAAAGTTAACCAAAAAGACCTGCATTTAAATCTTATTCTCGCCACTCTCTAGCTTTAAATTTTTTGGTTAGGTTCCCTAGCCTCTCTGTGGTTCAATTGCTTTATCAGTAAGGTAGAGAAAACAATCTATGCATTACAAGAGTGTTGTGAGAATGAAATGCAGTGATTCAGGGCAATGCACTAGTGCAATATCTGGGGCTTAGGAGGTGGCTCAGTAAATGGAAACTAAAAAAGGCTCCAGTTGAATCTGGGAACCTGTGTTCTCTAGTGCAGGTCTATCATTCTCCTAGTTTCCCAACATCTGCAGTGGGAAGAGCCACAGAGAACAAGTGATGGCGTCTCCATCCAAGTGAAACAGAAGACCTTCATGCATAGCAGGGAAACAAGGCAACCAATAAGAATTATCAATGCTTCCCACTCAGAATATGGGGGTTTTATTGGCTGCAGGAGTAAAGCCTGGGTGCACTGAATCAGGGCCCAGTGCCCCTGAGAGAATGCAGTACCTGCAAGAGAAGATGCACGCTCTGATTCCCAGAAGTATGTGTGCACAGTCAGCTTCACAGATG
The DNA here is from genome assembly GCF_987537825.1 of Furipterus horrens. Lineage (NCBI taxonomy): Eukaryota > Metazoa > Chordata > Mammalia > Chiroptera > Furipteridae > Furipterus > Furipterus horrens. The sequence continues at coordinate 55,610,572 of NW_028327177.1, forward strand.
CATCTCCATGCATACATATCCAGCTGATCACAGGCTCTTCCCACTCCATCTATCCCTTGTGAGGGCTCCTGAGAACCCTCATTTAGTTTCTTTTCATACAAGATTTAACAAGAAGCAATATGGCTTTCACTACATTTAAATTATATAGCCTAATGGAAAAGCTTCAATACATTATGATATTTTAATGTGACATTAAGGCTTTGTTCCATCCTGGAGAGCTTGACCCCAAGTTGAGGGCCCTGTGCTCCAAGCTCAGAGACCATTAGCTCACATCCTCCCTAGATTGGTCTCATCTCCTTTCACTGACCATAGGTGGCACCATTTGTCTCCTCAAGTGAACAATAAAATGGTGGGCTGCGATAAACTGCACTGTCGGCATTTTCATTCTGTCCATTTAGCACTTTTAAGGTCAAAGCAAAAAGATTTAAGTGAAAAAACCTTATAAACTTCAGAATTCTACAGAATGGTTCTAAATTTAAGCAGGGGGCAGGAAGGATAAATTCCCCTACAAAAGAAGAAAATAAAGCCAATTGTTCTTTTAAAAGTCAAAGGAGTGAAAACATATGCCCCATGCAGACCTTTAGGAGGAAGACTTCCTCTGTGATACTCAACATATTATCTAGGAATGGATTTTTTTTTCTTTGCCAGAAGTACTAATTTTTTGTATTACAACCATATCAGACAGCTCCCCATCATTGTGATTCTAACAGTGTTTGAAGTTAGCCTAGGAAATGATTTAAGCAATTTCCCAAACCAAGTAATAACAAAAGTAGAAGGATGCAAAAAATTCTCCGAGAGTTCCCTTTCAATAACAATTCACTAGAAAATAAGACATGCAACAACATGCAGTCCATGAAGACATTGTCAGAGGCATAAGTAAAGCTACAGAAGGCTCATTTGCTTCATCCTCAGTAGCAGAGTCAGGAGTAGTAAGTTGAGGAAACTATAGAAAGCAAGACATACCTCCACTAAGCATATTCCAGTTTAGGAAAAAATTGTGACTATTTCCAGATGAGCGACTGACTGGTTTTCTTCTTTTCATGAATAGTTTTGCAATACTGTCAATACACACTAAGGGAGGTCTGTCTGGCATGATTTTAAATTGTTTTTCTTTTTAACAACGGCTTAATTAATGACAATTGAACTTAACTATAGTTTCCTCACCAGAAACTCTATTCCAGCTTTGGAATTTAGATAAAATTGAAAGAAATTTTTATTCAGACCAAGAAAGTACAAATAATACCCAGAAATGAAAAGCCTGTAACTACAGGGAGGAAAAATTAATTTATTGAAACACTCCATTAACTGTAACCCCAAACTTCTTACTGTTTTACTACTAACCACACACCTGTAAATCCAGCTCAATATGTAATCAAATTACATTTCTTCATCCATAACCTCCTTCAGTCAGTTTGTGTTCAAATAAGTGCAGTGATATACTTGGACAATTGTTTATTCCCAGGTAGTGAGACGATGGTACAGCCCCTGAAAACAGTGAGTGACAGGGTCCAGCTCGATGTTCATAAGAGTGGAGGACACAGCATAGTTATGTGCATCTTTCTTTCTGACCATCATGTCTTTCCTCAACTGTGTTTATTTTGGGGTGGTCTGTGACTACCTGGCTCAGTGAATCCTGTACCAAGGACGTACCTCTGGGCCATGACCATCATAGAGGTTAATGCACAAGATGAGCTAACCAGAGCCCTAGTGAAGTTGACCAGCTCCAGGAGTTGCCTCAACTCGGCCTCACCTATCTGAACATCAGGGTCTGTACCTACTAAGTGACGAGTAGAGATTGCATAATCTTGGAGATTCCTGCCAATTCCAATATCTGGAAAATGCTGTTCTGCTTGACAAACAACTTCCATGCCTGCATAGACTTCATTTGGCCAGCTTCAGGATTAAGGCCTGACTGTACTAATGTCCAGAAATTCTTTATATAGAGAAATGAAGGGGAATAAAATAGCTAGCTACAGATACCCTTTGGAGACACAAATATATTTTTGTTCTAAATTCTACCCCTGGCCCTGATTCAAAAACCATGAACCTCTATTTTTGTTTTTCCCTTTATCTTTATAACTGTAGCTTGGCCCAGATATTTAAGGCTCAGGGTTAGCTTACAACAGGCAATCAGGCGTATTTCACAGATCCAGGTGGAAACTGGGGCACAGATCCTGGTTATGTAAGTACAAAGGGCCCAATAGATCATTCTAGATATATTATTGCAAGCTGTTTCCAGTAGGCCTTCCTCTCAAGGTGATTGATTTAAACAATGTATTCCTGAAATGGCTTGTTAGACCAGATCCTCCAAATGGCTTCTTCATAGACACAGGCTGGGATGCCAGGTTAAAATTATTTGTTTGTGACAACCAAGTAGTGAATCATATTTCTGTGTTTTCTAAACCATCATCTACCTGTCATTTCAGTTAGTTCTCTTTGACTGCAAGCAACAGAAACCTACTTGGCTAAATTAAAGTAAATGTAACCACAGTCCCTGCTCAAACTGGTCCTATCTTGTTTCTAACAAGACCCAAAACCAAAGTTTACAAGTAACACTTGTGAACACCAATCATGAGAAACACTTGTGAACCCCCAGGAACTCAAAAGACCAGGACATGACCAGAACCTGAATGCCAGAATACTTTCGGTTTTGTTGTCTAAGAAGATCTGGTGCTGAAATCCCTTAAATCTTGCCCCAAACCCTGGACTGGGGAGACAGATTTAAGCCTTGCCTTCTGTCTCCTTGCCAGTCAACTTTGCAAAAAAGCTTTATTTCTTTTTTCTTTTTTCTTCCTCAAAATCTGGTGCCATAGTATTGGCTTCTATGTACATTGGGCAACAAGCCCTTGCTCAGTAACATAAATAGCAATTTATTTTTTTTAAATGCTGTAGCTCATAAAATCTAGAAAAAATAGGAAGAATAGGGATCAAAGTGTCTTGGTTAATTAAACTACATTGCTACTTGTAACCTAAGTCAGGAAGCAAATGGAGTTTTCCCTGGGATCTTTATCACAATGAGAGTCCCAGCCAGCAAACTGTTCTTTACACACCTGGACATGTCTTCCAAAAAGCAAAGTTCTCGGCCTATGCAGTGTATACACAAAGCATGTGCAAGAGCCTTGATCATAAATCACGAAACCTGAAAAGGTAAAGTGACTTCCCAAGACCAGCCTTATCTGTCTCTTTTCTGCTTTGTTCATTAGCCACAGAAGCCTAGGCACCATAAGACCACTCCATGATGGCAGCATCCAGGCACAGAATGCCCAATGGGGAAGAAGCTAGCCTCCATATAACCAGGCAATGGTACTTCTAACCACATGGACAACTGTGTTAGAGGTACAGTTGACCCCTGATCTATTCAAATCTGTACCAATGAGGAATGTAGTCAAATTACTCCATTGTATAGAGTGCACTGTTCCAGGACAAACTACATTAAATCTATAATAGGGGAGTAGTTATAAAACACCAACACCTCATTATTGGGTTGCAGATGCTGACTTTCTTCATTCAGCCACCTATGCTGGTGATGAAAAACTATGCACTATTAAATTTCCCACTGAAATAGGCTTTGACAGAATACTGTAAAAGATAAAAAATTGGGCTTGGGCATGGCTTGTGTGGCTTAGTTGGCTGGATCATCATTCTATATACCAAAAAGTCACAGGTTCAATTCCCGGGCAAGGCAGATGCCTAGGTTGCAGGTTTGGTCCCTCATCAGGGTATGTTTGAGAGATATTAATTGATGTTTCTCTCTCACAGTGATGTTTCTCTTCCTCTCTCTCCCTTCCTTTCCCTCTCTAAAATCAACAAGCATGTCCTCTGGTAAGAATTAAAAAATAACAACAACAAAAATTGGGCTTGAAGCCAGAACCCTGACAAGTGATCTGATTTTAGGCAAGTCACTCCATAGTCCCTTCATAGAGCTGTTGCCAGACTTTGATGAGATAATATTATGTTCAATGTTCAGCATAAATATTTGCTCAATAAAGAGTAAGTATTAGTTAAAAAGCATAGAAATGAAAAAGGTTTAATGTACCTCCCCAATTTTTCTAACTAGCTACTTCAATTAAGAAATAAAATGCTACTTTATTTTTTTTTTAAATAATAGAAATAAAAATCTTATATTTTTTGGTTTTTCAATTACAGTTATCCCATTAATGGCCCATTGCTCCCTGCCACCCAGCCCACCCCTTCTCCCACAATCATATCCCTCCCCGTTGTTCATGTCCATGACTCATTTATACATGTTCCTTGACTAAACCCTTCCCTTACTTATCCCCCTTCTTTCCCTCCCCCTCCCCCCTATTGACTGCTATTCTGCTTTTTGTCCTGTTTAGTTCATTTGTTTATGTTGTTCTTTAGTTTCCTGTACTAGGTGATATCATGTGGTATTTTTCTTTCTTTGCCTGGCTTATTTCACTAAGCATAATTCTCTCTAGTTCCATCCATGTTGTTGCAAATGGCAGGAGTTCCTTCTTTATTTCTGCTGCATAGTATTCTATTGTGTAAATGTAGCACAGTTTTTTGATCCACTCATCTACAGACGGGCACTTAGGCTGTTTCCAGCACTTAGCTATTGTAAACAGTGCTGCTATGAACATAGGGGTGCATAAGTTCTTTTGAATTAGTGTTTTAGAATTTTTCAGGTATAATTCTAGCAGTGGAATCACTGGTTCAAAAGGCAGTTCCATTTTTAGTTTTTTGAGGTAATTCCATACTGTTTTCCGTGGTGGCTGCACCAGTCTGCATTCCCACCAACAGTGCAGTAGGGTTCCCCTTTCTCCACATCCTCGCCAGCACTTCTTGTTTGTTGATTTGTTGATGATGGCCATTCTGACTGGTGTAAAATAGTATCTCATTGTGTTTTTTATTTGCATCTCTCTGATAGCTAATGATGTTGAGCATTTTTTCAGGTGTCTATGGACCTTCTGTATGTCCTCTTTGGAGAAGTGTTTGTTCAGGTCCTTTGCCCATTTTTTAATTGGGTTGTTTGTTTTCTTGATGTTCAGTCATATAAGCTCTTAATATATTTTGGAGATCAGTCCCCTGTCTGTGATATCATTGGCAAATATGTTTTCCTATATGATTGGTTTCCTTTTCATCTTACTGATGTTTTCTTTTGATGAGCAGAAACTCTTTAGTTTGATGTAGTCCCATTTGTTTATTTTTTCCTTTATTTTTCTTGCATTAGGAGATGTATCCGTGAAGATATTGTTACGTGGGATATCTGAAAATTTCCTGCCTATGTTTTCCTCTAGGACTTTTATGGTGTCATGGCTTACATTTAAGTCTTTGATCCATCTTAAGTTTATTCTCATGTGTGGTGTAAGTTGGTGGCCTAGTTTCATTTTTTTGCAAGTCCCTGTCCAGTTCTCCCAGCACCATTTGTTAAAGAGGCTCTTCTCACTCCATTTTATGTTCCTTCCTCCTTTATCAAAGATTAGTTGACCATAGAGGCCTGGGTTTATTTCTGGACTCTCTATTCTGTTCCATTGACCTATATGTATGTTCTTATGTCAGTACCAGACTGTTTTGATCACATTGGCTTTGTAGTATTGTTTGATGACTAGTATTGTGATTCCTCCTGCTGTGTTCTTCTGTCTCAAGATTGCTTTTGCTATTCGGGGTCTTTTTTGGTGCCATGTGAATTTTTGGAGTATTTGTTCTAGGTCTGTGAAATATGTCATTGGTATTTTAATAGAGATTGCATTGAATCTGTAAATTGCTTTGGGTAGTATGGCCATTTTGATGATGTTGATTCTTCCCATCCAAGAACATGGCATTTGCTTTCATTTATTTGTATCTTCCTTAATTTCTTTCTTCAGTGTTATGTAATTTTCACAGTACAGGTCTTTTATCTCTTTGCTTAAGTTTATTTCTAGGTACTTTATTTTTCTTGTTGCTATAGTAAATGGTATTTTCTTTTTTGCCTCTGTTTCCGATATTTTATTGTTGGTGTACAGAAATGCCTTAGATTTCTGTATATTTATTTTGTACCCTGCTATTTTGCCAAATTCACTTATTATATCGAGTAGTCTTTTAGTGGAGTTTATAGGGTTTTCTAGGTATACTATCATGTCGTCTGCAAATAGTGATAGTTTTACTTCTTCTTTCCCAATTTGGATGCCTTTTATTTCTTTTTCTTGTCTGATTGCTGTTGCTAGGACTTCCAAGACTATGTTGAATAGAAGTGGGGATTGCCGACAGCCTTGTCTAGTTCCTGATTTCAGGGGGAATGCTTTCAGTTTTTGTCCATTGAGTATGATGTTGGTTTCAGGCTTCTCATATATAGCCTTAATGATGTTAAGGTATGCTCCCTCTATTCCCATTTTGCTGAGTGTTTTCAACATAAATGGGTGTTGTACTTTATCAAATGCTTTTTCTGCATCTATAGATATGATCATGTGATTTTTGTCTTTCATTTTGTTTAGGTGATGTATTATATTTATTGATTTGCTAATATTAAACCATCCTTGCATCCCTGGGATGAATCCCACTTGAGCATGGTGTATGATATTCTTGATCTATTGTTGGATCCTGTAAGCCAATATTTTGTTGAGGATTTTAGCATCTATGTTCATCAGTGACATTGGCCTGTAGTTTTCTTTCTTTATTGTGTCTTGACCTGGTTTTGGAATTAGGGTAGTACTGGCTTCATAGAAAGAGTTTGGAATTTTTATTTCTTCTTGGATTTTTTGGAATAGTTTGAGAAGGATAGGAGTTAGTTCTTCCCTAAATATTTTGTAAAATTTGCCTGTGAAGCCATTTGGTCCGGGGCTTTTGTGTGCTGGGAAATTTTTGATTACTGTTTCAAATTCCTTCTTTGTTATTGGTCTATTGAGACTTTCTACTTCTTCTTGATTCTGTTTTGGGAGGTTATATGTTTCTAGAAATTTGTCCATTTCTTCTAGGTTGTCAAATTTCTTGCCATACTGTTTTTTGTAGTAATTTCTTACAATTCTTTGTATTTCTCTGGTATCAGTCGTGATTTCTCCGCTTTCATTTCTGATTTTGTTTATTTGGGTCTTTCCTTTTTTTTCTTGATGAGCCTGGCTAGAGGCTTGTCGATTTTGTTGATTTTTTTGAAGAACCAGCTCCTAGTTTCGCTGATCTTTTGAATTGTTTGTTTGGTCTCTGCTCTGATCTTGATGTCATTTAATTCTGCTCTGATCTTGATGATTTCCTTACTTCTTCTTGCCCTAGGCTTTGTTTGTTGTTGTTGTTCTAGTTTTTGTAGCTTTAGGATTAGATTTTTATTTGAGCTTCTTCTGTCTTTTTCAGATATGCCTGTATTGCTATGAACTTCCTTCTTTGGATTGTTTTTGCTGTGTCCCATAGGTTTTGGGCTGTTGTGTGTTCATTGTCATTAGCTTCTAGAAATTTATTGATTTCCTCATTAACCCATTCATTATTTAATAGCGTGTTATTCATTCTCCATGAGTTTGGGTGTCTTTGATTTTTTTCTCTGAGGTTGATTTTTAGTTTCAAGGCATTGTGGTCTGAAAACATGCTTGATATGATTTCAATTTTCTTGAATTTGTTGAGGCTTGTTTTGTGTCCTATTATGTGGTCTATCTTTGAAAATGTCCCGTGTGCACTTGAAAAGAATGTATATTTTGCTTCTTTGGGGTGAAAAGTTCTATATATATATATATCAGTTAAGTCCATGTGGTTTAGTGTGTTTTTCAATGCCTGTATATCCTTGGTGTTTCTTTGTTTGGATGATCTGTCTATTGTTGATAATGGAGTGTTGAAGTCCCCTACTATGAGGGTGTTGTTGTTAATATCCTTCTTGTGGTCTTCCAGTATTTGCTTTATGTATTTGGGTGCTCCTATGTTGGGTGCATATATGTTTATCAGTGTTACATCTTCTTGATGGATTGTTCCCTTAAGTATTATGAAATGTCCTTGTTTGTCTCTTTTTATAGCCCTTGCTTTGAAATCCGTTTTGTCTGACATGAGGACTGCTATCCCAGCTTTTGTTTCAGGTCCGTTTGCTTGAAATATTTTTTATATCCTTTTACTTTCAGTCTATGTAAATCTTTTGTTTTGAGATGTGTTTCCTGTAGACAGCAAATATGTGGGTCCTGTTTTCTTATCCACTCTGTTACCCTGTGTCTTTTAATTGGAGCATTTAATCCATTTATATTTAAGGTTATTATTGACATGTATTTATTCATTTCCCTTTGTACCTCTGTTCTTCTACTCTTTTTTTGTTTTCTCTCCCTTTTTTTTTTTTTCTTAGAATATTCCCTTTAGCATCTCTTGCAATGCTGGTTTGGTGGAGATGTATTCCTTTAGTCTTCCTTTATCTGAGAAACTCCTTATTTCACCTTCTATTTTGAATGAGAGTCTTGCTGGGTAGAGTATTCTTGGTTGTAGGCCTTTGTTTTTCATTGCTTGAAATATTTTTGACCATTCTCTTCTGGCTTGTAGTGTTTCTGTTGAGAAATTGGTTGATAGCCTTATTGGAGCTCCCTTGTAAGTTGTCTGCTGTTTTTCTCTTGCTGCTTTTAGGATTCTCTCTTTCTATTTGAATGTTGCCATTTTAACTATGATGTGCCTTGGAGTGGGTTTTTTTGGGTTTCTCTTCATTGGAACTCTTTGTGCTTCCTGGACTTGCTTTACTTTTTCTCTCATCAGGTTGGGAAAATTTTCTGTCACTATTTTTCCTATTAGTTTATTCCTTGTTCTTCTGATCCCTCTTTAACTCCAATTACTCTTATATTGTTCTTCCTTATGCTGTCCTGTAATTCCCTTACCGCTTCGTCATACTTTTTCAATCTTTTTTATTTTGCTGTATCATCTGAGAATTTTTTTCTACATTATCTTCTAACTCACTAATCCGATCTTCTGCTTCATTTAGTCTGCTTTTGACTGATTCTACTGTGTTGTTCAGTTCAGAGATTGCATTCTTCATTTCTTCCCGGTTTTTGTTGATAGTTTCTATGTCTCTCTTTATGCTGGTGTAGTTCTCTACAAGTTTCTTGTAATTTTCTTGGAGCTGTTGGTAGCTTCCTTGTAGGTTGTCATAGTTGTTTTTAAGGTTGTTGGGTATATTGAGCTTCATCACCACCATTGTTTTGAATTCCATGTCTGACATTTGGGCTATGTCTATTCTATCTACCTCTTTTTCTGAGAATTCCTCTTTTCTTTTCATTGAGAGGTTATTTCTGCATCTTACCATGTTGGATTCTTCTTGTTTGTTTTTGTTTTTTGGATTTATCTGCTCTGCCTTCCCACCTTTGTGGTATGGGATTCTATATTGGAGACCTGGGGGTTTCAGTGATGCAGTCTCTTTGATCTCCTGAGCCTGATGTTCTTGGGGTACCCTTTATGTCGTTTGTTTATGCTGTCCGGTTATATTTCAGATGCTCTTTGGTAGGATCTTCCTTCTGGCTAGTTGATTGAGAGTCACTCTATCCACTTTGTCTTGAGTTCTTTTGTGGAGATGCTGTTAAAAACATAAACACACAGCCCAGGTAGGAGACCCACACCCTCAAAAATATCCCCCACACTCTGTCCTGCTATCGTCAGCCAACAAGCCAGTATTAATATAAATGTAGAGAGATTAGAGCTTTTACACTATAGGAAGAATAGATAAGAGTTGTTTTAGGGGAGGCAAAATATGATTTTTAAGAGAGGGGATAATAGGTTAATAATAGTTGAGACTGTGCAAGACAGTAGGTAATATTTACGTTGTATGTTAATAACTATAGAAGAAAAAAAGGGGAAGAGTGCAGAATATAATAGGAAAGTGGAATTATATAGTATTGGATTTATATAGTAGTTATATTCTATTTATTTAGAGTGAAAGGGAGGCTAAACTAGACCCACAAACAAATAAACAACAATTAAAGAAGAAGGATAAGAAGGAAAGATTATATAAAACAGATTAGAGATATAGTTTTGTTTTTCTTTTTCCTCCTTCCTTCCCCTCCTCCCTCCTCTCCTCCTCTTTCAGGAAGAAAAGAAAAAGGAAAAAGAGAAAAAGAAAAAAAAAGGAATGTTTTTACTCAGTTCAGCCTTTGTGTGTTGTCTTCTTTTTCTGCGTCCACAGCTGGTCTAATGTGACGGGTCAGAGATTCCTATTCCTTGCAGCAGCAATGTGCGCGAGGTGGCCGGCAGGGCGCAATGCAAGGCGTCTGAGAGCCCACTTCAGGTCTGCCATGTGGCGCTCAGGGAAAGCAGGCCGAGTCGCGCTCCAGAGAAGCCGGCAAGGTGTTTTTTCACTTGAGCGTCAGTGCATGCCCAAGGAAGCTGAGAAACTAAGCTCAGGCCTGCTGCCCTGCGCTCCGAGAAAGCCGGCGACAAGCTCTCGAGGTGTTTTTTTCGCTCGAGCACCGGTGCATGCCCAAGGCGGCCGGGGATCTAGCCTCAGGCCTGCAGTGCCGTGTTCCAGGAGTTGGTCTCTCGCCTCTTAGGGCAGGGCCGCAGACACTTGTGCTCAGTAGAAGTGAGTGTCTGTGAGTCGCTGTTGGCCGCTGTTCCCACCACGCAGCCGCCCACCGTTCCCACACCGCCTGGGTGAGCACGCACAGAGCCTGGGTAAGTGTTCTGCGCTCTGGGCTCTGGCCTAGTACTTCGGCCTGGTGCCCACTGGGCTGGCCAGGGGCGACTGCGCACAGTCTTCTGCGTGTCCAGTGGGACCTCCCTGCGCCCGTTGGGTCACTGATTTTATGTCTGTTGGGGTGTGTCGGAGGGGCTCCTGGATGCACGGCCCTGCGCACCTGTGCCAGTGAATGAGAGCACTTCCCTATACACGCCCCCAGGACCCAGGGGGAGGGTTGGGGAGTGGGCAAGCGCACTCCTGCGTCTGCGCTCCTTAAGAATGTCCTATCACCCCCAAACTTTTCCTCCCTCTCCGCAGTTCACAAGAGAAAAATACAGAGGAAAAATTACGTTTTCACTTGTACAGCAGCACGCTGTCCCCTGTCTTCCAGCGTCAATGCCACCTGGTCGAGTCCCGTCTCTGCCAGTGGGCAGAGATCCGCTCTCCTCCCGACTCACCCCTGGAAAGCCTGTGGTCGCCAAAAAGCCTTTGTGTCCTTCCAGCCACAGCTCAGGCAGCCACCCCAGTCAGGAATCCTGTCTCGTCACTTTTTCTTCCGCTATCCTCACCAAACAGGTCGCTCCCAGATGGTTTTTCTCTAATCCAGTAATGCGAAGGCTCAACTCCTCTCTATGTCTTTTTTTATGCTAGTGTAGCTCTCTGCAAGTTCCCTATAATTTTCTTGGAGCTGCTGGTAACTTCCTTGGAGGTTGTCGTTGTTTTTGAGGTTGTCGAGTATATTGAGCTTCTTCACCAACATTGTTTTAAATTCCGTGTCTGACATTTGGGCTATGTCTATTCCATCCACCTCTCTTTCTGGGGATTCCTCTTCTCTTTTCATTGAGAGGTTGTTTCTGTGTCTTATCATGTTGAATTCTTTTTGTTTGTTTTTGTTTTTTGGATTTGTTTGCTTTGACTTCCCACTTTTGTGGTATGAGATTCTTTATAGGAGATCTGGGGGTTTCAGTGGTGCAGTCTCTTTGATCTCCTGAGCCTGATGTTCTTGGGGTACCTTTTATGTCGTTTGTTTATGCTGTCTGATTATATTTCAGATGCTCTTTGTTAGGATCTTCCTTCTGGCTAGTTGATTGAGAGTCACTCTATCCACTTTGTCTTGAGTTCTTTTGTGGAGATGCTGTTAAAAACATAAACACACAGCCCAGGTAGGAGACCCACACCCTCAAAAATATCCCCCACCCTCTGTCCTGCTATCGTCAGCCAACAAGCCAGTATTAATATAAATGTAGAGAGATTAGAGCTTTTATACTATAGGACGAATAGATAAGAGTTATTTTTAGGGAGGAAGATATGATTTTTGAGAGAGGGGATGATAGATTAATAATAGTTGAGACTATGCAAGACAGTAGGTAATATTTACATTGTATGTTAATAACTATAGAAGAAAAGGAGGGAAGAATGCAGAATATAGTAAGAAAGTGAGATTGTATAGTATTGGATTTATATAGTAGTTATATTCTATTTATTTAGAGTGAAAGGAAGGCTAAACTAGACACACAAACAAATAAACAGAAATTAAAGAGGAAGGATGAGAAGGAGAGACTGTATGAAACAGAGATATAGTATTTTTTAAGGAAAAAATGTAAGAATTATAATTAAAATTAAATTTAGAAATAAAAATAAGAAATTTAAAAAAATTTAAAGTAAAATAAAATACAAATAAAAAACTAAAATAGAAATAGAAATTTAAAAAGTATATAAAAGGAATGTTTTTACTCAGTTCAGCCTTTGTGTGTCATCTTTTTTTTCTGCGTCCTCAGCTGGTCTAATGAGGTGGGCCAGAGGTTCCTGTTCCTTGCAGCAACGGTGTGTGCCTGCGTGGCCAGCATAGCATGTTTCTTTGGCGATTTGTTGGAGCTGGCCTAGGTGCTTTTGATCACGTGCCCCTGCACGCGCAAGGTGGCCTGAACGCTAGCCTCACGCTGCTGAGTCACGCTCAGGGAGTTGGTCTCTCACCTTTTAAGGAAGGGCCCCGGACACTTGTGCACGGTGGAAGTGAGCATCTGTGAGTTGCTGCCACCCACTGTTCCCGCGTCCCAGCCGCCCGCTGTTCCTGCGCTGCAGCCACCCACCATTCCTGCGCCCACCTGGGCAGACATGAGCAGAGCCTGAGCAAGTGGTCTGTGCTCTGGCCTGGCACCCACTGAAGCTGGCCAGGGGTGTCTGCGCCCACTGGGGCACTGATCTTATGTGTGTTGGGGTGTGTCCGAGGGGCACCTGGACGCAAGGCCCCGCACACCTGGGCCTGTGAGTGAGGGCACTTCCCTATGCGTACCTGTACGACCCAAGGGGAGGGTTAGGGAGTGGGTGAGTGCCCTTCTGCGCCTGCGCTCCTCAAGAATGTCCTATCACCCCCAGACTTTTCTCCCTTCTCCGCAGTTCACAAGAGAAAAATATAAAGGAAAATCACATTCTCACATGCACAGCAGTACGCTGTTTCTTGTCTTTCAGCGCCAATGCCACCTGGTCGAGTCCTGTCTCTGCCAGCGGGCAGAGAACCGCTCTCCTCCTGATTCCTCTCTGGTAAAGCCTGTGGTCGCCAAAAAGCCTTTGTGTCCTTTCAGCTGCAGCTCGGGTAGCAACCCCAGTCAGAAATCCTGTCTCGTCTCTTTTTCCTCTGCTATCCTCACTAAACAGGTTGTTCCCAGATGGTTTTTCTCTAACCCAGCAGTGCCAAGGCTCAACTCCTGCCAGTGTCCCGCTGCTCACTGAGATGTTCTGTCTGCAATAATACCAAACTACAGATGGGTCTCGGGAGCCTGAAAGCGCAGCCTCCCCTCACTCCTCCACCATCTTCTCTCCTAAAATGCTACTTTAAATAATATACTAGGCATATGTGTCTATGGGAGGAAGGAAGAGGCTGATGGAGAAACAAGTAGAAAAAATGACAGAACATCCAGAAAGAGAGCAAGCAGATAAGTGAGGTGGGGGCGGGGGTGATCAAGAAACATGGGACAAAGGCAGGTGTGTGGGGAGGGATGTATGACAAGAACACGCCAACAGTTTGTACATATTCAACACTTCCCTGGCAATCACTGAGGTCTGAAATACCATGTGTGGTTTTTAAAAGGTAAAATATCTTTCCTTAAATCATTTAAAACTTGACCAACATTTTTTGGAAGTTGTTGAGTGTTGTATAGCTCTCAAGCTTGATGTGTGTGAGGCACTGTTTCATACAGCCCTCCATTTTATTTGCTGTTTTTGATGCCTCCCAAGCATTCCCTAATCTTGCGCAGGAAGCCACCCAGGCAGCCCATGGAACTCAGGGAAATCTGACACCATGTCTAGCTCAATCTCCATCTCCCTTGTCAATAATGCTTTGACAGCTCCCCCAGCAGCTGTCAGCCTCAGCACCCAGGTGGATGGAAGGCTCCACTGAGAAAGCTGCTGCCCCCAAGTTGATGCCATTTGGGGTCAACCACGAAAAAAAGGAGCCATCATCCTGGAACTTGCCTTTACTTTGGCCCTTCAGAGATCAGAGAAATACCTTTCTTTACTGTTTAATCCACTTTGCTGTCGGCTTTTAAGTACTTGCAACCAAATGCATCCTAAAGGTCTACATTTATGAATGTACTGTAAAGGACTATAGTCCTAGCTCTGCTGCTAATGAGCTACTGAGGACCTTGTTTACCCATCCACAATATCAGAAGATCATCTCTGTGTTTCTATGATCCCTATGATCCTTCATCCTTTCAAATATTAGTCTCTATGATTCTTTCATAGAAAAATGGGAGCCCTGGGATCCAGTCTTTTACTACATCTCTCTTTCTCCAAGATTAGGAGAAAAAAAATCAAGGTACAAATTATTGCAAAACAACAAATTACAGTAACCAGTTAACTGGTTAAAAGAATTCAACTAACTTTTGTAAGTTTCTAGTCATTACTTTCCTTTAATCCCTGGGATTATCATTCTTCTGGGCCAGTTTATTCTAGTTTCACCCTGAGACCAGAGTTGAATCATTCCCTTAGCTCACTTCAAATAAGGTTTTGTTTATCTGGATGTCCCAGAAACAAACATATTTGAAGTCTTTTTAAAAATATATTTGATTAATTATTCTATTACAGTTGTCTCAATTTTCTCCCGTTGCCCCCCCCCCACCTGGTACACCCCTTCTCTCCAGCAGTCCCCGCCATAGTTCAGGTCCATGGATCATGCATATAAGTTCTTTGGCTTCACCCTTTCCTATACTATTTTTGGCATCCCCCTGTCTATTTTGTACTGAGCAATTATGCTTAATCCCTGCACTTTTTCCATGATTCTGTCCCTTTCCCCTCCCAGCTGATAACCCTCTAAGTGATATCCATATCTATGATTCTGTTCCTGTTCTGGTTGTTTGCTTAGTTTGTTTTTTTAGATTTAGTTGTTGATACTTGTGAATTTGTTGCCCTTTTAATGTTCATAGTTTTTATCTTCTTCTTTTTCTTAAATAAGTCCCTTTAACATTTCATGTAATAATGGCTTGGTGACGATGAACTCCTGTAGCTTTACCTTGTCTGGAAAGCACTTTATCTGCCCTTCTATTATAAATGATAGCTTTGCTGGATAGAGTAATCTTGGTTGTGTGTCCTTCCTTTTCATCATTTTGAATACTTCTTGCCAGTCCCTTCTTGCCTGCAAATTTTCTTTTGAGAAATCAGCTGATACTCTTATGGGACCTCCTTTGTAAGTAACTCTCTGCTTTTCTCTTGCTGTTTTTAAGATTCTCTCTTTTCTTCAAACTTTGGCATTTTAATTATGATGTGTCTTGGTGTGGTCCTCTTTGGGTCCAACTTGTTTGGGACTCTGTGCTTCCTGGACTCATAGGCCTATTTCCTTTGCAAAATTAGGAAAGTTTTCTTTCACTTTTTCAAGTAAGTTTTCAGTTTCTTGCTTCTCCTCTTCTCCTTTGGGCATCCTTATAATTCAGATGTTGGTGCTGTATACTAATTTTGTTACAGAAACAAGGGAGTCCAAAAATCCCCAGAGCTTGCAGCTGGGGGATGAGGAGAAGGAAGCAGCTTTTGGAATGCCTCCACATGCCTGAGGCTGGTGGCTAGTGTCTTTCTTATGCAAATGGCTTTAATGCATCCAAAGCCTCAGGCAGATGGGAGGAGTCTTGAACCAGGGGATGGTATGGAAAGCACACAGAGCCTACGTAAGGGTCTGTGAATGGTCAGAACTGTTTGCAACACCCACTGCGTCAGATGACGCAGTCAGGGATATATAAGCAGCTGCAGACATTTTAGCTCAGACTCTCTCTGGCACGCTTGGGCTCTCACTCGCGCTCTGGCTCTGGCGCTCTGACTCTCGCTCACTCGCGCGCTCGCGCTCGCTCTTGCTCTCTCGTGTGCTCCCTCCACGTGGCTTGGTGAAGGGGCCTTCTTCATGTGGCTTGGAGAAGGGGTCTCCAGGCTGCTTTAAGAGGCTCTCGCCATGCAGTTTTGAGAAGGAGAGAAGATCCACGTGGTTTTGCAGGAAGAAGGCAGTTTGCAAGGAGGCTGAGAATCCAGGTGGTTCTGCATTGAGAGCTGGAGGGCACCACAGCACAGAAAGGACCTCCCCAATCAGGATTGAATGATTGGCAGCTGCTGGTAAAGCTGAACTGTGTTTGGAAAGTAGGGAAACGGTTTCTCTGACTTTCCTAAAACTAGCCTGGTTTGGAAGGGGGGAGGCAAGGATATGTGTTTGTGGTTATTTTAAAGAGCATAAGACTTAACAACAGAAATCCGCAAATAACTAAATCTATATAACTGTTAAATAAACAATTCTTTTTCTTTTCACCAAACTCTGGTATTGAGAGTTATAATTTTGGCGGCGGGCAATCGGGCCCCTAACTAAAGAGCCCGTGGGTTTGTTTTCAACTGGAGCAGCCCAGGGGTTCTGTAACAATTTGGCTTGTAGTCCAGTTCACTGTGAAGTAAATTATGAGACCTATAAGGATCTGTCAAGCTGTCTTTTCTTTTTTCTCTCTAATTTCAACATTTATCCTTGTGCGTTGCATATAGTAGGTTCTCAATACATGTTTGTTGAATGAATACTTTAATTGATCAGATCTCTACTTTTTAAAAAAAATCTAGCAGCAGGGAGACAATGAATCACAGTTACAGTGAGTGGCAGATCTGAACAATTTAGAAGTAATTAAAAATTCAGAACCATGGAGAATGATGAAGGAGAACAAAAAGAAAAAGTGGATTAGAAAGAAATCATTAAAGAAGAAACACTGGGCCTTGATGGAATGTAAAAAATAAAAATGTAGGGAAACTTAAACTGACTAAGAATTTGATGCCAGGAGATGAGGAGGAACCATGACAGTCCTGGTTGCTTGCAACTTTGCTCTGGTAGGTTCTCATCCACATCAGGGCACAGACTTGACTATTTTTCCCCCCTACTGTATCCCCAACACCAAAACATAGACTACTAGGCTCTCAATATTATTTGAACAAACAAATAAATGAATATCCTTTTTGTAATACTCTGGGAAGCCATGTTCCTCTCCTAGTTGCAGAATACTGCACGTTGGATAGGAAAAAGAATTTAAGGGCTTAAGAGGCAAAACACATTTTATGACATACAAGGCAGTGTTGGCACAAACCATCTTAGAGAGGAAGTTGAGAGAAATCAGATGTGAGGGATGAATGGGCTGTTAGATGAGTTGAAAAGGATCAGAAATATTCTCTATGTGTGTTTCAACATTTTATTGAAATTATCGTGAAAAAAAGTCTTGTCAAGTACGTCACGATAGCTGCCAGCTGTCTACTATGACACCACAAATTTTCTAATTCCCAGGCACTCACCGCGGACAGGAAAGTGCGGAGGCATGCACAGGGCCGGCTCTATTAATTTCCATTAGGTCTGACAGAGTGCCGTGGGGAGTGATAGAATGACCAGAAACAGCTCCTTTCTGCAAATGTCTCAAGTCGCAGCTGTGATATGGCCTGTGAGAGTGGACACCCTGGATAGAGCATGGAGGGCAAGAGAAACGGAGTCTGTGCACAGAGAGGCAGAGGCCACAGAGGCAGGAGAGGGCCTGGGAGCCACCTTGAAAGGATCTCATAAAAGTACCATGTTGGGGGAGGCAAGAGGAAGTGGGGGCAACTTTGGCACATGTGGCCACGGTGCTAAATTAACTGTTAACACAAATAATCAAAGTTCAAGACCCATCCAGCACTGGCACCAGCGAAGCTGGGGGACAGAGCTGGGTGGGGCAGTCTGCGGGGTTTTTGGGGTGCAGGTGGAGACTTGGCTGGGGAAGGAGGCAGGGGTGGGGAGGTGAGAGGTCTAGGGGTGAGACAGCAGAGACTGGGAGGAACTTATGGGGACACACACCCGGGGAGCCAGGGCAGGGGAAAGTGGAGAGGAGAAGAACTGGGACCCAGGCTCAGCATGGTGAGCGGGTGCACTGTGGTGCACAGGTGAGCTTAATGACAGCTGCCCTCTGAAGTCCAGCACTTCTGCCAGGCCTTAGAGGTGGTGGGGCCGTACTGGGAGTGAGTCCTGTAACATAACTGAGGGAGTGAAAAGAGGTCAAGTCTGAGGAGGGTGAGGGAGTGGTGTTATGAATAAGGTGTGGTGAGTGGCCTGGCCTTCACTTGCCTGCTGAAACTGTGGAAGCATAGAAAATATGCTTTGTGGGTACACCTCCTTGTTTCCACCAGTAAAAAGGGTGGAACATTTTTTCACAAACTCTTTTCACTGCAACTTTGCTCTGTGAGCTGAACACCTAAGATTATTATCTTCATTTTGTAGATAGATAAATTGAGTAGAAGTCAGACTGGCCTGCTCAAAGCTGGGCCTCCTCACCCTTGTGCTGCACAAGGGCCCTGGGTGCCCAGTGCCAAGTGACATCTATACTGCCAAGAAGTGGGATGGGATAAAACTATTCTTAACAAAGTGGGAGTAGAGATCCAAGTAATGGCAAGCATTTTGAGTTGGCCTTCTTGAGATCCTGGAATTAAGAGAGGGTAATACCTGAGGAGAAACAAGATGGAGGAGGAGTCAGTGGAAGCTACACTAACTTCCTCCCAGAACTAGTCTGGATTTACAATGTAATTTTGGAGAAATCATCTGGAATAACCAACCGAACACCAGCTGGAGAGAAGTCTTATAACCACGGAGAGACAGAAAAGGCTGCTACATCACAACGTGACCGGCAGACCATTCCCAGCCAAATGGCGTCAGCCTGAGGGGAAGCAAAGGCCCTGCCTATAGGAATTAAGCTGCCACACGGTCCTTAAGTCTGACAGCTAATCACAGATTGAATAGATTATCAACTAAAGGAGACAGACAAAGGCAGTAGATCCCTGGAAGGCTCCAACAGGATGCCTAGGCCCAGACTGGTAAGGGATCTGACGCCACCAGGGGCAGATCCAGGAAGTGCAGATCATTCTAAGAAGCACCAACAAACAATAGGAGTCACAAAAATGGGGAGACAGAGGAACAAACCCCCATCAAAAGGAAAGTTAGAATCCCCAGAAAGAGTGCTAAATGAAATAGAGGGGAGCCAACTATCAGATATGGAATTGAAAGCATGGATTATGGAGAAGCTCAATGAGCTCAGTGGAAACTACAAAGAACTCCAGAAAAGCTACAGTGAACTCCAGAAGAACTATAAGGAACTTACTGAGAATTATACCAGCATCGAAAAGGACATGGAAGCTATCAATAAGAGCCAGGAGGAAATGAAAAATACAATCTCTGAATTGAAGAACACAGTAAAAGGAATTAAAAACAGGCTAGAGGAAGCAGAAGATTGGATCAGCGAGCTGGAGGACAATGTAGACAAAAACTCACAGACAGTGCAACAAAGTGAAAAAAGACTGAACAAGACTGAAGAGACTCTAAGACAGTTGCAGGACAACATGAAATGTAATAATATCCATATCATAGGAATTCCAGAAGGAGAAGAAGAAGAGCAAGGGATAGAAAACCTCTTTGAAAAACTAATGACAGAAAACTTCCCTAACATGAGGAGAGAAAGAATCATGCAAGTCCAGGAAGCACAGAGGGTCCCAATGAAGATGAACCCCAACAGGCCCACTTCAAGACACATCATAATTAAAATGCCAACATTCAAAGACAAAGAGAGAATCCTAAAAGCAGCAAGAGAGAAACAACTAATAACATACAAGGGAGCTCCAATAAGGCTATCATCAGATTTCTCAGCAGAAACACTATAGGCCAGAAGGGAATGGCAAAAAATATTCCAAGCAATGAAAAACAAAGGCCTACGACCAAGAATACTCTACCCAGCAAGGCTCTCATTCAAAATGGAAGGTGAAATAAGGAGTTTCCAAGACAAAAGAAGGCTAAAAGAATACATCTCCACCAAACCAGCATTGCAAGAGGTGCTAAAGGGTCTGCTTTAAGAAAATGAAGAAACAGAGAGAGACAGAGAGGAACACCAGTACAAAGAGAGAAAATGACAATGAATAAGTACTGAAAGAAAGAAGGAACTTCTACTATTTGCAACAACATGATTGGAACTAGAGAGAATTATGCTTAGCGAAGTAAGCCAGGCAACAAAAGAAAATTACCTTATGCTATCACCTGTTACAGGAAACTAATGAACAACACAAACAAATGAGCAAAATTGAACCAGAGGTATGTAAACAAGGAATAAATTAACAGTAACAAAGGGGGAGATGGGAGGGAGAGAAGGGGTAAGAAGGGAAGGGTCTAGTCAAAGAACATGTATAAATGACCCATGGACATGGACAACTGGGTGGAGACTGAATGTGGAAGAAGGGGGGGCAGGGTGCAGGGAAGCAAGAGGGGGAAAAAATGAGACAACTGTAATGGAAAAACAAACATAAAAAATTTTAGTGGGGGGAAAAAATAAAAATATAAAGAATAGAAATGCAAGTTCAGTGAATATTAGAAGGACAAGGATTTTCCTTCACACTGTATATTTTTCTCCCTATCTGATCCCTCCAGAATTTGGCATTCTGAAGAAGTAAGTAATGACCTAACTTTCTTTGCATAAAACTAATAAGACCAGTTGTTAATAGAGGTTTTATTTTTTTTCTTTTTTAACTAAGACTTTGAATGGAATGTCATGCCTAAAGGAGACAAGCTTGGGCTTTGGTTGTTACCAAAAAGCCCTGAGCAACTGGGACTGACTTTCAAAGGTAATAAAAGTCCACGAGATAAAAGGCCTGGTACCTTGGATGGATGAGCGGTCCATAGCAATCTTTCCAGGGAAGGAATGAAGGTTGTTTTCCTGAAAGATGGCTAGAAGGGACCTTAAGGCACAATGGAAAACCAGGAGGACCTGGAAAAGACAGGTGTTTACAGGCAAGGCTGAATGCCAGGTATGTGGATCTGCTTCTGTGCCTTGAAGGGGAGACTGAAGGTCACCCTAAATGTTCCTTGCGTGAGTTCCAGCAAAGCAGAACTAAAGATCATAAGTGATCATTTGCTGCTCTTGTTTTGTTTATGCAAATGAACAGGATGAATTAAAAATGGACTTAATGCAGTCCCTTTAATGACAAGGAGGGTAATCTTAGGGAGAAAAATCACGATTCAAGGAAGATCACAATGCCCAGTGGTAGACTATAAAGTAGTACAACTAACCGTCTTTAAAGTTTCTTTTCATTTAAAATTTGTTTTCATTTGAAAGTTAAACTATGTCTATGGCATTATCAAAGATGTTTAATTTACAGGCAAGAAGAATGTCAAATGCCGTGTAACTGGATGTCTTTCCGATAAGACAGTCCTACAGATTTAGAGACTTTTATGTGGGTTATGTTACATAAATTAACATGTGTTTTCTGTTTTCAAAGGGCATAAGCCTACGATCTCATTACCTGAGTGATTGTCTGTATGTATAGGCCTCACTTAATCCTGTCTGCATCGCTGCCTCCTGAGACTCAATGGTTTGGCTGAACTAAGTGGCTGGGTTGGTGAAGAACGGGGTGGTCTGTGGGCTTCACTTTAAAACTGGTTTCTCTTTTCTATCCTAATGGCTTGGACAGAAAGAGCCCAGAGGCCTGAGAGGGGGGAAACCTAAAATATTTCCCTCAGTCCAAACTAAGTATAATGGGCAAAAGAGTTTTGGACAGGTGAGATGTACCTGGCATACCTTCCTCCAAAGAAGCCCTTCTTTTCCTTAAGGTGGGACATTGAAAAATTAATACCTGTCTTTTGTCATCTAGTGGTTACGGATTGAATGATGTCCTTTAACCCTGTTGCCCCAGAATACAACAAGGATGCCAGCCTGTTAAACCAAGCACGCCGTTGTCCAGAGACAGCCAACCAACCCGGAGTCTGCACAATCCTTCCCCTTGTGGGAAGGCCACCCTCCCCTCCACACTCCTACTCTTATTAGGGATTTCTTGACCCACGGGTAGATAGGATGACGACCATGTCCAGCTTGAAGCAGCTAGAGGAGCTCGAGACCTTCATCCATTGTCCTTTATAAGATTGTAAAGGGTCTTAAGTCTGAGAGGGAGGGATTGTTATTTTTTATTGTTAAAATATTTAACTAATTAATTATTTTTTAAAAAAGAAGAAGAAGAATATATGAAAGGGTGAGGCGGGAGAGCTTGTATGTACGACCCATGGGCATGGACTTGGAGAGGGGATTGTTGGGGGGGGGTGCTGGGCGGAGGGGAGCAAAGGGGAAAAAATTGGAACTATTGTGACAATATGATCAATAAAATATACTTTAAAAAAAAGAGAGAGAGGGTAATTCCTGGAAAGAACTATCTTTTGAGAAGATTTTTAAACATGAACTGATACCTGTTCTTGGGTAAGGTGTTCTCATCCAGGTATGTCCCTAAGAATCAAACCAAGGTACAATCAGATTTAGTCTGACAAATTAACTTCAAAGAAAGAAAAAAAAATGAGAGCAACAAGCTGGCCAGCAGCACAGTGCCCCCTCTAGGTCTGTGAGATAGCCACCATAAATGCCTCAGTGAGAACATAGTCCTGTCTTTACTAAGCCAAAGCAGTCATCTTCTAAAGGGTGAAGTACAAGGACAAATTGGTAAACTGGAATAATTTAGTTTTTATTATTTTAAAGAACTAGGTTTAACTTTAGTGCATTTGTGTCCAATACATATGTTTATACATAGCTAGTGAAAAACAGAATTTCTATCTTTGAAAAAGGTATTAAAATTATGATCTAGAAGTTAAGAAAACTATAACATCATAATTAAATTCCCATAAAATATCTTAATAGGAAAGGAAGATTGCAAAATGTGTTCTCCACTACTTCCCAGAATGTTCAGAACCCTGTGAGACAGGTGTAGTCCTGAGTCCCATGCCTCATGCCTAAGGACTCCAGGTATGAGGGTCAACAGAGTAGCCAAGGCTAGTCAGATGGTGCATGTGATTTGAACCAAGGCTACATCTGGAGCCTATACTCTTTCAGCCATCCCAGAAGGTGATGATCCAGAAAGGCAGTAAGAATATGTAATCCCACTTGGCCAGTGTGACTCAGTTGGTTAGAGTGTCATCCTGTGTACCAAAGGATTGCTGGTATGATTCCAGGTCAGAGGCCATGACATCTGGAGCATGTACAGGAAGCAACCAATTGATGTCACTCTCACATCTCTCTCTCTCTCTCTCTCTCTCTCTCTCTCTCTCTCCCCCACCCCCTTTTTTTCTCTCTCTCTGGAATACACACACACACACACACACACACACACACACACACACACATATATATACACACACACACATATATATATACATATATATATGGCAATTTTTTAAAAAGAATATGTAATCCCTCTGTATTTGTTTGTTCAGCAAATACTTAGAGCAACTAGCATGTGCCTGAGTCAGGAGCTAGGACCCAAGGAAAAAAAGCAAACAGATGAGATTCCTGCCTAGCAGAACAGCCAGGCCTCCTTGTGGAGCAGGAGGAGGACATGAACTGAAGAACTCACAGATGGCCATCTAATTAGAGATTGTGACTTTGTAGAGGTCCTGAAAGCAATAATAAGACACTCCCAGGAGCTAGGTTCTCTCCCAGATCAAATGAAATAGTAATAATTCCATGTAGGGAGTGCTAGCTATGTGACAGCCATTGTGTGAAGCACCTTCATTGACTTTTTTTTCTCCTACCAATCATCTCATGCCTGAGGCTCTACCCATTCTACAGGTGAAGAAACTGAGATTTAGAGAAATTAAAGTCTCACAGGGACAGGGTAGAGTCTAACTTTAAAATCATGTCAGATCTCGTGGTTGATTTTTTTAAAAGCTTGTTCTCTTCCCCTGCATGTCCCAGTATCTAAAAATAGGAAAGAATACAGCTCATGTCCTTGGTTTGCTTTCATTACAATATAAAGAGTGTGACTATAGGTGGTGCAGCATATAAATCCAGGGCATATTCCAGGGCACACAGCAGAATGACCAGTGTTGAGGCTAGAGGCACAGGCCACTGGCTCTGCATTGGATCTGCACCTGCTTTTCTAAACACAAACAGGGTTATTAACTTACACAGGTTAATGATAATATTTATAGAGATGGTAACAGCACCTTGCTCTCCACTTGGCCACTCCATGTAATCCTTGGAGCAACCTTGGAGAAAGTGATATTATTTCCTTTCTAGAAAGGAAAAAACTGAGATGTCAAAAGCTTGTGTAATCCTGGCTGCTGTGTCTCAGTGGATTGAGCATCGGCCTGCGAGCTAAGTGTCACTGGTTCGATTCCCAGTCAGGGCACATTACTAGGTTGCACGTCAGGTCCCCAGTTGGGGGCGCAAATAAGAGGCAACCACACAGTGATGTTTCTCTCCCTCTTTCTCCTTTCCCCTCTCTCTAAAAAATAAATAAAATAAAATAAACAAACAAATAAGTAAGTTAAAAAAATAAAAAGCTTGTGTACCTCACACAGTTAAGACCTCAGAATCAGAACTGAAGTCTGTAGGCCTCCAAAGATTCTCAACAAAATGAAGTAATTGAGAACTAGAACTCCCCATTCCAGTTCTCCTGTGCAATAATTATAGAGTGAAAAAAGCTATGAATTCAGTTTCTTGTTTAAAAAAAAAAAAAAGCTGTATAACTAGGTCAGGTTAACAAAATTATTTTTGGACTAGCTTGGTCTAACTCTGAAGATTTATAACAGAACATCTGAACTCAGCTAGAAAAGGGCTGAGTTATCCACAATTGTATCCCAGTCCACAATGTGATTGACTCTGGACACATAAGCAGCCTACAAGGCCCCTCTTAGGATGCCCAGTGATAGCTTGGTGACGCCTATTCTGACAGCCCCCAGTGACTGCCAGCTCTGACAAGAGCCTCTGATATTCTCTCTAAACACAACCATTAAGACTTGCATGAGTCTTATATGTTCAGAATTATTCAGAGGAGGAAGAAACCTTTAGAGATGGAATTTCAAATGCCAGGAGAGGAATAGGTCCTATCTGTTGCCTGTAAAGAAGTTTAATATTCTTCATAATCATAAGAATATCCCTATCTAAAAAATCAAGTTTACACTAAATCAGACTGACTAGTACAGTGAATTCCTTCCAGCTGCGTCCTTGGGCAGACCCTCAGGAAGACTGAGACAACCCCAGAATCCATCAGGCCATACCCACACACCTACAAGATTTTAAATGGGCCTTTCCTTGTCTCTAGCAGATATGATGAAGAGTGTAGAAGTCAGCAGAGAGATTCTCTTAAAAAGCAAAAACAAAAATTATTTTTCTCTCTGAGCATGCTGTTAAACCCTCCCATATTCCAAGGACAGTTCTCTGGAAATCTCAGAGTATCTCCAAGTGAATTATTCATAACACCATCAGATTCATTTAGATGGATTTACACAAGCCCATGTGTTGGAGAGCCATAGACAATCCTTGAGATTTGATGAAGAACAAACATATTGGGTATGCTATAGAGGCAGCTCTGGCCAGAGGAACACCAGTCCAGGCTCCATCTCTTCTCCCACAAAACTATTTCATCCCTCCCTGCACTCTGGGTCATTTATTTCCACATCAGCAGCCTGATGTCATCTCTTCTGTTGAACTTTCCCAGCCTATCCACAGCATGGATCATGCCCATCCCCTTCCTCAAAGTCCTACCCATTTTGCTCCCATAGCAGTTGGTATTAGCCTTTATTAGAGAAGTTGCCACATCACAAGTATTTGCTTCCATGTTTCTGTATACAATGCACTGTGAGTTCCTATAGCACAGATGGCAGTTGTCTGTGTGCACATGCGTCTGTCTACAACATAGACTGAGGAAAAGCAAGCATATCTTTTACACCTCTAGTATCACCGAGAAGCACCAGGCTCAATCCTAGAAATAGCAAAGGACATTTCTGAGAAAACTCTTAAGATCAATAAGGGTTCTATGAGCAAAAAAATAAATAGCAGGAAGCCCTACAAAAAGCAGCTTATGTTTGCCATTAAATACCAATCTGCATCTGTAGAATACAGAAAGGTACAGCATATAAATAACATCTGATCATTTCATTGGAATTAAAAGATCAAAGACATAATGTTTGTATTTTAAAGTGACAAAGTTAATATATACCTTGCAGATAGGATTTGTATATTTTTTACCTTGTTATTCCCCCATAGAAACAAGATAGGCACTCATTAAGAAATGAATCATTGAATGAAAAACAACTGATAACAGAGGAGATGAAGAAAAGAAAAATAGTAATTTTTTAAATAATTTATTTGTTTGTTTGTTTTTAGAGAAAGGGGAAAGGAGAAAGAGAGGGAGAGGAACATCACTGTGTGGTTGCCTCTCACTTGCGCCCCCAACTGGGGACCTCACTGGGAATCAAACCAGTAACACTTGGCTCACAGGCAGATGCTCAATCCACAGAGCCACAGCAGCCAGGTCAAGAAAAATAGTAATATTAATTAAAGCATTAAGTTAGTAAATAAAAACTTTTCAGGTTTTTTAATTTTTTCAATTTACTAAGTCAGCCACAACAAATTTAAATAAAGTAATAGAGCTCTGAGGAGCCATATTGCTTTTAACAGGATGATTTAAAATATTCTTTTGTAATTCTCTTTATTGGTCATATATATCCTTAGCATACAGCATTACTTTTCCTCTCTAGGTTTCTATTTCTGTTCAAGTGAAAAGTTTGGGGTCAGATAAGTTTGACACATCTTGTGAAATTTCAGAGGTTCAAAAACTAGTGGAATTTAGGACAAAAAGATCAGGGTTCTTTGGGGTTTGTTTGTTTTTTTCCTGTTTGTTTGTTTGTTTGTTTGCTTAGAAACATACCCAGGAGGTCATCATGTGTATCCTTTCAATAAGACAAAGAGAGAAGTGGAAGGAAGTGGAAGAAAAAATACAAGCAATCAAAAATTTTAAAGTTCTTACAACAAATATGCTTCTGTTGATGTTAACATTTTTAGCACCTAAGTTACTAGGTGGCAGTGTTGGAGAAAATATATAACTTTTTATTAAAGAAAGTTTTTCTAATATAAAAATGTTTTTATGCAAGAAACAGCATAGCAAGGTTAACTGTTTTTTTAAGTATATTTTATTGATTAAGTTGTTACAGTTATCCCTATTTCTTTTTCCCTTTGCTCCCCTCCACCCAGTACCCACCTTCCCTCCAGCAATCCCCCCCCCCACCTTAGTTCATGTCCATGGGTTGTGCATATAAGTTCTTTGGCTTCACCCTTTATTATTCTTACCTCCCCCCTGTCTATCTTGTACCAACCAATTATGCTTCTTAATCCCTGCACGATTTCCCTATTTCTCCCCTTTCCCCCTCCCAGTTGATAATCCTCCAAATGATCCCCATACCTATTATTCTGTTTCTATTCTGGTTTGCTTAGTTGGATTTTGTTTTTATTTTTTAGACTCAGTTGTTGATAGTCGTGAGTTTGTTGTCATTTTATTTTATTTTTTTTGATTTAATGTGTTTTATTGATTAAAATATTACATTTGTGCCAATTTCCCTTCCCTCTGCTCCCCTCCACCCGGTGGCCCCCCTCCCTCCAGTTGTCCCCCCCTTTTAGATTATGTCCATTAGTTGTGCATACAGTTCCTCCCAACCTCTCTCCATCTATTCCATTCCCTCCTACCATGATCCCCAATTCCTATATCATCTCCCTCCCTCTCCCCACTCCCCCTCCCTGTTGACCTCCCCCCAATATGCTTCCCGTACCCACAGTTCCTTTTCCACTCTCGTTGCCTGTTTAGTTTGCCTTTGTTTCATCTCCCTAGCTTCTGTTTTTTAAACCAGTCCCTTTAACATCTCATATAACAGTGGTTTGGATCTAATGATCTCTTTCAGTTTTATTTTGTCCTGGAAACACTTTCTCTGTCCTTCTATTCTGAATGACAATTTCGCTGGATAGAGTATTCGTGGTTGTAGGTTTTGGATTTTCATTACTTTGAATATTTCTTGCCAGTCCCTTCTTGCCTGTAGGGTCTCCCTTGAGAAGTCAGCTGATAGTCTAATTGGGGCCCCTTTGTACATAATTCTTTTCTTCTCTCTTGCTGCTTTTAAGATTCTCTCTTTATCTTTAATTTTTGACATTTTGATTATAATGTGTCTTGGAGTGGTTCTCCCTGGGTCCAGTCTCTTGGGAACTCTCCTTGCTTCCTGGACCTGCAAGTCTATTCCCTTCCCCAAGTCTGGGAAGTTCTCCTTTATTATATTTTCACTCAATTTTTCAAGTTCTAGTTCATCTTCCTCACTCTCTGGCAAACCAATGATTCTTATGTTGGGCCTTTTATAGCTGTCCCAGAGGTTTCTGATCCTCTCATTGTTGCTTCCCATTTCCTCTCGCTGCATTGGTTGACTGCTTGTTCCTTCTCCATATTCCAGTTTGTTGAAATGAACTCTGGATTTTTTTTCCTCACCATCTGTCTCGTATGTGGTTTTGTTCCTTTCGTTATGAATGTTTTTCGCTTCTTTCTTATCTTTTTCCTGATCTTTTGTGAATTCTGTAAGCCACCTGATAACAATGGCCCTGAACTGAGCCTCTGACAGGTTTCTTATTTGTTCATCTGTCAGGTTCTTCATCTGTTGCCTGGTGAGCTGTGCCACCGGGATTTCTATAGTTGTCTGCCTCATTTTGACAGATGCGTTTTGTTTTCTTGGGCCGGCTGTAGGGGGCAGTGCCTGTGTACGTGTCACAATTCAGCGACCGGCGCCTGTCCGCGACCTATTTCGCAGCCCTGTGGTGCTTTCTTTGGGGGCGGGGGTCCAAGATGGATTCACACAGTTATTCAGCTAGGAGACCGGGATCCGTCCTCCCGCCCCCCTGGGCCTCACTGTTCAAGGCAATGCAGTGGCTGCTTTCCCCAGCGCTGGGGTCGCACACTGCCAGGGGCTTGACTGCAGCCGGGATTTTTCGCCGCCCCGCCGCTGTCCCAGGTGCGACCGCAAACAGCGCTGCCCTCTTTAACTCTTACCAGCCCAAATGGCACCGCTGGTTTATAACTTCATATGTTGGGCTTCAGTGTAGTTTTATTTTCTGGAATTTCTAGTTATCCTTTGTTTTGAAGTAGTTGTATTCCTCTCTAGTTGTAGAGGGAGACCTAGCGTGTCCGTCTAAGCCTCCATCTTGGCCGGAAGTGAGAATCAGTTTGTTGTCATTTTAATGTTCATAGTTTTGATCTTCTTTTTCTTAAATAAGTCCCTTTAACATTTCATATAATAATGGCTTGGTGATGATGAACTCCTTTAGCTTTACTTTGTCTGGGAAGCACGTTATCTGCTCTTCCATTCTAAATGATAGCTTTGCTGGATAGAGTAATCTTGGTTGTGGGTCCTTCCTTTTCATCATTTTGAATACTTCTAGCCTGCAAATTTTCTTTTGAGTAATCAGCTGACAACCTTATAAGAATTATTTTATAAGTAACTCTCTGCTTTTCTCTTGCTGTTTTTAAGATTCTCTCTTTATCTTAAACCTTTGGCATTTTAATTATGATGTGTCTTGGTGTGGTCCACTTTGGGTCTAGCTTGTTTGGGACTCTCTGTGCTTCCTGGACTTGTATGTCTATTTCCTTTGCCAAATTTGGGAAACTTTCCTTCATTATTTTTTCACATAAGCTTTCAATTTCTTGCTCTTCCTCTTCTCCTTCTGGCACCCCTATGATTTGGATGTTGGCATGTTTAAAGTTGTCCCAGAAGTTCCTAAACCTCTCCTCATTTTTTTTTTTTTTGGTTTCTTAATTCTGTATTGTTTGACTGTTTTTTTATTCCTAATGTTCCAAGTAATTGATTTAAACCCTGGTTTCCTTCCCTTCACTATTGGTTTTATGTGGGTTTTCATTCATTTCATTTAGCATAGCCTTCATTTCTTTTCTTACGCATTTGCCATACCTAAGCATATCTGTCAATTCTGTGAGCTTCTTTATCACCAGTGTTCTGAACTCTATGTCTGTTAGGTTGGCTATCTCCTCATTGCTTAGTTCTCCCACTGGAACCTTAATTCATTTTCTCTTTTTATACTTCTGTCTCCTCATCTTGGCAGGCTTTTGTGTTTGTTTGCCTCTGTGTCTTAGGCAGAGCTGTTGCTCTTGTTACATTGTAAGGGGTGGAGCCTTAAGTATTCATCACATTGTGGTGCTGTATGTGAAGAAGGGTCTGAGAGGGAACAATTCCGATTGCTCAGCACTTGCCCTTGTTCTAGGCACTTCTCCTACTCCAGTATGGGACTCGCAACCCTCTAGCTGTTGCCCTGGCCATCGTTCCCAGAGTGGGTGGGTCTGCAGGTGTTCTAGGACAATGGGAGCCCTTTAAACAAGCAGACTCTGCTGAGACACTGGCAGTTTTTTCCTCCACCCCAACCCCACTGGTTTGCACAGTCAGAAGCAATGAGGCTTTATTTTCCCTGGTGCTAGGACCATGAGCTACACAGTCTGGTCTGGTTCTAGGAGCACTCCCCAGGTGTTCCTCCCAACTTTTTTAAATGTGTGACTGTGCATTCTGCCAGCCTGCTGCTGCTGGCACCACTGCCACCACCACACTGTGTCCTCCCCACCTCGGCTCCACCCTTCCTACCTGTCTGGATGAGTATTTCTTCTTTACATCTTTGTTTGTTGGACTTCCATGCAGCTGAATTTTTTGGAACTTCTGATTGTCTCTAGTTTTGAGGTAGTTGTATTCCTTCTTAGCTGTGGAGGGAGATACAGCGTGAATGTCTATGCCTCCATCTTGGCCAGAAATCAAGATTAACTGTTTAAAGAAGATGTTTTGCTCATTCCAAGTCCTCAATAATATTAGTAAAACATCTCGACAACCTTCCTCTAATGGAGCTGTTTCTTTGTAACTGGGTTTTGCTGCCTGTCCTATTCTGAATGTCAGTCTTCCCCAGAACACTCAAATTTTATCCCCATGTCCCATGTGATCTCTCAAGACTTGGTCACTTAGCTACTAGGGATTCTATGGAAGCTTGAGTAGTTTGGGAGAAGTCGGGGGAGGGCAAGGGAGGGCATAGAGTGTGGAGACAGGAACAGGCCTTCCCTCTGGGAGTCTAGGAAGTATGTCAATACGCTGCAGTCAAGGTGAGGATCAAATGTCATTTCAGCCTCTTGTTGGCAGTCTGTTTTTTCCTGTCTAGAAACTGAGGGTTTTCCATGTTATTCTCCAAAGAAGCCAAAATTATTGCACATTTACCATAACAGCCCAAGGCAAATAATATTACAAACCAAATAAAATCAGAAAATAAAAAAACAAAATTTTTTAGAGTAAAATAAGGCAGTTGCTCCCAAAAATTTTGCAATTGAAAAGGAAGATACCTTTTATCTTACCTGTTATATACATATTTTTCATTCTGATTTTATTGTCATCAAGACAGTTGCCTTTACCATGAAAATGTTCTGAATATTATAATAAAATCTCCCATATATTTCAGGCCCAGTGTTGTTTTTAAAAAAAAAGTCTAGAAATATCATTGTACTATAGACTTCTACAATCTTAGCCTTTGTTTTGTTTTGTTTTGTTTTGTTTTTTGCGTTTTTGCCTTTGTTGGTGTTGGAGAGCATCATAATTTTACTACTAAAATCACTCAAGATGCCAAAGAGTTTAGAAAACTAATTTACTTGAAATCAGTTTAATTTATTCCCATTTTGCTCTACATAATTGATAAGAATCAATGCTTCCAGTTTCAGACTTACACTCCACTTCTGTTACCACAGGTTCCAGGACAACAAACCCACTTCTCTCCATTCATTGTCTAACTTAAAGAAAAAAACAGGGGAATTTCTGGAAGACTGTATGTTTTCCATGAGATTTCAACAAGGATTTTTTAAGTTTTGTACTTTTATAGATTTGGCACCACAAATAACCAAACAGGGATAAATACAGTGTTCAAAAACACCTTTTCCTCTTACAAATTATTTCCCTCACTTAAAAAACCATTATGCAAACCTAGACTTATTGTATGTACAAATAAAATAAGCAAACATTTTATTTTGACAATGATCTTCTTAGCACGTTGTATATGTTTCTCCTGGCCCCACTGTAAAAGATTTCATTAGGGCTCTCCTGTGAGCTCTCACAGGCAAACAGGAATAAACAGCATGGATTTTAGTCCTAAATGTATTTATAACAGCAGATGAACATCTCTAGGGTTTTACTGCATATCACACCCTGTGTGGAGGTTTTACGTTGTTGTCCTTTTTTTTTTTTTTTTTTTTTTTTTTGTACCTCTTATTTGGTGGTAGGAAGTAAATGTTGAGTTTGTGGATAAAAAATAAATTTAAAGCTTGGCAATTACAACCTGCCCTTTGCTCTGAACAGCCTTCTGGCCCTTCAAAGTTTATGTCTTCCCATACCACATATGGAAATCCAGTTAATGAGAGAAGCAGACATTCTAGGTAAAGACAGCAAGACTGGATTTTAATCTCCTAAGGAAAAAAGTGACTTTATTCTGTGACTCTAGATAAAAGTGAATCAAATAACGGAATTTAGCCTATGATGTCTCCATTCCCTCCTTGTAATTTTTGCACCAGCATTATCTTGACTCATCTTTTTTTGGTTGCTTTCTTTTTAGACACACTGTTTCCTCTCCGTTCAGCCCTTGCATCCTATTCTTACAGCTGAGTCACCTCTGGCTACCCAGGGGAGCCTGATAAGGATCTGTGGGGTATTTGCTTTCTCCCTTCCCTACCCTGTTCCACATTGCATGTCCATGGGGAATATTAGGGAATACCAAAAGTAAAACATAATCAAATTTGCCCCTTTGATGTTTAATCAGGAAATCTCACTTGCCACCTATTGGGAATAAATATTTTGGAAGATAGGTGAAATTTAACTAGGGGCAAAAAGCACCTACTGTTTATTTTCTCCCTTGAAAGGCAGCTACATGCTGACATGCTACCACTGACAGCTACATGCATTATTTTTTCCTTACCAAAATATTCATACTAAGGGTTTCTAGAAGAACTTTGAACCCCTATGCTTTATGTCTACAAATAAGTGCTGAATTGAATTTGTGTTTTCTTTGTTTTTAATTTATTAAGCGGGAAAATACCTATATTCTGGCCTATTCAGCAATCTTCAGTCACATATGCAGAAACTGAATACATAAACTGATTTTATGTGACCTAATTTTGACACGTTAGCAAATCCCTCAATCTCCTTGAGTCTGTTTCTTAATAAAATATAAAATTTGGACTATTTATTACTATGGTTCATTCCAGTTCTAAAACGCCATCTCACCAAATCTAATATTAATCTCGCCATAGGAGCCAAAGGACTGTGAAAGAATAGGAAATGACAAGTTTTAAGGGAGTCACATCTCTGATGTACCACGAGAGCCCCCCTTGACAAAGAACACCTATTTAGGCTTTAAATGAATGAAAAATAAACCATTGTCAGTTTTAAACCTTTTGAGGTTTAAAATATGTTTGAGGGTTTATTTGTTACAACCGTTAGTGTTAACTAATACACTTCTGAACTTTAGTTTTACCAGTGAAAAGAATGGGAATAGTAAGTAGTATGTAGGAAAGCTTTTGTGAAGTTTAAGTCAGATGATGTATGTGAAAGGGCCCACAGTGTGCCTACAAAAGTAAGCATTATTTCTCTGCCCCTTCCTTCCATCCAGCTGCCGAGGGAGGACACAGAGACCCTTTTTGCACTCTGTTGGCATGAATGAGGCCCATGCTCCACAAGGTCCACCAATGGGGGCCATCTCTCTGAAAAGCAGCTCACAAGGCTGTGTTCCCCCAGAGGGAGTTGTATAGGATGCAGCTTCCTCATAAGAGACACAAGGCTAGGAACAAGAGCATCTGGATAGTTCATCTCTCCAAGGGCTGGGGAATATGAAAAACATCACTTGAATTTTCCTTCTGTGCTTCATCTGCCTCTCTGCCACAACGCTTTTCCTCACCATGAGGTCTAGCTGCTGTTCTTACCTTGAAGACCCTGTTGTGCTTTGGGGACAAGTCCTCCTATAAAGATTGTGTGTCACAAGATCCCAGTTTCCTGTGTCTGCCACAGAATCAGGAGGCAGACCTCAAATGTTCTTTGGGTGACAGCAGACACTTAAAGGATGCCATGTGGTCACAGCAGCAACCCCCTTCACCCACCAACAAAATGAGAAAAAAGGCCATAGAGAGTTGATTAGGAAAAATCCATGACATGCAATGATAAACATAAGTGAAGCACAGGATACTGGGTAGGACCTCAGAGTTAGGAAGAAATAGAGGACAGGACAACTGTGATGGCACACCTGTCACAGAGGCTCCACCTCTAAGTGATAGCAAATATCCTGCCACAAGTGACATTAAGAACTTGGTTATGGTGGGAAAGAAGCGAATCTCCAAATTTAGTTTATGTTAAGCCACATGCTCAATAAACCAGAAACTAAAATTAAAGTACCTCTTCGTTCATGATGATGATGATGATAGCAGCTCACACTCACAGGGACTTTTCTGGTTTTCCTTACATGTTAACCTGATTGGCCTCCAAAGTTTCCCTGATTTCACACTGTATCACTGATATTCTCAGTCTTCCTATCACTTTTCTTGCAGATTTCCTTGAAACACATCTCAGTATCCTTTTTTTTTCCTAACAATGCTTTGAAAGTTTTAAGAGTTTTCAACACCCTGAAGCAAAGCTCCTTTTGGAGCCTGCCCCCCACAGAAACCTGTTCGTTCCAGAAACATCACACTGTATTGGTTTCATTAGGTATGCAAAGGAACCCAAAGGTTTGTGGGACAAATGGAATGAATTATGCAGAAAGCCCAGAGAAGATAAACCCTGCCTGAAAAAAGGATCCTTGCCTGAGTCCATGCTGAGAGATCACACTAGGCCTCCCCTCTGGGTGTTGTCTGGAGAGAGTGAAGCCAGTGTGAACAGCAGCAACACAATTTACCTTTCTGGAGCATGACTCTTAACTCCTACCTACCCCACTCTGTGCTTTGCTTCTCCCCTCTGATAAGTCTTTGCACTTATTATTAGCCAGTGTTCATCCTGCCTGACTCATCTGGGCTGGTTTTCCTGCTACATCCCCTACCCTGAGCCAGGTTTCCTTCCCTTGGTGACTCAGTGCACACTCCCAGGGAGTGAAGTCTGATTAGGAACCTTTCTTCCCAACCCCCACACTCTCTCATTTGGGTGCCTCCTGTCACATGGCCCTTCTGGTTTCCAGCAGCCTTGTCTACTTTCCTAATTCTTCCTTCAATCACGCCTTAAAATTATCTTCTCTTCCAGGAAAATCCCTAATGTGTTATCATAATTCTGTTTTCCCTATTAGTGCTTACTTTTTTAAAGACTTTTTTGAGACTCTGACAAAAGATATGAATTCCTCCCCAGAGAAATATTAATCTACTTTCATCTTGGTCAGCCTCAGGGTACCACCTATTCCTATGGCTTCAAGAGAAGTACCTTTGTTCTGAATATTTCTGGAGCCTTGGGTGCAAGTGGGTGCCTGGTACCCAGCAGTGGAGATCCCTGAGAATGCTTCCGCATGGTTGCTGAGACCTCAGGGAGCCTGGCCACCACTGCTAGTAACTCTTTCCTCCCAGGCCCAAAGCTGTGGATGATCTTCCAGAAGAAATAAGACATTGCGTAGGGAAGAGGGGAAGGATTAGAAACTGTAATTCAACCTGATATTTGAGGCTTGGCAAGTGTACCTATGGGATTTCATAAAAACCCTGTATCTTTTTCATTTCAGAGCAATTAAGCAGACCCCAGAGTCCTGGCTCCAGTGAGCCGCTCAGCTCTCGGTTTTATTGCTCATTTCCTTTCGCTTAGCCAGCACTAGCTCCCATCCTTGTAGTGTTTTGGTGCCATGGAGGGGGCTCCACAAGCAAGTGTGGGGCTGGGACTAGGGGGAGCGGGCACAGACTTGGGTTAGGCCAGTGAGGCACATGTGGCTTCCAGGGCTGCAGCGCTCAGGCACCGATGTGTGGTATAATCAAAAACATCTAGCAGTAATTTAATAGTTCCCACCAAGCACAGACAAAAAGTCTAGCAATTCTTCCCTCCACATACTTAACCCTTAGAGGAGGGGATAGAAGGGCCAAAAGAAAGGGGAAATTAATCCTGTATAGTTGCTACCCTGGGAATTTTTGCTTTTAGTTTTTTGCTCTGATGTAGAGAGGAAGCTGTGAACTTTGGAAACTTGCAGTGAGCAGGAATTTATATTAAAACATCTTTCTTCAGTTCTGACAGAGGGGAAGCAGGTGAGGAAGGGCAGGAGGACTCTTACACACAGAGCAAGGCCAGTCCTGCTGAGAGGAGTGTCCATCTCCACAGACCAAACAGAATGGCAGTCAGCACAGGGCCGTGAACATGGTGTTCTACTTTTTAAAAAGTGTTTGAAACCAACTCTGATACACAATGAAGCTATTTATTTATTTATTTATTTATTCATCCTCACCTGAAGATATGTCTATTGATTTTAGAGAGAAAGGAAGGGAAGGAGAGAGAGAGAAGTATCAATGTCAGAAAGAAACATCAATCATTTGCCTCCCATATACAACCTGACAAGGTCGAACCCACAACCTAGGTATGTGCTCTAACCAGGGGTCGAACCTGCAACCTCTTGATGCATGGGATGACATTCCAACCAAATGAACGAACCAGCTAGGGCTGAAACAATTGATTTAATTGGAACTAAGACCATATCTCCTGCAAGAGAGCCTGATCAGCTCCCTTTCCAGCCTCTGTGCAGCATCCTCATCCCTCTGGAGTGTCGGCATCAACATAACCCACCAGGAGAGCCAGACACATTCCAACTGGCAAGTGATGTTAGTAATTAAGCAAGTGACAAGATTGGAAGCCTAAGCTTTGGAAGGAATTTGTCTTCCAGTTAGATGTTTTGATTTCAAATTACAATAAATT
Source organism: Furipterus horrens (assembly GCF_987537825.1). Classification (NCBI taxonomy): domain Eukaryota; kingdom Metazoa; phylum Chordata; class Mammalia; order Chiroptera; family Furipteridae; genus Furipterus; species Furipterus horrens. The sequence goes on from NW_028327177.1 coordinate 55,647,351, forward strand.
ATCCTAAAATTAGTCATCCACTATTATCAAAGTTTTCCATATATGATAAGATCAGTGGCAGCTCTCAACCAGTCATTCAAACTACAGACACATGCATCTGAGACTTCTGATGCTGAGCCTCTGCTAGGCAACTTGTACACACACACACCACACGCACACACACACACACACACACACACACACACTTGAGATACCTATTGTGCACCTAGGATCATTCGTAGGCCTGGTGGAGCAGGGTTTACACTCCACATTGGAGGAAAATCCTCAAAATAGTATGCAGTTGGAATTAATTAGGAGATGTACAGAGATAATAGAAAGGATATAACTATGTGTTTATTTATGAATAACAACAGATCCCATAAAAATCCTAATTGATAGCTAATTCAAATGGTAATTCATTTCAAGCTATATTTTCAGCCATCCCAACAGGCTTAACTCTGTGAATTGGTAATAGTTGTGTGTATCCTTGGGGTGGGAATGAAGGCTTCAAAGGACACATGCCTACCCCACTCCACAGTCTGATATCCTAAATCTATGCATGTCCTAACTACACAAATATGGCATGGAAGAAACATGGACAAGATGAGCTTCCAAGCTCCTATGACTGGATGACATATACTTCTCTCTCCACTGAGGAGAGCCAGGAATAGGAAGGCCAATTTCCTCAGCTGTATCTGGGCCAAGAGTGGAATTCTCCACTCCAGATGGAGGGTCCTGGTGTGTGGATCAAAGTCCACCCTCTGGTAGAGAAAAGTTCTCTATCCAATGCAAAGTAGTTGGTATATATTTATATGCTACATAATGGATATGGTACTTATTAATTGACATATTTGATAAATATGTAAAACTTCATGGGAAATGCATGTTATTCTGCATGATGGGAGAAGTTGGACCAGATGGCTCTGAGAATGTAAACTTCTCAGAGAAATCTCTGTTTTCTCTTGAGATCAGGAACAGTGCTTTCTTGTGAAATGTGTCTTAAATGACAGCATTTAGTATCCTGTCCCAAGTAAGAACAGCCTTCCAAGTGAAATCTAAGAAATTAAAACAATCATGATAAGAGAATGTGCTGTATCAGACTATCTGGGTCCTAAGTTTTTCCTCTACTTTCTTTGACATTAACTATCATCTGATAAAGAAAATATGACTCAGAGTGAGCCATCTGTCTTTAGTTTCTTTTTGGATGGGTTGCCACCCACAGTAATCAGCCTAATCCCAAATCAGTACTTCTGTTTTACTGATAGGGCCCTGATGAAAGAAAAGTAAATTGGGAACCTTTATGTTTGCTTCCCTGGGCTACCTAGAAACATATAATTTGGCTCTCATCCCTCTCTTGTTCTTAGAATGTTCAGTGCAGGTTGACTGGGGTGGGCCTGGCTGGTGCAGGCTTTCCTCTGGAACCACCAGGATGCTTCAGGCACAGGGAAAGCAATGTCTGCTCTCACACTAGTCTCCTGTGCTCTCTCCAATCTTTTCATTCCAGTCTTCCCCTATAAGACTGGGCATTGCTTCAACCATCTACATTTCCCTGGGGAAACTGTCCTTACTCCCTCCCAACCAGCAACCTTCATACTCCAGATTGTTCATTCTACAGTAAGAATCACTCAGTTGGGTAGCTTAAAGTCATTCAACCTTTGGCCTATGCCCATAACTCCAATAACTCCACCTAAATGCAATGCCCAACATGTTAGATAACTTCCTTGCAATCTAACCTCACTTTATTGATGTGCATCATCTTCTTCTATTGAGAGCCACTTTAACAGAGCCTTCTGTGGCAAAGAGGCCAAATTGGTGTATGAGCTCAGCATCACACAACCAAAGACACAGCTGTTTCCTCAACAATTCCCATTGTCCTAGAACAGATCCGGAACAGCAGAGATCTGAGGCAGAATTGGGACAGGTAACCTGAATTTCAGAGAGAACTATCAGTGTTGTCAGAATTTTACTTTTCAACTTACCAAACCTGTACCGAGGAGAAGCACTATGTGCCTACCCTGAACTTGGCATCTATGCTGCCCAGGCCCAGTCCAGGTTCTTCAGAGCAAAGTTAAGCGACACTAAATGGAGCCCTTACCATGCCCATCCTTCTGAAAGAGCCCACCATCTGGACCTTCTCATGGTGCACTGGAAGGAAGTGCTATGGGGTTCACCAGCCCATACTCTAGTGCCAGGTGAGTCACTTCTTTGTCCATTACTCCTCCTTGTTGGCCTCAGTTTTCTCTTCTGTAACTATTGTTTAATTTTAAACATATTCAACCTTGAGTCAATGTGAGTGCTATGGGCTGAATTGTGTGCCCCAAAATTTATGTGGTGAAGCCCCAACCCACAATGTGACTATTTGAAGGTAGGGCTTCGGAGGTAATTAAGGTTAAATGCAGTCATAAAGGTCAGGCCTTAATCTGATAGGCCATGTGAGGACACCGTGAGAAGGAAGCTGTCAGAAAGCCAGGAAGAGGGCTGTCTCCAGAAATCCAACTGGGCAGCACAATAATCTTGGACTTCCCAGCCTCCAGAACTGAGAAATAAATATGTATTATATAAGCTGTCCAGTCTGTGGTATTTTGTTACAGCAGCCCCAGCTGACTAATAGAGTGAGGTTTAATTGAGAACTTTAGGCAAAGCTCCCTCCTCAAAGTAGGTGTTCTATAAGAGTTAGCTCTCATTCCCCAAGCACAGTACTGTGAGCATGATTTCATTTTGCTTTGATAAATGAAGATCATGTAATGCCTTAGAAGGTTGTCCTGACTAAGAGATCCTCATAATACATTTATATGAAACTATAGAAGGTGTTAGAGGTACTGGTGATTAGACATCTCTTGGAAAGCAAATTTCTCTTTTTTTGCCAGTAAAATTCCATTCTGCTTTTCTGTGATAGAGAGGTGTGAGTCTACTTAGTCAAGGATACTTTTCGATTAGAATAAAAGCTATATTCTTTAAAATAAGGATCCCAAAGGCAGATGTGTATCTAACTTTTTTGTGGTGAATGTTCTCAACATCAATAGACTTTTGATAGTTATTGTTTAAAGAGTTAATGTTGTGTTGCCCCTCTAAGGACTGGCCAGAAGCAACAGTGTGAAATGGCCAGAATGTATGTTTTATCCATCCTCAGCCATTTCTAAGTTTCTCCCTTCAGGCACCCCATCCCCTTTGGTCCTCTCTTATTTCCCTCTGGTGCCTTATCTTCTGAAAAAATGTGGTGAACTCACCATTTTTAAGAAATCACTAATATTTAAGGACTTTAGCACTTTCCTTTGGGGAGGTTCTGTTACCACAGCAATGCGAACTTAAGAAAAATAAAAACCCTGAGATTACAAATGTCAATCATCAACCCTCAATAAGGGTAGCTGTAAGTCAGGATGGAGGGAAATTACATCCGTTCGCGAATGACCACCTACTTGTAACAATCCTGATACTGTTCTGACAATGTCCATCACCCTTTCACCATCAAGACTACAGATAGTTTCTCAGCATTATGAGGAGGTTATAACAATGGGCATACAGACTGTTTTATTTTTTTGTCTTTCTTTTTTTCAGTTACAATTGACATACAATATTATATTTGTTCTAGGTATACAGCATAGACAGTGGTTAGACATGTTAATGATTTATGAAGTGATTCCCTAGATAAGTTCAATACCCACCTGGCACCATACATAGTTATTATAATATTATTAACTATATTCCCTATACTGTACTTCACATCCCTGTGACAGTTCTGCAACTACCAGTTTGTACTTCTTAATCCTTTCATCTTTTTCACCCAGTCTCCCAAACCCCCTCCATTCTGGCAATCTTCAGTTTGTTCTCTGTATCTATGAGTCTGTTTCCATTTTGTTTATTCATTTATTTTATTTTTAGATTATACACATAAGTGAAATCATATGATATTTCTCTGTCAACTTATTTCATAATACCCTCTAGATCCATCTATATTGTTGCCAATGATAAGATTTCATTATTTTTTATGTGTAAGATTTTATTTTATATATGTGCCACTTCTTTATACAATCATCTGTTGATGGACACAGGCTGCTTCCATATTTTAGCTCTTGTAAATAATGCTACAATGAAGAGATGGGTGCATCTGTCTTTTTTAATTAGTGTTTTCACTTTCTTCAGATAAATACCCAGAAATGAAATTACTGGGTCAAATAGTACTTCTATATTTAACTTTTTGAGAAACCTCTATACTGTTTTCCATAGAGGCTACACCAGTTTGCATTCCCACCAAGAATGCATGAGGGTTTTGTTTTCTCCACATCCTTGCCAACACCTGTTGTTTGCTGTTTTATTAATGATGGCCATTCTGATAGGTGTGAGGTGGTATCTCATTGTGGTTTTCTTTTGCCTTTCTCTGATGATTAGTGACATTGAACATGTTCTCTTTGGAGAAATATCTATTCAGGTCTTCTTCCCATTTTTAAATCTGATTGTTTTTGTTTGGGGTGCTAAGTTGTATAAGTTCTTTATATATGTTGAATATTAACCCCTTATTGGATGTTCTATTGGCAAATATCTTCAGTAGGTTGTCTTTTCATTTTGTTGATGGTTTATTTTGCTGTGCAAAAAAACTTTTTAGTTTGATGTAGCCTCATTTGTTTATTTTTTTCATTTGTTTCCCTTGCCCCAAAGAATATATTCAAAAACATATTACTAAGAGCAATGTAAAAAAGTTTACTGTTTATGTCTTCTTCTGGGAGTTTTATACTTTGGGGGCTTACATTTGAGTTTTATCCATTTTGAGTTTATTTTTTTATATGGTATAAGAAATTGGTTTAGTTTCATTTTTTTTCATGCATCTGTCCAGTTTTCCCAGCACCATTTATTTACAAGATTGTCTTTATCCCATATATATATTTTGCCTACTTTTTATAGATTAATAACCATGTAGGCATAGGTTTATTTGGGGGTTCTCTATTATGTTCACTAATCTCTGTGTCTGTTTTTAGGCCAGTACCGTGCTGTTTGGATATCAGGTAGTGTGGTCTACTTTGCTATTCTTTCTCAAGATACATTGGCTATTTGGCATCTTTTGTGGTTCCCTATAAATTGGAGGATTATTTCCTTCATTCTACTACTTGGGCTTTCTTTGTAGTTTTTCTAGTTCCTTTATGTATATAGTTGGATTGTTTACTTGAGATTTGTCTTGTTTCTTGAAGTAGGCCCATAGTGCTATGAATTTCTCTCTTAGAACTGCTTTGGCTCTGTCCCATAGATTATTGGGTCATTACATTTTCATTATTATTTGCCTCAAGGTATTTTTTGATTTCTTATTTGCTTTCATTGTTAACCCACTCATTGTTTAGCAGATGTTATTTAGCCTCTATGTATTTGTGTGTTTTTTCTTTTTTCTTGTAATTGATTTTTAATTTCATACCATTGAGCTAGGAGAAGATAATTGATATAATTTCAATCTCCTTAAATTTATTTAGACTTTGTTTTATGGCCTGACATGTGCTCTACCCTGAAAAATGTACCATTTGTGTTTGAAATGAATGTGTATTCTGCTGCTTTTGGGTGAAGTGTTCTAAAAATATCAATTAAATCTGTCTACACTACTGTGTCATTTGAGGCCACAATTTCCTTGTTCATTTTCTGTCTGGATAATCCATCCATTGATATGGTGTGTTAAAGCCCCCTATAATTACTGTATTACTATCAAACTCTCCATTTATGTTCGTTAATATTTGCTTTATATATTTAGGTTCCCCTATATTGGGTGCATAAATGTCTAAAGATTCTTATTTTCTTTTTGGATTGACTCCTTTATTAATATGGAATGTCCTCTCTATCTCTTGTTATAGACTTAATTTCAAAGTCTATTTTGTCTTATATAAATAATGCTACCCACATTTTAAAATTTCAATTTGCATAAAATATTTTTTCTATCCTTACTTAAATCTGAAGGGGTCTCTGTAGACAGCACATGTATAGGTGTTGTTTCCCCATCCATTTAGGCACTCATGTCTTTTAATTAGAGCATTTAATCCATTTACATTTAAAATGATTATAATAATTATTGATAGGCATGTAGTTATTGCCATTTTATTTTTCATATTTTTAATTTTTTGTTGTTGTTAAACAAGTCCTTTAACTTTCTTATAATACTGATTTGTTGGGAATAAATTTTTTTTTTTTTACTATAATGGTTTTTATTTTCATGTAAAAGTATTTCTTTTCTTTTCTTTTTTTAAGTATGTATTTATTGATTATATTGTTACAATAGTTCCAATTTTTTCCCCTTTGCTCCCCTACACCCAGCACCCACCCTCCCCCCAAAATCCCCCCCCAAGTCCATGCCCATGGGTCGTACATACAAGCTCTCCCACTTCACCCTTTCATATATTCTTCTTCTTCTTTTATTTAAATAAATAAATGATTAATTAATTATTTTAACAATAAAAAATAACAATCCCTCCCTCTTAGACTTAAGACCCTTTATAATCTTACAAAGGACAATGGGCGAAGGTCTCAAGCTCCTCTAGCTGCTTCAAGCTGGACATGGTCATCTTCCTACCTACCCTTGGGTCCAGAAATCCCTATTAAGAGTTGGGGTGTGGAGGGGAGGGTGGCCTTCCCACATGGGGAAGGATTGTGCAGATTACAAGTCACTTGGCTGTTCCCAAACAATGGCGTGCTTGGTTTAACAGGCCGGCATCCTTGTATTCTGGGGCAACAGACTTGGCAACAGGGTTAAAAGACATCATTCAATCCATAACCACTAGATAACAAAAGGCATGGATTAATTTTTCAATGTCCCACATTAGGGAAAAAAAAAGGGCTTCTTTGGAGGAAGGTGTGCCAGGCACATCTCACCTGTCCAAAACCCTTTTGCCCATTATACTTAGTTTGGACTGAGGGAAATATTTTAGGTTTCCCCCCTCTCAGACCGCTGGGCCCTTTCGGTCCAAGCCATTAGGATAGAAAAGAGAAACCAGTTTTAAAGTGAAGCCCACAGACCACCCCATACTTCACCAACCCAGCCACTTAGTTCAGCCAAACCCTTGAGTCTCAGGAGGCAGCGCTGCACACAGGATCAAGTGAGGCCTATACGTACAGACAATCACTCGGGTAATAAGATCATAGGCTTGTCGATTTTGTTTATTGTTTTAAAGAACCAGCTCCTACATTTGTTGATCTTTTGAATTGTTTGTTTAGTCTCTATGTCATTTACTTCTGCTCTGATCTTGATGATTTCCTACCTTCTACTCACTTTGGGCTTTGTTGTTGTTGTTCTAGTTCTTGTAGCTGTAGGGTTAGATTTTTCATTTAAGATTCTTTTATCCTTTTCAGGTAGGCCTGTATTGGTATGAACTTTCCTCTCAGGGTTGCTTTTGCTGTGTCCTATAGGCTGTTGTGTGTTCATTATCATTAGTTTCCAGAAATTTCTTGATTTCTTCCTTGATGTCATTGTTAACCCATCCATTACTTAATAGAATGTTATTCATTCTCCATGAGTTTGAATTTCTTTGGTTTTTTTCCTTCAGGTTGATTTCTAGTTTCAAGGCATTGTGATCTAAGAAGATGCTAATTATAATTTCAATTTTCTGGAATTTGTTGAGGCTTGCTTTGTGTCCTACCATGTGATCTATCTTTGAAAATGTTCCATGTGCACTTGAAAAGAATTTATATTTTGATTCTTTGGGGTGAAAAGTTCTATATTTATCAACTATGTCCATTAGATCTAGAGTATTGTTCAATGCTTCAATATCCTTGGTGTTTCTTTGCTTCAGAAATCTGTCAATTATTGACAATGGTGTGGTAAAGTCCCCTGCTATAAGTGTATTGCTGTTGATATCCTTCTTGTAGTCTTCCAAGATTTTCCTTATATATTTGGGTGTGTCTATGTTCAGTGCCTGTATTTTTACCAAGGTTATATCTTTTTAATGCATTATTCTTTTAAGTATTATATAATGTCCTTCTTTGTCTCTTTTATGGCCTTTGTTGTGAAATCGGTTTTTTTATTTTATTTTATTTTATTTTTTGTTATTCAATTACAGTTGTCCCATTTTTCCCCCATTGCTCCCCCCTCCCAGCCCATCCCTTCTCCAACAATTATATCCATTGTCCATGTCCATGAGTCATTCATATACGTTCCTTGACCTGACCCTTCCCTTACTTATCCCCGTTCTCTCCCTCCCACCTTCCCCCTCCCCCATACTGACTACTATTCTAGTGTTTGCCTATTTAGTGCATTTGTTTCTATTGCTCTTTAGTTTCCTGTATTGGGTGATATCATATGGTATTTTGCTTTCTTTGCCTGGCTTATTTCACTAAGCATAATTCTCTCTAATTCCATCCATGTTGTTGCAAATTGAAGGAGTTCCTTCTTTCTTTCTGCTACATAGAATTCCATTGTGTAGATGTACCACAGTTTTTTGATCCACTCATTCACAGACGGGCACCTAGGCTGTTTCCAGCACTTAGCTATTGTAAACAGGGCTGCTATGAACATAGGGGTGCATAAGTTCTCTTGAATTAGGGTTTCAGGATTTTTCGGGTATAATCCTAGCAGTAGAATCACTGGTTCAAATGGCAGTTACATTTTTAGTTTTTTGAGGTAATTCCATACCATTTTCCATAGTGGCTGCACCAGTCTGCATTCCCACCAACAGTGCAGTAGGGTTCCTGTTTCTCCACATCCTCGCGAGCATTTGTTGTTTGTTGATTTGTTGATGATGGCCATTCTGACAGGTGTAAGGTGGTATCTCATTGTGGTTTTTACTTGCATCTCTCTGATGGCCAATGATGTTGAGCATTTTTTCATGTGTCTATGGACCTTTTGTATGTCCTCTTGGGAGAAGTGTTTGTTCAGGTCCTTTGCCCATTTTTTAATTGGGTTGTTTGTTTTCTTGATGTTGAGTACTATAAGCTCTTTATATATTTTGGAGATTAGTCCCCTGTCTGTGATATCATTGGCAAATATGTTTTCCCATATGGTTGGTTTCCTTTTCATCTTGCTGATGTTTTCTTTTGCTGAGCAGAAACTTTTTAGTTTGATGTAGTCCCATTTGTTTATTTTTTCCTTTATTTCTCTTGCCTTGGGAGATGTATCCATGAAGATATTGTTACGTGTGATATCTGAAATTTTCCTGCCTATGTTTTCCTCTAGGACTTTTATGGTATCACGGCTTACATTTAAGTCTTTAATCCATCTTGAGTTTATTCTCGTGTGTGGTGTAAGTTGGTGGTCTAGTTTCATTTTTTTGCAAGTCCCTGTCCAGTTCTCCCAGCACCATTTGTTAAAGAGGCTCTTCTCACTCCATTTTATGTTCTTTCCTCTTTTATCAAAGATTAGTTGAACATAGAGGCCTGGGTTTATTTCTGGGCTTTCAATTCTGTTCCACTGATCTATATGTCTGTTCTTATGCCAGTACCAGACTGTTTTGATCACAGTGGCTTTGTAGTATTGTTTGATGTCTGGTATCGTGATTCCTCCTGCTGTGTTCTTCTGTTTCAAGATTGCTTTTGCTATTCGGGGTCTTTTTTGGTTCTATATGAATTTTTGGAGCATTTGTTCTAGGTCAGTGAAATATGTCATTGGTATTTTAATAAGGATTGCATTGAATTTGTAAATTGCTTTGGGTAGTATGGTCATTTTGATGATGTTGATTCTTCCCATCCAAGAACATGGTATTTGCCTCCATTTATTTGTATCTTCCTTAATTTCTTTCTTCAATGTTGCATAATTTTCAGTGTACAGGTCTTTTATCTCTTTGGTTAAGTTTATTCCTAAGTACTTTATTTTTCTTCTTGCTATAGTAATGGTATTTTCTTTTTTGCCTCTGTCCCCAATATTTTATTAGTGGTGTACAGAAATGCCTTAGATTTCTGTATATTTATTTTGTACCCTGCTATTTTTCAAATTCATTTATTATATCGAGTAGTCTTTTAGTGGAGTTTATAGGGTTTTCTAGGTATACTATCATGTCGTCTGCAAATAGTGATAGTTTTACTTCTTCTTTCCCAATTTGGATGCCTTTTATTTCTTTTTCTTGTCTGATTGCTGTTGCTAGGACTTCCAAGACTATGTTGAATAGAAGTGGGGATTGCCGACAGCCTTGTCTAGTTCCTGATTTCAGGGGGAATGCTTTCAGTTTTTGTCCATTGAGTATGATGTTGGTTTCAGGCTTCTCATATATAGCCTTAATGATGTTAAGGTATGCTCCCTCTATTCCCATTTTGCTGAGTGTTTTCAACATAAATGGGTGTTGTACTTTATCAAATGCTTTTTCTGCATCTATAGATATGATCATGTGATTTTTGTCTTTCATTTTGTTTAGGTGATGTATTATATTTATTGATTTGTGAATATTAAACCATCCTTGCATCCCTGGGATGAATCCCACTTGATCATGGTGTATGATCTTTTTGATGTATTGTTGAATCCTGTTTGTCAAAATTTTATTGAGGATTTTAGCATCTATGTTCATCAGTAATATTGGCCTGTAGTTTTCTTTCTTTGCTGTGTCCTGACCTGGTTTTGGGATTAGAGTAATACTGGCTTCACAGAAAGAGTTTGGGATTTTTCCCTCTTCTTGGATTTTCTGGAACAGTTTGAGGAGGGTAGTAGTTAGTTCTTCCCTAAATGTTTTGTAAAATTCGCCTGTGAAACGATCCGGTCCAGGGCTTTTGTGTGCAGGGAGATTTTGGATTACTGTTTCAATTTCCTTCTTTGTTATTGGTCTGTTGAGACTTTCTACTTCTTCTTGATTCAGTTTTGGAAGGTTATATGTTTCTAGAAATCTGTCCATTTCTACTAGGTTGTCAAATTTCTTGCCATAGAGTTGTTTTTAGTAATTTCTTATAATTGTTTGTATTTCTGAGGTATCAGTCGTGATTTCCCCTCTTTCATTTCTGATTTTGTTTATTTGGGTCTTCTCTCTTTCTTTCATAATGAGCCTGGCTAGAGGTTTGTCAATTTTGTTTATTTTTTCAAAGAACCAGCTCCTACTTTTGTTGATTTTTTGGATTGTTCGTTTCGTTTCTATGTCGTTTAATTCTGCTTTGATCTTGATTATTTCCTTTCCTCTTTTTGCCCTAGGCTTTGTTTGTTGTTGCTGTTCTAGTAAATGTAGCTTTATGGTTAGGTTTTTTATTTGAGATTCTTCTAGCCTTTTCAGATATGCCTGTACTGCTATGAACTTCCCTCTTAGGACTGCTTTTGCTGTGTCCCATAGGTTTGGGGCTGTTGTGTGTTCATTTTCATTAGTTTCTAGAAATTTCTTGATTTCCTCTTTGATGTCATTGTTAACCCATTCGTTATTTAAGAGCATGTTATTCATTCTCCATGAGTTTGGGTGTCTTTGATTTTTTCCTCTGAGGTTCAATTTTAGTTTCAAGGCATTGTGGTCTGAAAAGATGCTTGATATGATTTCAGTTTTCTTGAATTTGTTGAGGCTTGTTTTGTGTCCTATCATGTGGTCTATCTTTGAGAATGTCCCATCTGCCTTTGAAAAGAATGTATATTTTGCTTTTTGGGGTGAAAAGTTCTATATATATCAGTTAAGTCCATGTGGTTTAGTGTATTGTTCAATGCCTGTATATCCTTGGTGTTTCTTTGCTTGGATGATCTGTCTATTGTTGATAATGGAGTGTTGAAGTCCCCTATTATGAGTGTGTTGTTGTTAATATCCTTCTTGTGGTCTTCTAGTATTTGCTTTATGTATTTCGGTGCTCCTATGTTGGGTGCATATATGTTTATCAGTGTTATATCTTCTTGATGAATCGTTCCTTTAAGTATTATGAAATATCCTTCTTTGTCTCTTTTTATTGCCCTTGCTTTGAAATCCGTTTTGTCTGATATGAGGACTGCTACCCCAGCTTTTTTTTTCAGGTCCATTTGCTTGGAATATTTTTTTATATCCCTTTACTTTCAGTCTATGTAAATCTATTGTTTTGAGATGTGTTTCTTGTAGACAGCAAATATGTGGGTCCTGTTTTCTTATCCATTCCGTTACCCTATGTCTTTTAATGGGAGCATTTAATCCATTTACATTTAAGGTTATTATTGACATGTGTTTATTCATTTCCTTTTGTACCTGTGTTCTTCTCCTCTTTTTTTCTTCTTTTTATTAAAACATTTCCTTTAGCATCTCTTGCAATGCTGGTTTTGTGGATATGTATTCCTTTAATCTTCCTTTGTCTGAGAAACTCCTTATTTCACCTTCTACTTTGAATGAGAGCCTTGCTGGGTAGAGTATTCTTGGTTGTAGGCCTTTGTTTTTCATTGCTTGAAATATTTTTGACCATTCCCTTCTGGCTTGTAATGTTTCTGTTGAGAAATCGGTCGATAACCTTATTGGAGCTCCCTTGTAAGTTATTTGTTCTTTTTCTCTTGCTGCTTTTAGGATTCTCTCTTTGTCTTGGAATGTTGCCATTTTAACTATGATGGGCCTTGGAGTGGGTTTGGGGGGTTCCTCTTGATTGAAACTCTCAGTGCTTCTTGGACTTGCATACCTTTTTCTCTCATCAGGTTCGGAAAATTTTCTGTCACTATTTCTCCTATCAGATTTTCAATTGCATGCTCCTTTTCTTCCCCCTCTCGTATTCCAATGATCCTTAAATTATTTTTTCAATTGCTATCCTGTAATTCCCTTACATCTTGTTCATATTTTTTCAATCTTTTTTCATTTTGCTGTATCATTTGAGAATTATTACCTACATTATCCTCTAACTCACTAATCCGATCCTCTGCTTCGTTTAGTCTGCTTTTGACTGATTCTACTGTGTTTCTCAGTTCAGAGATTGCATTCTTCATTTCTTCCTGGTTTTTGTTGATAGTTTCTATGTCTCTTTTTATGCTGGTGTAGTTCTCTACAAGTTCCCTGTAATTTTCTTGGAGCTGTTGGTAGCTTCCTTGTAGGTTGTCATAGTTGTTTTTAAGGTTGTCGGGTATATTGAGCTTCTTCACCACCATTGTTTTGAATTCCATGTCTGACATTTGGGCTATGTGTATTCTATCTACCTCACTTTCTGAGAATTCCTCTTTTCTTTTCATTAAGAGGTTGTTTCTGCGTCTTACCATGTTGGATTCTTCTTGTTTGTTTTTGTTATTTGGATTTGTCTGCTTTGCCTTCCCACCTTTGTGGTATGAGATTTTTTATGGTAGATCTGGGGGTTTCAGTGGTGCTGTCTCTTTGATCTCCTGAGCCTGATGTTCTTGGGGGAACTTTTATATCATTTGTTTATGCTGTCTGGTTATATTTCAGATCTTTTTTCTTTCTTTCAAATTTTTTAAGTATATTTTATTGATCATATTGTTACAATAGTTCCAATTTTTTCCCCTTTGCTCCCCTCTGCCCAGCATCCCCCCTCCCTAACAATCCCCTCTCCAAGTCCATGCCCATGGGTCATACTACAAGCTCTCCCACCTCACCCTTTCATATATTCTTCATCTTCTTTTTTAAAAATAACTAATTAATTAAATATTTTAACAATAAAAAATAACAATCCCTCCCTCTCAGACTTAAGACCCTTTACAATCTTATAAAGGATAATGGACAAAGGTCTGGAGCTCCTCTAGCTGCTTCAAGCTGGACATGGTCGTCATTCTACCTACCCGTGGGTCAAGAAATCCCTAATAAGAGTAGGGGTGTGGAGGGTAGGGTGGCCTTCCCACAAGAGGAAGGATCGTGCAGACTCCAGGTTGGTTGGCTGTCCCCGGACAATGGCATGGTTGGTTTAACACGCTGGCACCCTTGCTGTATTCTGGGGGCAACAGGGTTAAAGGACATCATTCAATCCGTAACCACTAGATGACAAAAGACAGGTATTAATTTTTCAATGTCCCACCTTAAGGAAAAGAAGGGCTTCTTTGGAGGAAGGTATGCCAGGTACATCTCACCTGTCCAAAACTCTTTTGCCCATTATACTTAGTTTGGACTGAGGGAAATATTTTAGGTTTCCCCCCTCTCAGGCCTCTGGGCTCTTTCTGTCCAAGCCATTAGGATAGAAAAGAGAAACCAGTTTTAAAGTGAAGCCCACAGACCACCCCGTTCTTCACCAACCCAGCCACTTAGTTCAGCCAAACCATTGAGTCTCAGGAGGCAGCGATGCAGACAGGATTAAGTGAGGCCTATACATACAGACAATCACTCAGGTAATGAGATCGTAGGCTTATGCCCTTTGAAAACAGAAAACACATGTTAATTTATGTAACATAACCCACATAAAAGTCTCTAAATCTGTAGGACTGTCTTATCGGAAAGACATCCAGTTACACGGCATTTGACATTCTTCTTGCCTGTAAATTAAACATCTTTGATAATGCCATAGACATAGTTTAACTTTCAAATGAAAACAAATTTTAAATGAAAAGAAACTTTAAAGACGGTTAGTTGTACTACTTTATAGTCTACCACTGGGCATTGTGATCTTCCTTGAATCGTGATTTTTCTCCCTAAGATTACCCTCCTTGTCATTAAAGGGACTGCATTAAGTCCATTTTTAATTCATCCTGTTCATTTGCATAAACAAAACAAGAGCAGCAAATGATCACTTATGATCTTTAGTTCTGCTTTGCTGGAACTCACGCAAGGAACATTTAGGGTGACCTTCAGTCTCCCCTTCAAGGCACAGAAGCAGATCCACATACCTGGCATTCAGCCTTGCCTGTAAACACCTGTCTTTTCCAGGTCCTCCTGGTTTTCCATTGTGCCTTAAGGTCCCTTCTAGCCATCTTTCAGGAAAACAACCTTCATTCCTTCCCTGGAAAGATTGCTATGGACCGCTCATCCATCCAAGGTACCAGGCCTTTTATCTCGTGGACTTTTATTACCTTTGAAAGTCAGTCCCAGTTGCTCAGGGCTTTTTGGTAACAACCAAAGCCCAAGCTTGTCTCCTTTAGGCATGACATTCCATTCAAAGTCTTAGTTAAAAAAGAAAAAAAATAAAACCTCTATTAACAACTGGTCTTATTAGTTTTATGCAAAGAAAGTTAGGTCATTACTTACTTCTTCAGAATGCCAAATTCTGGAGGGATCAGATAGGGAGAAAAATATACAGTGTGAAGGAAAATCCTTGTCCTTCTAATATTCACTGAACTTGCATTTCTATTCTTTATATTTTTATTTTTTCCCCCCACTAAAATTTTTTATGTTTGTTTTTCCATTACAGTTGTCTCATTTTTTCCCCCTCTTGCTTCCCTGCACCCTGCCCCCCCTTCTTCCACATTCAGTCTCCACCCAGTTGTCCATGTCCATGGGTCATTTATACATGTTCTTTGACTAGACCCTTCCCTTCTTACCCCTTCTCTCCCTCCCATCTCCCCCTTTGTTACTGTTAATTTATTCCTTGTTTACATACCTCTGGTTCAATTTTGCTCATTTGTTTGTGTTGTTCATTAGTTTCCTGTAACAGGTGATAGCATAAGGTAATTTTCTTTTGTTGCCTGGCTTACTTCGCTAAGCATAATTCTCTCTAGTTCCAATCATGTTGTTGCAAATAGTAGAAGTTCCTTCTTTCTTTCAGTACTTATTCATTGTCATTTTCTCTCTTTGTACTGGTGTTCCTCTCTGTCTCTCTCTGTTTCTTCATTTTCTTAAAGCAGACCCTTTAGCACCTCTTGCAATGCTGGCTTGGTGGAGATGTATTCTTTTAGCCTTCTTTTGTCTTGGAAACTCCTTATTTCACCTTCCATTTTGAATGAGAGCCTTGCTGGGTAGAGTATTCTTGGTCGTAGGCCTTTGTTTTTCATTGCTTGGAATATTTTTTGCCATTCCCTTCTGGCCTATAGTGTTTCTGCTGAGAAATCTGATGATAGCCTTATTGGAGCTCCCTTGTATGTTATTAGTTGTTTCTCTCTTGCTGCTTTTAGGATTCTCTCTTTGTCTTTGAATGTTGGCATTTTAATTATGATGTGTCTTGAAGTGGGCCTGTTGGGGTTCATCTTCATTGGGACCCTCTGTGCTTCCTGGACTTGCATGATTCTTTCTCTCCTCATGTTAGGGAAGTTTTCTGTCATTAGTTTTTCAAAGAGGTTTTCTATCCCTTGCTCTTCTTCTTCTCCTTCTGGAATTCCTATGATATGGATATTATTACATTTCATGTTGTCCTGCAACTGTCTTAGAGTCTCTTCAGTCTTGTTCAGTCTTTTTTCATTTTGTTGCACTGTCTGTGAGTTTTTGTCTACATTGTCCTCCAGCTCGCTGATCCAATCTTCTGCTTCCTCTAGCCTGTTTTTAATTCCTTCTACTGTGTTCTTCAATTCAGAGATCGTATTCTTCATTTCCTCCTGGCTCTTATTGATAGCTTCCATGTCCTTTTTGATGCTGGTATAATTCTCAGTAAGTTCCTTATAGTTCTTCTGGAGTTCACTGTAGCTTTTCTGGAGTTCTTTGTAGTTTCCACTGAGCTCATTGAGCTTCTCCATAATCCATGCTTTCAATTCCATATCTGATAGTTGGCTCCCCTCTATTTCATTTAGCACTCTTTCTGGGGACTCTACCTTTCCTTTCGATGGGGGTTTCTTCCTCTGTCTCCCCATTTTTGTGACTCCTATTGTTTGTTGGTGCTTCTTAGAATGATCTGCATTTCCTGGATCTGCCCCTGGTGGCGTCAGATCCTTTACCAGTCTGGGCCTAGGCATCCTGTTGGAGCCTTCCAGGGATCTACTGCCTTTGTCTGGCTTCTTTAGTTGTTAATCTATTCAATCTGTGATTAGCTGTCAGGCTTAAGGACCGTGGGTGTGGTAGCTTAATTCCTGTAGGCAGGGCCTTTGCTTCCCCTCAGGCTGACGCCATTTGGCCGGGAATGGTCTGCCCGCAGTGTGGGGATGAGTCAGCACCGGGACCCAGCCGGCCGCCCCCCCAGCCCTCCCCCCAAAGCCACCACACCAAACTCTCCCCAAGCGTCTCCAGTCCTCTCTGTCCTCCCTCTGCTCAAGCCCAGGGTAAGTGAAGGCCAAAATATTTTTGTATGTGATCCGCTTAAGAGCTCTTTTTCTCCAGTTGTTTCTCTCCGGCTAGCAAGAAACCCTGTGGCTTTTCACTTTTCACAGCTGGATACTATTTTACTTTCCACTCTGTTGCTGTAGGCTGGGAAGCTCGGCTGGGGGTTTAGATCCTGCCTTTCTCAGGGGGAATCCCCAGCTGCTGAGCTGTTTCTCAGTCCCTTCAGCTGCCACCCATGTGAACCCAGCCAGCCCTTCCGCGTCTCCGCACTCCCTACCGGTCACGTTGTGATGTAGCTGCCTTTTTTGTCTCTCCGTGGTTATAAGACTTCTCTCCAGCTGGTGTTCGGTTGGTTA
Organism: Furipterus horrens; assembly: GCF_987537825.1. Classification (NCBI taxonomy): domain Eukaryota; kingdom Metazoa; phylum Chordata; class Mammalia; order Chiroptera; family Furipteridae; genus Furipterus; species Furipterus horrens. The sequence continues at coordinate 55,664,599 of NW_028327177.1, forward strand.
TTCCAGGTGATTTCTCCAAAATTACATTGTAAATCCAGACTAGTTCTGGGAGGAAGTTAGTGTAGCTTCCACTTACCCCTCCGCCATCTTGTTTCTCCCCGATTTTTTGTTGTTGATGTTGTTTTTGTTAGGATATTCCTTCTAGCTTGTTGATTTGAATCACTCTATCCACTTTATCTCGAATTCTTTTGTGGAGATGTCAGTTCAGCCTTCTTGTGTCATCTTCTTTTTCTGTGTCCACAGCTGGTCTAATGTGATGGGTCAGAGATTCCTATTCCTTGTAGCAGTGGTGTGCGCGAGGTGGCCGGCAAGGCACAATGCAAGGCAGCCAAGAGCCCATTTCAGGTCTGCCACACCGCGGTTCAGGAAAGCAGGCCACGCTGCACTTTGGGGAAGCTGGCAAGGTGTTTTTTTGTTTGTTTTTGTTTTTCACTCAAGCATCAGTGCACGCCCAAGGCAGCTGGGGAACTAAGCTCAGGCCTGCCGCTCTGCGCTCCCAGAAAGCAGGCCGCGCCAAGCTCCAGGAAAGCCCTCCAGTTGTTTTTTTGGCTCAAACACCGGTTTAGTGCCCAAGGCATCTGGGGAACTAAGCTCCGGCCTGCCACGCTGCGCTCCTAGAAAGCTGGCTGCAGCCGCGCTCCGAGGGAGCCGGCCGCGCTGCGCTCCGGGAAAGCCCTTGAGGTGTTTTTTGGCTCGAGTGCAGGTGTGCACCCACGTGGCTGGGGAGCTAGCCTCAGGCCTGCAGTGCCGTGTTCTGGGCGTTGGTCTTTCGCCTCTTAGGGCAGGGCTGCAGACACTTGTGCTCAGTAGAAGTGAGTGTCTGTGAGTCGTGCTGCCCACCGTTCCCGCACCTCCTGAGCAGGCACGTGCAGAGCCTGGGCAAGTGCTATGCGCTCCGGATTCCGGCCTGGTACTTCAGCCTAGCGCCCACTGGGCTGGCCAGGGGTGTTTGCGCACAGTCTTCTGCGTGTCCAGTGGGCCCTCCCTGCGCCTGTTGGGTCACTGACTTTATGTCTCTTGACGTGTGTCCGAGGGGCACCTGGACGCACAGCCCTGCGCACCTGGGCCAGTGAATGAGGGCACTTCCCTATGCGTGCCCACGCGACCCAAGGGGAGGGTTGGGAGCTGGATGAGCTCACCACTGCGCCTGCGCTCCTCAAGAATGGCCTACCACCCCCAAACTTTCCTCCCCTCTCCACCATCCACTAGAGAAAAATATAAAGGAGAATTATGTCCTCACTTGCCTGGCAGCACGCTGTCTCCTGTCCTTCAGTGCCAATGCCACTTGGTCGAGTCCGGTCTCTGCCAGTGGGCAGAGATCCGCTCTCCTCCCAACTCCTCTCCTGGGGCAGCCTGTGATCTCCCAAAATCCTTTGTGTCCTTCCAGCCGCAGCTCCAGCAGCTGCCCCAGTCAGGAATCCCGTTTCGTCCCCTTTTTCTCCACTATCCTCCCTAAACAGGTTGTTCCCAGATGGATTTTCTCTAATCCAGCAGTGCCTTGGCTCGACTCCTGCCAGTGTCCAGCTGCTCACTGAGATGTTCTGTCTGCAGTTAGCCCAAACTGCAGAAGAGTCTCAGGAGCCTGAAACCTCAGTCTCTCCTCACTCCTCCGCCATCTTCCCTCTCTTGAAATCTCTTTTTTCGATGTAAATATTGTTACCCCAGCTTTTTTATCATGTCTATTTTCTTGGAATACTTTTTTCCATCCTTTCACTTTCAGTCTATATAAATCTTTTGTTTTGAGGTGTGTCTCTTGTAGACAGCATATATGTGGGTCATTTTTTCACATCCATTCTGCTACCATATGTCTTTTGATTGGAGCATTTAATCTATTTACATTTAAGGTTATTATTGACATGTATTTATTAATTTCCCTTTGTACCTATGTTACTCTCCCTTTCTCTTTTTCTTTTTCTTTTTCTTTCAGCATTCCCTTTATCATCTCTTGAAATGCTGGCTTGGTGGAGATGTATTCTTTTAGCCTTCTTTTGTCTGAGACTCTCCCTATTTCACCTTCCATTTTGAATGAGAGCCTTGCTGGGTAGAGTAGTTTTGGTTGTAGGCCTTTGTTTTTCATTGCTTGAAATATTTTTTGCCATTCCCTTCTGGCTTACAGTGTTTCTGTTGAGAAATAAGTTGTTAGCCTTATCAGAGCTCCCTTTTATGTTATTTGCTGTTTTTCTCTTGCTGCTTTTAGGATTTTCTCTTCATTTTTGAATATTGCCATTTTAATAATGGTATGCTTTGGAGTGGACCTTTTAGCGTTCATCTTTATTGGGACCGTTTGTGCTTCCTGGACTTGCATGACTTCTTCTCTAATCAAGTTAGGAAAAATTTTTATCATTACTTTTTCAAACAGATTTTCTATCCCACACTCCTCTTCTTTTTCTTATATCCCTATGATATGAATATTGTTTCATTTCATGTTTTCCTGCAGTTCTCTTAAACCCTCTTCATTCTTTTTCAATATTTTTTCATTTCGTTGCATTTTTGGGGAATTTTTTTCTACGTTGTCCTCTAACTCACTAATCTGATCCTCTGCTTTGTTTAGCCTGCTTTTCATTGATTCTACTGTGTTCTTCAGTTCAAAAATTGTATTCTTCATTTCTTCCTGGTTCTTATTGATCATTTCTATGTCCTTTTTTATGCTGGTGTAGTTTTCTGTAAGTTCCTTTAGCTTTCCTGGAGATCTCTGTAGCTTCCCTGAAGATCTTTGTAATTTCCCTATGGTTTGTTATAGTTTTCTTTGAGTTTGTCAAGTTCATTGAGCTTCCTCATTATTTTTTTTTTTTAATTCTATGTCTGATAGTTTGCTTGCTTCTATTTCATCTATCTCTCCTTCTGGGAATTCCTCCTTTCCTTTTGGTGGGGTGTTGTTTCTCTTTGATAGGATGTTATTCCGCTCCCCATTTTGGGCACTTGTCTTGTTTCTGCTTCTTAGGTTGTTCTCTTTTATTTTTTGCCTTTATGGTGTGACCTTCTTGTATACAGTTGTTGAGCTGCTGCCTTCAGTAGATGCCACTTGGAGGGGAGCAGTCTGCTGAAGTGATTTCTCCCGAAGCACTGAGGATGATTCTGTACTGGGACCTAGTCCACTGTTCTCTCAGCTCTTTCTCGAGAGCCAGCACCCAAAAGTTATCACGAAGTGCCTCTAGTTCACTTCACCATCCTTTGGCCTCAGCCAGGGCTGAGTGCACTCCCTCATGCAGGCCAGGAGTGGGTTGGCCTGTTGTGCACTGGGACAGGCGGGTCTAAGGGGACTGGTTGCTCACCTGTTCTGGTATAAGGGGAGGCTTCTGCAGGCCAGTAAACATGTTTGTTGTGCACCTATTGGGGCAGGCCTGGGGGCACCTGTACGCAGCAGTTGGCACGTTGGTTTCGCATCTGTTGAAGTGGGCCCAGGTGGTTCCTGGGCATGGCGACCAGTGCATTGGTTCTGCATCTGTGCACGGCAGCCAGTGCGTTGGTTTCGCACCCATTGGGGCAGGCCCGTGTGGAGCCTGTATGCTGCGGCCAGTGAGTTGGTTTCGCACCTGTTGGGGTGGGCAGCGAGTTGGTTGTGCACCTGGGTGGGTGGACTGCGGTACTTCCGTGTGCTCTGGGAATGAATTTTTCTAGTTCTTTTTTTTCTCCTCTAGAAAGTTCTTAATTTCTCCTTAATATTATTTTATTTTGTTTTTTGCATGACAAAGAGTCTTTACTTTTAAATGATTATCAGTATACCAAGTAATAACATGTAACAGTTCTTAAATTCTATCAGCTAGTAATTGATTAAGAGATACTAAAAGCAGCTCCACTAATTATACTAGTATTCATTGTTCTGATCTTAGCCAGAAAGGACTATTTTAAGGCTCATTGTTTTTTACACAGGTTACACACAACTATTTCCTACTTTTTTATAAATAAAGGCCCTGACCTGCAAGAAAGTTTTAGGGAAAAAAATTTAATCCCTTTCTTTAAGGAAAAAATCATGTTTACTATATCTAAGAAAAAGAAAATTAGTATTGTCATATACATATATGTTGCTTGAGCAAAAGGCATAGGAAAAAAAAGACAATGGATACCCATGAAATTTCTAAGAAATACGAGGTAAAAAGATGAAATCTTTAGATAAGCTCTAAGCTTACACAAAGAAACTAGATTTTCTGTTCTCAAAAAGTAAAAGGAGGACACCCCCAGGGAGATCCAAGATGGCGGAGGAGTAAATGGAAGCTACACTAACCTCCTCCAAGGACCAGTCTGGATTTACAACTTAATTTTGGAGAAATCATCTGGAATAACCAACGGAACACTAGCTGGAAAGAAGTCTTATAACCACGGAGAGACAGAAAAGGCCGCTACATCACAACGTGACCGGTAGGGAGTGCGGAGATGCGGAAGGGCTGGCTGGGCTCACACGGGTGGCAGCTGAAGGGACTGAGAAACAGCTCAGCAGCTGGGGATTCCCCCTGAGAAGGGCAGGGTCTAAACCCCCAGCTGGGCTTCCCAGCCTACAACAACAGAGTGGAAAGTAAAATAGTATCAGCTGTGAAAAGTGAAAAGCCACAGGGTTTCTTGCTAGCCGGAGAGAAACAGCAGGAGAAAAAGAACTCTTAAGTGGATCACATATGAAAATATTTTGGCCACCACTTACCCTGGGCTCAAGCAGAGGGAAGGCAGAGAGGACTGGAGACACTTGGTGAGATCTTGGCACGGTGGGTTTGAGGGGAGAACTGGAGGAGCAGCCGACTGGGTCCCAGTGCTTACTCATCCCCAGTACTGCGGGAAGACCATTCCCCTCCAAGTGGCAGCAGCCTGAGGGGAAGCAAAAACCCTGCCTACATGAATTAAGCTGCCACACCCACAGTCCTTAAGCCTGACAGCTAATCACAGATTGAGTAGATTAACAATCAAAGAAGACAGACAACAGCAGTAGATCCCTGGAAGGCTCCAACAGGCTGCCTAGGGCCAGACTGGTACAGGATCTGACGCCACCAGAGGCAGACCCAGGAAGTGCAGATCATTCTAAGAAGCACCAACAAACAATAGGAGTCAAAAAAATGGGGAGACAGAGAAACAACCTCCCATCAAAAGGAAAGGTAAAATCCCCAGAAAGAGTGCTAAATGAAATAGAGGGGAGCCAACTATCAGATATGGAATTCAAAACATGGATTATGGAGAAGCTGAATGAGCTCAGCAGAAACTACAAAGAACTCCAGAAAAACAACAAGGAACTCACAGAAAATTATGTGAGCATGAAAAAGGACATAGGAGCTATCAATAAGAGCCAGGAGGAAATGAAGAATACGATCTCTGAATTGAAGAACAAAGTAGAAGGAATTAAAAGCAGGCTAGAGGAAGCAGAAGATCGGATCAGCGAGCTGGAGGACAACCTACACAAAAACCCAGACAATGCAACAAAATGTAAAAAGACTGAACAAGACTGAAGAGGTTCTAAGACAGCTGCAGGACAACATGAAACGTAATAATATCTGTATCATAGGAATTCCAGAAGGAGAAGAAGAAGAGCAAGGGATAGAAAACCTCTTTGAAAAACTAATGACAGAAAGCTTCCCTAACATGACGAGAGAAATTATCATGCAAGTCCAGGAAGCACAGAGGGTCCCAATGAAGATGAACCCCCAACAGGCCCACCTCAAGACACATCATAATTAAAATGGCAACATTCAAAGACAAAGAGAGAATCCTAAAAGCAGGAAGAGAAAAACAACTAATAACATACAAGGGTACTCCAATAAGGCTATCATCAGATTTCTCAGCAGAAACACTACAAGCCAGAAGGGAATGGCAAAAAATATTCCAAGCAATTAAAAAGAAAGGCCTACAACCTAGAATACTATACCCATCAAAGCTCTCATTCAAAATGGAGGGTGAAATAAGGAGCTTCCAAGACAAAAGAAGGCTAAAAGAATACATCTCCACCAAACCAGCAATGCAAGAGATGCTAAAGGGTCTGCTCTAAGAAGATAAAGAAACAGAGAGAGACAGAGAAGAACACGAGTACAAAGGGGAAAAATGACAATGAATAAGTACTTATCGGCAATAACCTTAAATGTAAATGGATTAAACACTCCAATTAAAAGACATAGGGTAGCTGAATGGATTAGAAAGAATGACCCACATATATGCTGTCTACAAGAGACCCACCTTAGAACAAAAGATCTACACAGACTGAAAGTAAAAGGATGGAAAAAAGTATTTCAAGCAAATAGGCATAAAAAAAAAGCCAGGGTAGCAATACTTATATCAGACAAAACAGATTTCACAGCAAAGTCCATAAAAAGAGACAAAGAAGGACATTTCATAACACTTAAGGGAAAAATCCATCAAGAAGATATAACCCTTATAAATATATATGCACCAACTTAGGAGCACCCAAATATATGAGGAAACTTTTGAAAGACTCCAAGAAAGATATAGACAACAACACACTCATAGTAGGGGACTTTAACACCCCATTGTCAACAATGGACAGATCTTCGAAGCAAAGAAACACCAAAGATATTGAGGCACTGAACAACACTCTAAATCAAATGGACTTAGTCGATATATATAGAAGTTTTCACCCCAAAGTAGCAAAATATACATACTGCTCAACTGCACATGGAACATTTTCAAAGATAGACCACATGGTAGGACACAAAAAAAGCCTTAACAAATTCAAGAAAATTGAAATTATATCAAGCATCTTCTCAGATCACAATGGCTTAAAATTGGAAATCAACCTCAAGGAAATAACTCAAAAACATTCAAACTCATGGAGAATGAATAACATGCTATTAAATAATGAATGGGTTAACAATGACATCAAGGAAGAAATCAAAAAGTTTCTGGAAACTAATGATAATGAACACACAACAACCCAAAACCTATGGGATACAGCGAAAGCAGTCCTAAGAGGAAAGTTCATAGCAATACAGGCCTACCTAAAAAAGCTAGAGGAATCTCTAATAAAAAATTTAACCCTACAGCTACAAGATCTAGAGGAAGAATAACAAGCAAAGCCCAGATCAAGTAGAAGGAAGGAAATCATCAAGATCAGAGCAGAATTAAATGACATAGAGTCTAAACTAACAATTCAAAAGATCAACAAAAGTAGGAGCTGGTTCTTTGAAAAAATAAACAAAATTGACAAGCCTTTAACTAGGCTCATAAAGAAAAAAATAGAGAGGACCCAAATAAATAAAATCAGATACGAAAGAGGAGAAATCACAACTGATACCACAGAAATACAAAGGATTATAAGAAATTATTATGAACAACTGTATGGCAAGATATTTGACAACCTAGAGGAAATGGACAAATTCCTGGAAACCTATAGTCTTCCCAAACTGAATTAAGAAGAAGCAGAAAGTCTGAATAGACCAATAACAGCTAGTGAAATTGAAGCAGTAATCAAAAAACTCCCAGCACACAAAAGCCCTGGACCGGATGGCTTCACAAGTGAATTCTACAAAACATTTAGGAAAGAACTAACTCCTATCCTTCTCAGACTATTCCAAAAGATACAAGAAGAGGGAAGACTGCCAAACTCATTCTATGAAGCCAGTATAACCCTAATTCCAAAACCAGGTCAAGACACAACAAAGAAAGAAAACTACAGGCTAATATCGCTGATGAACATAGATGCTAAAATCCTCAACAAAATATTGGCAAACCGGATCCAGCAACACATACACCACGATCAAGTAGGATTCATCCCAGGGATGCAAGGATGGTTTAACATTCACAAATCAATAAACGTAATACACCACATAAACAAAATGAAAGACAAAAACCACATGATAATATCAATAGATGCAGAAAAAGCATTTGATAAAGTACAACACCCATTTATGATAAAAACTCTCAGCAAAATGGGAATAGAGGGAGCATACCTCAACATAATAAAGGCCATATATGAGAAACCTGAAGCCAACATCATACTCAATGGGCAGAAACTGAGAGCATTCCCCCTGAGATCAGGAACAAGACAAGGATGTCCGCTCTCCCCACTCCTATTCAACATAGTCTTGGAAGTTCTAGCCACCGCAATCAGACAAGAAAGAGAAATAAAAGGCATCCAAATTGGAAAAGAGGAAGTAAAACTGTCATTATTTGCAGATGACATGATAGTGTACATAGAAAACCCTATAGACTCCACAAAAAAACTACTCGACCTAATAAGTGAATTCGGCAAAATAGCAGGATACAAAGTCAATATTAAGAAATCAAAGGCATTTTTATACACCAACAATAAAAACTCAGAGATAGAAACTGAAAGAAAAATTCAATTTACCATAGCAACAAGAAAAATAAAATACCTAGTAATAAACTTAATCAAGGAGGTAAAAGACCTGTACTCAGAAAACTACATAACACTGAAGAAAGAAATTAAAGAATATACAAATAAATGGAAGCATATACCATGCTCATGGATGGGAAGAATCAACATCATTAAAATGTCCATACCACCCAAAGCAATTTATAGATTCAATGCAATCCGTACTAAAATACCAGCAACATATTTCACAGAGCTAGAACAAATACTTCAAAAATTTATATGGAACCAAAAAAGAGCCCGAATAGCCACAGCAATTTTGAGGAAGAACACAGTAGGAGGAATCACAATACCTGATATAAAACTATACTACAAGGCCACGGTAATCAAAACAGTCTGGTACTGGCATAAAAATAGACATATAGATCAATGGAACAGAATAGAGAGCCCAGAAATAAACCCAGGTTCATATGGTCAACTAATATTTGACAAAGGGGGAAAGAACATCAAATGGAGTGAAAAGAGCCTCTTTAACAAATGGTGTTGGGAGAACTGGACAGGGACATGCAAAAAAATGAAACTAGACCACCAACTTACACCATACACCAGAATAAACTCAAAATGGATCAAAGACTTAAATGTAAGCCGTGATACCATAAAAGTCCTAGAGGAAAAAATAGGCAGGAAAATTTCAGATATCCCACATAGCAACATTTTCACTGATATATCTCCTAAGGGAAGGGAAATAAAGGAAAGAATAAACAAATGGGACTACATCAAACTAAAAAGTTTCTGCTCAGCTAAAGAAAACATCAGCAAGATGCAAAGGAAACCAACCATATGGGAAAATATATTCGCCAATGACATCTCAGACAAGGGATTGATCTCCAAATTATATAAAGAACTCATACGACTCAACACCAAGAAGACAGACAACCCAATTAAAAAATGGGCAAAGGACCTGAACAAACACTTCTCCAAAGAAGACATACAGAGGGCCCATAGACATATGAAAGTAAGCTCAACATCACTAGCCATCAGAGAGATGCAAATGAAAACCACGATGAGATACCACCTCACACCAGTCAGAATGGCCATAATCAACAAATCAACAAACAACTTGTGCTGGAGAGGATGCGGAGAAACGGGAACCCTGGTGCATTGCTGGTGGGAATGCAGACTGGTGCAGCCACTATGGAAAACAGTTTGGAATTTCCTCAAAAAACTAAAAATGGAACTGCCTTTTGAACCAGCAATTCCATTACTGGGATTATATCCGAAAAATCCTGAAACACCAATTCAAAAGAACCTATGCACTCCAATGTTCATAGCAGCATATTTACAATAGCCAAGTGCTGGAAACAACCTAAATGCCCATCTGTAGATGAGTGTATCAAAAAACTGTGGTACATTTACACAATGGAGTTCTATGTAGCAGAAAGAAAGAAGGAACTTCTACCATTTGCAACAACATGGATGGAACTAGAGAGAATTATGCTTAGCGAAATAAGCCAGGCAACGAAAGAAGAATACGTTATGCTGTCACCTATTACAGGAAACTAATGAACAACACAAACAAATGAGCAAAATTGAACCAGAGGTATGTAAACAAGGAGTAGACCAACAGTAACAAGGGGGGAGGGGGGAGGGAGAAAAGGGGGTAAGAAGGGGAAGTGTCAAATCAAAGAACATGTATAAATGACCCACAGACATGGGCAACTGAGTGGGGACTGAATGTGGGGGAAGGGAGGGGCAGGATACAGGGAAGCAAGAGGGGGAAAAAAAAGTGAGACAACTGTAATGGAAAAACAAACAAAAAAATTTTTTTAGTGGGGGAAAATGAAAATATGAAGAATGGAAATGCCAGTTCAGTGAATATTAGGACAAAGATTTTCCTTCACGTTGTATATTTTTCTCCCTATTTGATCTCTCCAGAGTTTGGCATTCTAAACAAGTAAGTAATGACTTAAGTTTCTTTGCATAGAACTAATAAGGCCAGTTGTTAATAGAGGTTCCTTTTTCTGACCAAGCCTTTGACTGGAATGTCAAGCCTAAAGGAAACATGCTTGGGCTCAGGTTGTTACCAAAAACCCCTAAGGAACTGGGAATGACTTTCAAAGGTAATAAAAGCCCGCGAGATAAAAGGCTTGGTACCATGGTTGGTTGTGCGGTCCACAGCAATCTCTCCAGGGAAGGAACGAAGGTTGTTTTCCTGAAAGATGGCTAGAAGGGACCTTATGGCACAATGGAAAACCAGAAAGACTTGGAAAGGACAGGTGTGTACAGGCAAGGATGAATGCCAGGTATGTGGCCCAGCTTCTGTGCCCTGAAGAGCAGACTGAGGGCCACCCTAAATGTTCCTTGGGTAAGTTCCAGCAAAACAGAACTAAAGATCATAAGTGATCATTTTCTGCTCTTGTTATGTTTATGCAAACGAACAGGATAAATTAAAAATGGACTTAATGTAGTCCCTTTAAAGACAAGGAGAGTAATCTTAGGGAGAAAAATCATTATTCAAGGAAAATCACAATGATCAGTGGCAGACTGTAAAGTAGGGCAGCTAACCGTCTTAAAAGTTTCTTCTCACTTAAAAAATGGTTTCACTTGAAAATTAAACCATATCTGTGATATCACCAAAGAGATTCAAGTTGCAGGCAAGTAGAATGTCAAGTGCCTTGCAACTGGATGTCTTCCCAATAAGACAGTCTTACAGATTTAGAGACTTGTTTGTTGGTTATGTTACATAAATTAACATGTGTTTTCTGTTTTTAAAGGGCATAAGCCTATGACCGCATTACCTGAGTGATTGTCTGTACGCATAAGCCTCACTTAATCCTCTCTGCAGCGCTGCCTCCTGAGACTCAACAGTTTGGCTGAACTAAATGGCTGGGTTGGTGAAGAATGGGGTGGTCTGTGGGCTTCACTTTAAAACTGAATTCTCTTTTCTATCCTAATGACTTGGACAGAAAGGGCCCAGAGGTCTGAGAGGGGGGAAACATAAACTATTTCCCTCAGCCCAAACTAAATAAAATGGGCAAAAGGGTTTTGGACAGGAGAGATGTGCCTAGCACACCTTCCTCCAAAGAAGCCCTTTTTTTTTTTTTTTTTTCTTTTTTTTTTCTCCTAATGTGGAACATTGAAAAATTAATCCCTGCCTTTTGCCACCTAGTAGTTATGGATTGAATGATGCTTTTTAACCCTTTTTGCCAAATCTGTTGCCCCCAGAACACAACAAGGATGCCAGCCTGCTAAACCAAGCACGCCGTTGTCCGGAGACAGCCAACTGACCTGGAATCTGCACAATCCTTCCCCATGTGGGAATGCCACCCTCCCCTCCTCACCCCCATTATTATTAGGGATTTCTGGACCCAAGGGTAGGTAGGACGACGACCATGTCCAGCTTGAAGCAGCTAGAGGAGCTTGAGACCTTCGCCCATTGTCCTTTACAAGATTACAAAGGGTCTTAATATCTGAGAGGGAGGGATAGTTATTTTTTACGAACCATGGGTATGGACTTTGGGGTGGGGATGCTAGGGGAGGGAGATACTGGGTGAAGGGGAGTAAAGGGGAAAAAATTGGAACTACTGTAACAACATAATCAATAAAATATACTTTAAAAAAAAAAGTAAAAGGATCTACTATGTAATACACAGAAATAACTTAATGCCTTTCCATAAGAATATAACTCAAGTTGGCAAAAGCTTCATGTTCCATGAAGGCATCTAAAATGCCAATCCACAGAACAGGTGTTCTTTCTTCTCCTATACATTTATGTGGTAGTTTTCATGAATTTCTGGCCAGATGTTACAGACAAGGGTCAAGAACTTGCCCAGGACTTCATCCCTGTTCTGCAGGAAGCAGTTCTAGAGGATGGTCATCTTCTCCTGGGTGTCCTTCTCCACTTCAGTGCTGCAACTGCCATGGGATCCCAGAGCTGCAGCTTCCTTGGCTTTTAATTCCTTCTCCCTCTGCAGGCGGTACTGCTCAGTTTCAGCTTGTGCCTCTTCTTTGGCCTGCTTCAGCCTCTTTTTTTTATTTTTTATTTTTCACTTTTGGGCCTCTGACACCTTCTCTGTGGCCCGCTTCTCAGCCTGGAGCAGCTGCTGGATGCCCTGCGACTGACTGGCCATGACAGCAGTGTTTTTTTCCTTAATTTTAAATGATAGCCTTGCTGGATAGAGTAATCCTGGCAGTAGGTCATTGCTTTCATGACTTTGTATATCTTGTGTCAGTCCTTCTTGCCTACAATGTTTCTATTGAGAATCTTTGGGAACTCCCTACTAGATAACTATCTGCTTTTTCCCTTACTGCTTTTAAAATTCTCTTTTTGTCTTTAAACTTTGGCATTTTAATTATGATATGTCTTGGTCTGTGCCTGGAGGCTACAGACCTTTGAGAGTTTTTAGGAGTCTACATTGTGGGTGGAGGCTGTTGCTGGTGAGACACAGCTGCTGAAGAAGGCTTGGGATCTGCAAAAGTTGGGCAGGACAGGATCTCAATGAGCCACCAGGTGGGCCAGTGATATTTGCCAGGTAAAGCAGATTCATATTGGGCACTTGCCTGTGCCTGTAAGCTGTGAGGCAGGGCTCAGCACAGAAATACTAGCACCTGTCTGTGCCTGCAGGCTGTGCAGGAGGAAGGCTCACACAGGAATAATGGTGACTATCCCTCCAGTCCTTGCCCTGAAGCCACACAATTCAGTCTCCCCATATGTCTCTGGGTTTTTCATGCTGCTGTCTTTTTGGTAGAGCTTAGGATAAATATTTGGAAGCAAGCAAGTCTCTTCATGAGCCCTTTAAGAGGATATCTGGCTTTTCAGCAGCCTTCCCACCTAACTGGTCAGATGTTGTGGGGAATCCTCTTCCCAGTTTTGTGCTTCTGGTGTGGAGCTTGGATCCCTCACTCCTCAGGGGGTACTTCCACTGCCAAGATGTCCCTCCTAATTCTCAAATGTCACATGTGGGTGTCTAATCAGAATTTTGCATCTTCACCCCTCTTACTCATCTTAATGTGGCTTCCTTTTTATATCCTTAGTTATAGGAATCTGTGCAACTAGTCTTCAGATTTTTCTCCAAGGTGCTTGTTCCATAATTTAGTTATAATTTTGGTGTGGTTGTAGGAGCCATCTTGACTGGAGCCTAGTATTGTAGAATGTTTTTAATCCCCTCTCTCACACATAAGGTTCTGTCCCACTTCCCAAAATAAAAGAATGGCACAGAAGAGCTGAAAGACTCCTAAGTCAAGGGCAGACCCAGGAAAGACATGAAATTCCCTTGTTTTTAGGACTAAGCCCCAGGTGGCAGACAGTGGTGAATGAGGCAAATGAGACAATGTTACTGAATTTTTTATGCCAAGTTTCTGGTCAGCCTTAGAGGCAATGGAAGTTAGCAGTTGCTCTGAGGACCCTGACTATGGGCCCTGTCTCACTTTCCTGCTCATTCTCAGAAATTCTACCTTTTCAAGATTAACCAATGAGACAAGAGGTCTCATAATAATACAAGTTATACTTGAGGCAGAGCCCCTGGCTGGTTTGGCTCAGTGGATTGAGCGTCGGCCTGCGAGCTAAGTGTCGCTGGTTCGATCTTCCAGTCAGGGCACATCAGAGAAGGAAAACTCTGACTCCAAAAAACCTCCGCTGCCTTGCGGCATACCTCTTCAGGGGAAAGGCTAAGGGAGTAAACCCTGACAGGAAATCCGGAGCCGGAGTCCCTAAGGCGGTTTGACGTTGTAGTCAACACCGGCAACTCCTGCGGCGCACCTGAAGCCAAGCTGTATTGACTCCGTCTTTCCCTTGGACCCTTCAGCTGCGAAGAGAGGGGGGGTCTGCTGCATGGGCAACAGCAGACCCTCCATATCACCCTGCCCAGGCTCTGTAGCTTCAGCTTCACTGGAGAGGACACTCCAGCGTCATTGCAAGATGTCGATTCAACATGGGAGGAGACAGATACCGTGTCACTCCCGAGTCGGACTGCACAGCCATTCTCGGCGGTGCAGATAGACTCTTAAGAAGCTACACCATCGTCTCTTGAGATGGATGGCTGCCGACGACTTGAGGCAGAATAACTGTCAGGTCTTTGACACTACAATATTGTGATTTATAAGAAATATATGCATATATTTGATCTTCATCCACAGTTTCTGACCCACACCTCCCCAAATTCTTGGAATTTCCTAAGTGTTGAGAGTGATAAAGGTGTCTTTTGTTATGTTATTGAGATGGCATTTGGAAAGCACCTACTGAGGAGGGCTGGTTGCCAGTGGAGCCATCCATGTTATAAAAGGATTGGAACTTTCAGTATATCCCCCTGACCTCAGGAGAAGAGGGATGAGCTGGAGGTTGAATCAACTGCCAATGCCCAACAATTTAATCAATCATGCCTGAGTTCAGAGAGCTTCTGAAGGTGAGCACATAAAGGTACTGGGAAAGTGACTACCTAGAAGGCATGGAAGCTTTGTGTCTTTTACCCATAACTTGCCCTATGCATCTCTTCCCTATGGCTAGCATCTCTTCCTGAGCTATATCCATTTATAGTAAACCAATGATCTAGTAAGTAATGAGTTTTGTGAATTGCTCTGGCTAATCATTTGATTCCAAGATGAATTTGTGGAGACCTCTGATTTGTAGCCAGCTGGACAGAAGTACAGGTAACAACCTGATCTTGTGATTGACATTATGAATTGGAGGGGATCATTGGGACCTCCAATCTTCAGCCAGTTAGCCAGAGCACAGATAACAACCTGGACATGTATCTAGCATCTGAAGAGGCTGGGTGGGAAGTCTTGTAGAACTGAACCCTTAAAATGTGGGATCTGATGCTATCTCTGGCTCCGTAGTGTACAACTGAGTTGAATTAAAGGATACCTGCTAGTGTTCAAAAATTGCTTATTGGTGTGGAAAAGCCCCCCTCCCCACATTGGAATTGGACTCAGAAATAAAAGAGACGCCTTAACCTGAATTCATTTCTCTGCCATGGTTGCGACAATGATAAGAAATGCCAGATATCTTAATTTAGGCAGGGAGAAATAGATCTTGTAGTGTTCAAAACACCAGAGGTCAGGCCCAGACAGAGGGACATAGCATTGCTCATAAAACACAGAGGGTGTGGAAAAAAGGCTACAGGAGCATATAGAGCAGAGGTCAGGGCAGGCCAGCAAGTGGGAAATGTTTAAGAAAGCTAGTTACAGCAAACATGTTCCATGAGACATTGCCCTGCTGCCAATGTAGTTGCAGAGCTTCTATTCATGGGTTAGGAAGCAAATAACTGACTTAGTAACTTTAACTTTCATTCAAAGAAGCAGATTTTTTTATTACTTTGATATATTAACAAATACTATCACAAAAGACATTTAAAACTTTACTTGCCTTTTGTTTTTCTCAAAAACCCAAACAAGGCTAATGTCTCTGTAAATAATATAAAGAACCATCATTTAACATGTAGTATTAACTACTATATGGGATGCAGGGTTTGTCATTCTAGAAGTAAATATTTGCTTTTAAAGAAAATAGTGGGATTGGTTAAACCAATTTTTTAGGCCCAGCACAGAGAAGTAAAAATCTGCTTTATTCTTTCCCTGTTCTGTTCTATTAAAATGAAATTGTGCAGAAAGCAATCCTCCCATATATATGCATGTTTTATAAAGGTGAAGGAGACTGTAAACAAACAATTATCAAAATATGATGCCTACTGCAACTATTTAATATGTGTGGCATAACAGCTAAAATTTCTTTAGAGGGTCTCTTAAGGTCTCTTCAATCAATGGTTTGCTGAAGTCTGCTCACAACAGTTCAAGAGACTCTATTATATATCACACTTTTTCATAGCACCTCATTGAGTGACATCACATGGGTAGCTTGAACCACAAAAACTAACAAACTCTACAAAACGGCTCTGGTCTCCAGAGATGTAATTTTTAAATTTTACCAGCATACCACAGAAAAAAAACTTGTACAGCAGAAATAAGGCTATCTGCCTATTTTTATATGGCTTAAGAGTCTTTTTTATGTTTTTAAATGGTTGGGAAAATGACTGTCATTCACTATTATCATCCACGAAATGACTTTGGGAATTAGATCTTGCTGCAGATTTGATGTTCCTTAATAAAATTAACCAAAAATTACAAGACAAACTGTGCTTATATAAATTTATAGTGTGATAAAGTCATTTCATAACAGCTAGCATTGTTAGAATCACATGTCAAGATGCTTTATAGGCTTTCTGTGTGAGGTCAGAGGGGAGTGGGTGTTGTGGGCCTGGGTGAAAAAGGTGACAGAATTAATTTAAGCAAAATAATAATAATAATAATAATGTCATAGACACAGACAACAGTATGGTAATTACCAGAGGGGAAAGCGGGTGAGAGCAGGTAGAGGAGGGTATAGGGGAGAAAAATGATGATGGAAGGAGACTTGACTTGGAGTGGTGAACACACAATACAATTTGTAGTATAGAACTATACACCTGAAACTTATTTCATTTTATTAACCAATGTCACCCTGATAAATTTAATTTAAAAAATTTTTAATTAATACCTTCTTTGTAAATGTTCCAAAGAGAACAAAAGACAGAATAAAAATTAAAAGAGCTAAAGGCTGTGAATGTACTTCTCCCAAAAAGAAACAAAAGGTATAGTTAATTTTTTATAAAAACATTTCTGGCATGTATACATTTTCTAGCATTGTGGTCATTTATTAAAGCATTCCCTTAAAAATTAAAATTTTTAAATACATTTGTTGATTTTAAGGAGAGAAGAAGGAAGAGAGAGAGGGAGAAAGAAAGATTGATTGGTTGCCTTGTATACATGCCTGACCAGTAATCAAACCCACAACTTAGGTATGTGCCCTGACCAGGAATCCAATCCCCAACCTCCAGCTTTTTGATGTACATGATGAAGCTCCAACCAACTGAGCCACACTGGCCAGGGCTCCCTTGAAAATTAAAATGTATATATAAATACCGCCTTGGCCAGTGTGGCTCAGTTGGTTAGGGCAATGTCTTACACACCTAAGGGTCATGAGTTTGATTCCCAGTCAGAGCACATGCCTAGGTTGCAGGTTGATCTCAGTCTGGCATGTGCCCCCAGTGCAACATGTTTCAATGTTTCTCTCTCTCTCTCTTTCTCTCTCTCTCTCTCTCTCCCTCCCTCTTCCTCTCTCTCCGGAATCAATGAATATATCCTCAGATGAAGATTTTTAAAAATATACAAAACCATTCCATTATCATAAAGTTCTCCTTTATAATCATGCCTACTCCTCCCCCACCACCCCTAACCCCTGGCAACCACTAATTTATTTTCCGTCACTAAACTTTTGTCATTTTGAGAATTATATCAGTGGAATCAAACAACATGCGAACTTTTCATATTCACTTTTGTTATTCATTATAATTTCTGGATATTGAGCCAAGATGTTTCATGTACCATTAATTCCTTTTTATTGATAAATTGCATTTCATGGTATGGATGTATCACAGTTTATTTATTATCTATTAAGGATATTTTGGTTATTTTCAGTTTTTAACTATTACATATACAGCTACTGTGAACAATAATGTACAGGTTTTTGAGTTGGCATAAATTTTTGTATCTCTGGGATAAGTGCCCATGAGTGCAACTAATGGGTTTTATGGGAAGTATGTTTCATTTTCAGGGTTTTTATTTTTTAAGTAAGTGCCAAACTATTTGCCAGAGTGCCTGGACTATTTTACGTTCCCACTAGCAATGTATGAAAGATCAAGTTTCGATTTCCAGCCACGATGGAGGCATAGACAGACACGCTGTGTTTCCCTCCACAACCAAGAAGGAATACAGCTACCTCAAAACTAGAGACAACCAGAAGTTCTAGGAATTCAAACTCCATGGAAGTCCAGCAAACAAAGATATAAAGAAGAAATACTCATCCAGACAGGTAGGAGGGGAAGAGCTGGGGCGGAGAGGATGCGGTGTGCTGTTGGCAGCAGTGGCAGCAGCAGCAGGCCAGCAGAAAATGCAGTCACACATTTTTAAAAGTCAGGAGGGACACCTGGGGAGTATTCCCAGCTCCTGACCAGACCAAGAAGCTCATGGTCCCAACACCATGGAAAATCAAGCCTCATTGCTCCTGACTGTGAAAACCAGTGAAGGTTGGGGTGGAGGTAGAAACTGCTGGTGCCTCAGCAGAGTCCACTTTTTTAAAGGTCTCCGCAGTCCTAGAACATCCACAGACCCACCCACTGTGGAATGATTGCCAGGGTAACAGCTAGAGAGGTCCCAGTCCCATACAGAAGTGGGAGAAGTGCCTGGAAAAGAGGCAAATGCTGAGCAAGTGGCATTGTTCCCTCTCAGACCCCCCCACACACACACAGCACCACAATATGGTGAAACAGGTCGCCCTGTACTGATGAATCCCTAAGGTTCCGCCCCTTACAATGTAACAGGAGCAACAGCTCTACCTAAGACACAGAGGCAAACAAACACAGGAGCCTGTCAAGATGAGAAGACAGAGAAGTATGACCCAAAAAAGGGAATGGATCAAGGTTCCAGTGGGAGAACTAAGCAATGAGGAGATAACCAACCTAACAGATGCAGAGTTCCAAACACTAGTGATAAAGATGCTCACAGGCTTGACAGATACACTTGAATACGGCAAATGCATAACAGAAGAAGTGAAGGCTATGCTAAGTGAAACAAAGGAAAATCCACACAAAACCAATAGTGAAGAAAAGAAAACTGGGAAATCAATGATTTGGAACATAAGGAAGAAAAAAAGTCAACGAGTACAGAATGAGGAAACGAGAATTGAAAAAAATGATGAGAGGCTTGGGAACTTCTGGGACAACTTTAAGCATGCCAACATCTGGATCATGGGGGTGCCAGAAGGAGAAGAGGAAGATCAAGATATTGAAAACTTATTTTAAAAAATAATGAAGGATAACTTTCCAAATTTGGCAAAGGAGACATACAAGTCCAGGAAGCATGGAGAGTCCAAGGTGAGCTGGACCCAGAGGGGACCACACCAAGAAACATCATGATTAAAATACCAAAGGTGAAAGATAGAGAATCTTAAAAGCAGCAAGAGAGAAGCGGAGAGTTGCCTACAAAGGGGTGTCTATAAAACTAGTAGCTGATTTCTCAAAAGAAACTTTGCAGGCAAGAAGGGACTGGCGGGCGACTTAGGAAATGGCAGCGAAATAGGAGCAGTGTTGTCTGCTCACTCCTATCACAGAGGGACATCAGGAGCAAACTCAGAGAGGAGTGACTGAGTGAGTGTGGATTGTGGATAATGTGAACAGGGAGGGTAGCGTGGGAGCAGTGTCGGGGGTGGGGGGTGTCTACCGCACGCTCCAAGTTGAGTCACTCTGAGACCCGGGGCATCTGCTGTACCTCGCTGGAGGGCTAATTAGCCGGGGGCTGCTTGGAGGCTCCCCTGCCAGGGGCGCACTGACCAGCAAAGTTTCGCAGGGAGTTAACGAGAGGATTTGGCTGGAAAAGCCAGAGGCGTGGAAGAACAGTGAACGACCAGGACTGGGAGAAACTGTGTGAACTGAGTCTAGGTGGAAACCTCCTTGGCTGCAACCCCTGACTGAAAACTCGGCAATCAGGGCGCGCACAGCGCTCGCACTAGGGCCCTACAGAACAAAGGGACGGTTTGGGGGCAAGGAGAGGGGCCCATGCGGGAGAGCCGCTGCAGAACTGCAGACTGGGGGAGAACTCCTAGGCAGGCAGGAAGAGCTCGCCCTGGCGTTTTGAGGGATCATGCCAGAGCTCTATAGAACAAAGGGACAGTTTTGAGACAAGGAGAGGGGCCCACAAAGGAGTGCTGCTGTGGAACTGCAGACTGTGGGAGAACTCCTAGACAGGCAGGAAACGCATGCCCCTGCACTTTGAGCGATCATGCCAGAGCTCTACAGAACAAAGGGACAGTTTAGGGGCAAGGAGAGGGACCCACGCGGGAAAGCTGCAGTGGATCTGCAGCCTCGGTGGGGACTGCAGGCCGGCAGGTAGCGCATGCAGGTGTATAGACAAGGAAGTGAGCAGAAGCTGTAGCTCGGGAATAGAGACACGACTGGAGGCAGAGCAGAGATGACTGGCAAGCGCATGCTGACCTAACAATAAAAAAATGTTGCCAGGCAAGCCTGAGGAGGGCTGAGGGTGCTGCAGGAGGGGACAAATAAACGCAGCTCACAGCAGAACAGCGGCAGGCCCACAAGTAAGAGACTAGCAACCCCAGAATCAAGCTAGATCTTCCCACAGTCAACCAACCAACCAGAAAAGGTTTGAAACCCATGGAATTTTGACTAGCGGTGGACCCAGGAAGGAAAAGAGAAAGAGGGAAGGGGAAAAAAAAAAAAAAAAGGAAACGGAAGAAAGGGGGAAAAAAAAAAGAGACTGTGCCTAAAAGTTGAATAGAGTAGCAACACTTTCACTCTTTCATTTCTCACTCTCTCTCACCACCCCTCCCTTTCTTTCTTCTTTCTTTTTCTTTTCTCCCCTCCCCCACCTTCCCTTATTCTCCCTCTTTCATTTCTCCCCTTCATCCTATTTTTTGTTAATTTTTTAATTTTAATTTTATTTTTTCTTCCCTCTCTACTCCTTCCTCTTTCTCTTTTTATATTCTTCCTTCCCCCTTATTTTATTCCTCCCTGTCTGTCTTTTCTCTTTCTTTCCTTCTTTCTTTCTAATTAATTTTAATTTAAAAAAGGGGAAAATTTTTTTGTTTATTCCCCCACCCTTTCCATTCATTTCTTTTTCTTCCCTTTCCCTTCATTTCTTCCTCTCTCTCTTCTTATTCTCTTTCTTTATTTTATTTTTTAATCTTTTAAATTTTTAATTGTAATTTATACCCCTTCCTCTTCTCCTTCCCCCTCTTCTCTTTTTCTCTTTCCTCCCTTCCCCTTATCTACTTTCTCTCTCTCTTTTCTTTCTTTCTTTCTTTTTTTCTATTTTCTATTCTGTATTTCTATTTTTGAAAAACTCTTTCTCTAATCTGTTTCCTACCGTCTTTTCCTCATATACCTCTGCTTTAATTTGTGGTTGTTTGTCTGCTTGGAGGTCTGTTTTGTCTATCCTCCCTTTCACACTAAACATATAGCATATAAATATCATATAAACCTAATATTATACACTTCCACTTTCTCACTTCATACTACAATCCTCTCCTCCTTTTCAAACATACAGTGTATATGTTACTTGCTGTCTTGCATAGCTTTGATCCTATTTGCTAACATTATTACTCTATCACCTTCCCTCTCAAAAATCACCCTTTTTTCATTTCAAACAACTCTTATCTGTTTCCCCTATGAAATAAGAGTCTTAATCTCTCTACAATTATATTAATACTGGCTCATTTGCTGCCGATAGTGGGATTGTGGTTGGGGGATATTTTGGAGGGTGTGGGTTTCTTGCCTGGGTTGTGTAATAATGTCTTAAAAGCACCTCCACAAAAGAACTCAAGACAAGGTGAGCAGAGTGAACCTCATTCAACTAGCCAGAAAAAAAGAACCACCAAAGAGTAGTTGAAATACAACCAGACAGCTAAAACAAATCACATAAAGAGCAACAAAAGAGCATCAGGTTCAAAATATCAAAGAGATTGCACCACTGAATCCCCCAGGTATTCTATAAAGAATCTCATATCATGAAAGTGGGATATCAAACCAGAAAAAATCTAATAAGCAAAAAGAAACAAGAAGAATTCAACAACCTCCCAATGAAAGGAAAAGAGGAATCCCCAAAAAGAGAGATAGATGGAATAGATGTACACCAACTATCAGACACGGAATTCAAAAAAATGGTTATTATGAAACTTAATGACCTTGACAACCTCAAAGAAAACTATAACAAACTTCAGGGAAATTACCAACAACTCTAAGGAAACTACAAAGATTGCAGGAAAGCTACAAGAAACTTACAGAGAACTACACCAGCATAAAAAAAGACATAGAAACTATTAACAAGGACCAGGAAGAAATGAAGAATACAATCTCTGAGTTGAAGAACACACTAGAATTGGTCAAAAGCAAGCTAAATGAGGGAGAAGATAGGATCAGTGAATTAGAGCACAATGTGAAAAAAATTTCCAGACAATACAACAAAATGAAAAAAGATTGAAAAAGTATGAAGAAGGTCTAAGGGAATTACAGGACAACATGAGACAAAATAATATCCGGATCATAGGAGTAAAAGAAGGAGAAGAAGAAGAACAAGGGATAGAAAAGCTGATAGGAAAAGTAATGACAGAAAATTTTGCTAACCTGATGAGAGAAAAAAGTCATGCAAGTCCAAGAAGCACAGAGAGTCCCAATGAAGATAAACCCCAAAAGGCCCACTCCAAGGCACATCATAATTAAAATGGTAACATTCAAAGACAAAGAGAGAATCCTAAAAGCAGCAAGAGAAAAACAGCAGATAACATACAAGGGAGCTCCGATAAGGCTATCGACTGATTTCTCAACAGAAACACTACAAGCCAGAAGAGAATGGTCAAAAATATTTCAAGCAATGAAAAACAAAGGCCTACAACCATAGAATACTCTACCCTGCAAGGCTCTCTTTCAAAATGGAAGGTGAAATAAGAAGTTTCTCAGACAAAGAAAGACTAAAAGAATACATCTCCACCAAACCAGCATTGCAAGAGATGCTAAAGGGAATGCTTTAAGAAGAAGAGGGAAAAAAGAGAGGGCGAGAAACACAGGTACAAAGGGAAATGAATAAATACATGTCAATAATAACCTTAAATGTAAATGGATTAAAGGTCCAATTAAAAGACATAGGGTAGCAGAATGGATAAGAAAACAGGACCCACATATTTGCTGTTGACAGGAAACACACCTCAAAACAAAACACTTACACAGACTGAAAGTGAACAGATGGAAAAAAAGTATTCCAAGCAAACAGACATAAAAAAAAGCTGGGGTAGCAATACTCATATCAGAAAAAATGGATTTCAAAGCAAAGCCATAAAAAGAAACAAAGAAGGACATTTCATAATACTTAAGAGAACAACCCATCAAGAAGATATAACCCTGATAAACATATATGCACCCAACATAGGAGCACCCAAATATGTAAAAACAATTTTGAAAGACTTCAGGGAGGATATAGATAACAACACATTCATAGTAGGGGACTTTAACACACCATCGTCAACAATGGACAGATCTTCGAAGCAAAAAAACACCAAAGATATTGAGGCATTGAACAACACTCTAGACCAAATGGACTTAGTTGATATATATAGAGAATGTTTCACCACAAGGAAGCAAAATTTACATTCTTTTCAAATGCACATGGAATATTTTCAAAGATAGACCACATGGTACGACATTAAACAGCCTCAACAAATTCAAGAAAATTGAAACTATACCAAACACCTTCTCAGATCATAATGGCTTAAAATTGGAAATCAACCTCAAGGAAAAAACTCAAAAACATTCAAACTCATGGAGAATAAATAACATGCTATTAAATAATAAATGGGTTAAAAATGACATCAAGGAAAAAATCAAAAAGTTTCTGGAAACTAATGATAATAGGCACACAACAGCCCAAAACCTCTGAGATACAGTGAAAGCAGTCCTGAGAGGAAAGTTCATAGCAATACAGGCCTACCTAAAAAGGATAGCAGAATCTGAAATAAAAATCTAACCCTACAGCTACAAGAACCAGAGGAAGAACAACACGCAAAGCCCAGAGCAAATAAAAGGAAGCAAATCATTAAGATTAGAGCAGAATTAAATGACATAGAGACTAAACAAACAATTCAAAAGATCAACAAAAGTAGAAGATGGTTCTTTGAAAAACTAAACAAAATCGACAAGCCTTTAACCAGGTTCATCAAGAAAAAAAGAGAACCCAAATAAATAAAATCAGAAATGAAAGAGGAGATATCACAACCAATACCACAGAAATACAAAGGATTGTAAAAAACTATTACGAACAACTGTATGGCAAGAAATTTGACAACCTAGAAGAAATGGACAAATTTCTGGAAACATATAATCTGCCAAAACTGAATCAAGAAAAAGCAGAAAGCCTGAAGAGACCAATAACAACCAGCGAAATTGAAGAAGCAATCAAAAAACTCCTGGCACACTAAAGCCCTGGACCGGATGGCTTCACAGGTGAGTTTTATAAAACACTTAGGAAAGAAATAACTACTATCCTTCTCAGATTACTCCAAAAAATTCAAATAGAGAAAAAACTCCCAAATTCGTTCTATTAAGCCAGTATTACCCTAATTCCAAAACCAGGTTAAGACACGACAAAGAAGGAAAACTACCAGCCAATATCGCTGATGAACATAGATGCTAAAATCCTAAACAAAATATTGGCAAACCGGATTCAACAACACATAAGAAGGATTATACACCATGATCAAGTGGGATTCATCCCAGGGATGCAAGGATGGTTTAACATTTCCAAGTCAATATAGGTAATACACAACATAAACAAAATGAAAGAAAAAAAATACATGATAACATCAATAGATGCAGAAAAAGCACTTCATAAAGTACAACACCCATTTATGATAAAAACACTCAGCAAAATGGGAATACAGGGAGCATACCTCAACATAATAAAGGCCATATATGAGAAACCTGAAGCCAACATCATAATCAATGGACAAAAACTGAAAGCATTCCCCCTGAGGTCAGGAACAAGACAAGGATGTCCACTCTCTCCATTCCTATTCAATATAGTCTTAGAAGTTCTAGCCACAGGAGTCAGACAAGAAAGAGAAATAAAAGGCATCCAAATTGGAAAAGAGGAAGTAAAACTGTCATTATTTGCAGATGACATGATGGTACACATAGAAAACCCTATAGCCTCCACAAAAAAACTACTCAACCTAATAAGTGAATACTGCAAAACAGCAGTGTACAAAGTCAACATTCAGAAAGTGAAGGCATTTTTGTACACCAACAATAAAACATCAGAGATAGAAACTAAAAGAAAAACCCCATTTTCCATAGCAACAAGAAAAATAAAGTACCTAGGGATAAACTTAACCAAGGAGGTAAAAGACCTGTACTCAGAAAACTACACAACACTGAAGAAAGAATTCAAGGAAGATATAAATAAATGGAAACATATACCATGTTCATGGATGGGAAGAATCAACATCATTAAAATGTCCATATTACCCAAAGCGAGTTATAGATTCAACACAATCCCCATAAAAATACCAACGACATATTTCACAGACCTAGAACCAACACTTAAAAAATTTATATGGAACTTAAAAAGACCCTGAATAGCCACAGGAATCTTGAGACAGCAAAACAGAGTAGGAGGTATCACAATACCTGATATCAAACTATACTCCAAAGCCACGGTAATCAAAACCGTCTTGTGCTGGCATAAGAACAGACATATAGACCAATGGAACAGGATAGAGAGCCCAGAAATAAACTCAGGTCCATATAGTCAACTAATATTTGATAAAGGACAAAGGAACACAAAATGAAGTGAGAAGAGTCTCTTCAACACATGATGCTGGGAAAACTGGACAGGGACATGCAAAAATGAAACTAGACCACCAACTTACACCACACACAAGAATAAACTCAAAATGAATTGAAGACTTAAATGTAAGATGTGACACCATAAAGTCCTAGAGGAAAACATAGGCATGAAATTTTCAGTTATCCCACGTAACAATATTTTCACTGATACATCTCCTTAGGCAAGGGAAATAAAGGAAAAAACAAACATATAAAACTACATCAAACTGAAGAGTTTCTGCTCAGTAAAAGAAAATATCAGCAAGTTGAAAAGGGAACCAACCATATGAGAAAATATATTTTCCAATGATACCTCAGACAAGGGATTGATCTCCAAAGTATATAAAGAACTCATACGACTCAACACCAAGAAGACAGACAACTCAATTAAAAAATGGGCAAAGAACCTGAACAAACACTTCTCCAACGAGGACATACATAAGGTTCATAGATGTATGAAAAGATGCTCAACATCACTAGCCAACAGAGAAATGCAAATAAAAACCAAAATGAGATACCACCTCACACCAATCAGAATGGCCATCATTAACAAATAAACAAACAATGTGTGCTGGCGAGGGTGTGGAGAGAAGGGAACCCTAGTGCACTGCTGGTGGGAATGCAGACTGGTGCAGCCACTATGGAAAATAGTATGGAATTTCCTCAAAAAACTAAAAATGGAACTGCCTTTCGAATCAACAATTCCATTGGTAAGACTATATCCAAAAAATCCTGAAACACAAATTCAAAAAAATCTATGCACCCCTATGTTCATAGCAGCACTATTTACAATAGCGAAGTGCTGGAAACAACCTAAGTGCCCATCTGTAGATGAGTGGATCAAAAAACTGTGGTACATTTACCCAATGGAGTACTATGTAGCGGAAAGAAAGAAGGAACTTCTACCATTGCAACAACCTGGATGAAACTGAAGAGAATTATGCTTAGCGAAATAAGCCAGGCAATGACAGAAAAATACCTTATGCTATCACCTATTACAGGACACTGATGAACAGCACAAACAAATAAGCAAAATTGAACCAGAGGTATGTAAACAAGGTGTAGACTAACAATGACAAGGGGGGAGGGAGACAAGGGAGAAAGAAGGGGAAGGGTCTAGTCAAAGAACATGTAAAAATGACCCATGGACATCAACAACTGTGTGGGGACTAACTGTGGGAGAAAGGATGGGAAGGGTGCGGGGAAGCAATAGGAAAATATATATATATATAAAGAATGGAAACACAATTCTAATGAATATTAGAAGGACAAGGACTTTCCTTCATGCTGTATATTTTTCCCCCTACCTAATCCCTCCAGAAATTGGCACCCCAAAGAAGTAAGTAATGACATAAGGTTCTTTGCATGAAAATAATAAGACCAGTTGTTAATAGAGGTCTTGTTGACCAAGACTTTGACTGGAATAACATGCCAAAAGGAGAAATGCTTGGGCTCTGGTTGTTACCAAAAGCCCTGAGAAACCAAGGGTGACCTTAGAAGGCAATAAAAGCCCACAAGAAAAAGGCCTGGTACCTAGGTTGGTTGTGCAGTTCATGGCAATCTTTCCAGAGAAGGAATGAAGGTTGCTTTCCTGAAACACAGCTAAAAGTGACCTTAAAGCACAATGGAAAACCTGAAGGACTTGGAAAAGACAGGTGTTTACAGGCAAGGCTGAATGGCAGGAACGTGGCTCACCTTCTGGGCCCTGAAGGGCAGACTAAAGGTCACCCTAAATGTTCCTTGTATAAGTTCCAGCAAAGCAGACTTAAAGATCATAAGTGATCATTTTCTGCTGTTGTTGAGTTCATGCAAATGAACAAGATAAATTAAAAATGGACCTAATGCAGTCCCTTTAATGACAAGGAGGATAATCTTAGGGAGAAAAATCATGATTCAAGGAAAATCACAATGCTCAGTGGTAGACTATAAATTAATACTGCTAACTGTCACTAAAGTTTCTTTTCATTTAAAGTTACCTCTCATTTGTAAGTTAAACTAGATCTGTGACATTATTAAAGATTCTTAATTTACAGTCAAGAAGAATGTCAAATGCCTTGCAACTGGATGTCTTCCCATTAAGACAGGCTTACAGATTTAGAGAATGGTCTGTGGGTTATGTTACATAAATTGACATGTGTTTTCTGTTTCATAGGGCATAAGCCTATGATCTCATTACCTGCATGACTGTCTGTACATATAGGCCTTACTTAATCCTGTCTGCATCGCTGCTTCCTGAGACTGAATGGTTTGGCTCAACCAAGTGGCTGGGTTGGTGAAGAATGGGATGGTCTGTGGGCTTCACCTTAAAACAGGTTTCTCTTTTCTATCCTAATGGCTTGGGCAGAAAGGGCTCAGAGGTCTGAAAGGGGGAAAACCTAAAATATTTCCCTTAGCCTAAGCTAAGCATAGTGGACAAAAGGGTTTTGTACAGGTATGATGTGCCTGGCACACCTTCCTCCAAAGAAGCCCTTCTTTTTTCTCTAATTAGGGACATTGAAAAATTAATACCTGCCTTTTGTCATTTAGTGATTATGGATTGAATGATGCCTTCTAACCCTGTTGCCAAATCTGTTGCCTTCAGTATACAAGGATGTCAGCCTGTTAAACCATGCACACCATTGTCCAGGGACAGCCAACTGACCTGGAGTCTGCAAAAAAACTTCCCCATATGAGAAGGACACATGCACACACACACACACCCACTCTTATTAGGGATTTCTGGACCCAAGGGTAGGTAGGACAATGACCACGCCCAGCTTGAAGCAGCTAGAAGAGCATGAGACCATCTCCTATTGTCCTTTATAAGATTATAAAGGGTCTAAAGTCTGAGGGGGGGGGAAGGTTACTTTTTTAATTGTTATAAAAATTAATTAAATTAATTCTAAAATAATAATTGTATAGGAAAGGGAGAAACTGGAGAGATTGCATGCGTGACCCATGGACATGGACTAGGGAGGGGTGGGATTGCTGGGAGAGGGTGGTGCAGGGTGGGGAGGAGCAAAGGGGGGAAAATGGAACTATTGTGACAATATAATCAATAAAATATACCTTAAAAAAAAAGAAAATATTTTTACCAGACCCCACCAAACTAATAAAATGTCCATAGATTTTAAAAGAAGAAGAAGAAGAAGGAGGAGGAGGAGGAGAAGAAGGAGGAGGAGAAGGAGAAAGAAGAAGAAGAAGAAGAAGAAGAAGAAGAAGAAGAAGAAGAAGAAGAAGAAGAAGAAGAAGAAGAAGAAGAAGAAGAAGAAGAAAAGGAGAAGAAAAGGAGAAGAAAAGGAGAAGAAGAAGAAGAAGAAAGAAGAAGAAAGAAGAAGAAGAAGAAGAAGAAGAAGAAGAAGAAGAAGAAGAAGAAGAAGAAGAAGAAGAAGGAAGAAGAAGAAGAAGAAGAAGAAGAAGAAGAAGAAGAAGAAGAAGAAGAAGAAGAAGAAGAAGAAGAAGAAGAAGAAGAAGAAGAAAGAGGAGGAGACTGGCAAGCATTATTCAATGTGATGAAAAGCAACCTACAACCAAGATTACTCTATCCAGCAAAGCTACCATTTAGAATGGAAGAGCAGATGAAGTGTTTCCCAGACAAGGTAAAGCTAAAAGAGTTCACCATCACCAAGTCATTATCATATGAAATGTTAAAGGGACTTACTTAAGAAAAAGGAGATCAAAACTATGAACACTAAAATGACAACAAACTCACAAGTATCAACAACTGGATCTAAAAAATAAAAACAAAATCCAACTAAGCAAACCAGAATAAGAACAGAATCATAGGTATGGGATCATTTGGAGGGTTATCAGCTGGGAGGGGGGAGGGGGAGAAATGGGGAAATGGTACAAGGACTAAGAAGCATAATCAGTTGGTACAAAATAGACAGAAGGAAGTTAAGAATAATATAGGAAAGGGTGAAGCCAAAGAACTTATATGCATGACCCATGGACATGAACTAAGGGATTGCTGGAGGGAAGGGCATTACTGAGCAAAAGGGAGCAAAGGGAGAAAAACAGGGATAACTGTAACAACATAATCAATAAAATATACTTTTTAAAAAATAATGTGTATTCTAATGACCAATATAGATGAAAAGATGCTCAACTTCACTATTAGGGAAATGCAAATCAAAACTATCATACAATGAGATACCACCTCACACCTGTTAGAATGGCCATTATCAACAAAACAAGTAATAATAAGTGTGGGAGAGGTTGTGGAGAAAAGGGAACCCTCATTCACTGTTGGTGAGAATGTGGAGGTTCCTCAGAAAATTAAATATAGAGTTACCATATGAACCAGCAACCCCTCTTCTGGATATCTACCTGAAATTTTTAAAAACACTTATTTGTATGTTTATTGAAACATTATTCACAGTGGGTGGTTAAGATTTAGAAACAACAGAAGGGTTCTTCAACAGATGATTGGATAAAAATGTGGTATTTATACACAATGGAATACTACTCAGCCATAAGAAAAAAATAAAATACTGCCATTTGTGACAACATGGATGAATCCTCAGAATATTTTGCTAAGCAAGGTAAGTTAGATGGAAAAGTCAGTCAAAAACCGTATGATTTCACTCATATGTGAAATATAAAACTGAAACCAACAAATGAACAAATAAGACAAAGAAACAAAAATTTATACACAAAGAACAGTGTGGTAGTTACCAGAGAGAAAGGGGGTGAGGGGATATAGTAAATGGTAAAGAGGGTCAAATACATAGTGATGGAAGGACGTTTGACTTTGAGTGGTAAACACACAATGCAATTTACAGATGATGTGTCATAGAATTATACACTTAAAACCTAACCAATGTCACACCAATAAATTTAATTAAAAAATTTTTTTAAATAAAGTGATTACTGATAGAAAAGAAATGTGTATTCTGTTGTTTTTGGATGAAGAGTTTGTTAAATCTAGTTGGTTTATAATATTGTTTAATTAAGTTTCCTTATTTGACATATGCTTAGCTTTTCTATCCATTACTGAAAGTGAGGACATGAAGTTTCCAACTATCATTATTGAATTTTAATTTTTCTTCAGTTTTGTCCATTTTTGCTTCATATACTCTGGGTCTTTGTTGTTAGATGTATATATGTTTTACATTGTTATATCTTTTAAATGAATTGATCCTTTTATCATTATAAAGTGTTCCTCTTTATCTCTACTAATATTTTTTGTTTTTAAAGTCTATTTTGTCTGATATCATTACAGCCACTCCAGATCTCTATGGTTGCTATTTGCGTGATCTATTTTTACCGTATTTTTTTTTAATCCTCATTCGCAGACATGCTCATTGATTTTGTTTGTTTGTTTGTTTGTTTTTGATTTTTAGAGAGAGGGGACAGGGGTGGGGAGAGAAACAAGAAACACTGACACGAGAAAGAAAAACTGATTGGTTGCCTCTCTACACACCTGGATTGGGGACCAAACCCATAACCTAAGCATGTGCTCTGACAGGGAGTTGAACCCATGAGCTTTCTGTTTAAGGAAGGACTGTCCAACCAACTGAGCCACACTGTCCAGGACTGTCTTTTACCATCTTTTCATTTTCAACCTACTTCCATCTTTGCATCTGAATTCTATCCCCTGTATAGAGCATATACTTGGGTTCTGAATATTTTTCTTCAGTATGACAACCTTTCGGATTGTTTAATTGATTTGATTATTTGATTCATTCATACTTAGTGTCAATATTGATACAGTTAAACTTAAATCTACTACTTTATTTTATTTTCTATATGTCCCATGTCCCTTTTATTTCTCCATTACTCCTTTACTGCATTGTTTTACATTAAATGAATATTTTGTTGCTTAATATTTTAATGCCTTTCATGATTTTTTAAATAACTTTCTGTAATTTTCTCAGTGGTTAATAGAGGGATAACCATGGATATCTTAACTTATCATAAACTACTTCAGATTTATACTAACTTAATGCAGTGAGATCTAGAAATGCTTGCCCCATTCTTCAGCTAGTTGCAACCAGAAGAGGCAGTGTACTTACAACCACATCACAGTAGCAAAAAGAGAAAGCATTAGCAGGACCAGCTAGTTACTGATGTGTCTCAGCCCTTGGCTGTGCATTACAATCATCCCTGTTGCTTTTTTAAATGTCCATATATCTTTCTACTGCAGAGATTTTGGTTCAGCTGGTCAATAGGTGAGACCTGGACATTAGTATTAAGTTTTTTCGGTGATTCTAATGTGTGGTCAGAGTTCTGAATTAGAACAAAGCAATATATCTTCTATGGTTGTAATTTCTGAGGAGCTGAAGTCACCAGGCTATACTATCTTTAATTCCCAGGTTGTCCAAGCAACCACCTGAAAGTCTCACCAGAATTGTCAATTATCCAGTTTTCTCCTGAGGCTAAGCAAACACTTAGTGCTTACCGCTCATTTAAACACCAGCTACCATACTCCCAGCTGCTAGCCAAGGTCCTTCTCCACACCGACCACTCTGAACTAAGGTGTCACCACTGTTCTGGCCTCAAGTACGGTCACTACCAAAGGCTTTTGCCACTGCCTATGCCCTGCTCATCAGATCAGATCCTTTGGGATGTTGATGTCCATCTTCTCCATGGCTAGTGCTGTTTTCCCTGTGGCATCCCAGCCCCAAACACTTTCTGCTGCACTCTCCAGAAGCAGAGGTTCTCTTGTCTGAAAGGGCAAGTCAGGAGACTACACTAGGGGTGCAAACTAAATTTAGTATGTACCACAGCAGTCAACCATAATGGGAGCATTAAAAATGAGAACCAGAAATCTGTAATGCCCAAATTCTAAGAACCAAAATTAGATTCTTATACACATGGCTCTCTGACTCCCTATAATGCCCATAGAAAACTATTCTTTCTCTCTTATCTAACCTATCCTTTCTTTCACTCCTCTTTATGTTTGAGCTTATGATCAACAGCTGCTTTAATTACCAACTCAGTATCTCAATGAAAAGATGTTTCCACAAAGTTCATCTGTCCAGAGCTTGACAACTGTGAACCCCACTTATTGTACCAGGTAAGGGCAATTAGGTAGGGTTCACCTGTAAGTGTGAACAAGTCTATATGGGATTTATGTGTTCTGTCTACTCTCACATATGCTGATTAGGGAATAATTATTGGAGATGAACAATTAGATGAACAATTAGAGGAAGACTGTCCCTACACCCATGCTTACAATACATAACTTTTATTTTATTTTTTTAAGATTTTATTTATTTGTTTTTAGAAAAAGAGAAATAGAGGGAGAAAGAGAAGGAGAGAAACATCGATGTGAGAGAGAAACATCAATCGGTTGCCCCTCTTATGTGCCCCGACCAGGGGCAAACTTGAAACCCAGGCATGTGCCCTGACTGGGAATCAAACCAGTGACCTTTCGCTTTGTGGGACAATGCCAACCAAGTGAGCCTTCTGGATGTGATGACTAGATTTCTAGGAAGTAGAGAATGTTTTTGTTGTATGAAATAAAAATAAGCTCACTACATTTGAATGCACCAAGACACAGTTAACTACTAAAATCTGAAATCTCATAGACCACAGGCTTTTTGGGAAAATGAGCCTTCTTGGTTCTTGACAAGAGAAACACTCTGAGTGTTTTCTCATCCCATCTCCAGTAGGCACTAACACTGGAAAACATGGCTAAGTGAGGTATTTGGCAAACAGAGACCTCACACTTTATCCCTTTCCCAGGCACAAACTCTTCCCACGCCTGCATTTCTGGAGCTTGTTCCTTTTCCCTTTGCAGAAGCAGAGCGTGCTGCCCAAAGCTGGCACTGTGGGGTTTCTGGCTGCCTAAGCCCTGGCTGGGTCTAGCAATGGAGGTGTAGTTTGTTGGGTTGTATTTCTGGAGATTATTTGGAAAGGGAAAGAAGGAGAAGGAAAAGGAGCTCAAACTGTCTGTATTATGGCACAGGGTATGTTCAAAGACAGAAACAGGACCTTTGTTCAGAGGTAGGAGCTGATCATGAAATGTGCTCTTTTGACTGATGAGGCAAACAGCACTGAACACATAAAAGGGCAGAGGCCAGAACTATTTTTACACTTTAGAGAATAGATTTAAGAATTTTGGAGAGGACAGCATGTACTACAGCTACCTGGCTGGGAAAATAAAGGCGTCTCTCACTGCTTTTTTTCTTCTTTAAGTTCTTGTGTCTTGTACTCTTATAGTCCTCACTCTCATTGTTTAAGATGGCCACTTTCCTGTGAACACAATGGTAATCTTTGTGGGATCACTTATGTTTTAAATTGCACCTTGTATTCAAAGTTGTCCTGAAAGATAATTGAGTACAGCAACATTAATCAGAACCCTGCATCTTATACATTTGTTTTTGGGTTAATGATGCAAAAAATATGTGAAGTTGTATAAGCTTTAGAATTTAGCTCTTCCCTACCCTACCACATTCCCCATCGCATCTAAAAATCTGTTTGAATTCTCCCAAGCCCTATAACTGTATCCCTTTTTTCTCCCTCATAATCTAACTTTTTGAAAACAATTGCTCACATTTGCATATTCCACTTTCTCACCTACTATGCTTTTTTTTCAACAATGTTTTTTTCTAACTACTATCCTCACCGCTCAATCAAAAGAATTCTCACAGTGATATTATACTACTTCCAAGTCAATTTACCCAGTGGTTATACTACTAATCATACATGATTTCTCAACAACATATAGGAGACACTTCTCCCCTCCCTGAGCCACTCTCTTCCCTGGCGTCCTGCCAGCCTTCTCAGTTCCTTCTATTATTCTCCTTTGCTGGCTTCTACTTAACCTGACACATGGAGCACCTTTGTTCTTGATTTGAAGTCCATGGCCCTTCTTGCCATAGACTATCTTCTCCTCTCATTTACCATCAGTATTCTGGGTCCAATCACTATATTATACACCTGAAACTAATATAATATTATATTTCAACTGTAATTGGAAAATAAATTAATTTTTAAAATGTGCTCCCAATTTAAATCTACCATTCAAGACATCTTCTCTGAATCCAGATGTGTACATACAAATTCCCACTGGTTAGCCCCTCTTGGGGACCCATAGGCACACCCAAAACCAAACTCATCCTCCTCCTTTCACAGCCTGCTCTTTGGTGGTATCCCACACTGCATTTCAGAAGCTAGCAGTTGTGGTTGGCATGTTCCTCTTCCTCATCACCTCTTTATCCACAAGACCACAGATCTCTCTCCATTTCCATTGCCACCATCCCATCTAATGCCAACACCTTCATCTGCCCTCTAACCTGTTTTGTTGGCTTCCTATGCAGTCCTTTATATATATCCTTGCCCTGCTACCTAGCTACTACACATGCACACACAGTTTCAAAATTCATACCTAACATGTCTCTCCCATGCTATTAATAGTAACAAAATTAAATAAAAACAAAACTTTCAATGGCTTTCCATTGCTCTTATAATAAAGACCAAAACCATTAACAGGATTTGTGTTTGACCCCTACCTATCTTTACATCATTATATTGACTTGTTCTTCCCTTCCCTTCTATTTTTGTGTCACGGTGGAGCAGATCCAACCTGGTGGGCAGAACTCAGTAATAAGAGAACCTGGAAGTCAGGGAGGTAAAAGCTTCATGGTTAATATGACTGCAGCATTTTTCTATGCAGCTTCCTCATTAGCAATTTCTTTTGAGGCCTTCATTACTCTTGACTCTACTTACCTTTTTGAGTAGAATTGCACATATCTCCTCTCAATGTGATAGATAAGAGAAAATATAAGAAAGAGATATGTGAAGAATAAAGCCCCTAAAGTTTTTGTACCCTTTCTGTTGAAGACTTACCCACTATTTGGTCAATATTCCTTACATAAAGGCATACAACATATTCCTCTAAGAGTTGAGAGCAAAACACTTAAGTCAAGATTCATACTGATCTACTTCTATTCATAATGGAAATCATATAATTCATAATTTTTAATGTAATTTTTATCTCTATCATTTACCCAGATTGCCAGCAGTTTCAAAGTTGAATAAGGCTGAGAGCACCAAGTATCTGTAGATTATTATTATGTCCTCCTTTATATATTTTTATTTTTATTCTTATTTTAAAGTCCTATTATATTTGACTTTTACCCTGGGCAACTTTATTTCTTTATTTTAAAATAAGAACTATGTAATAATTAAATTATTCTGTATATTTGCAGAGTATTAACCAATATTTATGTTGTCACAAATGGCGGTATTTCATCTTTTCTTATGGCTGAGTAGTATTGCATTGTATATATGTATCACATCTTCTTTATCCAATATCCGCTGAAGGACATATAGGTTGTTCCCATGTCTTAGCCACTGTGAATAATGCTGTAATAAACATAGGAGTACATACATCTTTACAAATAAATGTTTTTAAATTTGTGGGTAGAGACCCAGAAGAGGGGTTGCTGGGTCATATGGTTACTCTATTCTTAACATTCTGAGGAACCTCCATACTGTTTTCCATAGTGGCTGCACCAATTTAAATTCTTACTCACAGTGTATGAGGGTTCCTGTTTCTCTACAACTTCTCCGACACTTGTTATTTTTGCCTTGTTCAAAATAGCCTTTTAAAAGGTATGAGGTGGTATTTCTTTATGGTTTTGACTTGCATTTTCATTATAGCTAGTGAAATTGATCATCTTCTCACAATTTGTTGGCCATTTGTATGTCTTCTTGGGAGAAGTGTCTCTTCAGATCCTCTGTCCATTTCTTAGTTGTTTTTTTGTTGTTGTTGAGTTGTATGAGTTCTTTATCTCTTTTAGATATTAGCCCCTTATTGAAGGTGTTATCTGCAAATATCATCTCCCATTCAGTTGATTTTTATTCTTTTTTAAAATTTTGTTGTTTGTTTTTGCTATGCAGAAGGTTTCAGTTTGATATAGTCCCATTCATTTATTTTTGCTTTTCCCCTGCCTTTGGGACCAAATTCATAAAATCCTTTCTAAGACCAAAGTCCATTAGTTTAGTACTTATATTTATTTCTTCTATGTACTTTATTGGTTCAGGTCTTAATTTAAAGTTTTTAATCCATTTTGAATTAATTTTTATGTATGCCATCAAACAGCTGTCTAGTATCATTCTTTTGCATGTGGTTTTTCAATTTTTTTCAGCACCATTTATGGAAAATGTATTCTTTTCTTTATTGTATGTTTTTTGCTCCTGTGTAGTAAATTGTATGTATATTTGGATTTATTTATGGGCTCTCAGTTCTGTTCCATCAGTCTGTTTGTTTGATTTTCTGTGAATACCATGTTTTTTGATTATTGTGGCTTTGTAGTACAACTTAAAATCAAAGAATATAATACCTTTGGTTTTGTTCTTTTTTCTCATGATTGTTTTCACTATCAGGGATATTTTGTGGTTCAATACAAATTTGAGAATTTTTTTGTTCTCTGTCTTTAAAAAATACCAATGGGAAGTTGATGGGATTGCATTTAATTTGTTTATTGCTTTGAATGATATGGCCATTTTAACTATGTTGATTCTTTCAATCTGTTAACACAGAATATCTTAATATTTCTTTGTCTTTTTCAATTTCTTTCAGCAATATCTTGTCGTTTTCAGTATATAGGTCTGTCATATTCTCTTTTTTCCATTTTTTATTGAGTTCTATTACAGTTGTCCCATCTTTCCCCCATTGCTCTCCCCTGCCCACCCACCTCCCCCTTCTCCCACAGTCAATCCCCACTCTGTTGTCCATGTCCGTGGGTCATTTAGATTAGTTCCTTGAATAGACCCTTCCCCTTCTTTCCTTCCTTTCCCCCTCCCCCCTCCCCTCTGGTCTCTGTCAGTCTGTTACTTGTTTACATGCCTCTGGATCTATTTTGCTCATTTGTTTGTTTTGTTCATTAGGTTCCTGTATTAGGTGAGATCACATGGTATTTTTCTTTCTTTGCCTGGCTTATTTCACTAAGCATAATACTCTCCAGTTCCATCCATGAGGTCTCAAAATGTAGGAGTTCCTTCTTCCTGCTGCATATTCCGTCGTGTAAATGTACCACGGTTTTTTGATCCACTCATCTACAGATGGGTACTTAGGCTGTTTCCAGCATTTGGCTATTGTAAATAGTGCTGCTATGAACATAGGGATGCATAGGTTCTTCTGAATTAGTGTTTCAGGATTCTTTGGGAATAATCCTAGCAGTGGAATCACTGGATCAAAAGGCATTTCCATTCTTAGTTTTTGAGGAACTTCCATACTGTTTTCCATAGCAGTTGCACTAGTCTGCAGTCCCACCACTAGTGTGCACTATGGTTACCTTTTCTCTATATCCTCACCAAAGTTGTTTTTGATTTGTTAATGATGGCCACTCTTACCAGTGTGATGTCACATCTCATTGTGGTTTTAATTTGCATCTCACTGATGGCTAGTGATGTTGAGCATTCTTTCATATGCCTATTGGCCCTCTGTATATCCTCCTTGGAGAAGTGTCTTTTCAGGTTCTTTGCCCATTTTTAAATTAAATTATCTGTCTTTTTGTTGTTCAGTCATATAAGTTCTTTATATATTTTAGAGATCAAACCCTTGTCTGAGGTATCATTGGCAAACATGCTTTCCCTTACTGTTGGTTCCCTATTCATCTTGCTGATGTTTTCTTTCACTGACAGAAACTTTTTAGCTTGATGTAGTCCCATTTGTTTATTTTTTACTTTATTTCCCCTGCCCTGGAAGATATATCGGCAAAAATATTGCTGAGCGGGATATCTGAGATTTTAGCCTATGTTTTCCTCTATGACTTTTATGGTATCATGGCTTACATTTAAATCTTTGATCAATCTTGAGTTTATTCTAGTGTATGATGTAAGTTGCTGGTCTAGTTTCACTTGTTTGCATGCACCTGTCCAGTTCTCCCAACACCATTTGTTGAAGAGACTGTTTTCACTCTATTTTATGCTCCTTCCCCCTTTGTCAAATATTAATTGACAATAGGAACCTGGGTTTATCTCTGGACTCTCTATTCTGTTCCATTGATCTATATATCTGTTCTTATGCCAGGACCAGACTGTTTTGATTACTGTGGACTTGTAATATAGTATGGTATTAGGTATTCTGATTGCTCCTACCTTGTTCTTCTTTCTCAAGATTGTTGAGGCTATTCAGGGTTGTTTTTGGTTTCATATAAATTTTTGAAGTATTTGTTCTATATCTGTGAAATATGTCATTGGTATTTAATAGGGATCATGTTGAATTTATAAATTGCTTTGGGCAGTATGGACATTTTAATGATATTAATTCCTCCCATCCATGAACAAGGTATATGCTTCCATTTATTTGTATCTTCCTTAATTTCTTTCTTCAGTGTTGTGTAGTTTTATAAGTACAGGTCCTTTACCTCCTTGGTTAAGTTTATTGCTAGGTATTTTATTTTTCTTGTTGCTATAGTAAATAGAATTTTTTTCTAGTTTCTATTTCAAACATTTTAATGCTGGTGTACAGAAATGCCTTTGATTTCTGAATATTGACTTTATACCCTGCTATTTTTCCAAATTCACTTATTAGGTCAAGTAGTTTTCTGGTGGACTCCATAAGGCTTTCTATGTACACTGTCATGTCGTCTGCAAATAATGACAGTTTTACTTCCTCCTTTCC
Source organism: Furipterus horrens (assembly GCF_987537825.1). NCBI lineage: Eukaryota > Metazoa > Chordata > Mammalia > Chiroptera > Furipteridae > Furipterus > Furipterus horrens. The sequence continues at coordinate 55,703,900 of NW_028327177.1, forward strand.
AATTTGGATGCTTTTATTTATTTTTCTTGTCTGATCACTGTGGCTAGAACTTCCAAAACTATGTTGAATAGAAGTGGAGAGAGCCAACATCCTTGTCTTGTTCCTGATCTTAGGGGGAAAGCTTTTAGTTTTTGTCCACTAAGTATGATGTTTGCAGCAGGTTTCTCATATTTGGCTTTTATTATGTTGTGGTATGCTCCCTCTATTCCCAGATTGCAAAGCATTATTATCATAAATGGATGCTGAACTTTATCAAATGCTTTTTCAGCATCTATTGATATAATTGTGTAATTTTTTCTTTCATTTTGTTTATGTGGTGTATTACGTATATTGATTTGTGAATATTATACCATTCTTGCATCCCTGGGATAAATCCCACTTATCATGGTGTACAATCTTTTAAATATATTACTTGATCCGATTTGCCAATATTTTGTTGAGGATTTTAGCATCTATGTTCATCAGCGATATTGGTTTGTAGTTTTCTTTCTTTGTTGGTTCTTGATCTGGTTTTGGAATTAGGATAATACTGGCTTCATTGAAAAAGTTTGGGAGTCTTCCCTCTCTTGGATTTTTTGGAATAGTTTGAGAAGGATAGGAGTTAGTTCTTACCTAAATGTTTTCAAAAAATCACCTCTGAAGCCATCTGGTCCAGAGCTTTTTTGTGCTGGGAGTTTTTTTATTACTCCTTCAACTTTACTACTTGTTATCTACTTATTCAGGCTCTCTGCTTCTTCTTCATTCAGTTTTGGAAGATTATATGTATCCAAAAATTTGTCCATTTCACCCAGGTTGTGAAATTTCTTGCTGTACAGTTGTTCATAGTAATATCTTAAAATCCTTTGCAGTTTTGTGGTATCAGTTGTGATTTTTCCTTTTTTTTTTTTTCTGAGTTTATTTACTTGGGTCTTCTCTTTTTTTCTTAAAGAATCTGCAAAAAGGCTTGTCGATTTTGTTTATCTTTCTAAAGAACCAGGTCCTGCTTTTATCGAATCTTTGAAGTGTTGTAGTTTCTATGTCATTTAATTCTGCTCTGATCTTGATGATTTCCTTCCTCCTGTTAGCTTGGTGCTTTGTTTGTTGTTGTTCCTCTCGCTCTTGTAGCTGTAGGGTTAGATTTTTTATTTGAGATTCTTCTGTCCCTTTTAGGTATGCCTGTATTGCTATGAACTTTCCTCTCATGAGTGCTTTTGCGATATCCCAAAGGTTTGGGCTCTTGTGTGTTCATTATCATGTTTCCGGAAACTTTTTGATTTCTTCCTTGATGTCACTGTTAACCCATTCATTATTTAATAGCATGTTATTCATTCTCCATGAGTTTGAATGTTTTGAGTTTTTCCTTGAGTTTGATTTTCAGTTTCAAGCCATAGTAATCTGAGAAGATGCTTGATATAATTTCAATTATCTTGAATTTGTTGAGGATTTTTTTGTGTCCTACCATGTGGTCTATATATGAAAATGTTCCATGTGCACTTGAAAAGAATGTATATTTTGCTTCTGGGGGGTGAACAGTTCTATATATATCAATTAGGTCCATTAGATCTACAATGTTGTTCAATGCCTCAATATTCTTGGTGTTTCCTTGCTTCTAAGATATGTCCATTATGACAATGGTTGTTAAAGTTTTTTACTATAAGTGTGTTGCTGTCTATATCCTTCGTGAAGTATTTCAAATATTTCCTTACATTTTTGGGTGCTGCTAAGTTGGGTACATATATGTTACAAGGGTTATATTATCTTGACAAATTATTCCCTTAAGAATCATGAAATGTTCCTCTTTGTCTCTTTTTATGGCCTTTGCTGTGAAATCTGTTTTGTCTCATATAAGTATTATTACTACGCCAGCTTTTTTTAATGTGTATTTGCTTAAAATATTTTTTTCCATTAATTCACTTTCAGTCTGTGTAGATCTTTCATTCTGAGATGGGTTTCTTGTAGATAGCATATATATGAGTCATGTATTCTATTCCATTCAGCTATCCTATGTCTTTTGATTGGTGCATTTAATCCACTTACATTTAAGGTTATTAGTGATAGGTACTTATTCATTGTCATTTTCCCCTTTGTACTTGTGTTCCTCTCTGTCTCTCTTTGTCCCCTCATCTTCTTTTTTTTTTTTTTTTTTTTTTTTTTTTTAACCTGAATGATCATTTATTTAACCAGAATTTAATGTGGAATCAAACATTCAACAGCTCTGAGATGCCTGGGAAATCAGATAATATTGAATTCCTACAGCTTAAAAGGTGTAGCAGCTGGTTTATAGATGCTAGTATTAGTTATGTTTTTTGTTTTTTTTTTTTTTTTTGGTTTTTCAATTACAATTGTCCCCTTTTCCCCCAATTTCTCTCCCCCACCCAGCCCACCCCCTCTCCCGCAATCATATCCCTCCCTGTTGTCTATGTCCATGAGTCTTTTATACAGGCTCTTTAATTAAACCCTTCCCTTACTTATCCCCCTTCTCTCCCTCTCCCTTCCCCCCTATTGACTGCTATTCTGCTCTTTGTTCTATTTAGTTCCTTTGTTTGTGTTGTTCTTTAGTTTCCTGTATTAGGTGATATCATATGGTATTTTTCTTTCTTTGCCTGGCTTATTTCACTAAGCATAATTCTCTCTAGTTCCATCCATGTTGTTGCAAATGGTAGGAGTTCCTTCTTTCTTTCTGCTACATAGTATTCCATTGTGTAAATGTACCACAGTTTTTTGATCCACTCATCTACAGATGGGCACTTAGGTTGTTTCCAGCACTTAGCTATTGTAAACAGTGCTGCTATGAACATAGGGGTGCATAAGTTCTTTTGAATTGGTGTTTCAAGATTCTTCGGGTATAATCCTAGTAGTGGAGTCGCTGGTTCAAACGGCAGTTCCATTTTTAATCTTTTGAGGTAATTCCATACTGTTCTCCATAGTGGCTGCACCAGTCTGCATTCCCACCAACAGTGCAGTAGGGTTCCCGTTTCTCCACATCCTCGCCAGCACTTGTTGCTTGTTGATTTGTTGATGATGGCCATTCTGACTGGTGTAAGGTGGTATCTCATTGTGGTTTTTATTTGCATCTCCCTGATGGCTAATGATGTTGAGCATTTTTTCATGTGTCTATGGACCTTCTGTATGTCCTCTTCGGAGAAGTGTTTGTTCAGGTCCCTTGCCCATTTTTTAATTGCGTTGTTTGTTTTCTTGATGTTGAGTCGTATCAGCTCTTTATATATTTTGGAAATCAGTCCCCTGTCTGTGATGTCATTGGCAAATATGTTTTCCCATATGGTTGGTTTCCTTTTCAATTTGCTGTTGTTTTCTTTTGCTGAGCAGAAACTCTTCAGTTTGATGTAATCCCATTTATTTATTTTTTCCTTTATTTCTCTTGCTTTAGGAGATGTATCCGTGAAGAGATTGTTACGTGAGATATCTGATATTTTCTTGCCTATGTTTTCCTCTAGGACTTTTATGGTGTCACGGCTTACATTTAAGTCTTTGATCCATCTTGAGTTTATTCTCGTGTGTGGTGTAAGTTGGTGGTCTAGTTTCATTTTTTTGCAGGTCCCTATCCAGTTCTCCCAGCACCATTTGTTAAAGAGGCTCTTCTCATTCCATTTTATGTTCCTTCCTCCTTTATCAAAGATTAGTTGACCATAGAGGCCTGGGTTTATTTCTGGACTCTCTATTCTGTTCCACTGATCTATATGTCTGTTCTTATGCCAGTACCAGACTGTTTTGATTACAGTGGCTTTGTAGTATTGTTTGATATCTGGTGTTGTGATTCCTCCTGCTGTGTTCTTCTGTCTCAAGATTGCTTTTGCTATTCGGGGTCTTTTTTGGTTCCATATGAATTTATGGAGTATTTGTTCTAGGTCTGTGAAATATGTCATTGGTATTTTAATAGGGATTGCATTGAATTTGTAAATTGCTTTGGGTAGTATGGCCATTTTGATGATGTTGATTCTTCCCATCCAAGAACATGGTATTTGCTTCCATTTATTTGTTTCTTCCTTAATTTCTTACTTCAATGTTATGTAATTTTCAGAGTACAGGTCTTTTATCTCTTTGGTTAAGTTTACTCCTAGGTACTTTATTTTTCTTGTTGCTATAGTAAATGGTATTTTCTTTTTTGTCTCTGTCTCTGCTATTTTATTGTTGGTGTACAGAAATGCCTTGGATTTCTGTATATTTATTTTGTACCCTGCGATTTTGCCAAATTCACTTATTATATTGAGTAGTCTTTTAGTGGAGTTTATAGGATTTTCTAGGTATACTATCATATCATCTGCATATAATGAAAGTTTCACTTCCTCTTTACCAATTTGGATTCCTTTTATTTCTTTTTCTTGTCTGATTGCTGTGGCTAGGACTTCCAACACTATGTTGAAAAGGATTGGAGAGAGTGGACAACCTTGTCTCGTTCCTGAGTTCAGGGGGAATGCTTTCAGTTTTTGTCCATTGAGTATGATGTTGGCCTCAGGCCTCTCATATATAGCCTTAATTATGTTAAGATATGCTCCCTTTATTCCCATTTTGCTGAGTGTTTTCATCATAAATGGGTGTTGAACTTTATCAAATGCTTTTTCTGCATCTATTGATATGATCATGTGATTTTTGTCTTTCATTCTGTTTAGGTGATGTATTACATTTATTGATTTGTGAATATTAAACCATCCTTGCATCCCTGGAATGAAGCCCACTTGATCATGATGTATGATCTTTTTGATGTGTTGCTGGATCCTGTTTGCCAATATTTTATTGAGGATTTTAGCATCGATGTTCATCAGTGATATTGGCCTGTAGTTTTCTTTCTTTGTTGTGTCTTGACCTGGTTTGGGGATTAGGATAATACTGGCTTCATAGAAAGAGTTTGGGATTTTCCCTTCTTCTTGGATTTTTTGGAACAGTTTGAGGAGGATAGGAGTTAGTTCTTCCCTGAATGTTTTGTAGAATTCGCCTGTGAAGCCATCCGGTCCAGGGCTTTTGTGTGCCGGGAGATTTTGGATTACTGTTTCAATTTCCTTCTTTGTTATTGGTCTGTTGAGACTTTCCACTTCTTCTTGATTCAGTTTTGGAAGGTTGTATGTTTCTAGAAATTTGTCCATTTCTTCTAGATTGTCAAATTTCTTGTCATACAGTTGTCTGAAGTAATTTCTAACTATCATTTGTATTTCTGAGGTATCAGTCGTGATTTCTCCTCTTTCATTTCTGATTTTGTTTATTTGGGTCTTCTCTCTTTTTTTCTTGATTAGACTGGCTAGAGGCTTGTCGATTTTGTTGATTTTTTCGAAGAACCAGCTCCTAGTTTCGTTGATCTTTTGGATTGTTTGTTTAGTCTCTATGTCATTTAGTTCTGCTCTGATCTTGATGATTTCATTCCTTCTTCTTGCCCTAGGCTTTGTTTGTTGTTGTTGTTCTAGTTCTTGTAGCATTGTGGTTAGGTTTTTTATTTGAGATTCTTCTAGCCTTTTCAGATATGCCTGTATTGCTATAAACTTCCCTCTCAGGACTGCTTTTGCTGTGTCCCACAGGTTTTGGGTTGTTGTGTGCTCATTATCATTAGTTTCTAGAAATTTCTTGATTGCTTCTTTGATGTCATTGTTAACCCATTCATTATTTAATAGCATGTTATTCAATCTCCATGAGTTTGGGTGTCTTTGATTTTTTCCTCTGAGGTTGATTTCTAGTTTCAAGGCATTGTGATCTGAAAAGATGCTTGATATGATTTCAATTTTCTTGAATTTGTTGAGGCTTGTTTTGTGACCTATCATGTGGTCTATCTTTGAAAATGTCCCATGTGCACTTGAAAAGAATGTATATTTTGCTTCTTTGGGGTGAAAAGTTCTATATATATCAGTTAGATCCATGTGGTTTAGTGTGTTTTTCAATGCCTGTATATCCTTGGTGTTTCTTTGCTTTGATGATCTGTCTATTGTTGATAATGGAGTGTTGAAGTCCCCTACTATGAGTGTGTTGTTGTTGATATCCTTTTTGTGGTCTTCTAGTATTTGCTTTATGTATTTGGGTGCTCCTATGTTGGGTGCATATATGTTTATCAAAGTCATATCTTCTTGATGGATTGTTCCTTTAAGTATTATGAAATGTCCTTCTTTGTCTCTTTTTATTGTCCTTGCTTTGAAATCCATTTTGTCTGATATGAGAACTGCTACCCCGGCTTTTTTTTCCGGTCCGTTTGCTTGGAATATTTTTTTATATCCCTTTACTTTCAGTCTGTGTAAATCTTTTGTTTTGAGGTGTGTTTCTTGTAGACAGCAAATATGTGGGTCCTGTTTTCTTATCCATTCCATTACCCTATGTCTTTTAATTGGAGCATTTAATCCATTTACATTTAAGGTTATTATTGACGTGTATTTATTCATTTCCCTTTGTACCTCTGTTCCTCTCCTCTCTTGTTTTTTCCTTCTTTTTTCTTAGAACAGTCCCTTTAGCATCTCTTGCAATGCTGGTTTGGTGGAGATGTATTCTTTCAGTCTTCCTTTGTCTGAGAAACTCCTTATTTCACCTTCTATTTTGAATGAGAGCCTTGCTGGGTAGAGTATTCTTGGTTGTAGGCCTTTGTTTTTCATTGCTTGAAATATTTTTGACCATTCCCTTCTGGCTTGTAATGTTTCTGTTGAGAAATCAGTTGATAGCCTTATCGGAGCTCCCTTGTATGTTATTTGCTGCTTTTCTCTTGCTGCTTTTAGGATTCTCTCTTTGTCTTGGAATGTTGCCATTTTAACTATGATGTGCCTTGGAGTGGGTTTTTGGGGGTTCCTCTTGATTGGAACTCTCAGTGCTTCTTGGACTTGCATAGCTTTTCCTCTCATCAGGTTCGGAAAATTTTCTGTCACTATTTCTCCTATCAGATTTTCAATTCCATGTTCCTTTTCTTCTTCCTCTCATATTCCGATGATCCTTAAATTATTTTTCCTAATGCTATCCTGTAATTCCCTTACATCTTGTTCATATTTTTTCAATCGTTTTTCATTTTGCTGTATTGTCTGGGAGTTTTTCTCTACATTATCTTCTAACTCACTAATCCGATCTTCTGCTTCGTTTAGTCTGCTTTTGACTGATTCTACTGTGTTTTTCAGTTCAGAGATTGTATTCTTAAGTTCTTCCTGGTTCTTGTTAACGATTTCTATGTCTTTTTTTATGCTGGTGTAGTTCTCTGCCAGTTCCCTGTAATTTTCTTGGAGCTGCTGGTAACTTCCTTGAAGGTTGTCATAGTTGATTTTAAGGATGTCGAGTAGATTGAGCTTCTTTACCACCATTGTTTTGAATTCCATGTCTGACATTTGGGCTATGTCTATTTCGTCTATCTCTCTTTCTGAGGATTCCTCTTTTCTTTTCATTGAGGGGTTATTTTTGCGTCTTACCATGTTGGATTCTTTTTGTTTTTGTTTATTTATTTATTTATTTATTTATTTATTGGGGGGGTAGTTTGCTTTGACTTCCCTCCTTTGTGGTGTAATATTCTTTATCGAAGGTCTGGGAGTTTCAGTGGTGCAGTCTCTTTGATATCCTGAGCCTGATGGTCTTGAGTTACCCTTTATGTCGTTTGTTTATGCTGTTCGGTTATATTTCAGATGTTCTTTGATAGGATCTTCCTTCTGGCTACTTGGTTCAGAGTCACTCTATCTGCTTTGTCTTGAGTTCTTTTGTGGATATGCTGTTAAAGACATAAACACACAGCCCAGGCAGGAGACCCACACCCTCAGAAAGTATCCCCCACTCTATCTTGCTATCGTTAGCCAACTAGCCCGTATTAATATAAATGTAAAGAGATTTGAGCTTTTATACTATAAGAAGAATAGATACGAGTTGTTTTTGGGGAGGAAAAATATAATTTTTGATAGAGGGGTTGATAGATTAATAATAGTTGAGACTGTGCAAGCCAGTTAGTAATAATTTACATTGTATGTTAAGAAAAATAGAAGAAAAGGATAGAAAAATACTTAGTATAGTAAGAAAGTGGGATTGTGTTGTATTTGGGTTTATATAGTAATTATATTGTATTATTTAAAGTAATAGGGGGGCTAAGCTAGACACACAAACGAATAAACCACTATTAAAGAGAAAGGATGAGAAGGAGAGGTTATATGCAACACGTTAGAGATAAAGTTTGTTATTATTGGAAGAGGTGGAGGAAAAACACTCCCCCAAAAAATCCCCAAGAAAATAGAAGAAAGAAAAGAAGAAAGAGAGAAAGAGAAGAAAATAAAAAATTTACCACAACCCCCCCAAAAAAACCCCAAAAGGTTAGCAAGAAAGGAACAAAGAAAGATAGAAAAGAAAGAATACAGAAGAAAGAAAAAAGAGAGAGAAAAAAAAATTGAACCAAAATATATATATATATATATATACCCCCCAAACCCCCCCCCCAAAAAAACCCCAGGAAAAGAATAAAGAAAGAAGGAAAGAAAAGAAATTATTAAGAAGAAAGAAAGAGCAAGGGAGAAAAAATTTGGGAGAAAAAATTTGGAGAAAAAAAAAAAAAAACGATGTTTTTACTCCGTTTTAGCCTTGGTGTGTTGCCTTCTTTTTCTGGGTCTGCAGCTGGTCTAGTGTGGCAGGTCAGAGGTTCTTGTTCTGTTGCCGGACTGGTGTGCGCACCCGGTTGCCGCTATGGTGCGCGCCCGCGGTTGCCGGCACGGCGCGCTACCTTGCTGCCCGCTGTAGCCAGTTGAGGTGCCCTTGCGCGCAAGCCCCTGCGCGCTCTGACGGCCCGAGAGTTTGCCCCGTGGTTGGAGCCCACTGCTGCCGGGCCGCGGTGGTTCCCCGTTCGTGCCAAGGTGTCTCTGTCCACGCGGGCGGCCCGAGCGCTTTCCCCGGGATTGGCTCCTTCTTTCGCTGGGGCGCGGCAGTTCCCCGTTCGCACTGAGGTGACCCTGCCCGCGCGGACGGCCCGAGCGCTTTCCCCGGGATTGGCTCCTTCTTTCGCTGGGGCGCGGCAGTTCCCCGTTCGCGCCGAGGTGACCCTGCCCGCGCGGACGGCCCGAGCGCTTTCCCCGGGATTGGCTGCTGCTTTCGCTGGGCCGCGGCGGTTCCCCGTTTGCGCCAAGGTGACCCTGCCCGCACAGGCGGCCCGAGAGCTCCCACTGACCCCGGGCTGAGGTGCTTTCACGCTCGCACGCTGCCCCGTGCCCTCAGTCCCGCTGAGCCGAGCTCCGGGAGTTGGTCTCTCGCCTCTTAGGGCAGGGCCAGGGACACTTGCGCTCAGTGGAATCGAGCGTCCGTGGGTCGCCGCCTCTCGCTGTTCCCGTGCTGCAGCCGCCTGCCTTCCCTCACCCGTCTGGGCGGGCACAAACAGAGCCTGCGCTAGTGGTCTGCTTTCCGGCCTGGGGCCCTGCGCCCACGGGAGCTGTCTAGGGGTGTCTGTGCACAGTCCTCTGCGTGTTCAGTGGGCCCTCCCTGTGCCCGTTGGGGCACTGATCTTATGTCCATTGGGGAATGTCCGAGGGACGCCTGGACTCACGGCCCCGCGCACCTGGGCCAGTGAATGAGAGCACTTCCCTATGTGCGCCCCCGCGACCCAATGGTAGGGTTGAGGAGTGGATTAGCGCGCCCCTGCGCCTGGGCTCCTCCAGAACGGCCTACCACACCCAAACTTTCCTCCCGTCTCCACCATCCACTAGAGAAAAATATAAAGGAGAATTATGTTCTCACTTGCCCGGCAGCACGCTGTCTCCTGTCCTTCAGCGCCAATGCCACTTGGTCGAGTCCCGTCTCTGCCAGTGGGCAGAGATCCGCTCTCCGCCTGACTCCTCTCTGGGGTAGCCTGTGGTCGCCAAAAATCCTTTGTGTGCTTCCCGCCACAGCTCGGGCAGCCGCCCCAGTCAGGAATCCCGTTTCGTCCCCTTTTTCTCCGCTATCCTCACTAAACAGGTTGTTCCCAGATGGATTTTCTCTAATCCAGCAGTGCCTTGGCTCAACTCCCGCCAATGTCCAGCTGCTCACTGAGATGTTCTGTCTGCAATTAGACCAAACTGTAGACGGGTCTCCGGAGCCTAAAACCGCAACCTCTCCTCACTCCTCCGCCATCTTACCTCTCCCTCCCTCATCTTCTTAAAGCAGGCTCTTTAGCATCTCTTGCAATGCTGGTTTGGTGGAGATACATTCTTTTAGCCTTCTTTTGTCTTGGAAACTCCTTATTTCACCATCCATTTTGAAAGAGAGCCTTTCTAGGTAGAATATTCTTGGTTGTGGGCCTTTGTTCTTCATTGCTTGGAATATTTTTTGTCATTCCCTTCTGGCTTGTAGTGTTTCTGTTGAGAAATCTGATGGTAGACTGATTGGCGCTCCCTTGTATGTTATTAGCTGTTTCTCTCTTGCTGCTTTTATGGTTTTCTCTTTTGTTTTTCAATGTTGCCATTTAATTATGATATGTCTTGAAGTGGGCCTGTTTTGGTTCATCTTCGTTGGGACCCTCTGTGCTTCCTGGACTTGCATGACTTTTTCTCTCATCAAGTTAGGGAAATTTTCTGTCATTACTTTTTCAAATAGGTTTTCTATCCGTCACTCCTCTTCTCCTTCTGGTACTCCTATGATATGGATATTATTATATTTCATACTGTCCTACAGCTCTCTTAAAACCTCTTCATTCTTTTTCAGTCTTTTTTGCTTTGTTGTACTGTCTGGAAATTTTTTTCTATGTTGTCCTCCAGCTGGCTGATTTGATATTCTGCTTCCTCTAGCCTCCTTTTAATTCCTTCTATTGCGTTCTTCAATTCAGAAATTTTATTCTTCATTTTCTCTTGGCTTTTATCAATAGCTTCTATGTCCTTTCTGATGCTGGTATAATTCTCAGTAAGTTCCTTGTAGTTTCCCGGGAATTCTTTGTAGTTTTCTTTGAGCTCTGAGCTCATTGAACTTCCCTATAATCCATGTTTTGATTTCCATATCTGATAGTTTGCTTTCCTCTATTTAATTTAGCACTCTTTCTGGGGATTCTTCCTTTCCTTTCGATGGGGGGTTGTTTCTCTGTCTCCCCATTATTGTGACTCTTCTTATTTTTTGCTACTTCTTAGATTGATCTGCACTTCCTGGATCTGCCCCTGGTGACATCAGACCATGTACCATTCTGGGCCTAGGCAGCCTGTTGGAGTCTACCAGAGATCTACTGCCTTTGTCTGTCTCCTTTAGTTGTTAATCTATTCAATCTGTGATTAGCCGTCAGGCTTAAGGACCAAGGGTGTGGCAGCTTAATTCCTTTAGGTGGGGCTTTTGCTTCCCCTCAGGGTGACACCACTTGGAGGGGAATTGTCTGCCTGTAGTATTGGGAATGAGTCAGCACTGGGACCCAGTCAGCTCCTCCCCCAGTTCTCCCCCAAAAGCCACTTCACCAAATTCTCCCCAAATGTCTCTAGTCCTCTCTGTCTTCCCTCTGCTTGAGCCCAGGGTAAGTGGGGGGAAAATATATTTTTACATGTTTTGTTTAGGAGTTCTTTGTCTCTAGCTGTTTCTTTCAGGTGAGCAAAAATCCCTGTGGCTTTTTGCTTTTCACAGCTGGATGGTATTTTACTTCCTGCTCTGTTGCTGTAGGCTGAGAAGCCCAGCTGGGGGTTTAGACACCCTTTATCAGGTGGAACCCCCAGCTGCTGCGATGTTTCTACATCCCTTCAGCTGCCATGCTTGGAAGTCCAGCCAATCCTCTCACGTCTCTGCACCTCCTATCAGTTGCATTGTGATGAGGCAGCCTTTTCTGTCTGTCCATAGTTCTAAGGCTTCTCTCCAGCTAATGTTCAGTTGGTTATTCCAGATGATTTCTCCACAATTAAGTTGTAATTCCAGATTTGTACTCGGAGGAGTTTAGTGTAGCTTTCACTTACTCCTCTCCCATCTTGAAAACTCATCCATATTCTTTATTAAGTTTAATCCTAGGTGTTATATTCTTTTTCTGTTGTTGTTGCAATTGCAAATAGAAATGGTTTGTTTTTCCTTTTTTTTTTTTTGCTGAAATTTCATTGGTAGTACATTGTAACAAAATGGGTATTTGTACATTGATACTGTATGCTGCAACTTTACTGTATTTGCTTATTGCTTCTAATAGTTTGTTGTTGTTGTTTTTGTATAGCCTTTACTGTTTTCTATATAAAAAATCATCTTATCTGCAAAAAGTGGTCATTTTACTTCTTCATTCCCAATTGACTGCCTTTTTTGCTTTCTCTTGCCTGATTGCTCTGGCTAGATATTCTCATACTGTGTTGAATAACATTAGAGAGAGTAGACTTCCTTTTGTTATTCCTGATCTTAGATGAAAGGCTTTCAACTTTTTACTATTGAATATATTAGCTACGGGTTTGTCCTATATGGCCTTTATTATGTTGAGGTACTTTCCTTCTATACACATTTTATTGAATGTTTTAATCATAAAGGGATGTTGTATCTTGTTAAATTCTTTTTCTGCATCTACTGATATGATCATATGATTTTTATTCTTTTTTTTTAAATGTGGTGTATCACATGGATTGATTTGCATATGTTGAACCACCTTTGTTACCCTGGAATGAGCCCCACTTGATCATGATGTATTATTTTTTAATGTATAGTATTTACTAGTATTTTATTTATATTTATAGAATCAGTGTTTATCAGTGATATTGATCTGTAATTTTTTTTTAGTGTGTTGACCTTGCCAGGTTTCTGTTTCAGGTTACTGTTGGCCTCATAAAGTGACTTAGAAATGACATCCAAGGTGGCGGAGGAGTAAGTGGAAGCTGCATTAACCTCCTCTCAGGAACAATCTGGAATTATACTTAATTGTAGAGAAATCATCTGAAATAACACACTGAACACTAGCTGGAGAGAAGCCTTATAACCAAGGACCGACAGAAAATACCACTTTATCACAACACAACTGGTAGGAAGTGCAGAGATGCAAAAGGACTGGCTGGGCTCCCATGGGTGTCAGCTGAAGGGAATAAGAAACAGCTCAGAAGTGGAGGGCTCCCCCTGAGAAGGGCATGGTCTAAATCCCTAGCTGGGCTTGGGGAGAATTGGGAATAGTGGCTTTGAGGAAAGAACTGAGGAGCAGCTGATCAGGTCCCAGTGCTGACTCATTCCCCATACTACAGGAGGACCATTACCTTCTAAGTGGCATCAGCCTGGGGAGAAGCAAAAGCCCTGCCCACAGGAACTTATCTGCCCAACTTCAGTGCTTAAACCTGATGGCTGATCACAGATTGAATAGATTAACAACTAAAGGAGACAGACAAAGGCAGTAGATCTCTGGTAGTCTCCAACAGACTGCCTAAGCCCAGACTGGTACATGATCTGATGTCACCAGGGGCAGATCCAGGAAGTGCAGATCAATCTAAGAAGTAGCAAAAAACAAGAAGAGTCACAAAAATGGGGAGACAAAGAAACAACGCCTCATTGAAAGGAAAGGAAGAATCCCCAGAAAGAGTGCTAAATGAAATAGAGGAAAGCAAACTATCAGACATGCAATTCAAAGTATGGATTATAGGTCGATTCCCAGTCAAGGCACATAACTAGGTTGCACAACAGGTCCCCAGTTGGGGGCGCATGAGAAGCAGCCACACAATGATGTTTCTCTCCCTCTCTTTCTCTTTTCCCCTCTCTCTATTAATTAATTAATTAATTAATTGTTTTTAAAAAGAATGTTTATAATGTTTTTTAAAAAAACATGGATTATAGGGAAGTTCCATGAGCTCAGTGAGCTCAAAGAAAACTACAGAAAACTCCCAGGAAACTACAAGGAACTTACTGAGAATTACACCAGCATCAGAGGAGACATAGAAGCTATCAATAAGAGCCAGGAAGAAATGAAGAATACAACTTATGAATTGAAGAACACAGTAGAAGGAATTAAAAAGAGACTAGAGGAAGCAGAATATCAAATCAGCCAGCTGGAGGACAACATAGAAAAAAATTTCCAGACAATGCAACAAAACGAAAAAAAAAACTGAAAAAGAATAAACAGGTTTTAAGAGAGCTGCGGGATAGCATGAAATATAATAATATCCATATCATAGGAGTACCAGAAGGAGAAGAGGAGTGACGGATAGAAAACCTATTTGAAAAAGTAATGACAGAAAATTTCCCTAACTTGATGAGAGAAAAAGTCATGCAAGTCCAGGAAGCACAGAGGGTCCCAACGAAGATGAACCAAAACAGGCCCACTTCAAGACATATCATAATTAAATGGCAACATTGAAAAACAAAAGAGAAAACCATAAAAGCAGCAAGAGAGAAACAGCTAATAACATACAAGGGAGCGCCAATCAGTCTACCATCAGATTTCTCAACAGAAACACTACAAGCCAGAAGGGAATGACAAAAAATATTCCAAGCAATGAAGAACAAAGGCCCACAACCAAGAATATTATACCCAGAAAGGCTCTCTTTCAAAATGGATGGTGAAATAAGGAGTTTCCAAGACAAAAGAAGGCTAAAAGAATGTATCTCCACCAAACCAGCATTGCAAGAGATGCTAAAGAGCCTGCTTTAAGAAGATGAGGGGACAAAGAGAGACAGAGAGGAACACAAGTACAAAGGGGAAAATGACAATGAATAAGTACCTATCACTAATAACCTTAAATGTAAGTGGATTAAATGCACCAATCAAAAGACATAGGATAGCTGAATGGATTAGAAAGCATGACCCACATATGGTAGTTCCTCTCTATATAATGGTTCACTTATCGCAGCCTCACTGTGTCACGGGATTTTTAAAAATATTATATTTAATTATTTATTGTGGCTTTCTTGCTTTATTGTGGGATTTTGCAGTACTGTATACATATGTTGTTAAAGTTGTGTATGTTTAAGAGTGTAGAGTAAATGTAAGGTTCCTACTTCGCAGGGGGGTCTAGAACATAATAACTGCAATAAGTGAGGGAATACTCTATATGCTGTCTACGAGAGACCCATCTCTGAACAAAAGATCTACATAGACTGAAAGTGAAGGAATGGAAAAAAATATTTCAAGCAAATGGACAAGAAAAAAAGATGAGGTAATAATACTTATATCAGACAAAACAGATTTCACAGCAAAAGCCATAAAAACAGACAAAGAAGGACATTTTATAATTCTTAAGGGAAAAATTCATCAAGATAACATAACTCTTGTAAATATATATGCACCCAACACAGAAGCACCAAAATCTGTAAGAAAATTTTTGAAAGACTTCAGAAAGGATATAGACAGCAACACATTCACAGTAGGGTACTTTAACACTCCAATGTCAACAATGGACAGATCTTAGAAGCAAAGAAACACCAAGGATATTAAAGTATTAAACAACATTCTAAGTCAAATGGACTTGGAAAAGACAGGTGCTTCCAGGCAAGGCTGAATAGCAGGTATGTTGCTCAGCTCCTGTGCCCTGAAGGGCAGACTGAGAGTCACCCTAAATGTTCCTTGTGTAAATTCCAGCAAAGCAGACTTAAAGATCATATGCGATTATTTGCTGCTCTTGTTGTATTTATGCAAACAAACAGGATAAATTAAAACTGGACTTAATGCAGTCCCTTTAATGACAAAATGAGTAATCTTAAGGAGAAAAATTGTGATTCAAGGAAAATCACAATGCTCAGTGGTAGACTATAAACTCGTGCAGCTAACTGTCTTTAAAGACTATTTTCACTTAAAGTTTGTTTTCATTTGAAAGTTAAACTAGGTCTGTGACATCATCAAAGATGCTTAATTTACAGGCAAGAAGAATGTCAAAGCCTTGCAACTGGTTGTCTCCCCAATAAGACAGTCTCACAGATTTAGAGACTGACTTTCGGGTTATGTTGTGTAAATTAACATATGTGTTCTGTTTTCATAGTGCATAAGCCTGTGATGTTATTACCTGAGTGATTGTCTGTATGTATAGGCTTCACTTAATCCTTCCTGCATCGCTGCCTCCTGAGACTCAATGGTTTGGCTAAACTAAGTGTTTGGATTGGTGAAAGATGGGGTGGTCTGTGGCCTTCACTTTAAAACTGAATTCTTTTTTCTATCCTAATGGCTTGGACCGAAAGGGCCCAGAGGTCTGAGAGGGGGGAAAACCTAAAATACTCCCCTCAGCCCAAACTAAGTATAGTGGGCAAAAGGGCTTTGGACAGGTGTGACATTTCTTGCACACCTTCCTCCAAGAAGCTTTTTTTTCCTAATGTGGGACATTGAAAAATTAATACCTGCCTTTTGTCATCTAGTAATTATGGTTTTAATGATGCCTTTTAATCCTGTTGCCAAATCTGTTGCCACCAGAATACAACAAGGATGCCAGCCTATTAAACCAAGCATGCCGTTGTCTGGGGACAGCCAACTAACCTGGAATCTATAAGATCCTTCCCCATGCGGGAAGGCCATCCTCCCCTCCACAGCCCCTCTCTTACTAGGGATTTCTGAACCCAAGGATAGGTAAGACAATGACCATGTCCAGCTTGAAGCAGCTAGAGGAGCACGAGACCTTCGCCCATTGTCCTTAATAAGATTATAAAGAGTCTTAAGTCTGAGAGGGGGGAATTGTTACAGAGCAGGGGTCCCCCCAAAAGGGGGCAGGGGGAGATTCAGACTGGTTGAAAGAAGGTAAAGGAGCTAGACAAATAACATATGTACCACCCATCGACAACAATGTGGGGATTGACCTGGGGAAAAAGGAAAAGGGAAAAAAAATGGAACAACTGTAACAGCATAAACAATAAAAAAATTTAAATAAAAAATGACTTAGAAAGTATTGCCTTTTTCAACTTTTTGGAAGAGTTCTGAGAATACAGGTATTAAATTTTTGAATGTTTTGTATAATTCACAAGGGAAGCCATCTGGCCCTAGACTTCTATTCTCTAAGAATTTTTAAATAATTATTTCAATTTCCTTATTGTAATCAGTCCACTTAGATTTTTCAGTTCTTCATGATTCATTCTAGGAAGGTTAATATATTTTTAAGAACTGTCCATTTCTTCTAGGTTATTGAATTTGGTGGCATATAGTCTATCATAATATTCTTTTACAGTCCTTTGTATTTCTTTGGTGTTTATTGTAATTTTCCTCTTTCACTTCTGATTTTGTTTTTTGCAGTCTTTTCTTTCCTTAGTGAGTCTAGCCAGAGTTGTGTGGATTTTACTAATCTTTTCAATGAACCATCTCTTTGTTGTATTAATTTTTTTATTGCCTTTTTGTTTTCTATTTCATTTAATTTTTGCTATAATTTTTCTTATCTTCTACTAATTTGGAGACTTGGTTCTTTCTTTCCCTACTTCTATTAGGTTAAATGTTAGGTTATTTGGATTTATCTTGTTTCTTGAAGTACGCCTGTAATGATATACTTCCCTCATAGTACCACTTTTGCTACACCATTAAAGTTTGATATGTGTATCATCACTCTCATTTGTCTCTATGTATCTTTTTATCTCTTTTATTTCTTCTTTAACCCAGTAGTTGTTTAGTAGCATGTTGTTTAACCTCCACATAGTTGTGGTTTTCCCCACTTTTTTTTTTTTTTTTTTGCTGTTGATTTTCATTCCAAAGCACTGTGTGCAGACATTATGCTTGATATAATTTTTATCTTCTTAAATTTGTTGAGGCTAGTTTTGTGTCCCAACATATGATCTGTTCTTGAGAATGTTCCATGTACTCTAGAGAAGCATGTATAATCTGGTGTATTAGGATGAAAAACTCAGTAAATATTTGATTGTGTTTATCTGATTCAATGTGTCATTTAAGGCCATTATTTCCTTATTAATTTTCTATTTGGATGTTCTATCCACCATCAATAGAGTGTTTAGGTCCCCTACTATATTTGTTTTTGTCAGTTTCTCCCTTTAGTTCTGTTGGGTAGTTGTATATATATTGATGCTTACAAATTGGGTATATATACATAAATGTTATGTCTTCTTAGTATATTGTCCCCTTCACCGTGATAAAATGTCCATTTTTGTCTTATGTTACTTTTTTATCTTAAAATCTATCTTGTCTTATGTAAGTATGGCTAAATCCACTTTTCTCTGAATGTCATTTACTTGGATTATCATTTTCCGCCCCTTCGTTTTGAGTCAATGTTTTCCTTAAAGCTGAAATGCATCTTCTGAAGGCAGCATATAGTTAGGTTTTGTTTTTGGATTCAACTCTGTGCTTGGTTTTTGATTTGTGATTTAGGTCCATTTATACTTAATGTGATTATTGACATAAGAGTATTTCCTATAGTTATTTATCTTTTGTTTTCTGGTAGTTCTATATCTCCACTGTTTTATTTTTCCCTTTAGTTTATGTTATTTTACTTTGGGGTGTTCTATAATTTTTTTCCTCTATTTCCTTTTTTATGTTATTTGTCTCAGCTCTAGATATTTTTTGTGGTTACCATTAAGTTTATATAAGAGAAAATTATTTTTCTTTTGATTGCATCTTATTTTCATTCTTCTGTGCAAATTTAGACCTTTACTTCCTTCTCTTTTATGTTTTGCTATCACAAATTTTCCCTTTTTATGCTGTGAGCTCACTTTCAAATTTCAATAATTATTGTCTTCTTTCTTAAATATGGTTACCTCTTTTAACCTTTATATTATATTTAGATGTATGTATTACCCTATTCTGAACAGGGGTTGCAATTTCATGCTTCTCTCTGTTAGGATAGTTTTACACATTTTGACCATTTTGTTTCAGATAGATAAACTCCCTTCAGTATTTCCTGTAATGCAGGTCTTGTGGTTGTAAGTTTCACAGCTTTTGTATGTCTGGAAAATCTTTGTTTCTCCTTCATATCTAAAGGATAACTTTGCTGGATGTATTATTCTTGGTTGGTGATTTTTCTCTTTCAGTAATTTGAATATTTGATTCCATTCTTTCTTAGCTTATAGGGTTTCTACTAATGAGATTTCCTTTATAGGTAACCATCTTCTTTTCCCTTAGTGCCTTGAGAATATTTTCTTTGTCATTAATGTTTGATAGATTTATACAATGTGTCTTGGATAAGGCCTTTTTGGATGGAGGTAAGTGTTCTGTTGGCTTCTCAGACTTGAAGATCCAGTTCTCCCATAGGCTTGGGAAGTTCTTTTTAATTATTTGTTTGTATGGGATCTCTGTTCCCTTTTTCTGCTCTCCTGCTTTTGGTACACCCATTATTCTTATGTTGTTTTTTCTAATGGAGTCAGTTCTCGTAGAGTTCTTCTGCTTTTCTTTATTCTCAATTCTTTCTCTTCTTCTATCTTTATAATTTCTAGATTTCTTTCTTCTATATCACTAATTTTTTCCTCTACCTATTTCCTTAGCTCACTGATTCATTCTTTATCACTTTCATTGAGTTCTTCAACTCCAGAATTTTTGTTTGGTTCTTTTTTATATTTTCAATCTCCTTGGTAAAGTACTCTTTGTTTGTTGATTTTATTTCTGAGTTCATTAAACTGCCTTTCTGAGTTTTCTTGTGTCTTGTTAAGTTTATTCAGAACAGCAATTTTAAATTCTCTTTGATTCAAACCACATATTTCTATGTGTTTAAGTTTATTTCCTGGAGATTGTTCCTTTTATTTCTGAACTACCTTGTTACCTTGGTTATTCATGGTATTTGATGGATTATTTCTCTTCCTAAGATTTTACAGGAATAAAATCCTTTTTTAGCAGATTGAAAAGAAGAGGTCTTTCTTTTGTTTGCCAGTAGGTGGCACTGAATTGCAAGTTTTTATTTTCTCTTATTTGCATTGCTGGGGTTCTGGAATATTGATGTGGTGGTGTAACCTCCACCATGAAAAACAACACATATTCCCTGGGGAGGTGAGTGTTCCCTCTGTGACCAGATCACCTTGGTCTCAGGGTACCATTCCCTGGGGAAATGTGGTGGGTAATGTGGTTCCAACCCAAGAGACCCCAGTGCTGCCTCCTGCAGCTAGATGCTGCCAGCAATGCTGTATTCTCTGAGGTTTCCCTAGTGACTTGCTAGGCTCTTCTGTAATGGGTGGGGGTAGGCTGGGCTGGGCTGGGCTAGGAGAGGCAAGATCATGCATTTGTGGCTTTGTTCTCCTTCCAGTAATGGCACTGCCAGACTTTAGCTGCTACACCTCTGTATCTCTGCCTGTCATTGGGTTTAGCCAGTGTATGCCTGCTGCTCAGGAAGAAATGTTTCTGTATCTCCAGTCCTCAGACTTTTGTATAGTATGCTATATAACCTGATACTTGCACCTACAACCATTTCTGCTGGGACCCTCTGGGTTCAGCTGCAATATGTGCTGACCACTGGGGCAGTAATGTTGATTCTACCCCTCTACTCTTATGGGCTCCACAGCATGAACACTATAACCTGACTTCTCCCCTACTACTGAGTTCCACAGTAAGCTCCTACTGCACCTATGGCATCCTTCTGTGTCTTTCCCCCTTTTCTCCTCCCCTGTTCACTCCAATAAGCCCACTTCTGATATTGTAATGCAAGGATCTCTCATACACGTGTGTTTGTTGAGTAGGGAATCCATTGTTGAATTATAGATGTCCAACTTGTTGTAACTTTAAGGGGAGAGACCTGAAGGACTTTTAACACTACCACACTGCTTATGTCACTCTCCAGTCATAGATTTTTTAATAGAGCACCTCAAATGGAGATCCATAAAATGTGGATGCCACCTCCCAATGCTGCAACTTGCTAAAGCCGAGACTATCACTTCCATTCCTTGTTTCCTTCTACTTCCAGATTCAGAATTGATCTTGTAATAAACTGTATATATGTAAAGGGACAGGCAAAATTGATCTTGAATTAAGGGAAGAATCACTTCAAAATGATGCTAACCAGGATGAGGTTTACAAAAAAAAATAAAAAAACATCATTAATAAAGGCAGTAACCTCTTAAGTAGCCCTTACATAAACCAGTCTCTGCTAACTGCTTTAAGTATCATGACAACTCTCTGAACTGAACTCCACCATCTTATAAATTAGGAAACTGAAACACAAAGAGGTCCAACATTGTGCTCAAGGCCACACAGAGATTAAGAAGAAAAAGGAAGACAAATCCTGTCTGGTCAATGTAGTTTAGTTCTGACAGCTTTAGAATACTTTTTGGGTTTGTTTTTGTTGTTTTATGCCCATTTTTCTATGCTCCTGCTCTATTACTAATCTTAGGAAAAGATCTAATACTGGTCATTTATATTTCAGTGTGATTTTTAATCAATATTTTCAACTGAACATATAATATGTGTATTGTTTTCTATAATTATAAAAATAGAGAATCATAACATTGTGAGACCGAAATAGATTTAAGCACTTGTATGGTACAATTGCTTCCTCTTAAAAAAGTGTGATTTGAGGTGCAGAAATATTATGATGACTTCCTCAGATTTCACAGCTAAATAAGTTTATAAAAGCCTCTTCATCTTTAAAAATTGCTTTCTAGAACATAATTAATGACTTTTTCATAATTTTTAGGTTGACAAAAATTTTTTTCCTTTTGTATAGAATTTTTATTTTGTTTTCACTTACAGTTGTCCCATTTTCCCCCATTGCTCCCACCCACCCGCCCCACCCCTTCTCCCACAATTAATCCCCCCTCCATTTTCCATATCTATGAGTCATTTATACATGATCCTTGACTAAATCCTTCCCTTACTTATCTCCCCAATAACTATTATTCTGTTACTTGTTCTATTTAGTTCATTTGATTGTGTTGTTCCTTGGTCTCCTGTATTAGATGATATTATATGATATTTTTCTTTCTTTGCCTGGCTTATTTCACTAAGCATAATTCTCTCTAGTTCCATCCATGTTGTCGCAAATGGCAGGAGTTCCTTCTTTCTTTCTCCTGCATAGTATTCCATTGTGTAAATGTACCACAGTTTTTTGATCCACTCATCTACAGATGGGCACTTAGGCTGTTTCCAGCACTTAGCTATTGTAAACAGTGCTGCTATGAACACAGGGGTGCATAAATTCTTTTGAATTGGGGTTTTAGGAGTTTTTGGGTATAATCCTAGCAGTGGAATCGCTAGTTCAAAAGGCAGTTCCATTTTTAGTTTTTTGAGTACATTCCATAGTGTTTTCCATAGTGGCTGCACCAGTCTGCATTCCCACCAACAGTGCAGTAGGGTTTCCCTTTCTCCACATCCTCGCCAGAACTTGTTGTTTGTTGATTTGTTGATGATGGCCATTCTGACTGGTATAAAGTGGTATCTCATTGTGGTTTTTACTTGCATCTCTCTGATGGCCAATGATGTTGAGCATTTTTTCATGTGTCTATGGACCTTCTGTATGTCCTCTTCGGAGAAGTATTTGTTCAGGTCCTTTGCCTATTTTTTAATTCGGTTGTCTGTCTTCTTGGTGTTGAGTCGTATAAGTTCTTTATATATTTTGGAGATCAGTCCCTTGTCTGAGGTATCATTGGCAATTATGTTTTCCCATATGGTTGGTTCCTTTTCATCTTGTTGATGTTTTCTTTTGATGAGCAGAAACTCTTTAGTTTGATGTAGTCCCAATTGTTTATTTTTTCCTTTATTTCTCTTGCTTTAGAGATGTATCCGTGAAAATATTGTTCCATGGTATAACTAAAATTTTCCTTCCTATGTTTTCCTCTAGGACTTTAATAGTGTCACTGCTTACATTTAAATCTTTGATCCATCTTGAGTTTATTCTGGTGTGTGGTGTAAGTTAATGGTCTAGTTTCATTTTATTGCATATCCCTGTCCAGTTTTCCCACCACCATTTGCTGAAGAGGCTCTTCTCACTCCATTTTGTGTTCCTTCCTCCTTTATCAAATATTAGTTGACCATAGAGGCCTGGGTTTATTTCTGGACTCTATATTCTGTTCCATTGATCTATATGTCTGTTCTTATGCCAGTACCAGACTGTTTTGATCACAGTGGCTTTGTAGTATTGTTTGATGTCTTGTATTTTGATTCCTCCTGCTGTGTTCTTCTGTCTCAAGATTGCTTTTGCTATTCGGGGTCTTTTTTGGTTCCATATAAATTTTTGGAGTATTTGTTCTATGTCTGTGAAATATGTCATTGGTATTTTAATAAGGATTGCATTGAATCTGTAAATTGCTTTGGGTAGTATGGCCATTTTGATGATGTTGATTCTTCCCATCCAAGAACATGGTATTTGCTTTCATTTATTTGTATCTTCCTTAATTTCTTTCTTCAGTGTTACGTAATTTTCAGAGTACAGGTCTTTTATCTCTTTGCTTAAGTTTATTTCTAGGTACTTTATTTTTCTTGTTGCTATAGTAAATGGTATTTTTGTTTGTTTCTGTCTCTGATATTTTATTGTTCGTGTACAGAAATGACTTAGATTTTCAAATATTTATTTTGTACCCTACTATTTTGCCAAATTCGCTTATTATATTGAGTAGTTTTTTAGTGGAGTCTATAGCGTTTCTATGTATACTATCATGTCATCTGCATATAATGACAGTTTTACTTCCTCTTTACCAATTTGGATGCTTTTTATTTCTTTTTCTTGTCTGATTGCTGTAGCTAGGACTTCTAACACTATATTGAATAGGAGTGGTGAGAGTGGTCATCCTTGTTTTGTTCCTGATCTCAGGGGGAATGCTTTCAGTTTTTGTCCATTGAGTATGATGTTGGCTTCCAATTTCTCGTATATAGCCTTAATTATGTTAAGGTATGTTCCCTGTATTCCCATTTTGCTAAGTGCTTTCATCATAAATTGGTTGTTGTACTTTATCAAATGCTTTTTCTGCATCTATTGATATGATCATGTGATTTTTGTCTTTCATTTTGTTTAGGTGATGTATTATATTTATTGATTTGCGAATATTAAACCATCCTTGCATCCCTGGGATGAATCCCACTTGATCGTGGTGTATGATCTTTTTGATGTATTGCTGGATCCAGTTTGCCAATATTTTGTTGAGGATTTTAGCATCTATGTTCATCAGTGATATTGGCCTGTAGTTTTCTTTCTTTGTTGTGTCTTTGCCTGGTTTTGGGATTAGGGTAATACTGGTTTCAATGAAAGAGTTTGGAATTTTTATTTCTTCTTGGATTTTTTGGAATAGTTTGAGGATGATAGGAGTTAGTTCTTCCCTAAATGTTTTGTAAAATTCGCCTGTGAAGCCATCCAGTCCAGGGCTTTCGTGTGCAGGGAGATTTTTGATTACTGTTTCAATTTCCTTCTTTGTTATTGGTCTGTTGAGACTTTCTACTTCTTCTTGATTCAGTTTTGGAAGGTTATATGTTTCTAGAAATTTGTCCATTTCTTCTAGGTTGTCAAATTTCTTGCCATACTGTTGTTTGTAGTAATTTCTTACGATTCTTTGTATTTCTGTGGTATTAGTCATGATTTCTCCTTTTTTGTTTCTGATTTTGTTTATTTGGGTTCTCTCTCCTTTTTTCTTTATGAACCTGGCTAAATGGTTGTCGATTTTGTTGATTTTTTCAAAGAACCAGCTCCTACTTTTGTTGATCTTTTGAAATCTTTCTTTAGTCTCTATGTCATTTAATTCTGCTCTGACCTTAATGATTTCCTTCCTTCATCTTGCCCTAGGTTTTGTTTGTTGTTGTTGTTCTAGTTCTTATAGCTTTAGGGTTAGATTTTTTTATTTGAGATTGTTCTATCCTTTTCAGGTAGGCCTGTATTGCTATAAACTTCCCTCTTAGGACTGCTTTTTCTGTGTCCCATCGGTTTTGAGCAGTTGTATGTTCATTATCATTGGTTTCCAGAAACATCTTGATTTCTTCTTTGATATCATTGTTAACCCATTCATTATTTAATAGAATGTTATTCATTCTCCATGAGTTTGGGTGTCTTTGGTTTTTTTCTCTGAGGTTGATTTTTAGTTTCAAGGCATTGTGGTCTGAAAAGATGCTTGATATAATTTCAATTTTCTTTAATTTGTTGAGGCTTGTTTGTGTCCTATCATGTGGTCTCTCTGTGAAAATGTCCCATGTGCACTTGAAAAGAATGTATATTTTGTTTCTTTAGGGTGAAAAGTTCTATATATATCAGTTAAGTCCATGTGGTTTAGTGTATTGTTCAATGCCTCGATATCCTTGGTGTTTCTTTGCTTTGAAGATCTGTCTGTTGTTGATAATGGAGTGTTAAAGTGCCCTACTATGAGTGTGTTGCTGTTAATATCCTTATTAAGGTCTTCAAGTATTTTCTTTATGTATTTGGGTGCTCCTATGTTGGGTGCATATATGTTTACCAGTGTTATATCCTCTTGATGGATTGCTCCCTTAAGTATTATGAAATGTCCTTCTTTGTCTCTTTTTCTGGCCCTTGCTTTGAAATCCGTTTTGTCTGATATGAGTATTGCTAACCCAGCTTTTTTTTTTCGTGTCTGTTTGCTTGGAATAATTTTTTCCATTCCTTCACTTTCAGTCTGTGTGAGTGTTTTGTTTTGAGGTGTGTTTCTCATAGACAGCAAATATGTGGGTCCTGTTTTTGTATCCATTCTGCTACCCTACGTCTTTTAATTGGAGCATTTAATCCATTTACATTTAAGGTTATTATTGACAGGTATTTGTTCATTTTGCTTTGTACCTGTGTTTCTCTCCCTCTCTTTTTTTCTTCTTCTTCTTAAAGCATTCCCTTTAGCATCTCTTGCAATGCTGGTTTGGTGGAGATGTATTCTTTTAGTCTTCCTTTGTCTGAGAAACTTCTTATTTCACCTTCCATTTTGAAGGAGAGCCTTGTTGGGTAGAGTATTCTTGGTTGTAGGCCTTTGTTTTTTATTGCTTGAAATATTTTTGACCATTCTCTTCTGGCTTGTAGTGTTTCTGTTGAGAAATCGGTCAGTAGACTTTTCATAGCTCCCTTGTATGTTATTTGCTGTTTTTCTCTTGCTGCTTTTAGGATTCTCTCTTTGTCTTTGAATGTTGCCATTTTAATTATGATGTGCCTTGGAGTGGGCCTTTTGGGGTTCCTCTTCATTGGGACTCTCTGTGCTTCTTGAACTTGCATGACTTTTTCTCTCATCAGGTTAGCAAAATTTTCTGTCATTACTTTTCCTATCAGCTTTTCTATCCCTTGTTCTTCTTCTTCTCCTTCTTTTACTCCTTTGATCCAGATATTATTTTGTCTCAGGTTGTCCTG
The DNA here is from genome assembly GCF_987537825.1 of Furipterus horrens. Lineage (NCBI taxonomy): Eukaryota > Metazoa > Chordata > Mammalia > Chiroptera > Furipteridae > Furipterus > Furipterus horrens. The sequence continues at coordinate 55,729,855 of NW_028327177.1, forward strand.
TAATTTCCTTAGACCATCTTCATACTTTTTCAATCTTTTTTTATTTTGTTGTACTGTCTGAGAATTTTTTTCTGCATTGTCCTCTAACTCACTAATCCGATCCTCAGCTTCGTTTAGCCTGCTTTTCATTGATTCTACTGTGTTTTTCAGTTCAGAGATTGTATTCTTCATTTCTTCCTGGTTCTTGGTAATAGTTTCTATGTCCTTTTTTATGCTGGTGTAGTTCTCCGTAAGTTCCCTGTAATTTTCTTGGAGCTGTTGGTAATTTCCTTGGAGATTGTCATAGTTATCTTTGAGGTTGTGGAGTATATTGAGCTTCTTTATCACTATTATTTTGAATTCCGTGTCTGACATTTGGGTTATGTCTATTTCATCTACCTCTCTTTCTAGTTATGTGCCCTGACTGGGAATCAAACCTGCGACACTTGGTTCGCCGGCCGACGCTCTAGTATTAGATTTATATAGTAGTTATATGCTATATGTTTAGTGTGAAAAGGAGGCTAAACAAAACAGAAAAATGAACAAACGAAAATCAAAAATGAAGGATAGGAAGGAGATATGGTATGAAACAGATTAAAGAGATAGTTTAAAGAGAAAAAAATTTATTTAAAAAATTAAAATTAAAAAGAAAGTTTTTACTCAGTTCAGCCTTTGTGTGCAGTCTTCTTTTTCTGGATCCACACCTGGTCAAAATTCCATGAGTTTCATTTTTCTTTTCTGGTTGGCTGGCTGTGAAGAGTTCTTGCTGGTTTCTGTGGCTGCTTTTCTCTCCCTCAGGGGCCTGTTGTAGCTATCTGCTGTGAGCTGCAGAGTTTGGTCTCTCCCCACTTGTCCTGCAGCACCCTCCAGCAGTCCTCAAGCTTCTCTAGTAACGCTGTTCTGTTGGCAAGCCAGTATGCATGATCCTAGTCCCCACCCTACCTTGGATCCTGCCTTCGCTCCTCCTCCCACGAAGTCTCTGTGTTCCAAGCTGCAGCACTGGGCTGTGACTGTCCCTGGCTGGCAGTGTCTCACCGTTCGCCTGCACGCTCTGCCCGCCCACTTTGGGCCTAACCAAGGTTGTGTTTCTAATGCAGCTTTCCCAGCCCAATACCACTTTTTTCTGATCAGTGGCGCTGCGATGGATGCACACGCCCCATATGTGGTGCCACCAGCACCAGACTCAGTTCACACACTTCCCATAGTGTGGGTCGTTCGCCATTTCACTGTTCGCCTGTGCACCCTGCCCTCTGGCCTGGAGCTCTGACCCAGACCATGTTTCTAATGCAGCTCTCCCGGCCCAGTTCAGCTCCTCTCTTTTAAGTGGCACCATGATGCATGCACCCAGAGCATGGGGTCACCAGCCCAGACCTGCCTATTTGGGGGATATCCACCCAGATTCAGATCATACAGCTTCCCACAGTCTGGGCCACTCACCGTCCTCCCACACCTCTGGCCACTTCACGGAAACCTTTCTATTGTTTCCCTATAGGACTCCGCTGTTCCCCGCACTCACAGTAGGCAGCAATCTCCAAGCAGATTCTGGGCGGTGAGCCGGTCAGCAGCTGTCCCTCTGGGGTGCAGTCCGGTAGGAGCGCAGGGCTTGGTGGGTCCAGCAACTCCTCCCGAGAGCACTGGCAAGCCTTCTGTTCTCACTCTCCCTTCCCCACTTGAGCTGTCCATAGTTTGTACTCACTCACTCATCTCTCTGTCCGTATCCCAAGCTTTCCACGACAGGAGCAAGCAAACAATACTGCTTCTTATTCCGTTGCCATCTTTCTCCCCCCTCAAAATATTTTTATTAACATTCAAAATCCCTGAGTAGGCCATACCCAATGACAAATTTCTCAAATTGTCAATAGAAATGTGAGGACTTGAAACTTGACTCCTTTGGAAGAATTATTCTTCTCCTGTTAAAGGAATTTCAAACCACAGTGACCAAGTGGGAGGAAGACCTCAACTTTGAAGTTCTTTTCCTCAGAGCTGTCTAATCACCCATTTTTCTGGCAGCCTTTGTGCTCACTGGACCTAGAGCTCAGCTCTTGCCCTTCCAGATAGTCTAAGAACCATCTGCAGAGAGCAAAGCTGGCCACTAGGCAGAAAGAAACCTAAGCACTCCCCTCAGGTAGTCCTCTCCAGAACAGCACACCCAGGCCAGACACAGGGTGTGACCCCTCCTGCCATGTACCCACGTAGGGCATGTCTCCTTGTCATTGGGCAGGAACACCAGAGTTTGTTCTGACCCTGTGGCAGGCCCTGCAGGCTCATCACTCTTCTGCACAGTTGAGCTTCTTGCTGGTTTTGGCTGTGGATAGGACAATCTTATGGTGAAGAGGCCACATATGTACATAGTACTATAATCAATAGCTATTGAAAGGCAGATGCTGGACTTCCGGCCAAGATGGAGGCTTAGACGGACATGCTAGGTCTCCCTCTACAACTAGAGAGGAATACAACTACTTCAAAACAAAGGATAACTAGAAATTCCAGAAAATAAAACTACACGGAAGTCCAACATATGAAGTTATAAACCAGCGGTGCCATTTGGGCAGGTAAGAGTTAAAGAGGGCAGTGCTGTTTGCGGTCGCACCTGGACAACTGCGGGCCGTGAGGAATCCCGGCTGCGGCCAAGCCCCTGCTGGTGCGCGACTCCGGCGCTGGGGAAAGCGGCCGCCGCATCGCCTTGAACAGTGAGGCCCAGGGGGGCGGGAGGACGGACCCCGGTCTCCTAGCTGAATAACTGTGTGAATCCATCTTGGACCCCCGCCCCCAAAGAAAGCACCACAGGGCTGCGAAATAGGTCGCGGACAGGCAGGCGCCGGCCGGTCGCTGATTTGTGACGCGTACACAGGCACTGCCCCCGACAGCCGGCCCAAGAAAACAAAACGCATCTGTCAAAATGAGGCAGACAACTATAGAAATCCTGGTGGCGCAGCTCACCAGACAGCAGATAGAGAACCTGACAGATGAACAGATAAGAAACCTGTCAGAGGCTCAGTTCTGGGCCATTGTTATCAGGTGGCTTACAGAATTCACAAAAGAGCAGGAAAAAGATATGAAAGAAGCGAAAAACTTTCATAACGAAAGGAACAAAACCGCATACGAGACAGAAGGAAAGGAAATAAAATCCAGAGTTCATTTCAACAAACTGGAATATGGAGAAGGAACAAGCAGTCAACCAATGCAGCGAGAGGAAATGGGAAGCAACAATGAGAGGATCAGAAACCTCTGGGACAGCTATAAAAGGCCCAACATAAGAATCATTGGTTTGCCAGAGAATGAGGAAGATGAACTAGAACTTGAAAAATTGAGTGAAAATATAATAAAGGAGAACTTCCCAGACTTGGGGAAGGGAATAGACTTGCAGGTCCAGGAAGCAAGGAGAGTTCCCAAGAGACTGGACCCAGGGAGAACCACTCCAAGACACATTATAATCAAAATGTCAAAAATTAAAGATAAAGAGAGAATCTTAAAAGCAGCAAGAGAGAAGAAAAGAATTATGTACAAAGGGGTCCCAATTAGACTATCAGCTGACTTCTCAAGGGAAACCCTACAGGCAAGAAGGGACTGGCAAGAAATATTCAAAGTAATGAAAATCCAAAACCTACAACCACGAATACTCTATCCAGCGAAATTGTCATTCAGAATAGAAGGACAGAGAAAGTGTTTCCAGGACAAAATAAAACTGAAAGACTTCATTAGATCCAAACCACTGTTATATGAGATGTTAAAGGGACTGGTTTAAAAAAAACAGAAGCTAGGGAGATGAAACAAAGGCAAACTAAATAGGCAACGAGAGTGGAAAAGGAACTGTGGGTACGGGAAGCATATTGGGGGGAGGTCAACAGGGAGGGGGAATGGGGAAAGGGAGGAAGATGATATAGGAATTGGGGATCAAGGTAGGAGGGAATGGAATAGACGGAGAGAGGTTGGGAGGAACTGTATGCACAACTAATGGACATAATCTAAAAGGGGGGGACAACTGGAGGGAGGGGGGCCACTGGGTGGAGGGGAGCAGAGGGAAGGGAAATTGGCACAAATGTAATATTTTAATCAATAAAACACATTAAATCTGAAAAAAAAATATGTTAATAAAAAAAAAAGAAAAAAGAAAGGCAGATGCTGAAAAATCAAGCTTGTGATTTCACTGAGAGCCTATGGATGGGCCCCCATTCACCCCTGGGATGGCAGAGGGCCTAGACCCTAACTCCAGATAGCCCACCTGGATTTAGCCTCCTGGGTCTCAGTTTAAAGGATGCTTTGTCGCACCTCATTCCACCATTTCCTTATTTGTTGGAAAAGAACATTTCCCCATTTGGTAGAAAAGAGTCAAGAAGACCTCCAAATAAGCTTTCCTCGAAGAGCCAGGCATTTTTTATTCAGTTAATATTAATGAAGTATAAATTTTAATCTGAAAACACTTATGTGTTGGTCAGAACTATATATGTGTAAAGGAACAGGCAGAATCAAATACTCTCCCCTCAAAAGCAATGTGAAACTCTGTCATGAAACTCTTCCTTACAATGACTTAAACACTTTACTAAATTACCATTAATTGCTTTCCTTCTCTCTTGGGTAGAAGTCAAATTGTAAGGGCTTTATATGAGAAAACAAGCATGTATAGGCAAGGGGGAAATCAGTATTTGAAAGGTTGGAAAGCTGACACTCCCGGGAAGATTGTGTAGTGGCCTAGGTAGACTTCCCGTGGCATATTCATCATTGTTGTCCTCCCAACTATTGTCCTCCCACCTCCAGGAGCTGGACCCCAGCACCAGCTAGGACCAATGAGCTGCACACCTGCTACCCACCTGCACACTGTCTGAGAGCCTCCAGGTCAGTGTCTTCTCTCAGCTAACTTCTGTCACACAGCCTCCTGCACTGCTCCAGCCCTTGCAGTCCACATTCCAGATCTCAGTACTTGAACTGGACTGTACTGGTACTACCTAATCCCAGGTCTCCAAGGCCAAGATCCCCAACACATCCCTGCCCTCTGAGGCTGGCAATTTCCCGAAGCTTTATCTAGCACTTGACCAAGAAGTGAGGCAATTTTCTCAGTCTGAGGTTGTGTCCTTTACATTTCAAATGCATAGTTCATGTGGACTGTAAAATTAGGAGCTTGAGTTGTAGAAACTCACATAAGAGCAGTTCTTCAAAGTAATTAGATTGAAAATACTATGTAAATTCATAAAGGCTTAGAAAATTCAGGCCAAGTGATTGGTGATTTATGTAAATAAAAGAATTCATGAGTTCTATAATTCTATTCTAAACAAGTCCTTTCTACATATCTGTAAATATGTATATACACACACATATACATAAATATATGCAAACACACATGCATACATACATACATATGCATTTTTCTTGGAAATAATTTGTTTGGAATGAAATATATATCATATATTTACTTACGTATACTTATTTGTGAGGATACAAGAAGTCTTCAATCTGGAAGAAGCCCTCACTGAACCATGCTTGCACCCTGATCTCACACTTTCAGCCTACAAACTGTGAGAAATAAATTGATGTTGTTTATAAGGCACCTGTACATGGTACTTTCTTATAGTAGTATGAACACACTAGAACACATAAGGCACCCTAGCCAAGTACCTTCTCATGAAATATTTAGAAAAGCATAAGGCAAAGCAAGCCAGCTCAGTCAATGCTGTCTACTGCATACAGAATAAAATATGTATCCAACATTTGTTTAATGTGTCTTCAATCTTGCTTTTCTCTCTCCTCTTAGGAAAAATCTGTTCCTGCCCCCAACAGAAGTCCAATGTCATTATCACATAAGGGAGGCACACACCTATTGTGGTAGACTCACTCACTTCAGGGTTAGAGTAAACCCCTCCTACAGGCAGTCCTCCAAGCCACCTCTTTTCCAGGGAGCCCACCCTGCCTTGGGTTTTACCTTCTGGTTCAGCTCTTTCTTCAAATCTTCCCTTTGAGCCCTCCCAGACTCTGGCCCAGCATTTTCTTCTGACCTCTGAGTTTGCTTCTTCCTCGGAACAACTGACCAGCTTCTGTTCCTTAGGGACAAGGCTGCCTGAACTGCACTGCCAACCTGCCTCACTTGGTACTGTCTCCTTACACCAGTTCTGCTCTGATGGTTTCTTTCTGTCTGTGTTTATCATTACTTTTACAATTTCTCTGGCATACTACTTCATTCTATCTCCTAAATTTGGCTTCAGTGTTTCCTACTTTCTCTTTTTCTGACCCACAATTTTACTTGGAGTAAAATAACTTAGCTCCTTAAAATCCTACCCTCCACACTATTCAGCTTCCTGCTATCACTGATGCTCTTTATTGCAAGAATTGCCAATTACTCTTCTTAAGAAGTACTAAATTTGTACATATTACAAGCACATATCCAGGTTAAAAATAGCTGCCATCGTATTCAGGGAGGGCCCTTTAAATATATAATACCTAGAGTCATCACTTTATACCGTTTCACACTCACCTGTCCTTCCACTTGGAATCACCCCTTCATCTGTAGTCTCTTTGAAGAAGAGTACTTTCAGGCATGATTTTTGTAATTAACGTTGCTTTTATTCAAAATCTGATTCTAATTCTACACCAAGAATTACTAGATAACTCTAAATTTAAAACCTCCATTTATCTAAAAGAGCATTGAATATGATCAAGTGTTAAATATGTTCAAGAAATAATTGTTCAAAATATAAATGGATGAATGGATGGATTATCCAATTTAAAAATTTATGGAGATGCCAGAGTTTCTTCACTTGGGGTACAGTTCCAAAGAGAGAGGTAAGAAATGAAGGGCTTCTCCTGATTCAGCAAGAGCTGCTTTATCTCCATGAGATCCTCATTCATTTCCTGAGGGTCTATGCTATAGAGCTTTGCACAACACAGGGGCTCAGTAAACTTAAACTGATTGGAGTTAAATAACTAATCAAAATAAATAATAACATTATAATACACTAGCCACATGGCAGGTGCTCAATAGTCACATGTGGTTAGTGACCAGCATAATGAAATATTTTATCATCACAGAAATGTGATTAGTGCTGATATAGAGGTTATGCTCCATGAGACAAGCTAACGTGAGGAAGCCATTTAAGATCCCCTGAACTCCTTCCATAAGCAGTGACATGCTCACAACAGTACTCTGGTTTCATTCCAAAGTGACCAGTACTGGTCAAATGAAACACTGTCATTTATGTGGTATATTTGGTCTTTGCCCCTGGTCCCTGGCATGGAACTCCTAAAACCCTAGGAATTTCCTGAGCAATAGAAACTTCATTTGTTGTTCATAACAAACACCTTTACACCATACCTAACTTTATGCCAATGAGGTGACTCTTGTGAGTCCCTAGATAACTCCAAGACCAGCTGGTCACTGGAAAAACCAAGGTATAATTAATGGGTTGGCACTTTCAACCCCACCCTCCTCACAACCTCTGGGATGGGAAGAGGAGCTGGCAATTGAGTTCAATCACCAATATCCAATGATTTAATCAACCATGCCTCTGTAATGAAATCTCCATAAAAATTCCTAAACAGTAGGGTTCAGAGACCTCCAAGGTGATGAATACATGAAGATGCTGGGAAGGTGAACCTAAGAGAGCATGGAAGCTCCATGGGTGCCTCCCCCATACAATGCCCCAAGCATCTCTTCCATTTAGCTCCTCCTATATTGTATTTTTTTTTATAATAAGTGAGTAATAATAAGTTAAGTGCTTTTCTGAGTTCTATGAGTCATTCTAATAAATTATTGGACCAGGGAGAAAATCTGGATACCTCCAAATTTGTAGCCAGACAGAAATGTGGATAGTTGCGCACAGTTGGAGCTAATGTCTGATATGGGGGCAGTCTGGTGGAACTGAGCCTGTGAGGTCTGTGGTAACTCCAGGAATTAGTGTCAGAACTGAATTGTTGGACACTCAGTTGATGTCAGAGAATTAGAGAATTGATTGGCATGAAGAAAAAACTCTCAGTCTGAAACTGAGAAAACAGTCTTTAATTTTCTCTTTCAACAAAAAGACTGTAGGGTGGTGTTTTGGTCGCATATGTTGTGTCTGTAAGAAAGCTGCCCTTGGTGGTGAGGAGAGGTGTTTTAATTTATACACTGTCTGCCTAGCACTTTGCAATCCTTTAGCATAAAACATTCTGTATAAGTTCAAGGTGTTATTGCAAGGTGTTAATAGTTCAAAATTAACTTTTTTATTTAAGTGTGTTAACTTGTAAATTAGCCAGTCTTAACTCAATAGATCGTGGAGTGGCCAAACTAATGAGTTTTTGTTTAGAATATTTATATGTCTGACCTGAGAATTATGAAAGATATTTTTTTTCAATTTGATCCAGTGATAGTTTCATTATTTTGCCAAAAACATATATATATCATTGAACACTTTTCCCCACTTTCTTTAAATATATGTAGAATGAGATCCAGAAATAATGATGGCAATAATTCTAAGTATTTCTCCAGTTTTTTTTTTTTTTTTCAAAAACCTTGAGAATGTATGCATTGATTAGCTTGCTTATCCTCGCAACATCCCTGGGTACTGGGGAAGTGTGGATACTGGGGAAGAATTTTGCACTCTCCCATAGCTCTGAGAAGGAGGAGAGAAGTCTGGGTCTGTGCAGCATCACAGGATCTCCAGAATCTCTCAGCATTTCCACAGTACAATTCAAACTCCTGATTTTGACCCATGCAATCAGTTCTTCTCACAGCTCATTTTCTTAGCCGAAGCTTGAAAATACTTCCTGAGCTTTCTATACACACTGCTTCACATAGATAAATATACATCAATATCAATAGATGATGGATTGATGATAGCTACATAGATGGAAAGATAAATGAGATAGATGACAGATAGATAGATGACAGATAGATGATAGATAGATAGATAGATAGATAATTAGAGGTTTATTTATTATAAGTAATTAGCTCATGTAATTATAAAGTCTGGCAAGCTCAAAATCTTCAATAGCTAACGTCCCAGTTCAAGTCCAAAGTCTAGAAACTAATGTAGAACCAGAAAGATCTGATGCCCCAGTTTGAAAGCAACTAAGAAAGAGAATTCTTTCTTTCTTGGGAGAGGTTAATCTTTTGTTTTATGTGGGTCTTCTACTAACTGGAAAAGGCCCATCCTCACTGAGGAGAGCAATCTGCCTTACTCAAAGGATTAAAATGTTAATCTCATCCAAAACACCCTCACAGGAAGACCCAGAATAATGTTTGCTCAAATGTCTTGGCACCCCCATGGTCCAGTCATGTTGCCACATAAAACTGACCATCACACTTTGTATGCATTGTAATGAGAAGGGCTCCTCAGAAGGAGCACAAAGAGGGATATGGCACAGTTCACAAGCACCCAGTTTGCTGGAACTCAGTTTTCTCAATCCTTCCATAAACCTCAGAGGAGCCAACATTTTGGAGGAGCCCAAGCCAGTGAAACCCTTACAGGGCTTAAATCTCCATTTAGAGGAGCTGAGAATCTCTACATGAGAATGATGGAGCTACTGTCAATACCATCTGGTAACCAGCTCCTTGCTGACTGCAGAGCGGAGCCATCTCCATTGTCATAGCTGATCCCCACCTGGAAGACACTCCTGCCCTTGAGACTCACTCAGAGTCAGCTCCTTAGGAAGTGGCACCTGCCCACCTGTCCCACAGAGAGGAATTCTTTACCCTCTATCCTGTCTCCACTAAGAAAACACAAAGGGCCAGGCCTCAGGATCATCTCTATCTTTTGGTTTTACAGAAGACATGGAGGCCTGGAGAGGGTAAGTGACTTGACCAATTGTACTCAGAGAGCTAATGAGATCAGATTTAAACACCACCCCCTACTCCCACTCGAAGGCTCTATCCAAAATAAGCATTCTGCAAACTCGGCATGAGGTTTCCAGGCATTCTTCAGTCTTTATTCCTCTGTGTAGCATTATAGCTACATGCAGTGCACAATTCAGAGATTCTATGTCTTTTGTACCTTCCCACTGTAGCCCTTACTCCTGCTGAATGCAGTAGCAGGTACTACCTCACATTACCCCATGGGGCATACTGGCATTTTGAGCAGGGCAAGTTTGCCTCCTGGGTCTACCCCTTAATAACAGACAGTAGCACCCATCAGACTTCAGGAAAATCAAGAGTCCCAAACACTCCTCACGAGAGGAGGAGCAGCAGCTACGGTTCCCCACAAAGGTAGTACATTGACCCACAGTAGCAAATCCCCACAAGCCCTTAGAGAGGCTGAGTCCACCATGGCTTTTCCTGTCCAAAAGAGTGAGTCAAGGCCAGACGGGGATGGTGCCAGGACTTCATGGCTCCAGCCTGGACGCCTGGCTCACCACAGCCCTCACTGTAGATTTGCAGCTCTGTGCTCCCTGCTCCCAGCTGGAACCACTCATACTGATGGACATGGGCTGTCAGTGCCAGACCACGTAGTAGGTGAAAGTTCTGGAAGCTTTACAGAAAAGTCCGTTTTTGTAAAATTTCCACTGTTTTTTGTCAGCCCAAAAGGGAGATCTGTGTGCTTTGAATTGCTCTAGTTCTGCCCATTCTAAAGGGCAGCACAGCTTTTCCTGGATGCTAATGAATACCCACCATATATAACCTGGGTCAGGGCTAAATTCTTACTTAAATTTAACCTCATGTGTTCCCGATAACACAGAGGATTTTTTTTTTTAATTTTTTAAATTTACTGATTTTAGAGAGAGAAGGGAGAAGGCCACTTAGAAAGAGAAACATTGATTTGTTGTTCCACTTATTGATGCATTCATTGGTTGATTTTTGTATGTGCCCCAATCAGGGATTGAATCCACAGCCTTGGTGTATCCGAACAATGTTCTAACCAAATGAGCTACCCCCGAGGGCCAAGGTCAAAATTCATAGATAATGCCGAATTCATTCTTACTGAACTTTGAGGTAAACTGTATTATATTTTTCAAAATATTGGGGAACACAGTATTTAGTTCATCAATGTCCTCAGGGGGTACAGATTTTGAAAGGAAGAGAGGCAATTTGAGAACGTTCCAGGAGAAGAAGGTTCAAATGGATATATTTTATCCAAAAGAGCTCTTAGAAATACCCTCTAGTGGGGCAATGGACTCAGGCTCCTCTGACATGATTGTACAGAACTATGACCCAGCTCTCATCATTTTAAGAAGAAAGAATGTGGACCTGAAATATGTGATAACTTTTAATCAAGTACACTTTGCATACCTAGTACCTTCTGAAGAGACACAAAATGGATATAATAGCCAAGCAGAAATTGAGCAGCTGTCCCTAAGCCTGTGAGCTTGTATAACCTTCTACCTCCAGCAACTGAAGGTCCCAGGCTGGTCATCTACCTCTCCTCTCCATCCTGCATGCTGAGCAACTGGCTATTCAAAAGAAAAGTCTTCACTTGTAGTGTTTGCTAATTTCTGTTGTATTAATTCTCCTACTATGGCCCATTTCAGGCCACAAAAGTTTTAACCACCAGGTGACAGAGTTCCTGAATGTTTAACAGTTCTAGCCAGTCCAGTACAAGGCTGTGTCTCATGTCACATTCAATCCAAAAATATCCAGATAATAATCACTTCTCAGTACCACCCACTACGTCTCAGATTTAACCATCTCTTACCTTAATAAATGCAATAGCAGCCATATAAGTATCCTTTCAGACTTTGCCTCCTTTTGTCTATTCTCAATAAAGCTTTTACTTTTGAAAACAGATGTCAGAGCATGGCACATCTTTGCTTGCACTCACCTACCAGCTCACAGCAATCTGGACCTGACCCCTCCTATCCATCTGAGCACTCTCCCTGGTCACTTACTCCCACAGCGTGGCCTCCTGGCTATGTGGGTATTCCTCAAGTACACCAGCAGACTCTTGCTCAGGATCTGGGCACTACCAGTCCCAAGGCATAGACATTGCCTCCCTGCCATCTCTGTTACTAACTCCCTCACATCCTGCAAACATTTGCTCAAAAGCCACCTTCTCAGGAAGACCTTTCCTCACCTTTCTATCCTATATTCCCAATTCCCCTTCTCAGCTTTATTTTCTACTTGGCACTTCTTATTGTATTCACATACTATATAACCGATTTCTTTAATTTATATTGTGTCTTCCCACTAAAAGACACATTCCACAGAGGTATATAACTTTCATTTGTTTTATTCACTAATAGATCCCCAGCCTAAAACAGCATATAGCATCTTGTCAATGGCCAATATTTACTAATCAAATAAACCCCAAATTTGAGTATTTGGTAAACAATAATTTTGTTTTTCTGTCTTTTTATCTTTTGGCTCCTCCCCATATTATGAACTACTCTAGCACATTGCACTCCATCAGCTTTGTTTTAGGCTGGGGCACCCAGCTGAGGCCTGCCTTTGCACCTGTGGGATCCTCACTAACCTGTTCCACTTAGAACCATCTCAGCCATAGCCCAAACACCTGCTGTAGACAAAAATTTTGAATCTTGTCATGCAACTAATTCCTTCAAGCAGGAGCAGAAAAAATGAAATCTGTTCAAATGTGTTCATAGAAAAAAGAATTCTCACTAGCCCAGGGGGCTGCTAGTTCTAGCGTGGCTTGGCAAAATGGCTTATTCACAAGGGCAATTGCCACACTGTGCCGCATACCATGCTGACAGGTATTTCCTCACCATCTGAAGTTCAGAAAGAGGAAATCAACCCCCTCAGATCTCAAACACAGGGAGTCTCCTTCAGTAACAGGTGTTCCTTAATTTATTCATATGAATAAAAATGCAGAACCTGCTATCTTGTATCCTATTTCTTCTAGAGTCTTACAATACTGAAAGCCTTCTAACTGTAGTTAGATTGTAATAGATAGACTAATTTGGATTTTATCTCAACTACACAAATTGTTATTTCTACTACGAACTGCAGATGAAATTGTTTATACACACAAAAAAATTAATATTAAAATTGTATAACACTACAAAAAGAAAATGAATAATTTAATCACAAAATATAGAAATAGTACCAGGAAAATAAATTTAAGCCCAGGCCATGCCACCCCTGCAACAACCTAGGGAAACATAACTTTTCCCCTGAAGTGTGATCTTTGCCCCAAAGAAACATTTCCAAATATTTGATTATTCCAGATGTTACTCCTAAGTCTTTTCCTGTGGGTCAAGTGCCTCCTATAGTTGTGTGACATTAGTTATGTATTCTAAAGCTCCCCTGCTCTACTTGCACCCATTCCCCATTCAGAGCCCAGTGGAGCCCTGCCCAGGAGCACAGTGAATAAGGTTCCCCAACCTGATGTAGAGGACAAGCTCATGTGCCAGCACATGTGGAGACTCGAGGCCATGCACCTGCTTCTCGCCCCAGTCACCACTGTTCCACTCACCCCTGTTTCAACTTGCCCAAGGATTACCAGGAGTGGTGCTAACCCATGCACGCCCTTGCACTCCTCTGTACAGCCCTCCATGTTAGGCTCCTCTCCCACTGAAATGTTCACTGGCTCCTGCACAACTCAGCGAGCGGCAGGAAGTAGAACAGATTGAAGGGAGTGACACCTAGTGGCTCTAGGTGCTACCTAATTCAATAAATAAATATTTATTAAATTATTAATTAGTAATAAATTAATTTAAAAATATATATTTTAATGGGGAGAATGTAGGGAAAGAATTTTTAAAAGCACATTACATGTAATCTCAGCAAACTGAGTATTAGAAACAGGCACTGATAGGCTTTATCTGTTCTTGCTTTTGTCTTTCATGCTGGAGGGCCTGGTTTGGTTTGGCACTTTTCTCCATCTTCTTCCTTGCCAAAATAGCTTAGCCAGAGGCAGTGAACCTTCCACTAAAGCAGGTGGGTGTCAGCTCAGGATCAGGTTCAAGGGGTGAGAGTCAATGCACAGGAACGGGTATGCCAAAGACAACCACACAGGATGCAGTCTGCCTTTAAAAAAAAAACACGTGTGGGGATGATTAGAGATCAGTCATCAAGTCGCTTGTCAGGGAGGGGAGCTTCATTGTTCTTAAATGACAAGCACTGGATTTTGTAATTATGGGGACTCCTCCCACACTGACCAGCATTTCCAAGTGCAATTGCAACTGCCAAGAATCTGGCGAAGATAAGGAGGGTGTACCTTCAGCCAGGACAAAGTCACAATATTGAATTTAAAAATGCAGAAATACAATTGGAACCTTAAGTTCAATCTTTATGCCAGAAACTTTAGATACATATACCCAGTTAAAACATGGAGAATCCTTGATATTTATCCATATATTTAAGAAAATTTATTACATAGCTTATAATTCAAACGTACAAAATTCAAGAAATGTAGAAAACTCATTTTTTACTACCAACTCATTAATGTAACTTCTGTATACTTGGCAAATTAAAATAAGACTGAAAATCACTCAGTGAACAATAAAATTCTTATATCCATACACAGCTAAGTAATGTCACAGGAAATGCTTATATTCAATATTTGCATCTATGGACTTACAGTCAAGATGGAGATGTAGATAGACATGCTTTGCCTCCTTGCACAACCATAGAAGGATCATAACTAACCTCAAAACAAAAAACACCCAGAACTGACAGAAAAATGAACTGTATGGAAGTCTAACAGCCAAGGATTTATAGAAGCCACATTTATCCAAGCGGGTAGGAGGGGCGGAAATGAGGAGCCAGGGCAGAGTAGATGCAGTGTGGCGGCACGAAGGTGGCAGCTGGCAGAATGTGCAATCCCACCTTCGCGTGTGGCGGGTAAAAATTGGGAGGATTCCTGGGGAGCAAGCGATCCCAGCCCCAGGCCAGACCATGCAGCCCAGGATTCCAGCACTGGAAAAATAAAGCCTCATAACTTCTGGTGTCAAAAATCAGTGGGGGGTAGCAAATGGAAGAAACAGCTGGTATCTCAGAAGAGTCTGTTTAAAGGGTCCACATGATCCTAGAACATACACAAACCCACCCACTCTGGAAATCACCACCAGGGCAACAGCTAGAGGGGTGCCAGGAACATATGGGAAGTGTATGAAGTGATTGGAAATGGGGCAAGTGCTGAGCAACCCTCCAGCAGCCAGACAGCAGCCTTATTCCCTCTCTGACCCCTTCCCCAAATGTAGAACTACAAAGGAGTGAAGTTGGTTGCCAGACCCTAGCGATCACCTAAGGCTCTGTCCCATAAACTTAACAGGTGCACCAAGACAGGGAGTCAAAGCAGCTCTACCTAATACACAGAAACGGACACAGGGTGGCTGCCAAATTGAATAGACAAAGAAATAAAGTATACTTTATAAAAGAAGAAAAGAAAAAAGCCAGGTCAAAAAAAATTTGCATCTATGAACTTACCTATTTATACTTTAATATAACTGGTATTCTTAAGCCTTGAGTTTTCTTTATCTCAGTTTTAAGGGCTGTTGATCTTAAAGAAGGAAAGAGAATCACCATAAAAAACAGGATACATTCTTATATTTACCCCATCATCTACCACATCCTATGTGCAAGTATCTAAAATTATTTTTTTAATCATTCTAAAAATTACTGTTGGCCTGTGTGTCTTAATTACAAACCTATCAATAATAAGTACATTAAACTATTTTGTAATAAAATATCAAAAATATGTCCTTATTTAAGGGAGGAAAAAGACAAAAATAACTCAAGAAAATCTAGCTGACTGAAGGCATGACCAATAAAAAAAATTCCATTTAAAGCTTTACCTTGAGATTAACAGTGAATAAAGAGAATAAAGTCTACCTGTTGCTTTCTTGATCACGTTCTTATAGATTTCACCCCACTCCCACCCAGTCATCCAACGGCTGATAACAAATTGCTAACTAGGCTCATTGCCTGAGTGGGGACTGAGTGCACACACACCCTGCTGGGCTTCCAGAAGCTGCTTGTCCAGAATAGAAATCATGGCAACTAAGCCCAGAGGAAAGAACAGTTTGATTAAGGAGTACATATAGTTTTCTTAATGCAACCACTATCACTTTCACCAGACTAATTAAGAAATACCTTTATTTAAGAAAGGGGATGAGCTTCAACAATGTGCTTCAGATTTGATCTGGGTTAACAGAGGCAGAAACAGTACAGGAGACAAAGAGATGTTTTAGAGCAAACAGTCACACCCCACACAGCAACCTTTAACAGGGCACTTCCCACTGCCTCCACTCCAGGTGACCTCCTCCTGGCACAAAGGCTCATACTTTCAAGGGGAGACCTGGATCCTTGGGCCCAAAGACCCTACCGTGGACAGCTGGACACCTCCACTTTGTTCAGAAGAGTTTCATTTGTAAAGAAGCCTCCCACTGCCCTTAACTTCAACCCTCTGAAAGGTATCTTACACCAGAGAAATATCTGTGTGTGTATTTCCTGTTGATACAAAAACAGCCAACATTATCTCAGAACAAGAGTCCCAAAGATAACTTCAAGGAAAGCAAGCAATGGAAATAATCTTGCCAGAGGGAAGCAGATGAGCAGAAAGAAAACCCCGCAGCTCAGACCCCAGGAGGGTGTTGTCCATCAGAACCCTCTGAGGATGAGATAGACTCAGTTCTCTGCTTATCTATATGCTCTCACAATAAAACACACATAATCTCTCTCTCTCTCTCTCTCTCACACACACACACACACACACACACACACACACTGTCCTGGAACATTGATTCAGGAATGACTTAGAAAAAAGATTTAACACTGAATGAATCACGAGCATCAATCCCTGTGTGTTCCTGGAAGGTCTTCCTTATAAATTCTGGCCAGGCCTGGCCCTGCTTGGCTAATGAGATCATCTCCCAGGGTATGCATCCATATCACCATCTATGTAACTACAAGGACCCATAACTCCTCCCATCCCATGCCTTTATGTTATTGGACTTCTGCATCAACTCTTGCTATTCCTTCTGCCTGTAATGCCCCTTGCCCTTCTTCCAACCAATGAAAATCCTACTGCCCCAAGACTCCTTCTGCATAGCCCCATTTGGCATCTTAGACATGTAGTCAAACTGTATCCTCTGGTTGTTGGATCTGTTGTCCAAACTTCATGGGGTTCTTGAAGACGGGGGTATACATCATTCTGTGTAGTTCTGACTCCATTTAGAGGAGCGAGTTTCAAATGGGGGGCACTCAGGGAGGCAGCTACTCCAAGTTAGTTGAATCTCCACTCTCTTTCAGCAGAAAATGTGAGAGAGAGTGAGCTGTTTTAATCTACCTTAGACTTGTCACCTCAAAATAAGAAAGGAAAAGGAAAGTGTCAACCTTCTTAGTGTCCAACATCAAAAATTCCCTAAATTAAGCAGAGGTTTCGCTCCAAGATAAATGCAATTCAATTTAACCTGTACACAAGGCACTGGACTAGGTGCCATGTGGCCACATCTGGACACACTCACAATGCTCTCCACCTAGGCCCTGCAGAGGAATGATGTAAGGGCTACCATCATCTCACACATTATTATATCCAAAGGACATTTATCAAGCACTAACTATGTCTCAGACACTGCACTGAGAATACAGCAGGAAATGGAATGAAAGCCTTGACTCATTCTAGTTGGGGAGACAGATAAAAATGGAATACAAGTTTAGATAGGTTCATGCTATAATAAAATGGGGACACATAAGGGGGCTGGTTATACCTAGAGGCAGAAGCTGGGAGAGGGGGTCGTGGGGTCAGGGAAGTCTCTGTTGAGCTAACATTTGGCCAATGACCTGGGTGAACTGAGGGAGTGAATTATGGGGCAAGAATAATTCTAAACAGAGAACAGAATGCAACATCCTAGAGCAGGCTAAACATGAGTTGAAAAAAACAGCAGAAAGGCCATGTGTCCAAAGTAAAGGAGCAAGGGGAGGTAGCATGAGGTGGGGTCCCCTGCCAATTCCTCCTCGCCACCCCATGTCTGTGCAGCAGCTCACAGTGGCTAGTGGACTGGGCCAGAATGTTTGGCTTCCAATCCTTATCTGAGAAATTGAAGAAAAACAATTTCTTCTAAGTTGGTTGATTGGGGTGTTGCAAATGCTTAAGGACAACAAAAAAGTCTGTCAAGCATTTTGCTCAGCTTTACCAGCTGATCTGAAGTCATGCTGCTGTAGCTCCCACGGCCAGTAAACAGAAGTCCGTTTTCCTCCTGGGAAGTTTACGTGGTACTTTGGAATCCTTCTGGACTTGACGTGTTATGTAAATTTAAGTGCATTACCATTAATCTCAGCATAGATTTATCTTTTTTTTCAGGCATCAGGTTAGTTTAATGATGCAGCTGCTGCAGAACAGGGAGAGAAACTATGAATGCAGGGAAAATCTCAGCCCCAGAAAAGGATAGACTTCCCAAGGCAGGCCCTGTGTGAGTCTCAGAGCCACAGGAAGCTAGCTGTGTTTCTTTGGCATTGCCCAAGCTAGGACCAACCTTCACTCTGTAGGAAAAAAAAGAAAAGTTTCTTATGTGCCCAAAGTCTTTGGAATTTTTTTATATCTAAAATACACCCAGGTGATCAATCAGTAAGATTGCTCTTTGAACCACTATCATACTTTCTGCATTTTGGTTAAATATATATATTTATCCCATATATACATATACGTTTTTAAATTCTTCACATCTTAACATACATCATGCATTTCAACCATTTTGTAGCCTGGTATAACTTCCATCTCCCACCCCCTCCCACCCTACTGCAACTCTGTATAAATACATACCACACACACACGCACATGCGCACATATACACCATATACACATGTGTACCACATACACATGTGCCCACACACTCAAATGCCGTGTACATGTGTGCATGTATACACACGTGCCATGTGCTTGTGAGCACATGTGTGCACCTATGTGCCACACATGCATGTGTGCATGCATACATATACATGCATTCATGCTCACCATAGGCACATGTACACACAGTTATATGCACATATTCCATCAGTTAGCAAACTGGACACTTCCCTCACTCTTTTCTACCTCCCTTCTTCCCCTCTGAAATTTATCAGTCTCATTCTCTCAGATCATTCTAGAGTAGGCTAATGTGATCATCTATATTAAAATGTTAATAATTTTATTTGTCATATCTCTAACATAAATTGATAATATGTGTTGACAGAGTTCTTGAAAGCTTGACTTCAAAGTCTTAACTAAAATGGGAAAATCCGGCCCAAAGGGGGCATTTGAGGGCAAGATGTCCTGAGATGTTCCGCACATCAATATCATGCTGTGGAGGTGGCAGCGGGGAGGGCCTGTGTGTGAGCCTGACCCTATCTTTGTCCTATAAAATTAATTCATTCAAGTTTTAGGGAGGGTAATGTGTGAACATAAAATGAAATGAGAATTTTTGAGTCTTTATTTCACCCCCACTAGCACTCTTGGGGAACATGTGTGTTTCATGCCTGTCAGTAACCCAGCTTTAGATGGAAAAAGAAGACTTCCCTCAAGTGGAAAAACCTACCTGTAGCCTTAGAGATTTAGTAGGTGACAGTCTAACATGAAATAATAAATACCATTATGATGTCACTGTCTCACTGCTCATTTTTAGAGACTCTGGACCTTTCTTCCAAAAACACAAGCTCATGAATAGGACTCTGTGGTACCTGACATGTTGTTTATGGGTCAGTGTAGTCGTGGTGGCTGAGCCTGTACTGACAGGTTTTCCCAGACCCTCCCAAGCATGTATCATGATAGCCAGTTGGCCCTCCGGTCTCTGAACCAACCCAATTCAGATTGCAAAGTGCCAAAGCTGAAATTCAGACTTGCCATAGTGAGTTATATAACTGCTTCTAGAGCCAGTCTTGGTGTACAATCTGGAAAAAAAAACCTCTTGGGCCCTGACGTGTTGTGCAACTTAAAATGATTTAATTTGCTTCCACCTCCATTTTTGTGAATGTCACAACATTTTGCATATGTGTTTTATGGAAAATAACTAGAATTAAAATATGAAAGCCAGATTTCTGATACATAATTGTAATGGGGTGTAGAGCAAGGGGACCCCTAAATAAGAAATATTCCCCCAGTCCTTGGTTGAAGGATGGTGTAAGGGGATGATATGGTTTAAGATTCTTTGCATTACCATGATAAGTGGATAGCCTTTCCTGAAGGGAAGTGGGTTGCTGCCCCAGGGTAAAAGGCAGATGTGACTTACAGGGCATATCCTGACTCATGACATAGCTAGTAGAGGCAGGGGCCCCTGCATCACTGACTCACTCTGGCCCTGATTAAACATGGCAGCCAAGAGAATGTAAATGATACAAGGTTACTGGCAAATGTAGCACATTGTGGAAGGAACAGGAGATGTGGTGAAATATGAAGCTCTGGGTCAGGGTTTAAAATAAGGGTGGTCTGAAAGAGAAGGAGATTCTGCCATGCTGCCTGTAGTAAAGGAGGAGCTACATCTGCTCCTCTGAAGATTCGGTCATGCAGCCTGGGATAATAAGAAAAAGGTAGCTGGTTCACCATGGGAGAGAAAAGGAGAGGTAGAAGCCATGCCAAGCCATGATGAGGAAGGGGCATCCATGAGGGATTCAGCCATGAGATCTGAGAGAGAAAGCAACTATGCAGTTTATAATCAGGTTTCCACAGGGTAGCTGGGTGTGTTACAGAAACAGGGGAGTCCAAAAATCCCCAGAGTTTTGCGGCTGGGGGATGGGGAGAAGGAAGCAGCTTTTGGAATGCCTCCACATGCCTGAGGCTGGTGGCTAGTGTCTTTTTTATGCAAAATGGCTATAATGCATCCAAAGCCTCAGGTAGATGGGAGGAGTCTTGAACCAGGGGACGGTATGGAAAAGGCACACAGAGCCTGCGTGGGGTTCTGTGAATGGTCAGAACTGTTTGCAATGCCCACTGCATCAGAGGACGCAGTCAGGGATATATAAGCAGCTGCAGACATTTTGGCTCTCTCACTCTCGCTTGCACGCTCTCTCGCACTCTCGCTCGCGCGCCAGCTCTCTCTCACGTGTGGGCTCGCTCTCGGGCTCTCGCTCTCTCATGTGCTCCCTCCACGTGGCTTGGAGAAGGGGCCTTCTCCATGTGGCTTGGAGAAGGGGTCTCCAGGCTGCTTTAAGAGGCTCTCCCCATGTGGTTTTGAGAAGGAGAGGAGATCCGCATGGTTTGCAGGAAGAAGGCAGTTTGCAAGGAGGCTGAGAATCCAGGCGGTTCTGCATTGAGAGCTGGAGGGCACCACAGCACAGAAAGGACCTCCCCAATCAGAACTGAGTGATTGGCAGCTGCTGGTAAAGCTGAACTGTGTTTGGAAAGTAGGGAAACAGTTTCTCTAACTTTACTAAAACTAGCCTGGTTTGGTAGGGGGGAGGCAAGGATATGTGTTTAAGGGTGTTTTAAAGAACATAAGACTTAACAACAGAAATCTGCAAATAACTAAATCTATATAACTGTTAAATAAACAATTCTTTTTCTTTTCACCAAACTCTGGTATTGAGAGTTATAATTTTGGCGGCGGGCAATCGGGCCCCTAACTAAAGAGCCTGTGGGTTTGTTTTCAACTGGAGCAGCCCAGGGGTTCTGTAACAGGTGCAGTAAGGAAACAGCAGCCAAGAGGGAGAGAACAGCATGCTGCTGCTCTGATTGTGCCTACTCTAGCTGACTCTGAACCCACCAAGGACTCTGTCTTGCAAGATGCTGACCTGCTGCCTTAAAGACTGAGAGTTTGTCTTCACTCTTGGGACTCAGGATGTACAGAGAAGTCACTCTCTTGGGACTTGGACCTTCCTTGATTTCACCATGATCCAGTGTAACACAGCACATGTTTTCCTGGACTACGACATAAGGGCTGAAGACAACGTACCCCAGATCCTGAAGGAGAGAGCTGCTGTGAGAGCATGTCAACTTTGAAAGCCATGAGTGTACTTTCCAGAGGGAAGAGAGAACTGTTTGCACAATTGGCTTTAGAACAGATAAGGAAATGGGGAACTTCTGGCCTTGGTTTTGGTGTTTTTGGCTTATAGCTTTGTGGGGAGCAAGGGAAGTGCTAGGTCTTGTGGGAGAACAGAGCTCCACGCAGGAGTGCTCTCAGCCCCACAAGGTTGGAATCCTGTAAATAAAAACCTGTTTCCCTCAATACTGATTGTTGGATCATCCACCAAGACACCATGTGCATGAGCCCCAGTTTGCTCAGTTACACAGTTACCACATTCAAGGAAACCAAAAATAGGAAGAGTGAAAAATGTCAGAAATTATTAAGGCAAAGAGGTGGAGAGAAAAACAATCTAATCTCACATAACTTTAACTCACTCAGGAGGAGTAGCTGAAAGGAAATGGCTAGTTCAAGGTTCACATTGTGAGCTGGATCGATCTGTGTACACTGAGCTGAAAGTCCAGGAGAGCAGCTACACCTTCCTCTTTAACCTGAGGTGGGAGAGCGCCTAGTACTGCACAGTCAGCATGGTTATTACTTAATGTGTTTGCAGAATACTTTATTTTCCTCATCACTGTCCCAGCCATGATTTTTTGAGAGGACTCTCAAGCCCTGAGAGAGGTGACTCCCTGGCCCATTGGCCTTCACATCTAAGCTGCACTTTCTCTGGGTGCTCCTTATGAAACCAGTATCAGCCTCCCTGGACCTTCCAATAATTCATTTCTTAACTCTACCCATTGTTGAGCAGCCCAGGGACAAAGACACCTCATTACTCTTGTTGGTGGCTATACTGCTCATTTCTTGACTGGGCCACCAACCTTGCCCCAGGGTTTCCTAGGGTTTGTAGACTGAAACCAGCCACTCTTTCAGATATCCTCCAGCCTTACCTGCATAAATTAAATAAGAAACTATGCAACCAGCTTCAGAATTTTGCATTTGTCTTAGAAACTCTACATCTTAAATTTGCGATTGAATTTGTAAAGTATTTAAAGCATCCCTTTAACTGATGGGATTAAGAAAAAACAGATACAAATAATAATATGGTGATTGCTAGGGGGAAAGAGGGAAATTAAAAAGAAAAGACCATAGGGGCGATGATTGTGGAAGAGTTAACATAAACGCAGGCTTAATTTCAACCCGATGAGTACTGATGAGAGAATAATTTAAAGAGGCTGAAGTTTGAGTTCAGGACAGAGGAGTGCTAATGTTGGAACAGCTAGGAAAGGCCCTGTATTACATATCTCTACCAGTGAGATGTTGATGTGGAAAATCAGAAGTACCTGGATGGTGTAAGAGTTAACAGAAACCTAGTTTCAAGATCATTCAAGACAGAGTTTATTTTAAATTTTTTAGTTTGGTATTGTTAGAAATAAGGACATAGTGACTCCCAAACCAGTAAAAAGTCATTAGTAACAAAGGGCAAATGTAATTAAAGGGTCTTAAAGGCAAATGTAATTAGAGGATCCCTGAGAAGGGAGCTGACAGCACTGGCACATCTACAAACCACAGCAGGGGCATTTAGATAACTGTGTTAGATTGTAACTCCAGAGTAACCAGTAATGGAGAAACGGGGAAGAAGGAGAGGGGAGGGGGAGCTAGTTGCGTTAGGGCGGGGAAGCTAATTGCTCTCACTTTAGGGCAAGGAAGAAAATCACTTCAGGGTAGCAATTTTAGGGTGGAGAATATAATCACTTTAGGGTGGCAATTTCAGGGTGGGGAAGCTAAGACTATAAAACCAGTTTCCTTTGTCTACTTGGCGTGCACATTCTTCTGGCTGTGAGGGTGCACCCGGCTCTGCAGACTCATGAATAAAGGCCTCGCTTTACTGCTCAAGTCCTGTGTCCCAGTTTTTATTGTGAGCATTTCTCACAGTATCCAGAATATATAAAGAACTCATAATCTAACAACAAAAAGACAAAAACCCATTTAAAAACAGGCAAAAGATTTGAAAAGACATTTTTATAAAGAAGATATACACATAGCCAATAAGTTCATGAAAAGATTCTCATCATCATCAATCATCAGGGAAATGTAAATCAAAACCATACTGAGATATCACTTCACACTTACTAGGATGACGATAATAAAAACAAACAGAAAGTGAAAAGTGTTTGGGAGGATATAGAAAAATTGGAACACTTCTACATTGCTGCTTGGAATGTAAAATAGTACAGCCACAGTAGAAAGTATTTTGGTGGCTCCTCAAAATGTTTTTAGACATAACACCTGGGTTCTAGGTATCCAGGCCTCGTTTTAGCAAGCCCCCACAGTAACTGCCGGTGTCAGGGGCTACCTAACCCCCAATAAATCCGTTGCGCCTAGCTGCTCTAGACTCAGGCAACTATCAGGAGGTAGCAACTGTCCAACCGCCAACAAGCTGGCTGTACAAGGGAGCAACTTAGCCTATCCTGTACTGCTTACATATTCCAAGCCTCAGAACTCCTTAAAAACTCATTCTGCCCTGACCCTACCTGCTGGTGTCTGCCCCAACCCCAACCTGCCATGTTGCATACTCAATAAACCATCTTGTTCAACATTTGGCTTCTGGCCTTCTCTACCTCCACCAACCCCCTGAAACCTAACAAAAGTTATAAATAGAAATGTCATATGATCTAGCAATTCTACTCCTAGGTATATACTCAATATAATTATAAACATGTGTTGAAACAAAAAATGTGTACACACATGTTCATTATTCACAATAGCTAAAAGGAGAAACAACCAAAATATCTATCAACTGATGAATAGATTAACCAAATGTAATATATCCATGAATTAGAGTATTATTAAGCCATAAATAGGAATTAATACTCATACATGCTACCATATAGATGAATCTTAAAGACATTGTGCTAAGTGAAGGAAGCCAGATACAAAAGGCCACATACAGAGGGTAGGAGGCAAAAAACAAAAACAAAAAAAACCACAGAATTTATTTATTAAAAATTGTGTATTTACTCTTACATGTTTAAACTTCAGTCACCTTCAAAGTACTCTCCATTTGATCAAATACACTTATTGAGACATTTTTTCCACTGCTTAAAATAGTTTTTGATGCCTTTTAGAGCTTCTGCCATTTTTTGTTTTACCTCTCCTGTATTGACAAAATATTTCCCTTTGGGAATTTTTTTTTCATCCAGGGAAACAAAAAAAGGTGCTCAGGGGAATAAGGAGGGTGGAGCATGAGGGTTATGCTGTTTTTCATCAAGAACAGCTGAACATTAATGCAGTGTGGGCAGGTACACTCATAAATTACCCATCAAGAGATGGGCAAACACGTTGAAAGAGTTTTCAAAAAAAAATCCACTGAAGTCAAATGCAGCCTCTCACAACAATACCAACTGGTACACTGACAGAGATAAGTTCTTAGTAAACTCATATAGGAGAGAAACAAGATGGCGGAAGAGTAAGTGGAAGCTACACTAACCTTCTCCCAAAACTAGTCTGGATTTACAACTTAATTTTGGATAAATCATCTGGAATAACCAAACGAACACTAGCTGCAAAGAAGTTTTATAACCATGGAGAGAGAGAAAAGGCCACTACATCACAACGTGACCGGTACGGAGTGACAAGACGCAGAAGACCTGGGTGGGCTCACACGAGTGGCAGCTGAAGGGACTGAGAAACAGCTCAGCAGCCAGGGGTTCCCCATGAGAAGGGCAGGGTCTAAACCCCCAGCCAAGCTTCCCAGCCTACAGCAACAGAGTGGAAAGTAAAATAGTATCCAGCTGTGAAAACTGAAAAGCCACAGGGTTTCTTGATAGCCAGAGAGAAACAACTGGAGAAAAAGAGCTCTTAAGTGGATCACATACGAAAATATTTTGGCCCCCACTTACCCTGGGCTCAAGCAGAGGGAAGGCAGAGAGGACTACAGATGCTTGGGGAGAGGTTGGTGTGGTGGCTTTGAGGGGAAAAATGGGGAGGCAGCTGAATGGGTCCCAGTGCTGACTCATCTCCAGTACTACAGGAAGACCATTCCCCCCTCTCCAAGTGGAGTCAGCCTGAGGGGAAGCAAAAGCCCTGCCTACAGGTATTAAGCTGCCACACCCACAGCACTTAAGTCTGACAACTAATCACAGATTGAATAGACTAACTAAAGAAGACAGACAAAGGCAGTAGATCTCCAGAAGTCTCCAACAGGCTGCCTAGGCCCACACTGGTACAGGATCTGACGCCACCAGGGGCAGATACAGGAAGTGCAGATAATTCTAAGAAGAACCAACTAACAATAGGAGTCACAAAAATGGGGAGACAGAGAAACAACCCCCCATTGAAAGGAAAGGTAGAATCCCCAGAAAGAGTGCTAAATGAAATAGAGGGAAGCACACGATCAGATATGGAATTCAAAACATGGATTATGGAGAAGCTCAATGAGCTCAGCTGAAACTACAAAGAACTCCAGGGAAACTACAAGGAACTCCAGAAACACTACAAGGAACTTACTGAGAGTTACACTAGCATGAAAAAGGACATAGAAACTATCAATAAGAGCCAGGAGGAAGTGAAGAATACGATCTCTAAATTGCAGAACACAGTAGAAGGAGTTAAAAGCAGGCTAGAGGAAGCAGAAGATCGGATTAGCAAGCTGGAAGACAATGTAGACAAAAACTCCCAGACAGTGCACCAAAATGAAAAAAGACTGAACAAGACTGAAGAGGTTCTAAGACAGCTGCAGGACAACATGAAACGTAATAATATCTATATCATAGAAATTCCAGAAAGAGAAGAAGAGCAAGGGATAGAAAACCTCTTTGAAAAACTAATGACAGAAAACTTCCCTAACATGAGGAGAGAAAGAGTCACGCAAGTCCAGGAAGCAGAGAGGGTCCCAATGAAGATGAACCCCAACAGGCCCACTTCAAGACACATCATAATTAAAATGCCAACATTCAAAGACAAAGAGATAATCCTAAAAGCAGCAAGAGAGAAACAACTAATAACATACAAGGCAGCTCCAATAAGGTTATCATCAGATTTCTCAGCAGAAACACTACAAGCCAGAAGGGAATGGCAAAAAATATTCCAATCAATGAAAAACAGAGGCCTACAACCAAAAATACTCTACCCAACAAAGCTCTCATTCAAAATGGAAGGTGAAAAAAGGAGTTTCCAAGACAAAAGAAGGCTAAAAGAATACATCTCCACCAAACCAGCATTGCAAAAGATGCTAAAGGGTCTGCTTTAAGAAGATGAAGAAACGAAGAGAAACAGAGAGGAACACGAGTACAAAGAGGAAAAAATGGCAATGAATAAGTACTTGTCGGTAATAACCTTAAATGTAAATGGATTAAACCTCCAAACAAAAGACATAGGGTAGCTGAATGGATTAGAAAGAATGACCCACATATATGCTGTCTACCTTAGAACATAAGATCTACACAGAATGAAAGTGAAGGGATGGAAAAAAGTATTTCAAGCAAATGGACATGAAAAAAAAAGCTGAGGTAGCAATACTTATATCAGACAAAACAGATTTCACAGCAAAGCCCATAAAAAGAGACAAAGAAGGACATTTCATAATACTTAAGACAAAAATCCATCAAGAAGATATAACCCTTTTAAATATATATGCACCCAACTTAGGAGCACCCAAATATGTATGTAAAACTTTAAAAGACTCCAAGAAAGATATAGACAGCAACACACTCATAGTAGGGGACTTTAACACCCCATTGTGAACAATGGACAGATCTTCAAAGAAAAGTACCACCAAAGATATTGAGGCACTGAACAACACTCTAGATCAAATGGACTTAGTCGATATATATAGAAATTTTCACCCCAAAGAAGCAAAATATACATTCTTCTCAGTGCACATGAAACATTTTCAAAGATAGACCACATGGTAGGACACAAAACAAGCCTCAACAAATTCAAGAAAATTGAAATTATATCAAGCATCTTCTCAGATCACAATGGCTTAAAATTGGAAATCAACCTCAAGGAAAAAACTCAAAAACATTTAAACTCATGGAGAATGAATAACATGCTATTAAATAATGAATGGGTTAACAATGACATCAAAGAAGAAATCAAAAAGTTTCTGGAAACTAATGACAATGAACATACAACAACCCAAAACCTATGGGATAAAGCAAAAGCAGTCCTGAGAGGAAAGTTCATAGCAATATAGGCCTACCTAAAAATATAGAAGAATCTCTAATAAAATATTTAACCCCACAGCTACAAGAACTAGAGGAAGGACAACAAGCAAAGCCCAGATCAAGTAGAAGAAAGAAAATCATCAAGATCAGAGCAGAATTAAATGACATACAGACTAAACTAACAACTCAAAAGATCAACATAAGTAGGAGCTGGTTCTTTGAAAAGATAAACAAAATAGACAAGCCTTTAACCAGGCTAATCAAGAAAAAAAGAGAGAAGACCCAAATAAATAAAATCAGAAACGAAAGAGGAGAAATCACAACCGATACAACAGAAATACAAAGAATTGTAAGAAATTATTACACACTACTGTATGGCAAAAAATTAAACAACCTAGAGGAAATGGACAAATTACTGGAAACTTATAGTCTTCCGAAACTGAATCAAGAAGAAGCAGAAAGCCTGAATAGACCAATAACAACTAGTGAAATTGAAGCAGTAATCAAAAACCTCTCACAGCACAAAAGCCCTGGACCGGATGACTCCACAGGTGAATTCTACAAAACATTTAGGAAAGAACTAACTCCTATCCTCCTCAGATTATTCCAAAAGATCCAAGAAGAGGGAAGACTCCCAAACTTGTTCTATGAAGCCAGTATAACCCTAATTCTAAAACCAGGTCAAGACACAACAAAGAAAGAAAACTACAGGTCAATAT
Source organism: Furipterus horrens (assembly GCF_987537825.1). Lineage (NCBI taxonomy): Eukaryota > Metazoa > Chordata > Mammalia > Chiroptera > Furipteridae > Furipterus > Furipterus horrens. The sequence goes on from NW_028327177.1 coordinate 55,758,446, forward strand.
CACTGATGAACATAAATGCTAAAATCCTAAAGAAAATATTGGCAAACAGGATCCAGCAATACATTAGAAAGATCATACACCATGATCAAGTGGAATTCATCCCAGGGATGCAAGGATGATTTAATATTCGCAAATCAATAAACATAATACACCACATAAACAAAAATGAAAAACAAAAACCACATGATCATATCAATAGATGCAGAAAAAGCATTTGATAAAGTACAACACCCATTTATGATAAAAACTCTCAGCAAAATGGGAATAGAGGGAGCATACCTCAACATAATAAAGGTCATATATGAGAAACCTGAAGCCAACATCATACTCAATGGTCAAAAACTGAGAGCATTCCCCCTGAGGTCAGGAACAAGACAAGGATGTCCACTCTCTCCACTCCTATTCAACAGAGTCTTGGAAGTTCTAGCCACAGAAGTCAGACAAGAAAGCGAAATAAAAGGCATCCAAATTGGAAAAGAGGAAGTAAAACTGTCATTATTTTCAGATGACATGATAGTGTACATAGAAAACCTTACAGACTCCACAAAAAAACTTCTCGAACTAATAAGTGAATTTGGCAAAATAGCAGGGTACAAAGGCAATATTCAGATTTCGAAGGCATTTCTGTATACCAACAATAAAATAACAGAGATAGAAACTGAAAAAGAATCCCATTAACCATAGCAACAAAAAAAAATAAAGTACCTAGGAATAAACTTAACCAAGAAGGTAAAAGACCTGTACTCAGAAAACTACAGAACACTGAATAAACAAATTAAGGAAGATACAAATAAATGGAAGCATATACCATGCTCATGGATGGGAAGAATCAACATTATAAAAATGTCCAACCAAAATAAAAAAATTAAAAAAAAAATGTCCATACTACCCAAAGCAATTTACAGATTCAATGCAATCCCTATTAAAACACCAATGACATTTTTCATAGACCTAGAGCAAATACTTCAAAAATTTAAATGGAACCAAAGAAGAGCCCGATTAGCCACAGCAATTTTAAGGAAGAAGAACACAGTAGGTGAAATCACAATACCTGATATCAAACTATGCTACAAGGCTACGGTAATCAAAACAGTCTGTTACTGGCATAAGAACAGACCTATAGATCAATGGAACAGAATAAAGAGCCCAAAAATAAACCCAGGTCTATATGGTCAACTAATACTTGGCAAAGGAGAAAGGAACATCAAATGGAGTGAAAAGAGCCTCTGCAACAAATGGTGCTGGGAGAACTGGACAGGGACATGCAAAAAAATGAAACTAGACCACCAACTTACACCATACACCAGAATAAACTCAAAATGGATCAAAGACTTAAATGTAAGCCGTGACACCATAAAAGTCCTAGAGGAAAACATAGGCAGGAAAATTTCAGATATCCCACTTAGCAATATTTTTGCTCATATATCTCCTAAGGCAAGGGAAACAAAGGAAAGAATAAACAAATGGAACTACATCAAACTAAAATGTTTCTGCTCAGCTAAAGAAAACATCAGCAAGATGAAAAGGAAACCAACCATATGGGAAAATATATTTGCCAATGATACCTCAGACAAGTGATTGATCTCCAGAATATATAAAGAACTCATACGACTCAACACCAAGAAGACAGACAACCCAATTAGAAAATGGTCAAAGGACCTGAACAAACACTTCTCCAAAGAGGACATACAGAGGTTCCATAGACATATGAAAGAATGCTCAACATCACTAGCCATCAGAGAGATGCAAATAAAAACCACGATGAGATACCACCTCACACCCTCAGAATGGCCATCATCAACAAATCAACAAATAACTTGTGCTGGAGAGGATGCGGAGAAATGGCAACCCTGGTGCATTGCTGGTGGGAATGCAGACTGGTGCCACCACTATAGAAAACAGTTTGGAATTTCCTCAAAAAACAAAAAATGGAACGGCCTTTTGAACCAGCGATTCCACTGCTAGGATTATACCCGAAAAATCCTAAAACACTAATTCAAGAGAACCTCTGCACACCAATGTTCATAGCAGCACTATTTACAATAGCCAAGTGCTGGAAACAACCTAAGTGCCCATCTGTAGATGAGTGAATCAAAAAACTGTACACAATGGAGTACTACGTAGCAGAAAGAAAGATGGAACTTCTACCATTTGCAACAACATGGATTGAACTAGAGAGAATTATGCTTAGTGAAATAAGCAGGCAACAAAAGAAAAATACCTTATGCTGTCACCTATTACAGGAAACTAATGAACAACAGAAACAAATGAGCAAAATGAACCAGAGGTATGTAAACAAGGAGTAGACTAACAGTAACAAGCAGGGAGACAGGAGGGAAAGAAGGGTGTAAGAAGGAAAAGGGTCTATTCAAAGAACATGTATAAATGACCCACTGACATGGACAACTGAATGGGGACTGAATGTGAGAGAAGGGAGGAACAGGGTGCAGGGAAGCAAGAGGGAGAAAAAAGTGGGACAACGATAATGGAAAATAAAACAAAAAATTTTTTAGTGGGGGAAAAATGAAAGTATGAAGAATGGAAATGCCAGTTCAGTGAATATTAGGACAAGGATTTTCCTTCACGCTGTATATTTTTCTCCCTATCTGATCCCTCCAGAGTTTGGCATTCTAAAGAACTAAGTAATGACATAGGTTTCTTTGCATAAAACTAATAAGACCAGTTGTTAATAGAGGTGTTTTTTTTTTTTGACCAGGTCTTTGACTGGAATGTCATGCCTAAAGAAGACAAGCTTGGGATCTGGTTGTTACCAAAAAGCCCTGAGGAACTGGGAATGACTTTCGAAGGTAATAAAAGCCCACAAGATTAAAGGCATGCTACCGTGGTTAGTTGTGCGGTCCACAGAAATCTTTCCAGGGAAGGAATGAAGGTTATTTTCCTGAAAGATGGCTAGAGGGGACCTAAAGGCCCAATGGAAAACCAGAAGGACTTGGAAAAGACAGGTGTATACAGGCAAGGCTGAATGTCAGGTGTGTGCCTCAGCTTCTGTGTCTTGAAGGGCAGACTGAAGGTCACCCTAAATGTTCCTTGCATAACTTCCAGCAAAGCAGAGCTAAAGATCATAAGTGATCATTTGCTGCTCTTGTTGTGTTTATGCAAATGAACAGAATAAATTAAAAATGGACTTAATGCAGTCCCTTTAATGACAAGGAGGGTAATCTTAGGGAGAAAAATCATTATTCAAGGAAAATCACAATGATCAGTGGTAGACTATAAAGTAGTGCAGCCAAAAGTCTTTAAAGTTTCTTTCCGTTTAAAATATGTTTTCACGTGAAAGTTAAACTATGTGTTATCATCAAAGATATTTAAGTTACAGGCAAGAAAATGTCAAATGCCTTGCAACTGGATGTCTTTTCGATAAGACAGTCATACAGATTTAGAGACTTGTTTGTGGATTATGTTACATAAATTAACATGTGTTTTCTGTTTTCAAAGGGCATAAGACTATCATCTCATTACCTGAGTGATTGTACGTATAGGCCTCACTTAATCCTCTCTGCATCGCTGCCTCCTGAGACTCAAGGGTTTGGCTGAACTAAGTGGCTGGGTTGGTGAAGAATGGGGTGGTCTGTGGGCTTCACTATAAAACTGGTTTCTCTTTTCTATCCTAATGGCTTGGACCAAAAGGGCCCAGAGGTCTGAGAGGGGGGAAACCTAAACTCTTTCCCTCAGCCCAAACTAAGTATAATGGGCAAAAGGGTTTTGGACAGGTGAGATGTGCCTGAGACACCTTCCTCCAAAGAAGCCCTTTATTTTTTCCCCTAATGTGGAACATTGAAAAATTAATCCCTGCCTTTTGTCATCTAGTAGTTATGGAGTGAATGATGTCCTTTAACCCTTTTGCCAAATCTGTTGCCCCCGGAATACAACAAGGATGCCAGCCTGTTAAACCAAGCATGCCGTTGTCTGGGGACAGCCAACTGACCTGGAGTCTGCACGATCCTTCTCCATGTGGAAAGGCCACCCTCCCCTCCACACCCCAACTATTAATAGGGATTTCTGGACCCAAGAGTAGGTAGGACGATGACCATGTCCAGCTTGAAGCATCTAGAGGAGCTTGAGACCTTCGCTCATTGTCCTTTATAAGATTATAAAGGGTCTTAATATCTGAGAGGGAGGGATTGTTATTTTTTATTGTTAAAATAATTAATCATTTATTTATTTAAAAAAAGAAGAAGAAGAATATATGAAAGGGTGAAGCGGGAGAGCTTGTATATACAAACCATGGGCATGGATTTGGAGGGGGCATTGCTGGGGGAGGGGGGTTGCTGGGTGGAGGGTAGCAAAGGGGAAAAATTGGAACTATTGTAACAATATAATCAATAAAATATACTTTAAAAAAAAGAAAAGACATCATACTGAATGATAGAAAATATTTGTCAATAATACATCAAATAAGGGGTTAATATAAAAAATGTATTAAAAACTCAGACAACTGAACACCAGAAAAACAACTCATTTATAAAAGGAACAGAAGACCTGAGTACACAGTTCTCCAAAGAAGATATACATATATAGCCAATAGACATATAAAAAGTTGCTTAGCATCACCAATCAACAAAAAATGCAAATCAAGACCACAATGAGTTACCACCTCACAGCTGTCAGAATGGCTGTCATCAATAAATCAACAAATAAGTGTTGGTGAGAATGTGAAGAAAAGTGAACCCTGGTGCACTGTTAGTAGGAATGCAGATTGGTGTAACCAATATGGAAACAGTGCAAAGGTTCCTCAAAAGATGGAGTTGCATTATGACCTAGTTATTCCACTTCTGGGAGTATATCTGAAGAAACCCAAAACACTAATTCAAAAGAATATATGCACCCCATGTTTACTGCAGCATTATTTGCAATAGCCAGGATATAGAAGCAACCCAAGTGCCCATCAATAGACAAGTGTATTAAAAAGCCATGGTTCGCATACACAATGAAATACTACTTGGCCATAAAGAGTAATGAAATCTTACCTTTGAGACAGCATGGATGTACCTAGAGTATATTATGATAAGTCAGGGAAAGACTAATGCCATGTAACTTCAATTATATGTGGAATCTATAAAGAAAAGAAACAGACTCATAATTTCATAAATAAGAGAAGAGACTGACAGTTGACACAGGGTTTCAGGAGCTGGGTGAAAAAGGTGAAGGGATTAAGAAGTCCAAATTGGTAGTTAAATAATAATCACAGAAATGTAAATTACAACATAGGGCATATAGTCAATATCATAATAATTATGTATGGGGCCAGGTGCTACTTGAAATATTAGGGGATCACTCCATAAAGTACAATTGTCTTACCACTATGATGTACATTTGAAACTAATACAGAATAATATTGAATGTAAACTATAATTAAAAATTATCTTCACATGACTTATAAAGAGATTATATATTATTAGAAATAGCCAATTTCAACAAATGTTTTTAATTCATTAATCATTAAGAGTTTCAACTGTGGCTGATCTCTTAATCCATCTCATTTCAAATGAAAGATATAAAGTAGTCCCTCTCTATATCGTGGTTCACTTATTGCGGCTCCACTGTATCGTGGGATTTTTTTAAATATTATATTTAATTATTTATTGTGAATTTTTTGCTATATCATGGGATTTTGCAGTACTGTATATGTATGTTGTTAAAGTTACATAGGTTTAAAACTGTAGAATATGTTTAAGAACATAAGTAGTGTTTATAAAAGTCTGGAAAGGTTACAGGAGTAGGAAAGGTTAATAAGGGACTAGGAATGGTTTATAAAGCCTTAAAATATATATATAAATACTAAAACAAATGTAACTTTCCTACTTCACAGATTTTCACCTATCGCGGGGGGGTCTAGAACGTAATACCCGTGATAAGTGAGGGAATACTGTAGTAGTTGAAAATGGAAGAGAGATAGTTGGTGCATGTAGTAATTTTTTTCATTATGGAATTAGATGTGGATTGTTACAATTGAACTTTAATAGATATCTGAGATGGAGTATGAGACCAGTTACTTGGTATCTTGTTCCTTTGGGTTTAAATGTTTATACAGTGGGATAGTCTATATAAGCCCAGAAAAAAATGTAAAAAGGAAAAGAAGTTAAATGTAAGGAGTGAAAATAGGATGACAATACAGAAAAATAAAAAAGCATCAAGGGCTTCAAAATTGCTTTTTTGAGTGGAAACACCAGCCCCTCAGCATGTTCTGTTAAATAATTTGGAATAGCTTATTTTCAAATAGCTTTCCACAATAGTGGTCATAAGGCTCCTACACACTCTTGGGACAAGTTAATGATCACTCTAGCCTAGAATTTCTGTAGCCAACAAGACTCCAGGAGCTACATCATTGTAGAACATAGTTATTCCTAGGTAGTTCACATTTTATCCTATGTGGGTAGTGATGCAACATTTAGTATTTCTTGTTTCTCTAAGACTATTACTATGACCTTTTTTTCCCAGTCTGACATTGTATACAACTGTTCAAACAAATTAATATTCCCATCTTGGTTAACTCATTTGTCCATAAAAGCAAATTCACCAAGAAACTAGAATAAATGACCCATGGACATGGACAACAGGGTAATGGGATGGGAATAGACTGTGGGAGAATGGGCGGGTGGGATGGGAGGAGAGCAAAGGGCAGAAAAGTGGGACAACTGTAATAGAAAAACAATAAATAAATTAAAAATAAATAGTTTTTTAAAAAGCAAATTCACAGGTGTTCCACACCATTCCTATACATTCCTGTTATATAACATTCTTGAAATGTCAAAATTACAAAAATGGAGTATAAATTAGTGATTGCCCACCTTCAGGTTGGTGCACAGGAAAAGGGTGGTAGGTAGGCTATAAAAGGGAAAATGGGAGGATCTTTGTAGTGACTAAAATGTTCTGTACTTTGTATCTATGTCAATAACCTGGTTGTGATATTGTTCTATCACAATCTTTCTAACAGAGAAAGATTGCATGAGATCTCTGTTTACAACTTCCTGGGAACAAACAATTATCTCAAAATGAAAGATTCAGTTTTCAAAAAGATAATGACAGTTCATTGGTAACCAAAACCTAATTAGAATACAGAAAAAAATAATTTTTGTCCCTTTTACTGTGTTCTATCTACTCTTTCCTGAAGCAGGGAGTTGTTCATTCTTTATGAACATTGTGCAAAACTATTGAACAAATTACTTACTTGGAAATTGTATACCATGTTCTTTCCTCTCCACAGCAAAATGGGCTCCATGGTTTAGAGTTCATATAAAGACTGACTAAAAAAGGCCATGTCTGGCATACATTTGAAGATGTCAACAAAATTTATGGACAAGTCACTTAGCCTCTTTGGTTTTTATTTCTTTATCTACGAAGACCTAAATATTGCCATTACATCAAATTCCAAATTTTGGAGAGTTAACATATTATATCACTACAAATAAATACTGTCCATGCCTCCTTCTTAATGAGTCTTTAGTCAAGAAGTACTTAATTCTGTTTCCTTTTCCTTTATCTTTATGTCAAAGTTTCCATATCTAAGTGATGGTCTCTGGCCCTAGATTGAGACCCATTCCTTCTGTCAGCTGAAAGACTTAAGATGTATGCTGCGATTGATTCCCACATTCTGATTGTGCTGATCCACAAGTGATAAAAGCCTATGTAAATTACCTTTTGTGAGAAATGGAGCCAATAAGCTAAAAACAAAAACAAATGCAGCAACAATAATAATAGCTACCATTTATAAGATTTTCATTATGTGATAAGCTCTATTTTAAGAGCTTTATAGAGTTTAATTTTTAAAGCAACATAATGTAATAAATAGTAATATTCCCACTTCAAATCTAAGACCCAAAGTGACAGCCTACTTCCAATAAAAAGTCATGTCTGAACATGGAATGCAAAGCCAGCAACTCCAGGCATCAGAGGCCTTTCATGAATCCTTGAACGCCTGCCCTGAACTCACTGAAGACTGGCTGAGTTCCCACTTACCGTTCTTGCACTGAGGTTCTGATCCAGTTATAAATAGTTCTTGGACCAAACAATTCTTAGGGATGCTGAGGCAACCTAGGAAGGACTGGAACTGCACTATGTGGGTCTCACACCCCCCAGGGGCACCAGCCCAGAGTCGCTCTGGGTCCTATAGCATTCACAATAATTCCAAGGACTTTTCTTTGAATTCAAGTGTTTAGTTAAAGGTAAAGATGCAATTTTCCATTTTATTTCTTCCCATGAATCTTAATAATCAAAGTCTCACTGTTAACATTCAAAGACTATTATGTCATCTCTTACTATAGAAGAATTTAACCCTACTGCCCACTCTAATCTGATTTTAAATGACTCAATGACAAGATTTTGCCAATTCCCTGGTAGCCAATATAAAGTATAAGGAACTGATCAAATTCTTGTCCACTATTATCTCCTTATTTGCAATCACACCCTCTTGGACTATGACACCTGATCCCAGAATCACCTTAATGAAAGGTTCCAAATTAATAATTTGGCCCGTTGGGGCAAGACTATGGCCCAGCTCTGGGCCCTGGGAGCCCTGTCCCATGAACCAGCATGGTTCATAGAAAGGGCAAGGTGCATACCCTCCCAGAGTTATGTGTCTCCAAAACAACAATGTCCAGGACTGAGGTTGTGACACAGTAGCAGCACAGCATGTATAAAAATAAACAACTAAATAAGTGATGGAGGAGCAAAAACTATAGAGCTGGTTCAATTACAAATGCATATATATGTACCATCTTGTACATTTTTGGTCTGGAATCTGCAAAAGTTTGAATCTAGCTCATTTTATAGTTCTGTAGGAGCCAAATATGACATTTAAATGATCCACTCCATTCATACTGTAACATTTTGTCAATCTGGAATGCATTTTAATCAAAATCACCCCTTGAAATGGTTTCCTTTATAGCATTTTCTTGTTGGCTCATTTTATCAACATCTTCAATGTTTAGAAAATATAAATTAAAACTGAGGAATGCTGTTTGTACTCAGCTACTTTTATTGAGAGTGTAACATCCCAAGATTGGCAGTGTTTATGTAAATCAGTGTGGCTGACACAGCCATCATAAACAAATGAGGAAAACATAACAAACACATTGTTCATCCAGGAAATGTTTGTTTTGAGAGTTGGCTTTGGTCTCACCAGATTGATGAGGAGTTGCTGATGTTGCAAATCTGTGCTGCACTATATACTTCCACCAGAAGGCTGGGAGACTCCCCCACTCCCCCCACCCCATCATGACCTACAGGCAGAACACAGGCCCTAAGCCTCATGGCCCACAGAGGAAGTAGCTGAGCTTGAGGTCCACCATCTGAAGCCTGACTGGCTAGATAAATTTGGGCATCATGTGGAGCCACTTAGGTGTACTCAACAGCTCCAGAACCTTAGCCAGCTGCACAGCATCACATGGCACTTAGAATGGGAAAGGTGTCAGCAAGGCCCTTCTAACCATAGGTCTTAATTCTGATTCAGAAAATAAGGACAATAGGGAAATTACACACATTTGCAAGACATATACATAGATGTTGTTCATGGCAGCATTTTTTAATATAAACAAAAAGGCTATAAACCACCTACAAGTCTATCAGTAGGGTACTGCTTAAACAGATGTCAGTACATCCAAACCATGCCATACCACATAATCATAAAAAAAAGTATAAGTCTGTAAGATACTACTGTACAGTACTTACTTTATTATATTGTGGTATAGGGTGCTCTACTATACTGTACTGTACTACATTATACTGTATTATATTTAGTGTACTGTACTCTACTACCATACCATACCATACCATACTGTGCTATACTATGCTATTGTACTACACTGTATATACTATACTTTGTTATCTCTGTTGTACTCTACTACACTTTATGCTAGACTGTAATGTGCTATAGTGTACCACATTGAACTGCAAGTACTATATTGTACTAGACTATACTGTTATACTGCACTACACTGTATTTACTATGTTGTACTATACTGTACTATATTATATTGCACTTTATCGCTCTTTCTATACTGTACTTCACTACACTGTACTATACTTTTCTGTAATGTTCTATACTGTGCTGTACTTTATTACTCTGTATGTTACACTCTACTGTGCCATATTCTACTATACTGTACAAGTACTATATTATACTAGACTATACTATTATGTACTACATCATATCCTATACCGTGCTATACTATACTAAAATGTACTGTACTATAGTGTACTGTACAATACTACATTATATTGTGCTGTGCTATACTGTATCACACTGTTCTATATGATACTGTACTGTATTATATTATACTATATTATGCTATGTTACAGTATGCTAGACTATACCAGACTATAATATATACTATACTGTATCACACTGTACTATACTATAGCACAATGTATTATGCTATATTGTACTATACCATACTATACTGTCCTGTAGTATACTATACTATACGGTGCACTATGCTGTACTATCTATCCTTATTGTATTACACTATACTGTAAAGATTGTACTATGCTATGCTATAGTATACTGTGCTGTGTTATACTGTATTGTACTGTACTACAATACACTGCACCACAGCATAGTATAGACTGAGCTGAAACTAACACATTTCACTAATGTATTTATTCAATGAGCATCTGTCTCCTAGGTGTACATCTTATGCTCTGCTAGCACTGGGATATCCAATAAAATTAGCTGAGATTCACTTCCTCAATGAACTCACAGTCTTGCCTGCTAACATACCTTGATTGACCACTGCCACAAATTAGAGTCCATAAACACTACCATCTACAGCTAAGGCTTTGACCTAAACTTACATTGCAGAAAATTTCTCCAACTTTGAAATAGTCTTTCAATGTTCTCCCTCAAGCCCATCTCCTATGTTCCTGTTTCTTCCTGCAGTTGTGCAAAGAAAGACCCAGCCACTGCAGATGGTATGCAGAGTAAATTCCAGCCCCACTGTGGATGGACTTTTTTGTATTCAGCAGAATGGGATATGGAGAAATCTAGGTGAAAGAAGCACCCACCAGTGCAGAAAACACTGCTCGGTTACTGTCGGCTAATAGGCTAGATGTCAGGAACCTTGAGTACTGGAGTCTACAATTTATCTAAATAATAAAAGCTTAGATTCAATGAATTCTGCAGGCTAATTGCTACCCTTAAGTTCCTTGTGCCCCATACATCTCCCTTAAACAATCCCTTTAGAAGGCCAATTTTCAACTTCTGGCCAAGATGGAAGCATAGGTAGACACACTCTACCTCCTTCTACAACTGTAAGAAGTACTACATCTACCTCAAGACAAAAATTAGCCAGAACTACCAGAAAATTAAACTTCATGGAAGTCCAACGAACAAAGATATAAAGAAGCAATACTCATCCAGATGGGTAGGAGAGGTGGAGATAGGGAGCCAGGGCAGAGAAAATGTGGTGTGGTGGCTGGAGCTGGCCAGCAGAAAGAACATTCATACATTATAAAAGTCAGGATGGACACCTGGGGAGCAATCCTAGTCCCAGGACAGATCGTGCAGCTCATGGTTCCAGTGCCAGAAAAATAAAGCCTCATTGCTTTTGGCTGTGAAAACTGGTGGAGGTTGGGGAGACAGAAGAAGCTGCTTATCTCTCAGGAGAGTCTGTTTACAGGGCCCCCATGAACCTAGAATGTACACAAACCCACCCACTCTGGGAACCATCGCCAGGGCAACAGATAGAGGGGTGCCAGTAGCATATAGGAAGTGAGTGAAGTGACTGGAAAAGGAGCAAGTGCTGAGCAGGTGTCATTGTTTCCTCTCTGACCCCTCCCCCACATACAGTGCCACAAGATGGTGAAACAAGTTGTTCGGCACTGACCATTACCTAAGGCTCTGCCCCTTACAATATAACAGTGACAGCTCTACCTAAGGCACAGAGGCAAACACACAGGTGCCTGTTATGTTGAGGAGACAGATAAGTATGACCCAAAACAGGGAACAGATGATGGTTCCAGTGGGAGAACTAAGCAATGAGGAGATAGCCAACCTAACAGATGAAGAGTTCAAAACACTGGTAATAATGATGCTCACAGACATGATTGAGTACAGCAAATGCATAAAGTAAGAAATGAAGGCTATACTAAGTAAAATGAAGAAAAATCCACATGAAACCAATGGTGAAGGAAAGGAAGCCGGTGTTCATATCAACGATTGGAACATAAGGAAGAAATAAACAGTCAACCAATACAGAATGAAAAAACAAGAATTGAAAAAAAATGAGGAGAGACTTAGGAACATCTGGGACAACTTTAAACATGCCAACATCCAAATCATAGGGATGCCAGAAGGAGAAGAGAAAGAGCAAGGAATTCAAAACTTATTTGAAAAAATAATGAAGAAAAACTTCCTTAATTTGGCAAAGAAAATATATATACAAGCCCAGGAAGCACAGAGAGTCCCAAACAAGCTAGACCCAAAGAGGACCACACCAAAACACAACATAATTAAAATGCTAAAGGTTAAAGATAAAGAAAGAACCTTAAAAGTAGCAAGAGGAAAGAAGAGAGTTACCTACAAAGGAGTTCCCATAGGACTGTCAGCTTATTTCTCAGAAGGAACTTTGCACACAAGAAGGAGCTGACAAGAAGTATCCAAAGTAATGAAAAGCAGGGACCTACAGCCAAGATTACTCTATCCAGCAAAACCATAATTTAGAATGGAAGGGAAGATAAAGTGCTTCCCAGACAAGGTAAAGCTAAAGGAGTTTATCATCACCAAGCCCTTATTATATGAAATTTTAAAGGAACACATTCAAGAAAAAGCAGATCAAAACTATGAACAGTTAAATGACAACAAGCTCACAACTATCAGCAAATGAATCTAAAAAACAAAAACAATCTAAGCAAACAACTAGGATGGGAACAGAACCATAGATATGGAGATCATATGGAGGGTTGTCAATGGGGAGGAGCAAGGGGAACAATGGGGGAAAAGGTGCAGGGATCAAGAAGTATAACTCGTAGGTACAAAATAAACAGGAAGATGTTAAGAATAGTATAGAAATGGAGAAGCCAAATAACTTATATGTATGACCCATGGACATGAATAAAGGGGGGGGGTTGCTGTAGGGAAGGGAGGTAATGGGCAGAGGGGGCAAACAGGAAAACCTGGGACAACTGTAATAGCATAATCAATAAAATATACTTTTAAAAAAAGGAAGAACAATTATCCCCTAATCTCATGTCCCACAGACTCTGTACCAATAATTATAAAAGATGCAATGATCTGTCCTGCAGGCTCTATGGTTTGAATTCCTATGAAAGCCAATAAGCAAAATGAAAATAGCACCTGCAAATGATGCAGGCCTGTCTGCACTCAAAAGCAGCAATCAGAGCTGTCAAGTGGCCCTGTGCTAGAGATCACTTTGAAGGAAATTTGTCATTAAGCTTCTATTTTAAGGCTGTTCTCTTTCCCTAGCCAGCATAGACCTGTTCTCTCCACTCTTTCCATCCACCCTTCATCCAAACTTCCTTCTTGAGCAACAGTGTGACTTCCACATGAGCAATAAGTTACAGTGACTCCACTATATAATTTTTATTTCAACCAAGAAATAAACCAAAATAATATATCTAACGAATGAATACCTACTCTCTATTGGGGGAGCATATAGCAGAGTGTTGTACCTAAATGCCTAAAATTTCCACTGAGTAAGCAGTGAGCTGATCCTCTGAAGCATAAAACTGGAGCCACAGTGAAATTGGACTTGAAACTCCAATTGTCTCTCTGGGAATCCAGACTCTCAACTGTGTAACTGCTACTCCATTGCTTTGCATCCAGCAGGTCTATGCATGTCCAAGACTTCTTCACATTAATACTCCTGTGACCATCATATCTCACCACATGGTAGCCATCCATTCACCTCCCCCCACCACCACCACTTTCCTCTGTCTCCACCTTTGCATCTCAAGAGCCTACTGCACTATCAGGCACAGAGAAGACACTTCATAAGTGTTTAGTCTGCAGAGAAATGGATTGATGAATGAATGTAGAAAAAATCCAAGGGTGGGAAACTACATGAGGATCAAAGGTCAACGTTAGCTGCAGCACTGGTTCTTCACATTTAGTCTTCTGAGAGACTTACGATTATATTACCCCAAGAGCATAAAGGCTGGAATGCATATTTTTGACTAGTAACCACTGCTCTGGGTCTTTAGGACATACGATAACCTTTTGTGGCATGCAGAGGAGGAGACACTTCCACTTGCCCTCTTTTTCTGCCTTCCTAGGTATCTACTCTTTTGCTGTTTACTTATTCTCCTTATGTATAGTTTCTGCCTTAACCCAATTTTCTAGAATCAAAACTAACAAAGAATGGCCACTTTCTATAGACGACAGAATGGAGGAGGTTAAAAGTAGAATGTGAATTTCTTTGGGGTGCTTACCTGGCAGGAACCACTTGATGGAGCCAAGGCACAGAGCAGGTGCTTTTCTAATAGCCCACCCAGTTAGGAAACGATTGTGATCAAAGGTATTTCAGCACCACTAGTGGTTTCTCTGATGGTAAGAAGAAAATTATGCACAGAAATATGATGTCAGGAAAATTCCTGAGATTATTATAACACCAGGTCATGAAATATCTACCATAAATATAGGGAATGCATCATCATTTTAAAGCTTCTTTGGAAGCAAAATAAGATGCTTTGTTTACTTAGCACACAAGTTGATAAAATTTTTGAAATTCAAATCTACTGAGCACGTTCTCAGGAAATATGACTCATTTGAATGATCTGGAGCTTAAAAGTGAAGGACGTATCCTATGTCTTTTACTATGAGGTTATGAATATATCAGAGACATATTTATAGGGTTAGCAAAATCAACAGAGAAAAATAAAGCACCATGCAGCAGTAGTCTTATGTCTTATTCATCTTTCTAACACAGTAGTGAGTCCTGAAAAAAAAGTAAGCACTCAAAAAATAGTTATAGGGAGAATTCAAGATAGCAGTGGAGTAGGTGGAAGTTATACTCAGCTACTTCCAGGACCAAATTGGGATTACAACTAAATTATAGAACAATCATCCTAAATAACCAATTGAAGACTAGCTGAATAGAAGCTTTATAAACAATGATTTACAGAAGCTACAAGAGTTTCCCTTAAGATCAGGAACAAGAAAGGGATATCTGCTTTCACCACTCTTATTCAACATAAATAGTACTGGAAGTCCTAACCTCAACAATTAGACAAGAAGAAGAAATAAAAGGCATTTAAATTTGAAAGGAAAAAATAAAATGGTCATTATTTGCAGATGATATGATACTGCATACAGAGAACCATAAAGCTTTCATGAAAAACTATTAGAACTGATAAGTTAATTCAGTAAAGCAGTAGGATACAAAATAAATATCCATAAATTAGTTGAATTTTTTTTGGGGGGGGGGTGGTTGGCCAAAAGTTTAACTTCTCATTTTTTATTTTTTATTATTGTTTTTCAATTAGAATTGTCCCATTTTCTCCCCATTGCTATCCACCACCCAGCCCACCCCTTCTCCCGCTGTCAAATTCCCCTCCCCGTTATCCATGTCCATGAGTCATTAATACATGTTCTCTGACTAAACCCTTCCCTTATTTATTCCCCTTCTCAGCCTTTGCCCTCCTCCCTGATAACTGTTATTCTGTTCCTTGTTCAGTTTACTTCATTTGTTTGTGTTGTTCCTTAGTCTCCTGTATTAAGTGATATCATATGGTACTTTCCTTCCATTACCATTACCTGGCTTATTTCACTAAGCATAATACTCTCTAGTTCCATCCATGTTGTTGCAAATGGCAGGAGTTCCTTCTTTCTTTCTGCTGCATAGTACTCCGTTGTGTAAATGTACCACAGTATTTTAATCCATTCATCTACAGATGGGCACTTGGGTTGTTTCCAGCACTTAGCTATTGTAAACAGCGCTGCTATGAACATAGGGGTGCATAAGTTTTTTGAATTGGGGTTTCATAATTTTTCAGGTATAATCCTAGCAGTGGAATCACTGGTTCAGAAGGCAGTTTAATTTTTAGTTTTTTGAGAAAATTTCATACTTTTTTCCGAGTGACTTCACCAGTCTGCATTCCCACCAACAGTGCAGTAGAGTTCCCATTCCTCCACATCCTCGCCAGCACGTTTGTTGATTTGATGATGGCCATTCTGATAGGTGTAAAGTGGTATCACACTGTGGTTTTTATTTGCATTTCTTTGATGGTTAGTGATGTTGAGCATTCTTTCATGTGTTTATGGACCTTCTGTGTGTCCTCCTTGGAGAATTGTTTGTTCAGGTCTTTTCACCATTTTTTAATTGGGCTGTCTTGGTGTTGAGATGCGTAAGTTCTTTATATATTTTGGAGATCAATCCCTTGTCTGAGGTATCATTGGCAAATATATTTTCCCATACAGTTGGTTTCCTTTTCATCTTGTTAATGTTTTCTTTTGCTGAGCATAAACTCTTTAGTTTGATGTAGTACCATTTTTTAATTCTTTCCATTATTTCCCTTGCCTTAGGAGATGTATTGGTGAAAATATTGCTACATGGGATATCTGAAATTTTTCTGCCTCTGTTTTCCTCTAGGACTTTTATGGAGTCATGGCTTACATTTAAATCTTTGATCCATCTTGAGTTTATTCTGGTGTGTGGTATAAGTTGGTGGTCTAGTTTCATTTTTTTGAACGTTCCTATCCAGTTCTCCTGGCACCATTTGTTGAGGAGGCTCTTTTCACTCCATTTTATGTTCCTTCCCTCTTTGTCAAGTATTAGTTGACCATATAGTCCTGGGTTTATTTCTGGGCTCTCTATTCTGTTCCATTGATCTATATGTCTGTTCTTATGCCAGTACCAGACTGTTATGATCACAGTGGCTTTGCAGTATAGTTTGATGTCTGGTATTTTGATTCCTCCTACTGTGCTCTTCTATCTCAAGATTGCTGTGGCTATTCAGGGTCTTTTTTGGTCCATATAAATTTTTGAAGTATTTGTTCTAGGTCTGTCAAATATGTTATTGGTATATTAATAGGGACTGTGTTGAATCTGTACATTTCTTTGGGTAGTATGAACATTTTAATAACATGGATTCTTCCCATCCATGAACATGGTATTTGCTTTTATTTATTTGTATCTTCCTTAATTTCTTTCTTCAGTGTTATGTAATTTTCAGAGTACAGGTCTTTTATCTCTTCAGTTAAGTTTATTTCTAGGTACTTTATTTTTCTAGCGCCATAGTAAATGGGATTATTTTTTCAGTTTCTATCTCTGATATTTTATTGTTGGTATACAGAAATGCCTTAGATTTCTGTGTATTAACTTTGTACCCTGCTATTTTGTCAAATTTGCTTATTATGTCGAGTAGTTTTTTAGTGGAGTCTATAGGGTTTTCTATGTACACTATCATGTCATCTTAAAATAATGACAGTTTTACTTCCTCTTTTCTAATTTGGGTACCTTTTATTTCTTTTTCTTGTGTGATTGCTTTTCTAGAACTTCCAACACTCTGTTGAATAGGAGTGGAGATAGTGGAAATCCTTCTCTTGTTCCTGATCTCAGTGGGAATGCTTTCAGTTTTTGTCCATTGAGAATGATGTTGGCTTCAGCTTTCTCGTATATAGCCTTAATTATGTTCAGGTTTGCTCCCTCTATTCCCATTTTGCTGAGTGTCTTCATCATTAATGGGTGTTGTACTTTAACGAATGCTTTTTCTGCATCTATTGATATGATCATGTGGTTTTTGTCTTTCATTTTGTTTAGGTGGTGTATTATATTTATTGATTTGCAATTATTAAACCACCTTTGCATCCTTGGGATGAATCTCACTTGATCACGGTGTATGATCTTTTTAATGTGTTGCTGGATCCTGTTTGCCAATATTTTGTTGAGGATTTCTGTGATATCAGTCATGATTTCTCCTCTTTCATGTCTGATTTTGTTGATTTGGGTCCTCTCCATTTTTTTTTTTTTTTGATGTGCCTGTCTAAAGGCTTGTCTATTTTGTTTATTTTTTTCAAAGTACCAGCTCCTACTTTTGTTGATCTTTTGAATTGTTTGTTTAGTCTCTATGTCATTTAATTCTGCTCTGATCCTGATGATTTCCTTCCTTCTACTCACTCTGGGCTTTGTTTGTTGGTGTTGTACTAGTTCTTGTAGCTGTAGGATTAGATTTTTCATTTGAGATTCTTCTAGCTTTGTTAGGTAAGCCTGTATTGCTATGAACTTTCCTCTCAGGACAGCTTTTGCTGTGTCCCATAGGTTTTGAGCTGTTGTGCGTTCATTATCATTAGTTTCCAGAAACTTCTTGATTTCTTCCTTGATGTCATTGTTAACCCTTTTATTATTTAATAGCGTGTTATTCATTCTCCATGAGTTTGGATGTCTTTGATATTTTTCTTGAGGTTGATTTCTAGTTTCAAGTCATTATGGTGAAAAGATGCTTGATATAATTTCAATTTTTTTGAATTTGTTGAGGCTTGTTTTGTGTCCTATCATGTGGTCTATCTTTGAAAATGCCCCATGTGCATTTGAAAAGAATGTATATTTTGCTTCTCTGGCGTGAAAAGTTCTATATACATCAGTTAAGTCCATGTGGTTTAGTGTGTTGTTCAATGCCTCAGTATCCTTGGTGTTTCTTTGCTTTGAAGATCTGTCTATTGTTGATAATGGAGTGTTAAAGTCCCCTACTATGAGTGTGTTGCTGTTGATATCCTTCTTGTAGTCTTCCAAGATTTTCCTTATATATTTGGGTGCTCCTATGTTGGGTGCATATATGCTTACCAGGGCCACATCTTCTTGATGGATCATTCCCTTAAGTATTATGAAATGCCCTTCTTTGTCTCTTTTTATGGCCCTTGATTTGAAATTCGTTTTGTCTGAAATAAGTATTGCTACCCCAAGTTTTTTCATGTCCTTTTGCTTGGAATTTTTTTTCCATCCCTTTACTTTCATTCTGTGTAAATCTTTTGTTTTGAGGTGTGTTTCTTGTAGACAGCAAATATGTCGGTCATTTTTTTTGTATCCATTCCGTTACCCTATGTCTTTTAATTGGAGCATTTAATCCATTTACATTTAAGGTTATTATTGACAGGTATTTATTCATTTCCCTTTGTACCTGTGTTCCTCTTCCTCTTTTTTTTCTTCTTCTTCTTAAAGCATTTCCTTTAGTATGTCTTACAATGCTGGTTTGGTGGAGATGTATTCTTTTAGTCTTCCTTTCTCTGAGAAACTCCTTATTTCACCTTCCATTTTGAATGAAAGCCTTGCTGGGTAGAGTATTCTTGGTTGTAGGCTTTTGTTTTTCATTGATTGAAATATTTTTGACCATTCCCTTCTGGCTTGTAGTGTCTCTGCTGAGAAATTGGTTGATAGCCTTATCGGAGCTCCCTTGTATGTTATTTGCTGTTTTTCTCTTGCTGCTTTTAGGATTCTCTCTTTGTCTTTCTATGTTGCCATTTTAATTATGATGTGCCTTGGGGTGGGCCTTTTGGGTTCATCTTCATTGGGACCCTCTGTGCTTTCTGGACTTGCATAACTTTTTCTATCATCAAGTTTGGAAAATTTTCTGTAATTACTTTTCCTATCAGGTTTTCTATTCCTTGCTCCTCTTCTACTCCTTCTTGTATCCGTATTATTCTAATGTTGTTTAGTTTCATGTTTTTCTGCAGGCCTCTCAAACCCTCTTCATTATTTTTAAATATTTTTTCATTTTGTTGTATTGTCTGGGAATTTTTTTCTACATTGTCCTCTAACTCACTGATCTGATCCTCTGCTTCGTTTAGCCTGCTTTGATTGATTCTACTGTGTTCTTCAGTTCAGAAATTGTATTCTTCATTTCTTCCTGGTTCTTGTTAATAGTTCCTATGTCCCTTTTTATGCTGCTGTATGTCTCTGTAAGTTCCTTGTAGCTTCCCTGCGATTCTTTGTCGTTTCCTTGGAGTTCCTTGTGATTTCCCTGAAGTTTATTGTAGTTTTCATTGAGATTGTCAAGTACATAGAGCTTCTTTATCACCATTTTTTTGAATTCCATATCTGATAGTTGGCTTATGTCTATTCCATCTATTTCTCTTTCTGGGGATTCCTCTTTTCCTTTCTTTGGAAGGTTGTTTCTGTGTCTTCCCATGTTGGATTCTTCTTGTTTGTTTTTGTTTATTAGATGTCTGTTTTGATTTCTCACCTTTGTGGTATGAGAGTCTTTATAGGAGACCTGGGGGATTCAGTGGTGCAATCTTTTTGATCTCCTGAGCCTGACGCTCTTAGGATGCCTTTTATGCCTTTTGTTTATGCTGTCTGGTTGTACTTCAGTTACTCTTTGGTGGATCCTTCCCTCTGGCTAGTTGATTAAAGGTCATTCAGCCCACCTTGTCTTGAGTTCTTTTGTGGAGATGCTGTTAAAACATAAACACACAACCCAGGTAAGAAACCCACACCCTCAAAAATATCTCCCACCCACTATAAGCAGCAAATTAGCCAGTATTAATATAAATATAGAGAGGTTCGGACTATTATACTATAGGAAAAACAGATAAGAGTTGTTTTAAATGAAAGAAAGATGATTTTTGAGAGGGAAGGTAATAGAATAATAATAGTAGCAAGTAGGGTCAAGGCTATGTGAGACAGTAAGTAACATTTACATTGTATGTTAAAAAAGAGAGGGAAGAATGCAGAATAAAGTAAAAAGGTGGAAGTGTATAGTATTAGGTGTAAATAGCAGTTATATGCTATATGTTTACTGTGAAAGGGAGGCTAAACAAAACAAACAAACAAAAATTAAAGAAGAAGGGTAGGAGGGAGAGAGAGGTAGGAAACAGATTAAAAAATAAGTTTTATAAAAAAGGAAGAAAGAATAAAATAAAAAGGAAGAGAAAAAAGGGAGGAAAACAAAAGGGAAGAGAATAAAAGGGAAGAAAAAAAGAGTTTTTACTCAGTTCAACCTTTGTGTGAAGTCTTCTTTTTCTGGATCCAGAGTTGGTCAAAATTCCATGAGTTTCAAACCTTTTCTGGCCGGCTGGTTGTGAGATCTAGCGGGTTTCTGTGGCTACTTTTCTCTAACTCACGGGCCCGCTGCAACTTTCTGCTGTGAGCCACACTGAGTTGCATCTCTCACCACCTTCCTGAGGCACCCACCAGCAATCCTCAGGCTTCTCTAGCAACGTTGTTCTGCTGGCAAGTCAGTGCTCATGTCCCCAGTCCCTACCCAGCCTTGGATCCTGTCTTAGCTCCTCCTCCCAAGAAGTCTCTGTGCTCCAAGTTGCAGCACCGGGTTGTGTCCATCCCTGGCTGGCAGCATCTCACTGTTCGCCTGTGCGCACTGCTTGCCTGCCTAGGGTCCCCACTGAGTCTGCATTTCTGCCACAGCTCTTCTGTATGGGCCCCTCTCCCTAGCTTAGTTCCATTCCTTTTTGTTTAGTGGTGTTGTGATGCACACACCTGGGGCACAGGGTTGCCAGCCCAGGTTTGCCAGCCCAGGGTGTCCCCACCTAGACTCAGTTCATACAGATTCCCACAGTCCAGGCCGCTCCCTGTCCTCCCACACCTCCAGCTGTTTCAAGAAAACCTCCCTATTGTCTCCCTCAGGGACTCCACGGGTCCCAGTGCCTATGGCAAGCACCAGTTTCCATGCAGGTCCCAGCCAATGAGCCAGTCTTCAGCTGCCCCTTTAGGTTGCAGTGTGGCAGCAGCACCAGGCTGGGGGCCCCAGCAACTCCCCTTGAGAGTGCTTGCGAGCCTTCTGCCCTTTTCCACTCCACTCCCTTCCCTGCTCGTGCTATCTGAAATCCACACTCACTCACTCATCTCCATGTTGGTATTCCAAGCCTTTCTGCAATGGGAGCAAGCAGAAAACACTGTAACCTACTCCACCACCATCTTCAGGCCTCTAGGTTGAATTTTTATACACCAATAATGAACTATGAGAAAGAGAAATTAAGAAAAAATCTAATCATAATTTCTTCAAAAATAGTAAAATATGTAGAAATACATTTAACCACAGATGTAAAAGGCCTGTATTTGGAAAAGTATGAGACACTGAAGACAGAAATTAAAGAAGACACAAGTAGGTGGAAACATATACCATGTTCATGGATAGAGTTAACATCATTAAAATGTCCATATGACCCAGAGCAATCTATAGATTCAATGCAATTCTTATCAAGATAATAATGGCATATTTTACAAAACTAGAACAAATATTTCAAAAATTTATATAGAATTATAATAGATCCTGAATAGGCACAACAACCTTGAGAAAGAAGAACAGCATTGGAAAAATCATGTAACCTGATATCAAACAATACCACAAGTCCATAGTAATCAAAACAGCATGTTATTGGCATAAAAACAGACATATAGATCAATCAAACAAAATGGAGAGCCCAGAAATAAATTCATACCCTTATTGTCGATTAATATTTAACAGAGGGGTCAGTAACATACTATGAGGTGAAGACAGTCTATTCAATAAATGGCATTGGGAAAATTGGGCAGATACATGCAAAAAATGAAACTAGATCACCTTCTTACACCAAACACAAAAATAAACTCAAAATGGGTTTAAAAATTAAATGTTAGACTCAAAAACATAAAAACCTTAGAAGATAACACAGGCAGTAAAATCTCATATATTTCTTGTAGCAGTATTTTTTCTGATGTATTGCCTCAAGCAAGGAAAACAAAAGAAAGAAAAATTAAACTAATGGGCCTACATCAAACTAAAAAGCTTTTTCACAACAAAAGAAACCATCAACAAAATGAAAGGCAACCCACTGAATGGGAGAACATATTCACCAATGATACATCTGATAAAAGGTTAATATCCAAAAGTTATACAGAACTTATAAAACTCAACACCAAAAACCCAAACAATCCAATTTAAAAATGGGCAAAGAGCTAAATAGACACTTCTCCAAAGAGGACATAGAGATGGCCAATAGGTATCTGTAAAGATGCTCACCATCACTAATCATCAGAAAAATGCAAATTAAAACCACAATGAGATACCACCTCACAACTGTCAGATGGCTATCATCAACAAATCAACAAAGAACAAGTGTTGATGAGGATGTGAAGAAAAGGGACCCCTCATGCACTGTTGGTGGGAATGCAGATTGGTGCATCCACTATAGAAAGCAGTATGGAGTTATCTCAAATAATTAAATATGGAACAGCCTTATGACTCAGCAATTTCAATTTTGGGGTACATCCAAAGAAACCTGAAACAATAGTTTGAAAGAATATATTGACCTCTGTGTTCACTGCAGCATTATCCACAATAGCCAAAATTTGAAATCAGCCCAAGTGTCAATCAGGGGATAGTGGATAAAGAAACTGTGGTATATTAATACAATGGAATGCTACTTGGCCATAAAAAAGAAGGAACTCTTAACCTTTGCAACAGCATGGATGGACCTGGAAGCATTACACTAGGTGAAAGAAGCCAGTCAGAGAATGACAAGTACCACATGATTTCACTCATATGTGGAATGTAATGAACAAATAAACTAACAAATAAAATAGAAACAGACTCATAGATAGAGAATAGAGAGTTGTACAGAGAGAAAGAGGTGTTTCAGGGTTTGGTGAAAAGGGTGGAGGGATTAAGCAAAATAAACAACAACAAAAATATCTAATAGACACAAACAACAGTGTGGTGATTTCTGGGATTGCGGCAGGGGGAGGTCACGGGAGATAAGTGGGTAAAGGGGGCATAAATGATGATGGAGGGAGACGGGGTGGTGAGCACACAATATTATATACAGATAATGTATTATAGAATTGTGCATCTAAAACCTATATAGTCTTATTAATCAATGTTACTCCAATAAATTCGATGAAAAATTAAAAATAGTGATATAATTATCTTAGAAATGAAGTTAAATGGCTTTCATGACTTTGCCTGCATAAAGTGAAGATGGTAAAATTCATTTAGCTTAATATGAATAAAGTTATTAAGTTACTTCTTAGAAAAGGAGATTTATCATAGCAAAGGTACACTAAAGAGGTCAACGTTGATTGATTGAGAAATGGGAGAATCTCTAGAGAGAATTTGACCAAGAAAACAGAAGATGAAGGCTCAAGGACATCATCACTTTCTTCAGTTTGCATAGGGCCAGTTCTAAAATTTTAAATAAGGTTTTTATTTACTATGGGACCACGGACATAGCCATTTTTTCCCACCACCTGCACCTATCCTCTGAACTCCCTGCTCACTGTAGCTGTTTAAACCATTGAGATACAAAGCAGTGGGAAGAGCTTTAAACTCCTGGGAATTAAATTTGCAGAATAAACCCCATATTCTAGAAATTACAATGTAAGACAGAGCATGAATATGTAAGACAGAGAAAGAGAATTAGTGAAATTGTAATCCACAAAGATATTGTGAAATCGAAATGTTTGAGACTTAGTATAGGCTTATCTCATCCACACCTTATTTTCTGGATGAAGGTATAGATGATCAGATTCATTAGTGTTCCAGAGCCCTTGGCGAATTCCAGCCAATGTCAAGACACTGATTCAGACCTCTTGATTCCAAAGAAATTACCTGACCTAATGACAGCAAAGAAAGAATATTTAACAAATTATTCCTTTTATGCAGATCACACTGAGCAGAAGGCTTTCAGAATAGGACACTCAGTCAAACTCAGAGACTTGTAGCTGGAAGTGAACTCAGAAGATATTTCAAGCCCTTCATTTTGCAAAACAAGGAACAGACCCAAAGCAGTGTATTCAACTCTGTCACAGAGCTATTGAATGTCAAGAGCAAGAACATGAGTCCAAATCCTCTGGGCGCCTTCCACCATACCACCATGACTCCTTGTCTGTGACCAGGAAATACCAATTAATTAACATCATAGACATTTATGCCTAGTACTGTGGAACCACAGAAAATAAGCCCAAGATTACTGCTTTGCACTTCAAATCCAGATGAGCAGAATTGAGGGCCATGGTTGCCAAAATAATCTATTAGCACAAAACTTTTTCCCATTCAGAGGTTGAAAATTTATGTTTACTTAGTAAAAAGATAAAACTGGATCATTTTTCAGTCAAGATTACCCAAGGTTCCAGAGGATGAATTACCTAACAGATGAAATTCTTGGAAATTTCTAACAGCTCTATCTCTTCTTCAGTAAAGTGTTCCAGATGTCCAAATGCCATACCAGGGAAGCAGGAGACTGAGGAGTGGCTAGGTACCATGGTTATTAGACCAATCCAGAGAGGTCACTCCTGGTACAGTGCTCCATGCCAGGCTATATAATCTGAAATATTTTACCTTCCCACCAAAGAGAGCCCCGATCTTCCTATTGGGGACCAGGATTTATTTGCTCACCTGATGGTTGACCCACAGTGAAATTAAAGTTCCTAAGGTTTCAAATGTACCCTATCTGGATGATCCACCCAAAACCCCAGGCTGGAGGTTTAAGAGAACATTGAACAGTGAGGGGTGGGAAGGTTCCATACATTTGTTCAGGCTGTGGAACACAGCATTCCTCCTACTCCAAGTCATTGTCCTGAGAGAGGGCTTGGGCTATTTAAGCACAAGTCAAGAACTGTTGCTTGAAAAGCATCATCATCTTTACATAAGAATATGCAACCTTATATAAATCAAATATAATCCCCAGGTTGTGCAGAGATCCACATGGCACAGAGCCCCTGATAGTCCAGAGCCGAGGGAGGTGGGGTAGTGGGGACGGCGGTGAGGGTAGGGGGGTTACTGCTTGTTGCTCCAGTCTGGTTCTCTCACAGAAGATGAGCAGAGTAGTAGGCTGAGTGCTTCTGAAGCCCCAGCAGTCCCCTCATGATGACAGACTGCCTGTGATGGAAAAACAGGAACACCTTTAACTCAGCAAGACTTATTTCTTGGCCCCAAGTAAAAAAATTCAGAAAATATTTTTGACCTTTTTTAAATAGAAAATGAACATATTTCTACAGAACACTAAAAACACTTTTTGCTCCCCTCCCACTACCAATTATTGCAAAGAAGGAGATGCCTGGGTAACACTGAGTAGTTATAAAACATTTATCTGAAATAATTTATTTTAAAACATCATACTATGATATGTATCACTGATCATAGGCTCCCAGCTCCAAATTGACCACACCACTCATTGTAAGGCAATGCTTCTTAAAGGTGGACACAAACTAGTTCTCTTTCAGTCAATTATTTTTCTAACAAGAGTCAACAATAATAATAATCTCAAAGAAAACTATGCTCCTGGAAGTCGCTATGAATGGAAAGTGGAGTTGGGGGCACAAGTCATGAATTTGGTTGCCAGCCCCTCCACTTCAGGAAGATTCCAGGATTTTGAGCCGCAGTGTCTCATCCATAAAATAAGGTTGATGACAATACATGTTTATGGGCCTAGGAAGACTAGACAGGGTAAAATACACATGCCTGTGCATAGCAAGTCCACAATCAAACCATGGCTCAGGCACTGTGCTCAAAGTATGGCTACAGCAGCCATCAACAAGCCTGCCAACCTGGCATTACCCATCTAGTGGAAAAGTTTCTTCTCTGCCCCATACAATTTTTTGTGCAACTTTCCTGGATATGAGCACATTTACTTCTTCAGGCAACAATTAAATAGTGCCTGTGCATAGGTAGAGTCATCTCTGAGTACCTGCTATAGGCTTCTCATTATCTCTACCTAAGTCTCTCCTTTCCCTCCCCTATGCCATACACACACACTCATACACATACATATTTACCCCCACACACATACTCTCTCTCTCTCACACACACACACACACACACACACACACACACACACACACACACACACACTTCAGGACTCACTAAACTATTCAAAGACTGTACAAAGAATTAGGCCATACTTTAGCTGTTCCTGGTCTGTGGTAAGATAAGCACAGAAATCAGGAGTAAACATTTAGAAACTGGTATAGTATTTTGACAGAGTAATTTGATATCTATTGAATCTAAAGATAAGCAATTAAATGTGTACTTTGCATGTCCTTGTTTTTTTATTGAATTTTTTCAGTAATTTATTTTTATCATGGTTTATAAAAACATAGGCCTGTGATACATTGAAAATTGGAGAGGAAAAAGCCAAGTCCTACATCTCAGTTTGAGATGCACTAGAGCATTATCTTTTGTCCCCCTAAATTATAACCTCTGGTAATTATTCCAGGGCCTCCTAATGCTGAACCAGGGTGAGTTTCTAGGATTGGTGAGGAATCTTTTTCTGTCCACTGCAAGGCCAGCCAGCTTTAGGCAGCTCCTCTGAACTTGCCTTGATCAGGGTGTTACCAAACCACTGGGCTGCTCCAATTGAAAACAAACCCATGGGCTCTTTAGTCAGGGGCCCGATTGCCCGCCGCCAAAATTATAACTCTCAATACCAGAGTTTCGTGAAAAGAAAAAGAATTGTTTACTTAACAGTTATATAGATTTAGTTATTTGCGGATTTCTGTTGTTAAGTCTTATGTTCTTTAAAAGACCCATAAACACATATCCTTGCCTCCACCCTACCAAGTCAGGCTAGTTTTAGAAAAGTCAGAGAAACCCTTTCCCTACGTTCCAAACACAGTTCAGCTTTACCAGTAGCTGCCAATCATTCAATTCTGATTGGGGAGACCTCGTCTGTGTTATCGGGTCCACCAGCTTTTAATCCAGAACCTGGGATTCTCAGCCTCCTTGTAAACTGTATAGTTAGTCCTTTTGTAATCCACATGGTCAGTCTGTTCCTTTTCAAAGCAGCAAGTTTTGTCCCTTCCTTAAAACTGCATCGTCATTCCCAGTTAAATTCACAAAGTCAGCTTCAGCCAAATCCGCACAGTCAGCCTGGCTAAAATGTCTGCCGCCTACTTTTAAATCCCTGACTAGGTCCTCTGATGCAGTGGGTGTGGTAACCAGTTCTGACCATTCACAGAACCTCACGCAGGCTCTGTGTGCTTTCTCCATACCATCCCCTGGTCCAAGACCCCTCCCATCTACCTGAGGCTTTGGATGCATTAAAGCCATTTTGCATAAAAAAGACACTAGCCTAAAAAGACCAGTTGTTAATAGAGGTTTTTTTTTTTTTCTTTTTTAACTAAGACTTTGACTGCAATGTCATGCCTAAAGGAGACATGCTTGGGCTTTGGTTGTTACCAAAAAGCCCTGAGCAACTGGGACTGACTTTCAAAGGTAATAAAAGTCCACGAGATAGAAGGCCTGGTACCTTGGATGGATGAGCGGTCCATAGCAATCTTTCCAGGGAAGGAATGAAGGTTGTTTTCCTGAAAGATGGCTAGAAGGGACCTTAAGGCACAATGGAAAACCAGGAGGACCTGGAAAAGACAGGTGTTTACAGGCAAGGCTGAATGCCAGGTATGTGGATCTGCTTCTGTGCCTTGAAGGGGAGACTGAAGGTCACCCTAAATGTTCCTTGCGTAAGTTCCAGCAAAGCAGAACTAAAGATCATAAGTGATCATTTGCTGCTCTTGTTGTGTTTATGCAAATAAACAGGATAAATTAAAAATGAACTTAATGCAGTCCCTTTAATGACAAGGAGGGTAATCTTAGGGAGAAAAATCACGATTCAAAGAAGATCACAATGCCCAGTGGTA
The DNA here is from genome assembly GCF_987537825.1 of Furipterus horrens. NCBI lineage: Eukaryota > Metazoa > Chordata > Mammalia > Chiroptera > Furipteridae > Furipterus > Furipterus horrens. Next base: position 55,786,984 of record NW_028327177.1, read on the forward strand.
GACTATAAAGTAGTGCAACTAACAGTCTTTAAAGTTTCTTTTCATTTAAAATTTGTTTTCATTTGAAAGTTAAACTATGTCTGTGGCATTATCAAAGATGTTTAATTTACAGGCAAGAAGAATGTCAAATGCCTTGCAACTGGATGTCTTCCCGATAAGACAGCCCTACAGATTTAGAGACTTGTATGTGGGTTATGTTACATAAATTAACATGTGTTTTCTGTTTTCAAAGGGCATAAGCCTATGATCTCATTACCTGAGTGATTGTCTGTACGCATAGGACTCACTTAATCCTGTCTGCATTGCTGCCTCCTGAGACTCAATGGTTTGGCTGAACTAAATGGCTGGGTTGGTGAAGAACGGGGTGGTCTGTGGGCTTCACTTTAAAACTGGTTTCTCTTTTCTATCCTAATGGCTTGGACAGAAAGAGCCCAGAGGCCTGAGAGGGGGGAAACCTAAAATATTTCCCTCAGTCCAAACTAAGTATAATGGGCAAAAGGGTTTTGGACAGGTGAGATGTACCTGGCATACCTTCCTCCAAAGAAGCCCTTCTTTTCCCTAATGTGGGACATTGAAAAATTAATACCTGTCTATTGTCATCTAGTGGTTACGGATTGAATGATGTCCTTTAACCCTGTTGCCCCCAGAATACAACAAGGATGCCAGCCTGTTAAACTAAGCATGCCATTGTCCAGAGACAGCCAACCAACCTGGAGTCTGCACGATCCTTCCCCTTGTGGGAAGGCCACCCTCCCCTCCACACCCCTACTCTTATTAGGGATTTCTTGACCCAAGGGTAGGTAGTACGACGACCATGTCCAGCTTGAAGCAGCTAGAGGAGCTCGAGACCTTCGTCCATTGTCCTTTATAAGATTGTAAAGGGTCTTAAGTCTGAGAGGGAGGGATTGTTATTTTTTATTGTTAAAATATTTAACTAATTAATTATTTTTAAAAAAGAAGAAGAAAAATATATGAAAGGGTGAGGCAGGAGAGCTTGTATGTACAACCTATGGGCATGGACTTAGAGAGCGGATTGTTGGGGAAGGGGGGTGCTGGGTGGAGGGGAGCAAAGGGGAAAAAATTGGAACTATTATAACAATATAATCAATAAAATATACTTAAAAATATATATAAAAAAAAATAGACACTAGCCACCAGCCTCGGGCATGTGGAGGCATTCTAAAAGCTGATTCCTTCTCCCCATCCCCCACCCGCAAACTCTGGGGATTTTTGGACTCTCCTGTTTTTGTAACAAGGGGAGCAGCAAGGGCTCAAGTCTGCAGTCACTGGTAGACCTCTGAGATGGCAGAGTGACCAAGTCTTTTTGGGACATGAAGTAAGAATTCAGAAGGACACACAGACCAGGGTTCCCAAGAAGAGGGCAAAGGAAGTCTGCAATTCAGTTCCCCTTCCAGAGCTCACCATGGTCTAGGTGTTTGTAGCCTGGATTTAGCCATGGGGATTGATTAGTCTAGCTCTGAGCTCTTGCCAGCAATCACTTAGGGTGGATTTGAAGAGTGAGAAAAATCTGGCAAGTCAGAAAGGTGAACAACACAGACAGAGAAGGAAGTGTTAGCCTGCAGCTGATAAATATGCAGACTTGTAAAACTGTCACAGAGAGGTTCCAAGTGGCCCTGAAGCTCTGACCAGCACCCTTTGATGTTGCCTGCTTCCTTCCTGTGACCTCACCAGGCTCTCAGACCAAAGGCTCTGCCTTTCCTCCAGGCTTAGCTGGAAGCCTACACTGTGATTTCACAAGGTGAAATTGCTCCCTTGTTCTTTCTTTACTCCTGGAGGTGGAGGTATGAAGCCCTTAAGTCATGGATTTCATTTTTTTAATTGCTTGGCAAGGGCTCTAATATGTGGTCCACACAGACTAGCAGTTCTAAAACACTTGTACCTGAGATATAGCAAATCAGTTCCCATGCCTCTGCCTCATTAAGTGTGGTAATCAGGAATAACAAGTATCTAACAGCTTCTTTTCTTCAGTTAGAAAAGTACATGAGCTTGGGAAAATAATAGTCCACATGCTGGGATCCTGATTAAGGGATAGAGGATGGTGGGGGGACAAGGTACTGGATTTTATTTTTTTGAACTTAAGCAAATTCACTCAGTACATGAATCATTCTTAGAGCATGATAGGGACCTGCAGTGAACATCATTTTTGTTTCAAAGGTGAAATGGATGTTCTCTTTTAAAAAACAGATTTTTTTGTGTCTTAAGCAAAAACTTTTTTTTCAAATTAGTCACCAAACCATTTACCAGAGCAACAGTAGTGTGTGTTTGCTTAGATACTACTTTTTGCAGGCCAAGTGCCTTAAAACAGGTGTCCAAGCAGGTACAACATAGTGAAGCCTGTCCTCAGGACACCCTGCCCAGGGTCATGCTACTAGAGACAATTTCTTGATTTGCCTCAGACCTTAACTTTGGTTTTTAATGTTTATAGGATGATTTTTTGAAGAACCCAATGATTTGATGAGGCACTAATGCAAACGCTTTTCTGCTCCCCTCTGCTGCTGATTTTGGAAGGTCCTTATGTTACAGAGCAGGGTCCCCAAGGAGATGGAAGGGACTTTGACCATAGAATGGTGATGAAAAGCTTATGGGACCTGAGTAAAATTCTATAAATGGCTGCAATTAGTCACTCTGCCCACTGTGTCACAGGCCGCAGTCAGGTATTTAAAAATAAGGTGGCAGGCATTTTGGGAGAGAGAACCATACAGCTTTGAAAGGGAAGGTTTTACAAGGAGGCTGGGAACACCATGTGGTTCTGGATTAAGAACTGGAGAGCACCGCAGCACAGGCAAAACCTCCCCAATCAGGCTCAAATGATTGGGAGCTGCTGGTAAAACTGAACTGTGTCTGGGAAGTAGGGAAATGGTACCACTGACTTTTCTATTCTGAAACTAGCCTGGTTTGTCGGGGGGAGGGGCACAGAACTATGTGTTTGTGTGTGTTTTAAAGAAAATAAGACTTAACGGCAGAAATCTGCCATTAATCTAAATCTCTATAACCTTTAAATAAACAATTTCTTTTCTTTTCACCAAAGTCTAGTATTAAGAGTTATGCATTTGGCGGTGGGCAATTGAGCCCCTCATAACTGAACAACCGTAGGTTCTCTTTCAATCATGTAGCATATCAGGTTGACACACATAACAATGGAGTGCTATTCATACCCTGTATCGGTGCTCTATGTGGAATACAGTGGACTTCATTTCAACACAGTGCGCTGACCTTTTGCTTTCTTTTTCCCCATCTGGTACTGTGGGATTGGTGATGCTCCATGAGTGAGTCCAATGTCGTGCCAGTCAAGAATCATTGACCAGTCTGTGGCAGTGATCTTGTCTAAAGCAGAGATGTAGTCTGAAGCAGTGATCCAGTCTGAGATAGCGATCCAGGGGAGGCAGTATTCCACTTGGAGCCAGCAATCTAATCAGAGGTAATGATCCAGTTGGAGGCAGTGATCCAGAGGCAGAGAACTAATCAAAGGCTGTGATCCTGTCTAAGCCAGTGATCTAGCTGGAGGCAGAGATCTAGTCAGAGGCAAAGATTCAGTTGGTGGTAGCTTTAAAACTGCTGATTTCCAGTATACACCAAAACCTATTAAATTAGACCCTCTGTGGGTGGAGCCCAGCACCCTCATTTTAACACATCCCAGTGGTTCTCCTGTGTGGTCAAGCTTGAGTTTGGTCAGTGTTCTTGTAATACACAAGCTAAACCCCACAAAGTACCACAGTGCAGGACCTGGAAGGGCCAAGGTAAAGGCCCCTGCATGAGCACTCCCTGCTGCGTTCTGAAAGAAGCTCCAAGTATGTGAGGATGATGTCCCATCCTTTGGAGGCCCTGTTCTTGGGAAAGCACTCTGTCCATCAGCAGCACTCCTTGAGACATCCCTTGGAGTCCTCTCTGGGTCCCATCTAGGATAGTTTCTTGTTCCTCACACACAAGTCTGAAAGGATGGAATGGGGCTTCTTCAGATGAGGCCTGCAGACCTAGAGCCTAAGGAGCAGGGAGGTACCACACCCATGGGGCCACCTGGTCAAGGGGTTTAACAGGCAGGTGGTGCTGGCCTGCAGGGAGAATTTCAGAGATCCACTGTGAGCAGAGCTGCTGCTTCCCTGCCAGGTCCCTCTAGCTTACTAAACTTTTGAACAGGAACCAAGGATTATGAAATAAAATAAAATGATTCATGTCCTCTTCCTGGGAGAGCTATGTTGCCTGGGTTTGGCCCTGCTAGAGAACTAGATTGCAGGGTTTCTTAATTGATTGATGGCAAAAGTCAAAAAGCATGAGCCACCTGAGCAGTCATATCCTGGTCTATTTAAAACTCTCGTGAGTGAGTGGCTCCCCAAGCCACATGATAGCAGCACCAAGTCTCCACTCCTTTTTACCCACTGTGTTTACCAGTGGCCAGTGCCAGACACAGAGGAAGGCAGAACAGGGGTTAACAGTCAGTCCTCTGGATGCTCAGATGGCAGAAACAAACAAAGACCTGAGGCAATTGTGCCTGGACATGGTCTGTTTTACCCTTGCTCCCACAATACACACCTGACACCTGACCACACACCACAGGAAGGCCTGCTACAACACAAACCTGTACTACAGGGGATTTCTACAGTCTGCATGCCAATTATAACCGTCTCTCCATCTCAGACAAAATTTTTAAGTCCACAAGTGCCATCTTGCTTGATTTCATGGTGCCATGTCCTTGAAAGAAGGGGCTGTGTTGATCTGCATTGCCCAAGCCCTGCTGCAGTGTCCCCATCAGTCCCCAGAGGCATGGTCATGCTCACAGCCATGCCTGCCTGGGGCTAGTCATAGATCTCTCCAGATCTGTTTTCTGATCTGTAAGATTAGAAACTGAACTAGATGCCATCTCAGGTTCTTTAAATTCTGACAGCTAGTGAGTACTCACTTCCTTTTGCTCTGTGTCAGAATTCCCTCATGGTCAGGTGCCAAAGGTTATTTCCAAATGGGAAGTCCGGGACTAGTGGTGTCCTCCCATCCCACAGTGTGGGTGCTCACCACAGTGGCTGCCCCACAGCCTGAGCACCGGGACACAGACATGCTCAGTGGCAAGCACCCACAGGAACCCCCTCTAATCATCTTCAGCTTCTTTTTCAAAGCTAATGTTTTACCATAACCAAAAACATCTTTAGCTTAGGAAGACACTTATGGGAGTTCATGTTGTGCTGCAAACATTGACTGCTATCTACAGTGTGTAGACACCCTGCTGTATACCTTGCTCTGCCAGCAAGCAGGTAATAGCACTGTGCAGGACTTAAAGGTTGTCTGGAACTGGTCCACTTGAATATGCATATTTTAAGAATGACACTAGTCAAAATCCACTAGCAAAAAAATCATAGCACCAGGCCCCAGGTTCTATGGAGACAGAATTTTATGGAAATTGGGACCTTTCTTTAAAGAAAAGAATACACAATTACAATTATAAAATCACATCAAAATTTCACCAGATGAAAAGAATATTATAGCAGATTAAGTGATCTTTGAGGATTCAGATCCTTTCTTCTGGAAGCTCTTTAATTTACTAGAAATGCTTACATAGAAATGCTTACTGACAGCAACCTGGCTTCCTCTCTCTACCTAGAACACTACTCTTGGCATCTCCCACCAACCCCAGCAAGGGAGGGCCTTAAAGTTGGAGATTCCTTAGCTCCACCTCATGCCCTCTTGCTAGGGGAGAATGAAAGCAGCACCTTTGCTGTGCAGTTCCACTTCACTATTTCTGGTTGTCAGATGGACCTGGACTTTCCCCCCAGAATCCGCTCTGTCCTCTGAGATACCAAACTCCAATGCACAGTGTTTACAGAGTACTAGTGACTTTTCAATCCATAAGAAAAACTAGGAACCAGAGCATTTAGATATCAGGATCTCATAGCTTTATGTATAGCATCTTATGTCCATCTGAAACAAACATTGAATGGAAACAGATACATAAAAATGGCTTCTTATGGTCAGATGCATACTTCATCTGCAACCATGTGTCCCTTTCCCAACAGTGACTGTTAAAGTGTCCTCATCTCCCTGTACTGCCTCCTGATTCATGGCCACTGGGCTCCATTTTTGGACTAGGAAAAACTCCAAGTGAATAAAGTGCCATGAAAATATATATACACTCCCTTGTATCCATTGTTCTCTTCTAAAGGATGTTACTGTGTGATACAGATTTAAGTTTTCAGTGCTGTCATATTTTCTAAACTATGATCTCTTCCATTTACTTTAGGGGATGTGGCATTCCCCTTTACTAGAGCAAAAGCTAAACAATGTGGTTTGGATTTAGTGTTCCCATGCATCACCATGCAAATGTTTGTCTTAACAATCATGTCATTATTGTTACTGGTAACAGCTGTTCTTATCTCTTTCATTTGTGAGCCTCAGTTTGCTGTCCCAGTTTATAAGTTAGCAAGGTGGATCCATGCCACTGAGATAAAAGACCAGTCACAGGACAAACCACAATATGGTGGGATCCACTCCCAAGTGACCCAGGATGGAGTATAAGGAAAACTGTTCCTGAGAAATGGGCAGCATAGCTCAGCAGACAAAGAAATCCAGGCTGTAATGTGTAGAGATCATCTTGGGAGCCTGCCTGTGCCTATCTACTAAGACTGTAATGCTAGAGGTAATGTCACATCTTAACACTGAAAGAATCATTAGGGCTTTGGACTTTTTCTGCACTAGCCCTACTTTACAGACACATCAGATTGTGTCTGTAAAAAAATCCAGAAAAAAAATCCAGCCATTATTAATACTAAGAGAATAGTTAGCACAATATCGATATAACCTAGAAGCCAAGGAGAGTGAATTAAAATGTACAAGCATGAACAATGACAACTTTACTGTACTAGCCAGTGATGGCATTGAGTGAGCATGTGCACTGTGTAGCCATCACATTCAAAATTACTGAGTGAAGAACAATGCAAATGATCAATAAAATAGGAGCTGGTTCTTGAAAAGATAAACAAAATTGAAAAGCCTTTAACCAGGCTCATTAAGAAAAAAATAAAGAGGACCCAAATAAACAAAATCAGAAATGAAAGAGGAGAAATTACAACTAATACCACATAAATACAAAGGATTGTAAGAAGTTACTAGAAACAACAATATGACAAGAAAATTGACAACCTAGGTAAAATGGACAAATTTCTAGAAACATATAATGTTCTAAAACTGAATCAAGAAGAAGCAGAAAGCCTGAATAGTCCAATAACAACTAGCAAAATTGAATCAGGAGTCAAAAAACTCCCAGCACACAAAATCCCTGGACTGGACAGCTTCACAGGCAAATTTTACCAAACATTTGGGGAAGAGCTAACTCCTATCCTCCTCAAACTATTCCAAAAGTCAAGAAGAGGGAAGACTCCCCAACTCTTTTTATGAGTCCAGTATTATCCTAATTCCAAAACGAGGTAAAACACTACAAAGAAAGAAAATTACAGGCCAGTTACAGGCTAATGAACATTAGCAAAACGGATCCAGCAATACATTAAAAAGATCATACATCATGATTGAGTGGGATTCATCCCAGGGATGCAATGATGGTACAACATTCACAAATCAATAAACATAATACCCACATAAACAAAATGAAAGACAAAAATCACATGATTATATCAATAGATGCAGAAAAAGTATTTTATAAAGTACAGCAACTATTTACAATGAAAATGCTCAGCAAAGTGGGAGTAGAGGGAGCATACCTCAACATAATAAAGGCCATATACAAGAAACCTACACAGCCAACATCGTACTCAACAGGGAAAAACTAAAAGCTTTCCGGCTAAAATCAGGCACAAGACAAGGGTGTCAACTTTCAACAGTTCTATACAACATAGTTTTAGAAGTTATAGTCATAACAATCAGACAAGAAAAAGAAATAAAAGACATCCAAATTGAAAAGGAGGAAGTAAAACTACCCTTGTTTGCAGATGGCATGATAGTGTACATAAAAAACTCTATAGGCTCCACCAAAAATCTTTTTGACCTAATAAGTAAACTTGGCAAAACAGTGAATACAAAGTCAATATTCATAAATTAAAGGTGTTTTTGTACAACAGTAAAATATCAGAACAAAAATTAGGGGGGAATCTTGTATACTATAGCAACAAGAAAAATAAAGTACTTAGAAATAAATTTAACCAAGAAGGTAAAAGAACTGTACTCAAAAAACTACAGGACACTGAACAAATAAATTAAAGAAGATACAAATAAATGGAAGCATATACCATGTTCATGGATGGGAAGAATTAACATCATTAAAATGCCCATACTACCCAAAGAAATCTATAGATTCAACCAAATCCCTATTAAAACGCCAATGACATATTTCACAGATATGAAATAAATACTTCAAAATTTTATATAGAGAAATAAACAACCCTGAATAGTGTCAGCAATTTTGAGAAAGAAAAACAAAGTAGGAGGAATCACAATACCTGATATCAAACTATATTACAAGGCCACTGTAATCACAACAGTCTGGTACTGGCATAAAAACAGACACATAGATCAATGAAATAGAACAGAAAGCCCAGAAATAAACTCAAGTCTCTACAGTCAATTAATATTTGACAAAGAGGGAAGAAACATAAAATGGAGTAAAAGTAGCCTCTTCAACAAATAGTGATGGGAGACCTGTACAGGTGCATGCAGAAAAACAAAATTAGACCACCAACTTACATCATACACCAGAATAAACTTGAGATGAATAAAAGACTTAAATATAAGTTGCAACACCATGAAAGTCCTAGAGGAAAACATAGGCAGGAAAGTTTCATATACCCCACATAGCAATATTTTCACTGATATATCCTCTAGGGCAAGGGAAATAAAGGAAAGAATAAACAAATGGGACTACATCAAATTAAAAAGCTTCTGCACAGCTAAAGAAAACATCAGCAAAATGAAAAGGGAACCAACTGTATAGAAGAACATATTTGCCAATGATACCTCAGACAAGGGTTTGATCTCCAAAATATATAAAGAACCTCTTTGACTCAACACCAAGAAGACATAATCCAATTAAAAAATAGACTAAGGACCTGAACAGACGCTTCTCCAAGGAGGACATATGGAGGGCCCATAGGCACATGAAAGAATGCCCAACATCACTAGCCATTAAAGAAATGCAAATTAAAACCACAATGAGATACCACCTCACATCAGTCAGAACGACCATCATAAACAAATCAACAAACAACAAGTGATGGAGAGGATGTGGATAAAAGGGAACCCTAGTGCACTGTTGGTGGTAATGTAGACTGCTGAAACCACTATGGAAAACAACATGGAATTTCCTCAAAAAACTAAAAATGGAACTGCTTTTGATCCAGTGATTCCATTGCTAGGATTATACCCAAAGAATTCTGAAATACCAATTCAAAAGAACTTATGCCCCCTATGTTCATAGCAGCACTATTTACAATAGCCAAGTGCTGGAAACAGCCTAAGTGCCCATCTGTAGATGAGTGGATCAAAAAACTGTGGTACATTTATATAATGGAATATTACATAGCAGAAATAAAGAAGGAATTCCTACCTTTTTCAACAGCATGGATGGTTCTTGATATTATTATGCTAAGTGAAATAAGCCAGGTAGTGAAAGACAAATACCATATATCTCTCCTAATACAGGAAGCTAATGAACAAAACATACAAATGAGCAAAATAGAACCAGAGGCATGTAAACAAGGAACAGACTGACAGTGACCAGAGGGGAAAAGGGAAGGGGGATAGGGTGTAAGAAGGAGAAGGGTCTAGTCAAGGAAATAGTATAAATGACCCATAGGCATAGACAACTAAATGAGGACAGACTGTGAAAGAGGGGGGTGGTGGGCAGGGCAGGTGAGAGCAAAAGGGGTAAAATGGGACAACTGTAAAGAAAAACAATTTAGAAAGTGTCTAGTTAAGTAATTATGGTACATATATACAAAATAACATTTACAGTAATTTAAAAATAATGATATAAAGATAGTGTATTGGAATAACAGAAACTCATGACAGGGAGGCCCAAGATGGTGTAAGAGTAAGTGGAAGCTATACTAATCCTCTCCCAGGACCAGACTGGAATTACAACTAAATTACAGAAAAATTACTGTAAATAGCCAACTGAACAAGAGCTGGAGAGAAAAGCCTTATAACCACAAAGAGAGGAAAGAAGCTACATCACCAGAACTGGTAGGGAGTATGCAGGAGATGCAAGAGGGCTGCCTGAGCTCCCACAGGTGGCAGCAGAAGTCCTGGAGGTATATTTCAGCAGCCAGAGAGTTCCCTCTGATAAATGTGGGATCCCCCACCTACAGCATGAGAAATAGGAAAGAAACCCAAATAACATATGGCTGTGAAAAACAGCAAGATTTTCATCTGCCAGGGAGAGATGGCTAAAGATTAAGAGAGCCTCTTAAAGGGCCAAAACAAAAAATTCCATTTGCAGCCACTTATCCTGGGCTCCAGAACAGGAAATGCAGAGTGGAGTAGAGAGGCTTGAGGAGAGTCTAGGGCTGGTGGCTCTGGAAAGACCGTTGAAGGAACAGTCATCAGGATTCCTGTACTGAGTCATTCCCAATACTGCAGGAGCTATCTCTTTCAGGCTCAGCAATCCCCTCCAAGTGGCATCAGCCTGAGGGGAAGCAATAGCCCTGTCAACAGAAATTGCTTTGCCCCACTCTGTGGTACATAAACCTTGCTGCTGAGGAGTACAGCTGGCAGACTTTCACTCCTTAACCCTATCGAATTCCTGCAGGCAGAGGCAGATCACTGGGAGCTCTGAGGTTTCACCTGACCCATCATGGATCTGGAACTGGTAAAAGCCAGCCTTGGTGCACAGCCTGGTTCTTTCTTCACACACCCAGGCCTAGCAGAGGGAGTCACATGCTGTGGATCATTGATAGCTCCAAGCAGGTTGCCCAAGGCTAGTCACAGACTGGGTGTAACTTAGGCCTGCACTAGAGTCTTGAATATGTACATAATACATAGAAACAAATACAAAGAAGTAGCCAAAATCAGAACAAAGGAACAGACCCCAAATGAAAGAACAAGAGTATTCTCCAGAAGATCAACTAGATGAAATGAAGGCAAGCAATTTATCAGATAAATAGTTAAAAGTAATGATTATAAGGTAACTCAATAGCATAAAAAAAGACATAGAAAACATTTTAAAAAGACCAGTAAGAAATACAGAATGCAATATCTGAAATAAATAATACACTGGAAGAAATAAACAGTCGGTTAGATGAAGCAGAGGACTGAATCAGTGATTTGAAAGACAAGGTAGAAAAAAACATTGAGGCAGAGCAGCAAAAAGAAAAAATAATTTTTTTAAAAAAGAAGAGAGTTTAAGAAACATTTTGGACAACATGAAGCATAGCAACATCCACATCATGGGAATCCCAAAAGAAGAAGAGAGTGAGAAAGGGACTGAGAACCTACTTGAAGAAATAATAACCAAAAACTTCCCTAATCTGGTGAAAGAAAAAGACACACAAATCCAGGGAACTCAGAAAGTCTGAAAAAATATGGACCCAAAGAGGCCTACACACAGACATATCATAATTAAAATTTCAAGGATTAAAGACAAGGAGAAAATTCTAAAAGCAGCAAGAGAAAAGCAGGTAGGCACATACAAGGAAGTGCTAATTAGACTGTCATCTTATTTCTCAACAGAAACATTTCAGGCCAGAAAGGAGTGGTGTTAAATATTCAAGGTGATGAAAAGCAAGGACTTACAACCAAGGCTATTTTACCCAGCAAGGTTATCATTTAAAATTGAAGGATAAATAAGAAACTTCCCAGACAAGAAAAAGCTAAAGGAGTTTGTTAACACCAAACCATTACTGCAACAAATGTTAAAGGCTTGCTTTAAAAAGAAGAAGGGAAAAAAGAGAAAGAAAAAAGAAAACAGAGAAAAAATAGTATAATAACATGGCACTGTATATGTAGCAATAATCAGCTTAAATGTAAATGGCTTAAATGCTCCAACCAAAAGGCACAGGGTAGCTGAATGGATAAGAAAACAAGACCCGCATGTATGCTGCCTCCAAAACACCCATCTCAGATCAAAAGATACACACAGACTAAAGTAAAGGGATGGAAAATTATATTTCATGCAAATAAAAAGGGGGGAAAAAGCTGGGGTAACAATACTAATATCTGACAAAATAGACTTTAAAATGAAGATTATAGTAAGAGAAAAAGAAAGACACTACATAATGAAAAGATAACAATCCAACAAGAGGATATAACACTAGTAAACATTTACACACCCAACATAGGTGCACCTAATTATGTAAAGCAAAACGTGATGGACATAAAAGGAAAGATCTACAGAAATATTGGCATAGTCAGGGATTTTATCACCCCTTTGACTTTAATGGATAGGTCTTCCAGACAGAAAATCAACAAGGAGACAGAGGCCTTAAATGACACACAAGATCAAATGGATTTCATTGGTATCTTCAGAGCATTTCATCCCAAAGTCACAGAATATACATACTTTTCAAGTGCACATGAAAGATTTCCTAGAATAGACCATATGTTAGGACACATAACAAATCCCAATAAATTTCAGAAGATTTAAATCTTACCAAGCATCTTCTCTGGCCACAATGTGATGAAACTAGAAATCAATCTCAAGAACAACATTGAAAAACACACAAAGACATGGAAGCTAAATAATGCATTATTAAACAATGAATAGGTCAACAATTAGGTCAAGGGAGAAATCAAAAGATAGCTTGAAACAAATGAAAATGAGAATACAATGTAAAATTTGTGAGACACAGGGAAAGCAATCCTAAGAGGGAAAGTCATAGCATTTGTAGGCCTATCTCAGAAAAACAAGGAAAAGCTCAAATAAGCCATCTAACTTTATACTTAAAAGAACTTGAAAAAGAACAATAAACAAAGTCCAAAGTGAAAACAAGGAAGGAAATAATAAAAATGAGAACAGAAATAAAAGAAATAGTCTTCAAAAAAATGATACACAAGATCAATGAATCTAAGAGCTAGTTCTTTGAAATGATAAACAAGATTGACAAACCTTTAACTAGACTTATCATGAAACAAAAAGTGAGAGTACCCAAATAAATAAAATCAAAAATGAAAGAGGAGAAATGACAACTGACACCAAAGAAATACAAAGGATTGTAAGAAAATATTAAGAACAATAAATGTCAACAAACTGGACAACTTGGATGAAATGGATAAATTTCTAGAAACACAATTTTCCAAAACTAATTCAAGAAGAATTAAAGAATCTGTCTAGACAGATTACACCTAGTGGAAATGAAGCAGTAATTTTTACAAACTTCCAACAAACAAAGCCCTGGACTGGATGGCTTCATAGGTGAATTTTACCAAACATTCCAAAAAAACTAACACCTCTTTTTATCAAACTATTTCAAAAAATTAAAGAGAAGGGAAAACTGCCAAGTTCATTTTATGAGGCCAGCATTATCCTAATTCCAAAACCAGATTAAGACAATTAAAAAAATTAAAAATTATTGACCAATATCTTCAATGATCATAGATGCTAAAATCCTCAACAAAATATTAGCAAACCAAATACAGCAATGCATCAAAAAGAACATTCACCACGATCAAGTGGGATTTATTCTGGGATTGCAAGATTAGTACAACATTTGCAAATCAATAAATGTGATGTATCTCATTAAAAAATGAAGGGTAAAAACCACATGATCATATATAGATACAGAAAAATCATCTGATCAAGCCCAACACCTATTTATGATCAAACTGCTCAGAAAACTGGGAATAGAGGGGACATATCTAAACATAATAGAGGGTATATGACAAACCCACTGCCAGCATAATACTCAATGAGCAAAAACTATGTGTTCCCCTTAAGATTGGGAACAAGGCGGGATTGTGTGCTTTCACCTCTCTTATCCAACAGAGAACTGGAAGTCCCAGCCATAGCAATCAGACAAGAAGAAGAAATATAAGGCATCCAAATAAGAAATAAATAAATAAAACTGTCTTTATTTGTAGATGTTGTGATATTATACATACAGAATCCCAAAGATTTCAAGAAACTACTAGAACTGATCAATGAATTCAGCAAAGTAGCAGGAAACAAAATTAATATCCAGTTATAGTTGCATTTTTATATCCATAACAAATTGACAGAAAGGGAAATTTTAAAATAACAATCCTACTTACAATTGCTCCAAAAGAATAAACTATCTAGGAATAAATCTAACCAAGGATGTAAAAGACCTGTACTAAGAAAATTATAAGACACTGAAGAAGATACAAATAAATGGAAGCTCATGCCACGTTCATGTATAGGAAGAATAATATCATTAAAATGTGTCCATACTACCCAAAACAATCTGTAGATTCAATGCAATTTCGATCAAGATTCCAATGACATATTTCACAGAACTAGAACAAATATTTCAAAAATTTATATGGAACCACAAAAGCACCTGCATAGTAACATTGATCCTGAGGAAGAGAAACAAAATTGAAGGATTCCTTCTACCAAATATCAAACAATATTATAAGGCCATAGTAATCAACATACCAGGAACTGGCATAAAAACACCAGGTACAGACACATAGATCAATGGAACAGAACAGAGGACCCAGAAATAAACCCACACCTTTATAGTCAATTAACATTAGAAAGAGGAAGTATGCACATACAATGAGCTAAAGATAGTTTACTCAATAGATGGTGTTGGGAAAATTGGACAGATACATGCAGAAAAATTAAACTACACCACCTTCCTAAACCACACACAAGAACAAAATCAAAATGGATTAAATACTTAAATCTTAGACCCCAAACCATAAAAATCATAGAAGAAAACCTAGGCTGAAAAATCTTGGACATAGTTCATAGCAATATTTTATCAGATATATCTCCCCAGGCAAGCGAAACAAAAATATATATATAAACCAATGGGACTACATCAAACTAAAAAGATTTTGCACAGCAAAGGAAAACATCAACAAAATAAAAAGACAACTCACAGAATAGGAAAACATATTTGCTAATACATCTGATAAGGGGTTAATATCCAAAATTTATAAAGAACTTAAAAACTCAACACCAAAAAAATAAACACCCCGATTAAAAATGGGCAAAGGACCTGCATAGACACTTCTCAAAATAAGACATACAGATGGCCCATAGACATATGAAAAGATGCTCAATGTCACTAATCCTCATCAGAAATATTTAAATTAAAACTAAAATGAGATATTACCTCACACCTGCCAGAATGGTTTTCATCAATAAATCAACAAACAGAGATTTTGATAAAAGATGGTGGCAGAGTAGATAGCAGTGTTGTCTGCTTGTTTCCATTGCAGAAGGACTTGGAATACAAACATGGAGTGGATGGAGTAAGTGCGGATTTCAGATAGAGCAAACAGGAATGGGAGTGTGGAAGCAACATGAAAGAGGGCAGAAAGCTCAGCCTGCACTCTCCAAGTGGAGTCACTGGGTTGGGCCTCTGCTGCACTGCACCCAAAGGGGCAGCAGCTGATCAGTTCATTAGCTAGTATCTGCTTGGAAACTTTCCCCTGCCATGGGCGTGCTGACCCGCAAAGTCCCAGAGGGAGTCAGAGAGAAAGTTTGGTTGAAACAGCCAGAGGGGTGGAAAGAGAGAAAACAGCCCAGACTGTGAGAAACTGTGTAAACTGAGTCTTGATGGGGTTCCCCTTGGCTGACAACCCTGAGACTTGGGCTTCTTGCATCAAGGCTCCACCAAACAAAAACACAGAACAGAGCAACAGAGAGGGGCCCACGTGGGAAAGCTTTGGGGGAACCCCAGACTCGGTAGGGACACCAGGCAGGCAACTGTGCATACACACGTGAACCAAGGCTCTGCTAGGCAGAGACAAAGGCCGGTGCTGCAGCTTGGAGGCAACACAGAGACATTTTTGGAGAAGGAGCGAAGACAGGACCCGAGGCTCACCAGCAGACTAGCATTGCTAGACAAGACTGAGGATTGCTGGAGGGTGCCACAGGACCAGTGGGGAGGACTCAACTCTGTGACTCACAGCAGAGAGCTGCAGCAGGCCCATGAGTGAAAGAATGGCAGCCTCAGAATCTAGCTAGATCTCCTCACAGAAAGACAGACAGAAAAGATTTGAAACCCATGGAATTTTGACCTAGGGTAGATCCAGGAAAAGAAGACAGCGCCCCAAGGTTATACTGGGGAAAAGTTCTTTCTTCAATCTGTTTCCTACCTTCTCTCCCTCTTATTCTTCTTCTTTAATTTGTTTGTTTGTGGTTTGTTTATTCTCCGTCTCACACAAAGTATATAATATATAACTGCTATATAAACATAATACTATACACTTCCACTTTCTCACTTCATTCTGCATTCTTCCCTCACTTTATCAACATACAATGTAAATATTACTTACTGTCTTGCATAGTTATGACCTTACTTGCTACTATTATTATTCTACCATCTTTCCTCTCAAAAATCATCTTCCTTTCAGTAAAAAAACTCTTATCTGTTTTTCTAATACTATAATAGTCATAACCTCTATGTGGGTGGGATATATTTTTGAGGGTGTGGGTTTCTTGACTGAGTTGTGTGTTTATGTTTTAACAGCACCTCCACAAAAGAACTCAAGATGTGGTGGGCAAAGTGACTCTGAATCAATGAGCCAGTAACTAAAGAGTAACTGAAATATGACCAGACAGCTTAAACAAATGGTATGAAAGACATCCCAAGAGCATCAAGCTCAGGAGATCAAAGAGACAGCACCACTGAATCCCCCAGGTCTCCTATATAGAATCTCATACCATGTAGGTGGGAAATCAAAAGAGACAAATCTAAGAGAGAAAAAAAATAAAAAGAAGAGGCATCCAACATGGTGAGACACAGAAACAACCTCCCAATAAAAGGAAAAGAGGAATCCCCAGAAAGACTGCTTCATGAAACACCAGGAAGCAAACTATCAGACATGGAATTCAAAAGAATGATTATAAGGAAGCTCAATGAATTTGACAAACTCAGAGAAAACTATAATGAACTCCAAGGGAACTACAAAGAACTCAAAGAAAACTACAAAGAATTCCAGGGAAGCTACAGAAAATCTACAGAGAACTACACCAGCATAAAAAAAGGACATAGAAACTATCAATAAGAACCAGGAAGAAATGAAGAATACAATTTCTGAACTGAAGAACACATTAGAATCAATCAAAAGCAGGCTAAATGAAGCAGAGGATCAGATCAGTGAGTTGGAGAACAATGTAAAAAAAATTCCCAGACAATACAACAAAATTTAAAAAATCTAAAAATAATGAAGAGGGTTTAAGAGAACTGCAGGAAAACATGAAATGAAATAATATCCATATCATAGGGATATAAGAAGAAGAGGAGCATGGGATAGAAAATCTATTTGAAAAAGTAATGACAGAAAATTTTCCTAACTTGATTAGAGAAAAAGTGATGCAAGTTCAGGAAGCACAGAGGGTTCCAATGAAGATGAACCCAAAAAGGTCCACTCCAAGGCATACCATAATTAAAATGGTAACATTCAAAGATGAAGAGAGAATCATAAAAGAAGCAAGAGAAAAACAGCAAATAACATACAAGGGAGCTCTGATAAGGCTAACAACTGATTTCCCAACAGAAACACTGCAAGCCAGAAGGGAATGACAAAAAATATTTCAAGCAATGAAAAACAAAGGCCTACAACCAAGAATACTCTACCTATCAAGGCTCTCATTCAAAATTGAAGGTGTAAAAAGAAGTTTCCCAGACAAAGGAAGACTAAAAGAATACATCTCCACCAAACCAGCACTTCAAGACATGACAAAGGAAATGATTTAAGAAAAAGAAAAAAGAGAGAGAGGGAGAGGAATACAAGTACAAGGGAAATGAATAAATACCTATCAATAATAACCTTAAAGGTAAATGGATTAAATGCTCAAATCAAAAGACATAGGATAGCGGAATGGATATGAAAACATGACCCATATATATGCTGTCTACAAGAAACACACCTCAAAACAAAAGATTTACATAGACTAAAAGTGAAAAGATGGAAAAAATTATTCCAAGCAAATGGACATGAAAATAAGATTGGGTAGCAATACTTTTATCAGACAAAATATATTTCAAAGCAAAGGCCATAAAAAAAGACAAAAAAAGGAATTTCATAATACTTAAGGAAACAATCCATCAAGAAGATATAACCCTGGTAAACATATATGGACCCAACAAGGGATCACCCAATTATATGAGGAAAATTTTGAAAGACTACAATAAGGATATCAACAGCAAAACACTCATAGTAGGGGACTTTAACACTCCATTATCAACAATAAACAGATCTTCAAAGAAAAGAAACACCAAGGATATTGAGGCATTGAACAACACACAAAACCAAATGGACTTAACTGATGTATATAGAACTTTTCACCCCAAAGAAACAAAATATACATTCTTTTCAAGTGCACAAGGAATATTTTCAAAGATAGACCACATGGTATGACACAAAACAAGCCTCAACAAATTAAAGAAAATTGAAATTATATCAAGCACCTTTTCAGACCACAATGTCTTGAAACTAGAAATCAACCTCAAGGAAAAAAGTCAAAGACATTCAAACTCATGGAGAATGAATAACATGCTATTAAGTAATGAATGGGTTAACAATGGCATCAAGGAAGAAATCAAGAAATTTCTGGAAACTAATGATAATGAACACAGCAAAAGCAGCCCTGAGAGGAAAGTTCATACCAATACAGGCCTACCTGAAAAGGATAAAAGAATCTTAAATGAAAAATCTAACCCTACAGCTACAAGAACTAGAACAACAACAACAAAACCCAGAGTGAGTAGAAGGAAGGAAATCATCAGGATCAGAGCAGAATTAAATGACATAGAGACTAAAGAAACAATTAAAAAGATCAACAAATGTAGGAGCAGTTCTTTAAAATGATAAACAAAATTGACAAGCCTTTGGCCAGGCTCATCAAGAAAAAAAGAGAGAGAACCCAAATAAATAAAATCAGAAATGAAAGAGGAGAAATCACAACAGATATAACAGAAATACAAAGAATTGTAAGAAATTACTACAAACAACTGTATGGCAAGAAACTTGACAACCTAGATAAAATGGACAAATTTCTAGAAATATATGATCTTCCAAAGCTGAAGCAAGAAGAAGCAGAAAGCCTGAATAGACAGATAACAAAGAATGAAATTGAAGCAGTAATCAAAAAACTTCTGGCACACAAAAGCCCTGGACCAGATGGCTTCACAGGAGAATTTTACAAAACGTTTAGTGAAGAACTAATGCCTACCTTTCTCAAACTATTCCAAAAAATCCAACAAGAGGGGGAAACCCCACACTTTCTATGAAGCCAATATTACCCTAATTCCAAAACCAGGTCAAGACACAACAAAGAAAGAAAACTACAAGTCAATATCGCAGATGAACATAGATGCTAAAATCCTCAACACAATATTGGCAAGCCAGATCCAGCAACACAAAGTTAGCTGTAGGGTTAGAAAAATATAACCCTACAAGAACTAGAACAACAACAAAGCTCAGAGCGAGGTAGTAGGTAGGAAATCATCAAGATCAGAGCAGAATTAAATGACATAGAGACTAAACAAACAATTCAAAAGATCAACAAAATCCACACAAAACCAGTGGTCAAGGGAAGAAAACCAGGGTTCAAATCAATGACTTGGAACATAAGGAAGAAAAAAACAGTCAACCAGTACAGAATGAGGAAACAAGATTTGAAAAAAATGAGGAGAGGCTTAGGAACATCTGAGACAAGTTTAAATGTGCCAAAGTCTGAATCATAGGGGTGCCAGAAGGAGAAGAGGAAGAGCAAGAAATTGAAAATTTATGTGAAAAAATAATGAATGAAAACTTCCTTAATTTGGTGAAGGGAATAGACATACAAATCTAGGGAGCACAGAGAGGCCGAAACAAGCTAGATCCAAGGAGGACCACACCAAGACACATCATCATTAAAATGCCAAAGGTTCAAGATAAAGAGAGAATCTTTTTTAAGTATATTTTATTGATTATATTGTTACAATAGTTCCAATTTTTCCCCGTTGCTCCCCTCCACCCAGCACCATCCTTCCCTAGCAATCCTCC